>NC_062215.1:126873639-127481139 GCF_902686445.1 Sciurus carolinensis
CTGCCTGGTGGTTAAGATTTTCTGTAACCCCCACACCCCTTACATTCTCCTTATTTGGAAGTTATAAATTATATTTCTCTTCCTTAGTAGACATCCTTAAATTTCTAACTGTATATCTGTAAATTTTTACAAGTCTAAAGTTGTTCAGTATTTTTACCTTCCTTCCAAGCAGAAAAAGGATATCATTCCATTTTATTTACCTATTAATAAATTCCTGTCGCCCCTTTTATTGTTGTCTACAAATTTAATTAATTAATGAATTTTTTCATTTATTTTGGAACTGAGATTGAACCCAGGGGTGCTTTACCCCTGAGCTATGTTCCCAGGTCTTTTCATTTTTAATTTTGAGGCATGTCGCATTAAGTTGCAGCTCATTATGTTGCCAAGGCTGGCTTCAAACTTGGGATCCTCCTGCCTCAGGCTTCTAAGTTGCTTGAATTACAGGAGTATACCACTGTGCCCAACTGTTGTCTACAAATTTAGTATCTACTTTTATTATAAAAATATTTTTAAATCAATATCCAAATATGCCAGCATACTTTATGCTTACCATCATTTCTTTTTTAAAAGGAACTTTATTGAAATATAATTCACATACTATAAAATTTTCATTGATTTTTTCATCTAACTTCTTTCTCTTTGATTGACTTTTCTTCTTGAAACCTTTAGTGGTTATTTCAATGGTATATGTTGAGGTTTTGGTTTTGTTTCAGCTTGTTTTCTTTTTGTTCACAAGTGCCTTTACTTCACTTTCACACCTGATGATAGCTTTATAAATTCTACATTTAGAGTTATTTTCCCTCAGCAACTTGAAGCTCTTAGTCCTTTGTGTCCTGTCATTTTTTTCCATTAGAAATCTGATCTTAGTCAAATTTTTATTCCTTTATAAATTTTTTCTCTCTTTGGTAACTTTAACATTTATATCTTTTTTTTTTTTTCTTACATCCTGAAGTTTTACTCCCATGTGTCTAGATACGAATTTATATATTATCTTGTTGGGTACAGAGTGTACTTGTACTCAAAGGGATTATTTATCCTTCAATTTTGGAAAGTTTTCCGCCCCGTATCTTCCAATATTGCTGCTTTGTAATTTTCTCTATTCTTTTAGAAGTTCTATTAGACATTGGAGCCTTTTTATCTTCTGTGTCACTTATTTTCCCATTCTAATTTTCTAAAAATCTCTCTCCGTTACTTTCTGGATTACTTCCTCAGTAATGCCTTCCAATGTAGTAAGTAATTATTTGTTTAAGACTGTGTGCATTCTAGAATCACCATTGAGTTTCTAATTTCAGTTGACGTGTTTTAACTTTTTAACTCTTTTTTTACCAAGATAAGAAGCAGGTAAGTATATTTTACCCTTTGTGGAAGGAACTTCAAAGCTACAAGGCAAAGGGGTATATACAAGGAAATGTGAAGGAATGAGACCAACAATCAAATCAACCATCCACCTACTCTCTTTGCTATAATTATTTATATATTCCCCAGAGCAAAATAAACCCACACTAATCCCAAGATCCCCAAAGTCCCCATCCCATCATGGCATCAGGATTGAAATCCAGGGTCACATAGTATACAACAGATTTGAGTGTGTGTGTGTGTGTGTGTGTGTGTGTGTGTGTGTGTGTGTGTTCCTTACCTAACATGAAATCATGGAACAAGGATAGGATAACTTTACTTAGTACTCCTAGTCAAAACAAATAAACAAACAAAGGGGAAACACTAGGACACATTAGTATTACTTGCCCTGAAATACCAAGGGGGAAATGTTCCCAGCTCCTCCATTCTGGGAGTAAGAAATTTCCCTAGATTAAACCCTGATTCCGTTCCCTGGGAATAGGTTATCAGTTCATTGTTCTCCACTGCTCTTTGTTTAACCTTCTAGAAGTTCCTAACATTTCTGACATCCTTCTTGGTCACTTCTGAAGAGGGCATTACAGAATATGCCCTTGTGGGTGCTAAGAAGCTTTTTCAACTACTTCCTTAGTATAAAAGTTGATCTAAAGGTCTTAGTATATCTTAAACTATCTCAGTCCCTTTTAGTCCCAGCTGGTGGTATGTTTACCACATCTCTCAAAAACAGTTTTTCTATGAATTGGTTTTCAGTAACCTCTATTTGACAGAACTATATCTACAATGCTTTTTGAGATATGCCTCTCTATATATACTTATTAGGAACTACCACTCAGGCTTCTGAGGGACCCTACCCTTAGTCCTTTGGGATATGCCTTTGTCTAGCTGAAATGATCTACCAAGCACCACCTTCTTTCTTTCAGATGTCTTAGTAAAGGATATTGTAGCCATGCCCTTAATTTGTTTTGTTTGTTTGTTTTTCCTCCCAGGCTGAATTTGAGACACTTTTATGGCTGGAGATGATGAAGAGTTTTGTTTTCCTACTAAATAAGTTCTTCTCTCTAAATACCTCTAAATTCTGCTTGCAATTTGGTGGGATTTTTTTTTTTCTGAATTTCTCTCATAATTTTGTTTCAAATAGAAGTAAAAACAACTAGCTCATAATCTTCCACATGTACTTAGAAACTATCCTACTGTCTTCCATGTTATCACAGGCAGTGGTTTTACAAATACAGGTTGCTATTTTTCAGTTTCTATAATAGTTTTCACACCATCCACCACCTGCTGCCTGAGCTAATACCATATAATTTAGGGTCTAGTTACACAGTGTCCCATTATTAGGTGCTAATTTCTATATCAATTTGCTGTTGATGCATAACAAACAATCACAAAATCTCAGTGCCCTGTAAGCTTTCATTCTGTTAATAAGCTTTTAATTCTCTCCTGGGTCTGCAGGTCAGCTAAGGCAATTGCAGGCCACAGTCGCTGAAGCAGCTTTGCTGTACATCACAGGCCTACAGTCAGGTAGGGCAGTTCTGCTCCATGTGCTCAGTCTGTGGCACAGGACAGACTGGGGCTTTCTGAGAAGTGGATAATTGTGTTGACTTCGAATGGTGAGAAGGACCCAACTGGGCAGAGACCTGGTAGGGAGTATGCCCATGGAAAGACCTGAGGTCAGAGTTCCAGGGAGCAGGAGGAAGCTCTGTACCTGGAGCAGTGAGAGGAAGAGCATGGAGGAAACAAGACCTGCAGGCTGCTGGGTTAAATCACGCATGTCTCCAGCAGCCGCTGAGAGAGTGTAGGGTGAGTCTGGTTGCTGGGTCTATAATCAGGGAGAGCAGTCCTGCTCTACAAATTCATCCTAAGCCCCAGGGCTGCAGCTGCCATGGAGAAAACCTTCTCACTGTGGTGACAGATGTACTAGGTGGCAAAACCCATTAAATAAGCATATTTTGAAGTACCTGTTTTCATCACACCTATGAACATCCCATTGACCAAAGCATGTCCAATAGCTAGAGCTAAAGTCAAAAGGTGAAAAAGTATACCACCTTTTGAGGGAAACACAGCAAATCTCCAGTGGTAAAGAATATGGTACAAGGAGGGAAGAAGAATGTGAGCCACTGACTTACATCCTCCCAGGTAACCTGTGGGATATTGACTGCCAGATTGTTCTGTTCTCTTGCTCCTGAAGCTTGAGGCTTCCCATAAAGTCAAAGTGCCAAACAAGAGTCGTCAGCAGCTGTTAGAACCTTCCTTGTGATGGGGTAGGGGAAAACAAGGGTCACCAGCCCTGCTCCTAGTTTAGGCAGTGAATCTGTCTCTGCTGTCCATCTCATTCGGGACACTTTGATTCTCTACTCCCAATATGCCTCTGTCTGCTGTTCCACCCAGAGTCCAGCAGGTCCATTTTCTTCATGGCCTTTTATTTTGCTAGCTCACAGAGAAGTTTATCTTATTAAACACAGCTATGTCCTTTTTTAAAGCTGCATGATATTTTTAAATACATTATGTATTATGGCCATTGGATTGGAGCAGGGAATACCTTGAACCACAAACAGTTTTCAACAACATTGCAACTGATGCTTCTAGAATCTTACATGAAAGCTATCTTTTATTTCCTGTGACAGTTTTTAAAAATAAAATGTTTTATCATCTTTTGGCATTTAAGTATACCCAAATTTAGAACATTAAAAAAGCTTCTTGAAAAATAAATACAAATATTTCGATTCAATGCATTTTTTAAAATAATCAGGTATATTATATAAAAGGAAAACAACTAGAAAAATTGGATCATTAAACTACTAAAATGAATATGTGTGATATTAGTGATTTTCTCATAACCTAGTTATCCCATTCTTTATGACTTATCCAAATTTTATATTTTCTTTTTCATTCAACTTTTTATCATAGAATATTTATTATGGAAAATTTCAAATATGTAAAATGTATACCCAATCATATAATGCCTTGTATGTACCTGTAGCTGAGCTTTCTTAATTATTAATCATGGTGATATTGTTTCATTTATGCCAAGGGTGGAGAAACTATTACCCTAGACCAAATCCAGCCTGTTAACTGTTTTTTGCAAATAAAGCTTTATTGCAGCACGACCAAGCTCTTTTGTTTACATGCCTGCTTTCCCACTATAGTAATAGAGTTGAGTAGTTGCAACAGCAGTTATATGACCTGCAAAACCTAAAATATTTATCAAACCCTTTACATGAAAATCTTGCTGACCTCTGGACTATAATCTCACCTATTCATCTCAGGAAAAATCTCTCACATTGCATTACATTTTTTTCAATATGTTTTAAAATATAGTAAACCTTAAAAATAAAGCAATGTCTATTCTTGTCTTTAAAAAAAATGACAGCAATTCATTGATTTCTTTTCTACAAAATTCCAACTGAATAACAAGTGGAAATTATTCAATATTTCTTTTTCTACCTTACTCATTATTAAGGTCCACCAGAGTCTGCATTCTCAGTAAGTTTAACTTAACAGCTACTTTATCTGTAGATAACCTCCCAAAATAAAACATTATGAATTTAATAAAGTATGTAATAAAGTCAGTAAGCAATAATAGCACAATCACTAGATTTCAGCACAACAAAAATTTGTGATCTGTTGCATCCTATGAAAAAACACAACATACAAAGGAAGTCTCAATTTGGGTTTTTTGTTGTTATTTTGGTTTTAGTACTGAGGATGAACCCAGGGCCTGACACATGCTAGGCAAGCATTCTACCACTGAGCTACATTCCCAAACCATATTATTTTGAGACAGGATTTTACTAAATTGCCCATGTTGGCCTCAAATTTGCAATCTCCTAACTCAGCCTCCTGAGTAGCTGGGATTATAGTTGTGTTCTACCACACCCCGCAAAATCTCACATTTTAAAAAGACTAATAGCATTAGTTTTTGCCACATGGATTTTCTTTTCTTTAGAAAATCAAGACATTCATTTTGGATGTAATTGTTGGCATTTTTGAATAATAACTTTTTTCAGTGCTGAGGTCTGAACTCAGGAATTCATGTGTGTTAGGATGCACTCTAGCACTGGCCATGCCCTCAACACCTAATATTTTTTTTAACACCTAAATATTTTATATTAAAATGACTCTTTTACAGTTTTCATGAAAATTTTACAGGAGCTATCTCATTTAATATTTACAACAACCTCATGAGGTAGAGATAATTTTCTTACTAAATGATTCCAGGAAGACACAAACCCAGGTCACCTGCTCAAAGTACACCAGTCTATGTGGCTGAACTGGCAATCACAAATCTTAGAACAGTTAAAAACTGGTTGTTTTACCTTACAGGCCCTGATTATATAAATGTACTATGATACACAACATTACTATGCTACATTACTTCCTAGATATGCTACCTATCTATACAGTGAAGATATTGAAATAACTCTTGTAAAGTCTGTATCATTTGAACTCAGGCATGGAGTGTCATATCTTTCAAAATCAACGAGCAAGAAACAATCCATTGTATAGTTTTCACAAACTCCTCTTTAGCATTTCCTTTGCATTCTGTGATGGGTCAAGTGTACCTTAAAGAGAGCTCAGAGGAATGAATACTTCTAGGATTAGGGCAGAGGAAGTACAAAATAAACCTGAAACAAAAGGGATACGAATAGGAAAAGAAGAGTTTAAATTATCTCCATTTGCTGATGACATGATCTTATATTTCCCAAAAAACTCCACCAGAAAACTTCTAGAACTCATAAATGAATTCAGTAAAGTAGCAGGATATAAAATTAACTAATACACATAAATCAATTGTTTTTCTATACATCAATGATGAATTAGCTGAAAGAGAAAATAGGAAAACTATCCTATCCCATTCATAATAGCCTCACAAAGAAAAAAAATTAACTTGGGAATCAATCTAACAAAAGAGGTGAAAAACCTCTACAATGAAAACTACAGAACACTAAAGAAAGAAATTGAAGAAAACCTTAGAAGATAGAAAGACTCCCATCTTCTTGGATAGACAGAATTAATACTGTCAAAATGGTCATACTACCCAAAGCATTATACAGATTTAATGCAAATCTTATTAAAATTCCAAAGATGTTCTTCATAGAAATAAAAAAAGCAATCATGAAATTCATTTGGAAAAAAAGAGGCCCAAGATAGCCAAAGTAGTTCTTAGAAAAGTGAAGCAGGAAGCATCACAACACTATACCTTAAATTATACTACACAGCTATAGTAACAAAAATGGCATGATATTGGCACTAAAGCAGACATGAAGACCAATGGAATAGAATAGAAGACACAGAGACAAACCCACATAAATACAGTTATCTCATACTAGACAAAGGCACCATAAACATACATTGGAGAAAATATAGCCTCTTCAACAAATGTGGAAAAACTGGAAATTCATATGTAATGAAATGAAATTAAACCTCTATCTCTCACCCTGCACAAAAATTCAACTCTTAAGTGGATCAAGGACCAAGGCATTAGACCAGAGACCCTGCACCTACTGAAAGAAAAAGTAGGTCAAAATCTCCATCATGTCAGTTTAAGAGCCAAATTCCTCATTAAGTATCCTAAAGCACAAGAATTAAAATCAAGAATCAATAAATGGGATGCTTTCAAACTAAACATCTTCTTCACAGCAAAGGAAACAAGTACATAAACAGAGCTTACAGAGTGGGAGAAAATCTTTGCCACCTGCCCTTCAGATAGAACATGAATCTCCAGGATATATAAAGAACTCAAAAAACTTAACACCAAAAAAACAACAACAACAAAAAAAACAAATAACCCAATAAATAAATGGACAAAGGAACTAAACAGACACTTCTCAAAAGAAGAAATACAAGCAGTTAACAAATACATGAAAAAATGTTCAACATCTCTAGCAATTAAAGAAATGCAAATTAAAACTATACTGAGATTCCATTTCATTCCAGTCAGAATGACAATTGTCAAGAATACAAATAATAAGTGCTGCTGAGGATGTGGGGGGAAAGGTACACCCATACATGGCTGGTGGGACTGCAAATTGGTGCAACTACTCTGGAAAGCAGTATGAAGATTCCTCAGAAAACTTGGAATGGAACCACTGCTTGACCCAGTTATCCCACTCCTTGTTATATACACAAAGGACTTAAAATCAGCCTATTACAGTGACACAGCTATGTCAATGTTTATAGCAGCTCAATTCACAATGGCTAAACTATGGAACCAACCTAGCTGCCCTTCAAAAGCTAAATGGATAAAGAAACTGTGATATGCATACACAATGGAATATTAATCAGTCAGAAGGAACTATGACTTTATGGCATTTGCCAGTAAATGGATGGAACTGGAGACTGTCATGCTAAGTGAAATAAGCCAATAAAAAAAAAACCAAAGGTCAAATTTCTCTCTGATATGTGGATGCTAACACACAACAAGGGATTGGGGGACGAATAGAAGTTTAGTGAATTAGACAATGGGGAATGAAGGGAAGGGAGAGGAAATGGGAATAGGAAAGAAAGTGGAATGAATCTGACATAACTTTCCTATGTCCATATATGAATACACCACAGTGGACCTCAACATCGTGTACATCCACAAGACTGGGATCCTAATTATAATAATATATACTTCATGTTTGTATAAATATATCAAAATAGACTTTACTGTCATGTATAACAAAAAAAGAATAACAAGAAAAACAACAAAAGTAGAGTTCCCCAAAATGGAGGCAGGCAGTCACAAAAGGACATAGAAACCAACTTAAAGGGAACATCGCTAGATAAAATCTAGAACAATCTGAGCATCAAAATAAAAGTTATTGAGCAAAATATGAATCTTTGAGTTCATAGTGATATACATAAATGAATATGATGAAAGTTTGATGAGGCATGGTCTCAACCACTCTGCAAAATACTTATCAATTAAAATGATGACTAGAGCATACCTGTAATCCCAGTGACTCAGGAAACTGAGGCAGGAGGATCTCAAATTTGAAGACAACCTCAGCAATTTATCTAGACCCTCAGCAACTTAGCAAGACTCTATCTCTACATAAAAAATAAAGAGGACTGGGTTTGTAGCTCAGTGGTAGAGCACCCCTGGGTTCAATTCCCAGTACCAAAGAGAAAAAGGGGAGGAGCAGGGAACTAGGATTACTTTATAGTACAAGAACCTGGAACACACCATTGTAAACAAATGAAAAAGTAAACTTCCCAGTAACAAAATTGAAAATGCAGACCCCCCTGACAGTTTGCAGTGAGAACACAGCATCGCTTCTGTGAGATTCTTGTCAAACAAGCATAACCCTATTATAAGGGAGCATCAGACAAAGCTAAATTGAGGACATTCTAAAAATTATAATCTTCGAATGTGCCAAGGTAAACAAATCAAGGAAAGACTGAGGAATGGTTCCAGACTGAAGATCACTAAACAGTCATGGAACCAAATGCAATATTTCCTTTTGGACTGGATCCTCTTAAGATAAATTACAATGGAACAATCAGCAAAACATGAATAAGATCTAAGGATTAGTTGCTAGTAATCTGTTAATGTCCTGATTTTGATTGGTTGCATTATGGCCAGATAGGAGAATGTCTTTGTAAATAGGAAATACACACTTAAGTATTAAGGGGATTGGAGCATCAGGTCAGCAACTTATTCTCAAATTTTTCAAATTAAAAAAAAAAAGCGCTCTTGCAGATCAAAGTGGTGCATGTTTGTAATCTCAGCAACTTGGGAGACTGAAGCAAAAGGATCACGAGTTCAAAGCCAGTCTCAGCAACTTAGCAAGGTCCTAAGCAACTAGTGAACCTTGTCTGAAAATAAAGAATGAAAAGGGCTAGGGATGTAGCTCAGTGGTAAATGTGCCCCCACCCCACCTTGAGAATCCCCAGCACAACAAAAGTTCTTCATACTCTTCTTGCAATTTTCTGTGATTGACATTGCTTCAAGATGATTTTTTTTATAAAAATGCAAACTAAATGCACATTAAGTTACAGCAAACTAACAGTTATTTAACACAAAATGCCATTTTCTTGGATACAGATATAGCCTTATTATGCAAAGATTTGTTGCCAGTTCTTCTACATGACAAAAACTAATACAGAAGTCAGAAGACAAACACTTGAGTGACTATATACATCAAATACTGTAGGAGATAGTGATTTTCTCTCTGTGATGGGGGCCCTTATACATCACCCAAATGTCCCTCATGACCCTGGCTTCTAGGAGTGTTATGGATGAATAAGACAAACCTCAGTCATCAGTCCCTTTTAGGAATTGCCTCAGTTGAAGAGAGTGTCCTTGCCTAAGGTCACAGTCCCTTTATGGGGCGATCTGCCTTCAATCACTGATCATTGAGTGAATATAAAGATCCAGCCCTTTCGCCCCAATTCAAGGCATTTTTGAAGGATCCCAAATTCAGAAGTTCCAGAGGGCTGAGAATCTATCACAGCTCAACTTCTCCCTCTGCCAGTCCTCCCTATTCCCTTACACAGGCACTGAGCCTAGATGCTCTTAATGAACCTCCTGCCTGCCAACCTCTGACTCAGTCTGCATCTGTGGGAAGCCAACCTGTGCTGTCTCCCTCACTGATATCTCTCTGTAACCGAGAAGGGCCATTATTTTTCAACTTTTTGATCATTAAAGATATAAATTTTTTTATATCTTTAACTATATTTATAAAATTATAAATTTTTGACCTTCCATTGTCTGCTCCAGTATGTTTGTTGACCAAGTAGCAAGAAAAGAGAGTTACAGAGACTAAGAGAATAGGAACAGAAAGAGCCGATGTGGAAGCCAGAGTGTTTTGGGAAGGCAAGATGGAGATCCAGGACAAATTTGTCTTTGCCTCCACCTGTCCTTTCTTTGCTATTTTTTTTCCTCTTTCATCCTCTGCCTCTTACTCATACCATCCTGTTATAGACTGGATGTTTGTGTCCCTTATAAAATGCATGTGTTGAAATATGCTTCCTATGTCCTATGTATTCATAATCTATGACTCTTCCTTTCTCAGAAGAATAATGCACTCTCACCTAGGGGTTAGGGCTCATCTTAAGTCAATTCCAGCTGCCAACAATACAATGGACTGGGTGAGTTAAGCAACAGATATTTATTTCTCACAGTCCTGGGGGCTTCAAGATGAGGGTGTTAGCAGATCTAGTTCCCACTTCCTCGTTTGTAGAGTGTTCATTTTCTCTTTTTCTCCTCATGTGGCAAAGAGCAGAAAGGAAAGGAAAAGAAAGGAAAGGAGAGGGGAAGGGAAGGAAAGGAGAGGGGAGGGAAAAGGAAGAAAGGAAGAAAGAAAGGGAAAGGAAGAGAGGAAGGCACTACCCTCTACCCTCATGACGTTATTTCCTTCCAAAGGCCCCACCTCCTAATACCATCACAGTGGGGGGTTAAAATTTCAACATACCCATTTCATAAGGGACACAAACAGTCAGTCTGTAATAGAACTGAATGTGTGTATCATTCACCTTAGGAAGAAATTGTGGGTTTTTTTTTTTGAGGCTTGCTCTGCTCAGAACAGTCCCCAAGAATAGTGGAAGATAATGAATCCATTGGCATTAGTAAGGTGGATTTTTTGGTAACCTACTGTTAACACAAAAAAGACCAGGCAGGATGCAAACCTCACGTGTCATCTCAGCTCTTTATTCAGGAGGATGAAATGGTGCCCGTGGAACCACTCTCCTGGTGGAAAATGAGCCACTGAACAAAGAAAAGGACTGGGTTTATATAGGTTATTTTGAGGGGTGGTCTAGTGAACATATGTCAGTTTTGCTTAGTCAGGAATGTGAGCCTTTCGGTCAAGGTCTGTGGACAGTGCCAGGGAGGATTTTGCTTTGGAGGAGGTAACGCCTCCTAGAGACTGTTTCTTTTGAGGATGATAAACATCCTCTTTGCCTGCAACCAGCACCTGGAAAACAGTCATCTTGGGAGATGAAATCTGTCAATGCTTGGCCTTCATTTTTACTCCCTTTTCTTTCTCTCAGGCCTCATTATTTTGGGAATTTCTTATTCTCTATATCCATTACCTACTGCACCATCTATGCAGGCCATCATCTTCCTTATTGATGCGTCAATTGAAATTGTCTTAAAATAAATCCTTGGGGAAATATCTTAGGAAAACCTAGTCTTTGGAACCATTCCTACTTGGAAACTTGCTGTAAATCCTTCACTCCAGGCATTAGAAGATTAAATCATTTTTTGAGATACAGAGTGAGGTTTAATTCTTAGTAGCATAAATTAGTTCTATTTTTTAACATCTATTTTTAGCAGACCAAGGGCCATGAAAATCAGTGTTTTGATTAAGAAAACTGTAATCTATCTTTAGGGATGTGAGATTTAAAATTCTGCCTAATTAGTCCTATATATCACTAAATTTTCTTATAAAACTTTTTCAAGATGTAAACATGGTATACAAGTGTGCTATGTTGTTTCAAATTATATAGATATGCTGTCAGTATTAAAAACAGATACACTTATTTCCATTTATTTTTTGCAGTTGATATAAAATATTTAAAAGTTACAACTTAACACTTCAAGGTCTTGCCCTAAAAGAAACATTAAGCTTATTGGTTTGTGTTTTCCTAGTTCACTCTTTTCTATTTTGAAACTTGGCCTTTTGGCCCTCATTTTTCTCTTTCACATGTGCTCTTGTGTTTTGACAATATGTCAAAAGTGATGGTGAATAGCTCCACCATGGTCAGTACTGAAGTGTCCTCTGTATTCTTCATCATCAGGACAAGTTTCATCAAATGATAGGTCTCAGAAATTTGTGCTGTAAGTACAGTGTTTGCCTACCATATATGAGGCCCTAGGTACAATCCCCAGCACTACAAAAAATAACAATAATAATAATTCTGTGCTGTAAAATTTTGTTATCGTTTAAAATATGAATCAGCCTAGACTTTTTTTTTTTTGTTTTGAATGTTATATCCGTGGTTCTATTTAAAAATTGGACACTTGTTCTGTTTTATGGAATGAAGTGTTACCTGATTCTAGAATGAAAAATAAAGATAAGATCCTAAAAAAAGAGTTGAGTTGGGTGATTTGAATGAATCTCATTCTGTGAGATCTCAGATTCTTATAATTACTGGTATCAGATAGATTTTTATATTTTAAGACAATTCTAAAGGAGGGAACTAAAGATGACATCATTTTTCTCCTCTGTCAATTTATGCTTGTGTTTTTCCTATCAGTGAAGAAAGCATTAACCTATGGATGGATGCAAACTCTTTGGAGAAAGGTCTTTGATGGACGTGCGAAAAAAAGAGAACAAAGTCATCTTATTACTGGTAAAATAAAGCAACTTTACCAACATTTCTGTCAGTAAAAATTAAGATTTAAATATGACTTTCATGCTCTCTACTAGTGAATAGAAGGATTATAAAGTTATGCAAAGGTATTTCTTTTCCACCCTATTTCAATAAGCACTCTCTTTCCATAATTTCCATAACTACTCCTTTTTTTCTAACCCTTTCTTAGTCCTCACTTGCATTCTGATCTTTTCTATGAATGTATATTATGTGCCCAAGGACAGAAAATTTCCTACCCTGTAATCTCCTAAAAATCCGCTTGTTCAGACTGATAAATTAGGCACCACCGATTAATTTTATGCTGTACATCTGACTAAATTGCAACTTATACTCCCATAACAGTATGTTAGATTACCTGTTTTCATTTCTTTACTAACACTTAAATTTTATAATATTTCACAACTTTAGCAAATGACAGAATGAAAAAAACACAGTATTTCATTTTTTCTAATTACAGATTACTTATTAGATTTCTTACTATGTAAATCAATAATGTTTATTAAAGAAAAGTAATGTGTAAAATATTTTTTAAAGTAGCATAAAACACAAATACCAGCATATGATCAACATGAACACATTATTTATACATATAGACATTTTCTATTACAGCTTTTACTATTGATGTCACTTTATATTTGGTCTTTTTTTTTTACTTATGTTCTCTTCTGATCTTTTCTTTTTCTTTCTTTCTTTCTTTCTTTCTTTCCTTCCTTCCTCCCTCCCTCCCTCCCTCCCTCCCTCCCTCCTTTCTTTCTTTCTTCTTTCTTTCTTTCTTTCTTTCTTTCTTTCTTTCTTTCTTTTTTGTAGCACTGGGATTGAACCTAGGGTCTCACATATACAGGCAAATACCCTATCACTGAGTTGCACGGTCAGCCCTTTTTTCTTTCTTTCTTTCTTTCTTTTTTTTTTTTTTTTTTTTTTAATTTTGACATCGGGTCTTGCAAAGTTGCCCAGGTTGACCTAGAATTTGTGATCCTCCTGCCTTAGCCTCCTGAGTAACTGGGATTGTAGGTGCGCACCACCATATTCTCTAACAATTTTAAAATTTGTTTAATTTTAAATTTTTTATTTCTAATTATAGTAAAATGCACAAATGCAAAATTTACCATCTTAACCATTCTTAGTGTATAGTTACTGGTGATAAATACATTCACATTGTTGTGTAACCAATCTTCACAACCTTTCTATCTTACAAACTTGAATCTCTTTATCTGTTAAACAATTCTCCATTTCCCCCTGTACCCAAGCCCCTGGCTATGACCATTCTGTTTTCTGTTTCTATGAATTTGACTAATAGGTACTTCACATGTAAATGGAATCATACAGTATTTGTCCTTTTGTGTCTGGCTCATTTCACACAACATAATGTCCTCAAGATTCATTGTTATGGCATATGTTAGAATTTTCTTCCTTTATAAGATTAATAGTATTCTAGTGTATTGGTAGGGGCTGTGACTGCCTTGTAAAGCATTTGCCCAGCATATTTAAGCCTTGAGTTTGAACCTGAGTACTGCAAAACAAAACAAAATATCCAAACACTTTTGTCATATTCCCTTGTATTTGTCCACACCACATTTTGTAGATCCATTCATTCATTAAGGGTCACTTAGGTTACTTCCACTTTATGGCTATTGTGAAATAATTCTGCTATGAATAAAAGTGCACAAATATTTCTTTGAGACTCAGTTTTCAATTCTCTTAGATATATATGCAGAAGTATAATTGCTGGATCATATGGTAATTCAATTTTTAATGTTTGAGGAACCACCATTCTGTTTTCCACGGTGACTACACTATTTTACATTCCCACCAACTGTACACAAAGGTTCCAGTTTCTTCACATTCTTGCTAATGCTTATTATTTTCTTTTTTAGGTAGTAGCCATCTTGATGAATGTGAGTTGATCATTTAAATTTCTTTTCCCTCTGTTCCTCTTTCCATATCTTGGATCTGCTTCTATACAATTTTAAGCATTATGGTTTTGGGGTCTGCTATCCACATACAGCTGGAAACCTGGCCTCTGATGGACCGAAAGTCCATCCTTACAGCTTAACAAACAAAGAAGGAAGTGTTCTTCCTAATCCCCATTTGGAAATATCTTTTGAAAGGACACTGACAGGCATTAGCTAATCATACTTGTAGCCCTTGGACTAATCACAATGGTTGAGAAGGTGTAATATAATTGACCTTTCTTGGGTTGTATGCATATTCTTTTGGGAGGTGGGATTATATCTGTAACAGGATGGCACCTCCTGTTCAGATGAAGGGAAGGATGAACATTTCCCCAAATGAGGGATAGGATGAGTATGACAAATACAGACATTTGGAAAATCACTATGAGCTGGACAGTCAACACAATGTGTGTCTACTACTGATAGTCAAAGTTTGAGTTCTTTGTTTCCTCAACAAAAATGTCTTTTCTTCCTCCTCTTTCCATAAGAGGGGTGAATGAGATGCCAACTACTCTGATGAATGATTTCCTTTATCTCAAGCTGCCTCCTCTTTCAGGCCCACTGGAGAGACTGAGGGCTGCTCTTTGACGACAGGTGTACTCTAATTTTAAGAGCATTTATAACTAGAAATTGTGTATTCACCTGTAGCATTTCCAACTATATGTTTATACTCTTACTCATGTCCTTTTCAATTCTGTCTTCTCTGAGAAGGTCAAATATTACATGCCATCTGTTTCTGTGAACAGAAGTGTGTATTTTCTCTCAAATGGAGCTTTTCGTAACTAAGAAAATAAGACTATATTTTATAGTATTTTGTAGAATGTCTATATTTTATATTATTATAATTTTAAACCCCCATTCTAGAAAACCAAATTATATAGTTTATTTTTAAATGCAATTGACATCCATCTATTGCTATTGCCATATGAAAGTTATATTTGAATGTGATACACTAATATATTTTAGTTCCTTAAAAATAATGATACCAAATGTTATGGTTTGGATCTGGAATGTCCCCCAATGCTCATGTATTGAATTTTTGGCCTCTAGCTGGTGTGGGGCAGGGTCGGGTGGGGGGACTATTGGGCGGTGAGAATTAACCTTACTTGGTCTGGTATATTGATTTTACTGTGCTACTGGATTACAATTGCAAGGTTTATTGTTGTTGTTTGTTTGTTTAGGAACTTTGAATCCATAGTCATAGTGACATTGGTTTGTGAGGATTTTGTTTTGTTTTGTTTTGCAGAGCTAGTGTCTTGCTTATACCAGGCAGGTGCCCTATCACTGAGGTACATCCCCAACCCTGTGAATTATTTAATGCAGCTATTGTGGCTCATTAAAATTACATATATGGGACTGGGATTGTGGCTTAGTGGTGGAGCACTTACCTCGCATGCGTTAGACCCTGAGTTTGAGTCTCAGCACCACATTAAAAAATATAATAAAAAAGATAAAGGTATTGTGTTCACCTACAACTAAAAAAGCAAAATATTTTTTTAAAAATTATATATATGTCGAGCACGGTGGTGCATGCCTTAATCCCAGCAGCTCAAGTTCAAAGCCAGCCTCAACAAAAGCAAGGTACTAAGCAACTCAGTGAGAACCTGTCTCTAAATAAAACACAAAATAGGGCTGGGGATGTGGCTTAGTGGTCAAGTGTTCCTGGGTTCAATCACCAGTATCACCCCCCAAAAAAATTATATATAAATTTTATTCATTATTTTTCTTTGTTTGTTTGTTTGTTTGATTTTGTACTGGGGATTGAACCCAGGGGCTTATACATGTTAGGCAAGCACTCTACCACTGAACTATATCCCCATTCCTTTTTATTTTTTATTTTGGGATAGGTTTTTGCTAAATTGCCCAGGGTGGTCAAACTTGTGATCCTCCTGCCTCAGGATTCCAAGTAAGTGGGGTTCCAGGTATTAACCACATTGCCCAGCTAAGGTTTTCTTTTAATTTACTTGGGAATTATCTGTTCTATGAAATTCCAGTGGCAAAAATTATATAAAATGTACAACTTGATTTCATAAAAGCATACATTGTCAAATAATCACATAACCAAGTCTGATGTGTTTTGTCCAGGGAAGGAGAAAGAAGATTAAGTATTTGCAGCTTTGTTCTTCTGTGATTGATCTGGAGTCAGTTTTTTTTTTCCAAGATGTATTTTCTTGCTTGTAGAATCACGAGTAAGATATCCTTATTGGTAAAACAAAGAATGTAACTTTTTTTCAAGGTCTACTCATTATTTTGTCCCCTTTGTTTCAAAGATAATAAAGTTACCTATAACAGGGGTAAGCAGAATTTCTTTGATTCTTTGGCATTATCCTGCATAAGGGATTATTTCCCACTTTTATTATTTCTTTTTCTGTGTATTTGTGATTTCCCTAATTTTTTTTGTTGTTTACTCAACCACTTATATTTTGCTGTTAATTGTATGTTTCTTTAAAAATAACATTTGCATTTATTTATTGGTTTTACTTTCTTGTTTCCTAAATTATTAATATATAATTTATCTCTATTAATTCTTTTCTTCTCCTTCCCTTAGATTAATTTGTGGTTTACTTTATAATTTATTAATTCATATATTTTTATTTAGTAATAGAAGTATTTTATGGCTATAATGTTACTCCAGAGCATGGCTTTATTATCTCACTGATCTTGATACAGTTTTTCATTGGTTTTATTTCTTATATAGTCTATGATTTTAGTTTGAATTTCATCTATCACCTAAGAACTAAGAGAGTTCCTACTTTTCAGATTTTTAGGTAGTAGTGGTAGAGGCTTTATGTAACATGGTTCTGCTGTTTCTGCTTATGCTGTTCTTCCACTTTGTTATTTCTACTTTTACTGCATTGTGATCCACACTTGTGTTTCTTTCTCTTTTTTTTTTTTTTTTTTTGTAATTTATTGATTTTTAGAGCTTCCTTTATGGACAATTTTTACAAATTTTCTATGCACACTTGAATATACAGTCTCTTTTAAGAATAGGACTATTTGGGGTGTTATTTAGGTGTATTATAATTTTACTTATTTTTTGTCTTCTTGATCTACTGTAGACTGAGGTGTTTAGACTTCCACCACTAATGTGTTTCTGTATCTCATTACATCACCTGCTATTCTTGCTTTATGAATGTTAATGTTATTTTATTTGATACATAGATATAAATTATTCATCTTTTCCAAGTGAACTGTACCCTTGAGCATTATAAAGATCCCTTCTTTCTTCATCTACTAGCTCTGGCCTGAAATCAACCTGATCTGGTTTAAGATCACAATTCTTGTGTTCTTTTTGTTTGTTCGTGACCAATTTACTTTGGCACATTCTTAAATTTTCAGTCTCACTGAATTACTTTGTTTTAGGTATATCTGGAATTCAGCACTGAGTTTGATCTTTATAATACAATCTAAATGAATTTCTCTTTAAATAGATGAGATTAGTCCAATTATATTCATTGATTCATATATTCAGTCTCAATTTTGTAATTGCTTTCTATTTCTAATAAGGAGGGTTTTTTTCCTCATGGTATTCCTTCTGTTAAATTGGAAGGCTTGCATTATTCTAGTTGTTGTCTCTACAATTATAACTTAATTGATTATAATAGAGGATTGCTTCCAATTTTCTATTTTTCAGAGATATCTACTATTTTCCTACTGAAGCACTGATTAAATAAATATTTCTTCTTTTACCCTCTATGCCTCTATCACACAATTTTATGTTTATCTGTTGGCTCCCAACTATTAAAGATAAGGAAGTCAGTGTGTTTGCAGTGCCATTTACTTTCTTTTCACTTTCCTCTTGCAACTCTAGTTAACTTATTTTTATCTTATCAGTTATATGAAATTTACATTTTGTTTTGTTACCCCATATTGTTTTACTTTTAAAGAAATAGATTCTTTGCTCCCTGCTAGTCCTTTTTAGTTGTTTCTTAGGATTATTTTTTGTTTGTCATTTGATAGAATCATAAAATAGAACTCAAGAAAATGACATGCAAGTTCAAAAATTAGTTTTATGTTTGCACACTTGAGTAGCAATTAGGTGACATCTTTGGATCCCATGTGTTTTTCTTTGAAGACTCTCTAGCTTTGACTATATTGCTTTGGAAGTGAAACGAACAATTTTTCCTAAGAAATGTTATTTTTATTTTTTGATACTTCTTTTTATCTTTGAAGTTCAGCAACTTTATTTTTATTTTTTACTCCAGATTTATTGAGGTGTTCTTGACAAAAATTATATAAAATGTACAACTTGATGATTTCATGAAAGCATACATTGTCAAATAATAACATAACCAAACTAATTATGTATCACCTCATGTAGTTATCATTTTCTTTTCTTTTTCTTTGTGCATGTGTGTATGTGTGTTGAGAACACTGAAGATCCACCCTCTTGGGAAGTATACAATACAGTTAATTTGTATTTACATTGTTGTATCATGCTGTTTGATTACTGTAGCTGTTTTAGTCTGCTATTTCGCTGCTGTGTCTAAAAGACCCAACCAGAACAATTGCAGAGGAGGAAAAGTTTATTTGGGGGCTCACAGTTTCAGAGGTCTTAGTCCATAGACAGCTGGCTCCATTCCTCAGGGCTGGAAGTAAAGCAGAACATCATGGTGGAAGAATGTGCGAAGGGAACCAGTTCACATGATGAGAGAGAGAGAGAGAGAGAGAGAGAGAGAGAGAGATAGGGACTGAGACTCTACTATGTAGATACAAAATATATACCACATAGCCATGGTCTCCAATGAACCACTTCCTCTAGCCACACTCCACCTGCCTCCAGTTACCACTCAGTTAATCCCATCAGGGATCAATTCGTTGATTAGGTAAGGCTATGATCCAATCATTTCTCCTTCAAACCTTCTTGCATTTTCTCACATGTGAGCTTTTGGGGGACACCTCACATCTAAACCATAACAGTGGCTTTGTTAGTATTTTTTGAAATCAGGAAGTATGATATCTTCAGCTTTGTTCTCCTTACTCAAGATTACTCTGGCTATTTAGGGATTTTATGGTTCAATATGAATTTTAGGAATTTTTACTGTATATGTAAAAAATACCATTGGAATTTTGGTACAGATTGCATTGGGTCTGAGGATCACTGGACAGCTAGGACCCTGATGCCAAGGGACAGCTGTTTGAGAACAGTGTAGACAGAGGTTGGCTATGGCAGCTGAATTGTCCCCATGTGTATTAAGTCCCTCTCCTCCTGGGATGGATTAGAGCAGAAAGCATGGAGAGTAGAGGTATGGGACCCAAGCTGGAACCAGGACCACATCATCCTGCACTGCCAAGACATCTGGTTAGAACTATAAGAATTGTGAAAATTCTGAATCCCCTCCAGGTCATTAAAAGATCAGTTGTCAAGGTAGGAGGATAGAACACAGTTTATTGCATAGTTGATATTTGAACCTCCATTCACCCAGATCTTAATGTATCCTAGTGCAAGGGATGAGGAAATATTTGAGGCCAAGAGAATAGAGTTCTAGAACTTCCATCAATCAGCATGACCATGGGCAAGTCACAATATTTCACTGCCTCAGCCTTCTCTTATGACAAATAGAAATTTTATCTATGTATTTCACCAAGTGGTCATATGATAAGATGAGAAATTAAACTGGAAATGTTATAGCTGAATAATGCCACACGTAATTTGTATAACAATATATAATGCTGCTGCTTTTGGTAATTATTGATATACCTAATGTTAGTATACAATCTCTTTTGTCTATACTCATATGAGGCAGCACATACTTACATCTCTAGAACTAATCTGATATTATGGTACAATCTTAAGAGTTTTATCAATTTAAACATATCTTGACATTAACTTTAAAAGTGTAAACCAAGAACAATGTAATACTTTTTAAATTTTTTTATAACTCTATTTTATTTATTCATTTTTTTAATGTGGTACTAAGGATCGAACCCAGTACCTCACACTTGTTAGGCAAGCGCTCTACCACTAAGCCACAACCCCAGCCCCATAATACTTTTGAGTGTTATTGAACCCATTGTTTTCCAAATACTTTCAGTGGAAAGACTCAAATATAAAAACAAAATAAGATTTTTTTTATCCATTCATGAAAGAATCTATTGATTGAGAAAAAATGCAGTAACTCAAATTTACTATTGACTTGGTCATATATTTAAGTGAATTATATTTTTTTAATCAAGACAGTGCCTATATACACTTGAAAAAGCATAGGTCACCATTATGTGTGAGACATTGGTTCTGTGGACAATATTTATGTGTCTATGGATTCTCAGACTGTGGACTGATGAGTCCAAAGTCTCCCTGTGGTTTTCAGAAGGCAGGTTGGTTTAGGGTTCTTGTAGTGTGCACAAATTTATCACTGAATAAATGTTTGATTGAATTAAGCGATTCAAATGTATTAATTATCCATGATACACAAGCTTCAGACAAAGAGCTGCCTTTATGAAGCTTACAATCAAGGAGAAGGAATAACATAAGTCTAAAACGGCCAGTAAGAAAAGCAGAATGTAGGAAGAGTGCTGGAAGCAGTCCTGTGGGATTAATGGTCACATTCCTGGCAGGGATCAGGAAGTTTCATAAGGATCATGACACTTTGTGTTTCACCTCAAGAAGGATGAACTTTGGAAGATAAAGATACCCCAAATAGATCTTTTCTGACTGGAACCATGGAGGATGCTGAAGAGAAGAAAAAGAAGGTTTCTACTGTGCCATAAACCCTCAAGAAAAAAGCAAAGGAATTTTGCAGAGGTGAAAGTAAAGCACCTGAGAAAAAAAGTTTGCCCAAATGATGTTTTGAAAGGCAAAGCCAAGCACTATCACAAGGAATATAAGCAGATGGACAAAACTGAGATTTGAATGTCCAGTATGGCAAGAAAAGTTGGCAACTTCTCTGTACCCAAATTAACATTTGTCATCAGGATCAGAGGTATTAGCGGTGTGAGTCCGAAGATTTGTGAAGTGTTCCAGCTTCTTTTCTTCGCCCGATCTTCAATGGCACATTTGTTAAGCTCAGTGAGTCCTCAATAACATGCTTCAGCATTGTGGAAGCATATATTGCATGGGGGTACCTGAGCCTGAAGTCAGTGAATGAGCTAATCCATAAATGTGAATATGGCAAAATCAATAAGAAAAAAAATTGCCTTAATAGATAACACTTTGATTGTTCTGTGTCTTGGTAAATATGGCATCATCTTCCTGGAGTATCTGATTCATGAGCTCTACACTGTTAGAAAACACTGGAAAGAAGCAAATAATTTCCTGTGGCTTTTCAAATTATCTTCTCCATGAGGTGGAATGAAGAAAAGACCACCCATTTTGTGGAAGGTGGAAATACTGGTAACAGGGAAGACTTGATCAATAGGCTTGTTAGAAGGGTGAAGAAGAAGGAAGGAAGGAAGGAAGGAAGGAAGGAGGGAGGGAAGGAAGGAGGGAGGGAGGGAGGGAGGGAAGGAAGGAAGGAAGTAAGGAAGGAAGGAAGGAAAGAAGGAAGGAAGGAAGGAAGGAAGGAAGGAAGGAAGAGATCAAGTGAGAGAGAGAAACCAAACAACATTTGTCCAGATCCTTCTATGCAGGAGGTATTTGCTTGCTACTGTAACCACTCTCGTGATTACCTACTAGGTTTTAAAAGTCTTTCCAAACTAATTTCTTCTTCTTCTTCTTCTTTTTTTTTTTTTTTTTTTTTTTTTTGGTACAGGGGATTGAACTCAGGGGCCCTCAACCACTGAACCACATCCCCCGCCCTATTTCGTATTTTATTTAGAGACAGGGTCTCATTGAGTTGTTTAGTGCCTTTCTGTGGCTGAGGCTGACTTTGACCTCAAAATCCTCCTGCCTCAGCCTCCCAAGCCACTGGGATTACAGGTGTGTACCACCGTGCTGGTTTTCCCAACTCTCTTATAAAAGAAGAACTTGAGACTTTAACAGGCTCAGAAACATGGTGAAAGTCAAACAGGTAGGAATTGGTAGTAAGTTTACAACCTCAGTCTTTCTGACTTTTCTCTTTCCAATTTACCAGTTTTCCTCAACTTTAGTTTTCTCTTAAGACTTTTGCCTTTATTTTTTGCCATATCTATATACCATCTACAGTATTACTTTCTGAATATGTTTTTATTATACTTCTTTTTTAAAATTTTGAAATGAATTCATTTGAAAATATATTTTATATCACAACCATATCAAAAACTGCAAATAGAAAATAACCTTAAAAATAAATGCTGTGAAAACCAATGAACACAAAATTTTGTTAAATTCTGGAAATACCCTATTATGATCAATGGCTCCTGCCTGGGATCTGTTGTTATTTGTGAAAATGGGAGATACTCAAGTGTTAAAGAAATGTTACAAACATGAATACTAAACTAAGACTTTCTTCTTCAGGTCAACCCACCAAATAAAAGAGAATTGAAAAGAAAGATTTTCTCATTCTCATTCAATGTCTTCAAAATGCCCTGTCTGGGAACCACCTAAATTATCTCACCACACCTCTGGTATATGACCCATTTCTCAAAATAGTAGTAAAGGGTTTGGAGATAAATACAGGGAAATAGTCTTTCCAAGGCATGGGAGGAAAGACCTTACTTGCCTTACATTAGAAGCATCTATCATTATGTTAATGTTTACTAAGAGGACTAATATAACAAGAGAATTCTAGGGTCTGTGGGCTGAGTAAGTATGTTTTAGATTTGAGTTTACTAAAATGAAAGTCTGGTCTTTCAAATTAAACCCTGGGAAAGGGAAACAGTAGGTTCTACTTTACTAATTTTATTCAGCAATCTTTGGAGGAAAGTTCATTTCATATTTTGGTGTTTTTAAGGAGTTTGTCATGTGTATGCCCAAACATTTCTTTTTCCATGTGGATTAAATCTGTGTTTGAGCGAGTGTGTGTGTGTGTGTGTGAGTGTGTGTGTGTGTGTGTGTGTGTGTGTGTGTGAGTGAAAACCAGGAAATGGAACACTGTAATGGTCTCTCCCAGGTACAAGGATCTTCGACAGCGATCAGCACTGTGTGGTAGCTGAGGCATGTGGGCACTACATTTCCTCTCCTCAATCTCACCAAGTGACTAGTAGAATGAAGATGTCTCCATCATAACTCATGCAAACACTTATTATCTTGATCCAAACCATCAGAAATCTCATCCATCAGAAAATCCAGTTGACTCTACCCTAAGATACACACTGAATTCTACTACTTCTTACCACAGCACTCCACCACCTGGCCCTAAGTTGCCTTTATCACCGACTGAGCTGAAGGGAATAGCCTCCTGTGTGATCTCTTGCTTGCTCCCCTAAAATCTATTTTCCACACAGCAGCCAGAGTGGCTCTTCTCAAACAGGAGTCAAATAACTCATGGAATCCTGTGATGGATCCCTGTCTCAGTCAAAGTAAAATTCAAAGTCCTCACAACAGCCTCCAAGCAATATATCATCTGGCCCTCATTACCTCACTCCCCCACTTGCTGTTCCAGGCACTCTGGACTTCTTGCCTTTTCTGGAACACAAGGCATGCCCCCTCCACAGGGTTCATAGTGACTGGCCTCACTGACTGCAGTGGGAACCTCCCCTGTACCCACATATCTACTTGTTTGACTCCTCATCTCTTTCAGGTCTTTGCTCAAGTGTCATCTCAATGAAGCCCAGATTGATCACTTTATCTAATAATGCCACTTGGCAAGTTGGCCCCATCCCCTTTAACATTCTCAACCTTTCCCCCCATATCATTTACAAATTTCTGATATGCTATGTATTTACTCACCTATTAAGTCCATTTCCTGTCTACCTCTACTAGAATGTAAGCTTGGTGAGGGCAGAGTCTTTTTGCTTACTCATAATATCTCAAGCACCTAGAATAATACCTAATTTATAGTACACATTTAGAAAGTATTTATTGAATTAAATGAATGAACCAATACTTTGCTCCCTGCCATAACAGTTTAACCTGTTCCTATAAGCTCCATAAAATCCCGGTTCTCTATCCTCTAGGCGCTCTGAATGAGGGGTTCACTCTGAAGTGGAGATAAACAGTGTTCTCTAGGCTGAATCAGTAAGTCATCTGGGCAGATCACAACAGGTTTGGGGAAGAGGATGTAGGGCATAATGGAGTACTGAACTTAGAGATTAGATTCACCCAAATAGGGTAATATTAGTAATTAATTTTATAATATTAAAAATATTTTCAAAGTCAAACCCTCTCAATGAACAGATACTATATAAAACTATGGATATTTTTGTTGCTTGTATAGTACACAGCTAGAGCACCACCTCAATTCTCTTCACTTCCCATTTCTCCAGGCTTCTGAGCTACTTGCCCTGTCATTGCTGCCGACAAGTGATTGTCCCAGTACAGGCCCTGAAGCATCTCAGTCACAGACTTAAGCTATTGGCAGACAGGGTTTCATCAGGGAAGCAGAACCACTATGAGGAAGTTGAATAAGGAAATTTATCATAGAAATCAGTCCTCATATTTGTGGAAGGAGATAGAGAAGTAAAGAACCTAAAAAGCTGAAGGATCACTGATGAGCCTTAATGCAGACAAAGGAGACAAAGCTTGCAGGAGAACCTGGAAGCCAGGCACACCCAGTTGTTGTAGTGGGACCACAAAGAAGGCTGGTATAGAAATCTACAGGGTTTTGGCTCTTTGTGACTGCCATCTCTGTGAGTCTCTCTGAAGAGTTTGTTAGCTGGCCTGTGATCATAGTTACTCTGCAGAAGAGAACACAGCAGAGAGGAGTGAGAACAAACAGAATTCCTCTTGCATCGTATCTCATTGGTTAGAAATGGCACTTGTCTTTGCCCTTTGAACCAATGATGACTTCAGAATGTAATGGCTGCCATGTAATTTTCAAATATTAGACAACTTCAGTTTTGTCCATCTGAACAAATATGGATCTATAAGCATAAAGGAAAGGGGAATTTGGGGAATCACAGGTCCCAACATAACCAAGTTGTCTCAAAAACAATCCAGCACAAGTACCTTACTTAGGCTACAGAGCATGGGATTTATTTCTCTGGCACCTGCCAAAAGGGTCAGATGACTCAACTGGAAGCAGGAAGAACTAACCACTGGTGAGGTAAATTTTGGACAATTGGAGATAGGAAATGGGAGGTAGCTTACTGGTAAATTTATTTGGTCCTCCCTTGAACAGACTGATCCTGGGCACAGTTTCCCTTTTTCCTTCCTTCCTCCCTCCCTCCCTTCCTTCCTTCCTTTCTTCCTTGTTTTTCCTTCTTTCCTTCCTTCTTGGGATTTATCATAGAGGCACTCTACCACTGAGATACACTACTAATCCCTTTTATATTATGAGACTGGGTCTTGCTAAGTTGCCCAGGCTGGCCTTGAACTTGTCATCTTCCTGCCTCAGCCTCCTAAGTCACTGGCGTTACAGACATGTATAATCCTGGGCACGGTTCGCTATAGACTCCATCCATAGACACTTTGCATGACCAAGCAACTAGTGAGGTCTTTTCAGGTTCATGAAACATAGGCTAGGTTGGACATCTTACCATGTGTTAGTCAGCTTTCTGTCATTATGAACAAAACACCCGACAAGAACAACTTAGAGGAGGAAAAGTTTATTTTGAGTTCAGTTTCAGAGGTTCAGTTAAGGAGGACCAACTCTTTTGCTCTGAGCCCAAGCTCAGGCAGAACATCATGGCTGAAGGGCATGGTGGAGAAAAGCTGCTCAGCTCATGACAACCAGGAAGCAAAAAGAAAGGTCAAGTTTCCAGGGGCAAAATATAAATTCCAAAGGCATGTCTGTAGTAAACTACTTCTTTCAGCTATACCCCATATGTCTACAGTTACAACTCAGTTTATTAATTCATAAATGAATTAAACCATTGATTAGATTACAGTTCTTATGATCTAATCATTTCATCACCGAACATTCCTACATTAACACAGGAACGTTTTTGGAGGGGGTATCTCATATCCAAATCATAACAATCATTGTTTCCTATTCTTTCCTGTCTCACTTCTCTTTTTCCTCACTCCTGATATCCTGGGATTGCATTTTTCAATGAAGTATTAGCACTTCAGTCTTCCACTTCAGCTAAAATAGTACCCATAAAAATTTTTCGATGAAAATAAAGTGTGAGTTGCATGAATGGATGGTTGGGACAATGATTCATGTGAGATTCAGTTAATTTGATGTGTTGGAAGTATAGCATTAATAGTACCAGTTAAGAACACCATTGTCTTCCTTCACTGAAAAAGTCCTTGAACATGTATTTCTCTTAGACAAATAAAAGGGATGAATAAAGGGAGCAAAGATCCTTTTAACCAACATATAACTTGTGACTTAAATTCTCAGCAAGAATATACACTTAATGAAAACATTGCTCTGTGGCACTTTTCTGAGCAATAAACCTGCCATAATTCAAGAAGCAGTGAAAAGCCTGTTACTCATATTTATGTATCTATGCCACTCTGGGTTTTCAAAATGTTGTGTTGCACAAACAGAGTGGAGAAACTGCCTTGGTATGCAATTCCATACATCCAACTCTTTTTAATTCACCCATTTCTCTGGATGGATGGGTGTAGTGACATTTCATCTTATTTGACCATTTGTCAATGAGACAGGTAGGAGACTTCTCTCTGAAACCTGGTTTTAAAAATAATAAAGCACACACAGATATTATGGAATAGAATGAAAAGGGCAAAGCATTCTTATGATAAAACATGAGATTTGTATTGTGGTAGTTCTCACTTTCCCCCCATAGTTTATTGTTTGGTAAATCCCTATTTACCATTCAGTGAACTTTTTGGAACTAATTCTTTAGGTTAAAGGCTCTTGCGTTCTCTCATATTTCATACACACATATACATACATGTATATTTATGTACTTATGTGCATTTGTGAACTTTTAATTCAGCAGAATTTCTGTCAATGGAACCCAGATGGAAGGAGTAAAATGGTGCCTATGGTCAAGTGAAAGTCAGCAGACTCATTACTGCCTTGAGGAGACTGTCTTCATAAGACAGCAGTTTAAGGTGAGACTGCTGCATATCACAAGGTCCCCCATTTGCTATTTTGTGACTGAAGAATATGAGAACTTGCTAGTTAAGGTGGAAGAAGTTAATCCAAAAGGTGAGAGTCAAGACAAATTGCATATGGAAAGAGTGCAAAGTTGACTGTTACATAGCAAACTGGGATTTTATTTAGTAGAGAGAACAGTGAAATGCTATCAGAGTTGCCTCAGTGAGGAGCAAGTTCTTCAATTTTTAAAGTCACCCTGGCATCATACTATCCCCTCCTAGAGAGCCCACAAAGTACCCCAGAGTCGGTTTGTAAGCGTTCCTGTGAGGTCCAGTCAATGTTCTCTGGATTTTCCACCCCTGAAGATGGTGATGACAAAAATGTCTTGACATTCTGACATTTCCTCAGTCATCCCTTTACAGAAGAAATGTCTGTGCAAATATTTAAATTACCCCGTCCCTCCCAGCAAATTTGCCGTTAGACCAATCTGCTCTTGGACACAGGCCAGAACAGCTTAAGTGTGGAAAGGTTTAAGGGGTGGGAAGGGTGTAGTGAGGTGGGGCTGACATTGCTAGGTTTTGCCAAGGACTTGAAGCCATGGGCCAGTCCTTCCATTTACAGAACCCAAGTGTTTCTCTGGATCTGGGAAGTTTTTGCTCCCAGTGACAGTCAGGGACAGGGAGCGGGCACACAGTGTACGACTAATGAATGACCGACGGCCTCAGAAGGGCGCCAAGGGACGGGGGCCTGGCAGCGCCTAGGGGAGGCCGCCAAGCTGCTGCTCCTTCTGAATCCGCTCTCCCACGGTGCTCGTAGTGGCTGTGCTCCAAGGCCTGAGCGCTAGAGTCATTCGAGGCCATTTCTTTCAAGCCCCGCCAGCCCACCTCTACGGCCGGTTAGGGTGTCCAATGGTGGATGATGTCCGGACCCCAGGGATTCCAACCGCGGCCTGGGGTGAATCCAGGGAGTTGGACCTCGAGCGAAGGGGTCGCAGTGCACCCAGCTTCTCCGCGGTGCAGGGAGGGGCACTCAGCAGGCGGGTGCGTAGAGGGAGCGCCCGCCCGCCGCCAGTGGCTCCACTCCAGCCCGGCCGGCTAGCGGGAGCCGGGGGCGGGGAGCCCGGAGCGCCGCCCCGCCAGCGCGCCCCGCCCGTGGGAGAGGAGGGGCTGCGGCGCGCCGGACCACTGGAGGCGCAGCACCGCCGCCGCCACCGCTGCCGGTGCTGGGGATCGCGGACCCGCGCGCAGGCGGCGCCCGAGCCTCCGCTCCTCAGCCAGCTCGCGCGCCCGCTGCTTGCCGGGGCCGTCTCCCGCCTCCCGCGGTGACCCGCGGCAGCACCCGCCGCGTTGCTGCCCGCCCCCCAGGTAGGTGTCTTAGCTGCAGAGGGGATGCTTGGGGCGGACACCACAGTGCCCGCAACGCGGCCCGGGGCATTGTGCGCGTCCGGCGGGCCGAAGACCCCGAGAGACGCATGGGTGGTCAGCCGCAGCTTTGGGCCCCTAAGGCATCGCTGTCCCCCGGAGACTCCCCTTTCCAGATTGCTCAGGCGACCTGGAACTGGGGGCGGTAGTGTCAGTCGTTAGCGCGGCCAGGGTGGGAGGGGGCGACTGTGTCACGGTGCCGACTCGCCGCCCTCCCTCCCTTGGTTGCCGGGGAATTCCGGCCGGCTGGCACTCGCGCCCGCATTCCCCCGCGCAACCCAGCGCCCCAGTCCCTCCACCCCTCGGCTGGCTGGGGTTTGAAGCTGGAGCCGGGAGAAGGACTGATGTAATTGTCAGCGGAGAACCGAACCGGCGCGCCTGAGAGCGCCCGCGCCCGCGCGAGCTAACGCCTACGCCGCACCTTTCAGGGAATCGGGGGAGCCGAGAGGAGCGGCTGGGGAAGTTGTGCATTGGGTTTTGTTGTGCGCGTGCACTGCGGACTGCCCTCGTGGGGTACCCCTGCCCACCCCCTGCTGGCGCCCCTGCAGCCTTCTCTGCAGCCTTCATCCACGCTCGTGGCCGGGGACGAATCTGCCTTCCCTGGTTCAGATCGGGACAGGGTTTGCATTGCAGTCAAGACGTGCTTCCCCTGCATTGAGCCAGGAGCTGCCCGCAGATCGTGTCGCCGGGGATGCTGGGGGAGGAGG
Organism: Sciurus carolinensis; assembly: GCF_902686445.1. Lineage (NCBI taxonomy): Eukaryota > Metazoa > Chordata > Mammalia > Rodentia > Sciuridae > Sciurus > Sciurus carolinensis. The sequence continues at coordinate 126,903,348 of NC_062215.1, forward strand.
GGATGGGAAACCTGGAGAGGAAGCCGGGAAGAACTAATGACACCAGCAGATTTTTTTTTTTAAGCCTCTACTGTGTATAGACACAGCCGCAAGCCAGCTTTTAAGCTGTTTTTGAAAAGTTATGACCAGATACTGATTTTGTGGCAATTCTGTAATATACCTGAAGGGTTGCTTAAACTAGAGATCTAAAGCTTGGGGGAAAGCATTACATAATGGACATGAAGCAAATGACACAAAACTAAGTGAACCTAATGGGTTGCCAGATTATTTCCCTCTTCCGGACAAAAAGTCCTACATGGCCTTTTCTAAGAATTTTCACTTTAAAATCACTGGGTTAGATTTAGCAAATTGTATATTATATTCGGTGTTGATATATTCCCTGAGTAGCAAAATAATCTTTCTTGAACATTTTTTCTTAAATTAGAAAATTGCATGTTAATGAAGTTATATATCACAGAGCTGAATAATGAATGTTGTCTTCAAAGGTAAAATTAAGAAATTTTCCATCTTATCCTTTTAAACTTTGTTTTCCTTTTGTTAATTTTTGCTTTTATTTTTCCTTCTTTCACATCCCCCACTTTGCTTTTTTGGAAGCATTTCTACAGTTTTGGGTACTGCAACTTCACAGTGTTGATATTCCTCCCGAATGTTACAGCATTGCAGATACAAAGACTAATAATAAGTGAAAGGGAAGACCTCGCAGTAACTCTGGGAGTGAGCAGGGTTCCCAAGGTCGAAGTGAAGCTGCAGTGTAACTCAGCTATAATCACCTACAGAGAATATCACAGCCTTCATTGGGTTCTCAAAAAGGTCCTGATTGGTGGAATATCATTCCTATTATTCTTTGCAGCTAGACCATATATTTTCCCTAAAAATATTTTTTTCTCAGAATAAATACAAAATATTTTGAAATTTAAATCTTTGCTTTTAGGAAACCTTAAAAAATCCCGGTTTGCTTGCGTTTTCAGTTGTGATGTTGATAACTCAGTTACACATTCAATATATGGATTTTTACCTTTGGGGATACCTAAGTTTCAAGGGTTTCAAGACATATGATAGGGATTTATCACATGTCTCTTGGCTCTAGTCCGATGTAGTTTTGTAGGACTTATGCAGGATCATGTAATATTTGTTTTCTTATTCCTAGATTGATTTATCCTTATGTTAACTTTTACTCCAACAAGAAGGATAAAGTCGTTTTAAGATGAAATGTTTTTAAGATGAAATGTGACTGGAGGTTTGTAGTAGTACTGCAGATAGAGAATTGAGTAAAATTATAAATAGATAATAGTTTCATGTGACTATTGGTAACTATTAGATTAAAAAGAAGGTTTAAATTTTATTAAAATGTCTTGGCTAACTATCATTCAGTGATTATTCACTGGATAATTAGTCACTGAATATCCACTATGTTCAAGAGACTAGTCAATGCACTGTGGGAGACACAAATAAGAATAAAGGGATGTCCTTGCCCTCAAGAGTTTGCAGTCTGGTTGAAAAGATAAAGCATAAATTCTCAAGAGAGGTATTTTTTTTTTCCTGCAAAGGTTAAGTAATAATTTTCATTTAAAAAAAAAAAAACTCTTTAAAGGGTTTTATACTATCCATTCACTTCTGGGATTTAAAAATTTTTTTCTCACTCAACATCATATTACTAAGATTCATTCATGCTGTATGTGGCTACAGTTCATTGACTTTCACTGTCCTACAACTTTCCATTATGTGTCCTATAGCACAGTATTTTTCTATGCTCCTACCAGTGGCTATTCATTTGTTTGTTTTTCATCTTTTATAAAGCATAGTGTTGCTCTGATCATTGTTTCCTGGGGCACATGTGCAACATTTACATTGGGTAAAACTAGGAATAGAATTGCTGGTTTGTATAGTTGTATGAATATTCAACTTACTCTGTCTTGTCTGATTATATTCTAGAATAGTTGTACTAATTTATTACAAGTGAGGAAAAAAGGCTAACACAAATAACCAAATACAAATAACCAGTGTTTGTTTTTTTTGCATACATGTTTATGTTGAGGCACACTTTTTTTTTTTTATTTAAAGCAAGAGAGTGATGAACATAAAACTTAGGATGGCAACTGTCTTTTGTTAGGGATGACACAGGGGAGAGCACATAGATGAACATGTTATCGGTAATAATCCTGTACTTGGGTTTGGTGAAAAGTTCATAGGTTATCATCACATTTAAAAAAGTAAAAGAGGATTATGCATGGATCAGTAATAATGATTTTAAAGTTTTAGGAAAAAAGAAAATAAGCACAATAGGTTTGTCACAAGACAACAGGCTTCTGTAGTAGAAGACTCACAAGATGTCAACTAAAAGATGAGGAAGCAGTCCCTGTGTATATACATGATTTGTCAAGTGTTCAGGAAAATTTTCAGGGAAGGTGAGCAGGAAGTGGCCATGCCAAGAAGAGGAAGGTTATCTCAAACTGAGGAAATGATATGAACAGAGGTGGAGGAAGCCATGGGAAATTTTTCAAAAGTGAACCATTTTGTGGTGCTTATAAAATAAGTCTAGGGAGCTGATGGATGAAGGGTGGTAGTAGGGGCATTCAGGGTAGGACCCCTCCTTAGCAGGCTGCAGATGGAGGTGAGCATTTTTGAATTTGGAGAAAAAGAAAAGGAGGAATGGATTAAAAAACACAGGGAGAAGAATTCTAGGTTTATGATATTAAGTAAAAAGAAGAGGAAAGAAGGCTGGGGTTATAGCTCAGTGGTAGAGCACTTGCCTAGTGCATGTGAGGCACTGGGTTCAATCCTTAGCACCACATAAAAATAAATAAATAAATAAAGGTATTGTGTCCACCTGCAACTAAAAATATTTTTAAAAAGAGGAGGAAAGAGTTAAAGATGTTTGAATTAGTGATATTGGCCAATTATATTGTGTATTGTGTGCATGTACAAACATGTAACAACAAATCCCATCATTATGTACAACTATAATTCACCAATAAAAAATGTGAAAAGAAAAACAAAACTAATAGGGAAGCTGCAGTGGAGCTTTAACTGTGGTTGAGATACGAGAAGTATGGGGTTAATAGACAAGCAGACTCCTATTGGAACGCATGGACTTGGTGCTCTGGTGAGCAGTTAGAACTCTCACATCAGAGACTATGACCATCTGAGAAGTAAGATGACATAAAACCCTTTTGTGTTATTATTTACTGACATAAATGAGTTAATTAACATCTCGGTTAAGGCACAAAGATGCCTCAGCATTGACAGTGAGGTGTGGAGTTCAAGTCAGAGGATCCAATCAGGATGGTTTCCTGTGGTGCGATTTTGGGGGCAGGGATCTCTGATCCTTAGTTACTGTATATTTAAAATGAAGGTAATAGGCACCTGACATGGGCACAGGTAACAAGACATGGAGGGACTATAACCTTTAGGGGCAATGTTTGTTTTCCTACTGTTTCCGGTCAAATGTTGCAAGGTAGCAGCATGTGCATTTATATTCTCTCAGATACACCTCCTTGAAAAAGACAGGGTTTACAGCCCTTTAAATTCTGTTGATTATAATAAAGAGTTGCTTCTGCTTTTCTGTAAGAATAAGGATAAAGACTTTTTTTTTTTTTTTTACCCCCTAAGGGTATTCTGGAATAATATAAAGTGTCATTTTGACTGAATATTATTTCAGGTGGTTAATTCATAAATATTGTGATAGATTTTCAGCATTTTCTTACAGTCTAAAATTCTTTCTGATTTTGCTTATGTTTCTTGACATCTTTTCATGATCTCTAATTCTGTTTTCTTAACTGATTCTGCATCAACTGTTATAATAATTGGTGATTCTCATTTTCTCTGACAAAATTCAGTCTTCAATTGCCCTTCCCCAGCATAGTAATTTGGAAAACATCTTGCCAGTAGTCCCACTCAACAGCAGTTAAATGGAAATGTGGCTGCATCTGTGATAAGGAAAAAAAAAAAAAGACTGATGATCTCTTAAGGGAAAAAAATATGTTATTTACCAAAAAACGAAAGTCAGAAGTTATCAAAACCCCCAAGAGCAAAATCGTTGGTAGCCCCTGCTTTGGGGGACTGATATCTACATCCCTTCCTAAGCTACCTATTATATTCCCAAAATGGTTATGTTTAAGAGTTGAAATTCAGAATGGACTTAATAGCTTTGGTTAAGATAATGAAATAAATTAATTTTAAGGATAACTAAATTGAGGGATAGCAGGAAGTACATCCCAGTTACTAAACTGCCATTCTGGCATTGTTCTGACTTTTTCATGAGCTTTGGAGGCATTTCTGCATCTACTCTTTCAATTACTGAACCCGGGCTGATTACTTTCAGAGAGGTGACTAAAGTCTGTGGGTCTCAAAATGGCATGGGCGCATCTTGTGCCTATCTTCTTCGTCCGGCAAGTGTTTGTTGAGCATCAGGTGTGTGCCAGACACTTTAATTGCTGATCATAAACACAACTTCGGGATCCAACCAAACCAGTCACTATTGAATATGTAGCCAATGCTGTGGGGTGGATCTGACTGGGGTTCTGCAAGTATCTATTATTTTCTTTTGTTCCCTAAACTTTATCTTAATATGTGTTTAGACCTTCTTGAGTTTAGAGTGCAGTAGAAAAAAATTAGCCCTTGCACAGAATAGTTACTTTAAGTGTAGTTCTAGTTTATTGGTTTTTCTTAAAGCAGAGAAGGCATTAAGCTCCTAGTAAGCCCTCTTGTCATGAAGACATTTATATTATCTAAGAGTAAAGAGAGGTTAGGGAAGGGACAGTTGGATGGGTGAATTCAGAGTTGTTAAAATGGAATAGAATGGAATAGGGGAAAGTAGACAATGGAGATGAGTGATTATTAAAAGATCCAACTTAGGTATTACAGGAATTTGAGTATTTTGAGCCATGGTTGTCTCAAGATGAAGCTAAGTTGCTCTTGGGTTAGATGAACTCCATCTGTTGTGAGTTTGTGCTCACTACCTTTGTGTATGAGTGTAGTTTTGACATTAAAATAACTTATAATGTAAATGTTAAATATTTGTAAATTATAAGGATTGTATTAATGAGGTAGTGAATTACAGGGAGTAGAAAAGTCCATTAATTTCTTCTGACAATGGTTCGGTCCATTATTTAAAAGTAAAAACTACTCTGTATGAAGGAATTCCATTTGACAGGGTCAGTGTCTTAGGAAATTGTTATGAAACTGACCAAAAGCAGAGCTAGGAAAGGAACCAAATACAAGTAGCTTAATATCCAGAACTATTTAGGGGATAATTGGGCTAGAGAAAACATTAAGTATAAAATTTAACTATTAAAGTAAGTATAAAAAAGTAAATTTAAATAAGTAAAAATAAGTTTAAATAAATAATATTTATTTATTTATTTATTTTTGTGGTGCTGGGGTTTGAACCCAGGGCCTTGTGCTTGCAAGGCAAGCACTCTACCAATTGAGCTATATCCCCAGCCCTTTAAATAAATACTATTTAAATAAAATACTGGAAGATTGTCATTTGAATATATTTCACCAGTATATGAGATTGAGTGCAAAGAATTCATAATTGATACAAAAGTTATCTTTTTCTTTAGAAATGATGGATTATGTCTTTCTGTTCAAGCAAAACTGTATGTCATTTTATAAAATATATGAAGAGTCTGGGCACAGAGGTTCACTCCTGTAACCCCATTTATTCGGAAGGCTGAGACAGGAGGATCGCAAGTTCTAAGACAGTCTGGGCAACCCTGTCTCAAAATAAATAATATAAAGGACTGGAAATGTAGCTCAGCGGTATAGTGCTGTGGGTTCAGGCCACAGTGTGATACACACACACACAGAAAATAACCAGACACTAGAAATACTCTTATTTGCTAAATGGCCTGATGCTTGAATGACCTTTACATTTGACTCACAGATGTTAAGACTGAAAGAGTTTTAAAAATCCTCTATTCCAACATCTCCCCTTTTCTAATCGAGAAAACAGGCCCAGAGATTTGTCCAGTGAAACCTAGTCCTTTGTGTAGATCTGGCTAGAAAAGAGTGTGTCAAATAGTTTATTTCTGTCATAGGCCACAGGAAATAAAGCTCTTCCCTAAATGAAGGAATCAAGGGTAGATGAATGAGAAGCGAGCCAGTAGCAACAACTTCAGTGGGATTTTAATCTATCATTCTCCTTAAGCAACTGACGTAGAAAGTGAAATCACACACACACACACACACACACACACACACACTTAAAAATTTTTAGTATTTACTGTTTTGTCATGTAATAGACAGGAAAGAATAGAGAAAAATGACCTTGTGCTAGACACTTTCTTTCTTTTCCATATGCTAATATAAGAAAAAAAATAAAAGTGTAGCGGAAATTGGGTCAGGAATAGAACATTAAGTTTTTGTTTTTTATCTTGCATCTTGTTGAGGCAGTTTTCACTATAGCGCTTGAGAGAGACCTATCTACCTTTTTGAAAAGAGTATAGAAATAGGAGAACAACAGTAGTCTATTTTTAGAATCTTTTTTTCAAAAGTCAAAACTAAAATAAACCTGGCCTCAATTTCAAGCAGTAGTTTTATTTCTCATGTTCTAAACTAGTGCCTAAGTTTTATTTACTTATTTATTTTTGCTGTGCTGGGGATCCAACCCAGGGCCTCTCACATTCTAGACAAGCATTCCACTACTAAGCTACATCTCCTCCAGATCCTTATTACAAATTTGAAGAGTTGTCTTGATTTTTTTATACATAATACAATGTTACCACATGTAACAAATTTATCAGCTACTAAAGTTTGAGGAGAGAGTATCTAAAAGAGCATTAAAATAAATAAATTTCATTACATGTCATTTCTGGAGATGAAGTTTGAAAGTCTGATTTTATTTTAAATTATGATATTTTTGCTTTCTGTTTATCTGTAGCAGCTAGACAAGCTTTCGCATATTCTCACCCCATCAGGCAACACATCTGAACGGTTTTTGCCTTATAATTTCCCTAGAATAGAAAAAGTAGCACAGTTTGAATGGCATGTTGATTATGAAAGACATTAATGAAATTCTTTTTGATCCTAATAAACTTCAAATTGAAATCAGAACTATAAAGGGAGTATAAATTCTAAGGCCAAGCAAGTGGAGAGTTCACATGCAACTCTCAGAATCAAGGGGGGACAGAGCAAAATCCACATGAACTAGTAAGGGAGCAGGAAGTTCAGCAAAGGAGGGGCGGATAGTGTACCCCAGCCTGTCTTCTAGTCTCATTTCAAGAAGTGCCAACAGAGGAAATAACAGGAAGAGTCTGAGGCCTTATGGAGATTATATGTTAGGGAAGGTATCTGTCTCTACCATTAAAAAAAACAGTCTTTAACCATCTATCTAGAAGAATACAAAAGGTGCAAGATAAAAGATGGATTAGTTAAACTTCATTTGAGAAAAGCTCATGTGTAACAACAGAAGATAAACATTAGCACACTAGAAAGCTACTACTTACAATATCCTTAATATACCAAGAGCTCCTACGTATTAAGAAGAAAAAAATGACTGATCACGAAAGGGGCAAAGGACATGACATTGGAGGAAAGCATGATGTTTGTTAGTATCTTATGGTGGCTAGTCTTTGGGGGTGGCTAGTCTTATGGTTGTTAGGTGAACAAAATGGTAAAGAATATATGGATAGCAATTTGGCAACTCTACCAAAATTAAAAATTTACCTACCTTCTCACCCTAGAAACTCTAAGAAATTTGTCTACAGAAGTATTTGTACTTCGTAGAATGAGTTTGACGCCGACATTTATTACAGAATTTTCTAGTGGCAAAAAATTTTACAAGAACTAAATATCCACCAGTATGGGATTGGTCAAATAAATTTGGAGCAGAAGCAACACTAGATAGCTGTTAAAAAGAATCAGACCACTCTGTATTTGCCGATGTGGAAAAATCTTTAAGATAATAAATCAAGGTACAGAGTAGTATATGGCCATTTGTGTTAAATATGAATATGTGAGTGTGTTTATGCATGTAACTGTGAAGACTGTCTCTGGAATATTACCCAAGAAACTGGTAACAGTGGTTGCCTCTGGGAGGTTGGGGTGGGAATGGGAGGGACAATTTTTTTTTAACTGAACATTCTTCTCTTCCTTTTGCATTTTAAAACACATGAACATATTATCTGTTCAAACAAAGATAGTTTTTGTTGCTGTTGTTTTTTGTTTCTTGAGGATCATTTGTGCTGATCAAGTATGTTGAGTACTCGTAACCAATAGAATTTCTCTGCAACTGTAGGACCCATCTGTGTTAATAGAAGAATGTGGCAGTTGCCATAAATAATCCCCCAACAGACTAAAATTCAGAGGAAGGACACTGGAAGTATTTGCCTTTGGGACAGAGTTGGCGCATCTTTTTGCTGCTTACTTGCCCAGCTGTAGTTACTGTGTCTCCTGCTATCTGGTCTCACTGGGAGAAAGACTCAGGGATCATGAGTAGGACCAGGGCGTGGAGGAGAGCACAGGTAGAACAGACCTGGAAGACAGTGATGGCAGAAGCTGGAGGCTAGGAGAACATGGCAGTGGGGCTATTAACTGCTGTGCTAACTCCATCAAATGCAGCTTACAGAGGCAACACAGAAGAGAATGTTATACTGTAGGTCACAGCGTTGAGATCATCTGCTACCTCTGAGGTTTGATATGGTGTTCAGGAATCTGCAGTTTTTAAAATGATCTTTGGTTCTGGGAGCCAGTTCTGGTATTCACTCATCTTTTCCAACCCTCTTGTTGTACGGATAGATTACCCCTGCATCTCTTGAAATATTCATTCCCTGGAATACTTTATAGTAACTTCCAGAACCTTTCTTGCAGTCTGCTGTCCCTCAGATACATGCTTCTTATGAATGATTATTTCATCATGTCTTAGTCCACTTAGAGCCTGCAAAGAGGTACCAACTATTACAGTCTAGAATAGTAAGAAGAAAAAACAGAGATAACAACTGAATGGTTAATGGGTCATTGCTTTGGGAAGAGTAATTATATGCTGATAGGAATTTATAAGCAATGATAAGAATAGTTATGATTTATACTGAAGAAAAGGAAAAGCCTGGTAATGATCAGAGCTAGTGTGCTGCAAAATAAGTTTTCTAGAAGTAAAAATAGTCTAATTATCATCATTAATATGTGTTTATTCAAAGTTAATAGACATCGCTCTTCACTTGGAATTTAGAATTTTAAGTCAGAAATGATACTGATGGGCAGGGGGATGTTACATCAGTCTCTATAAGCATGAAGTTAGGATTTAATATATATCCTAACATATTATTCGGGTAAATAATACGCATATCTTTTCTTTGTGGAAGTTCTGATTTTTTGGTGGTTACATTCTTTTTCAAACAAGTTTGGGAAGTAGGAGGAACAGTCAGCTGGTAGCAGCATGCCATAAGAAGATTTTGGTGTCATAGCATGGTGACACCTGCTTTGGATGATAAGGGTCAGAATGAGAAAGGTCAGAGAAGCTCATGCCACACAAAAGAAGACACTGCAGTGACCTTTGAATGCCTGGCTTCATAGAGGACGAGTGGGAGTATCTGAAAAGCCATCCTGTGCCTTTCTAGGGCTGTGGAAATTTCAGGATGCATTTGATCCTTAACTGTTGCACCTTGCATATCCAATTTCTAATGGAATTTTGGGAGCAGGTGTAATCTTACATGAAGGAACATTTAACTGCATTTCTTTGGGAGAGTCAGTGGCATGGTATTGTGCTAGATGCTTCTTTCTCCTTGCCACACATGCATCTTGTTTTAATAAATCCCTCTGTGAAAATAGCCTCCATCTTTTTGTCATGATCTACCCTTCTCAGAGAAGCAGTAGAGCAGAAGAGCCCTGGAATGGGTATCATGGATACCCAAGTTCTATTCCTAGCTTCTTCTTCTACCAAACAGCTGATCTTGGGTCAGTAACCTCTCAAAGTGTTTCCTCTCCTGATAAATGAATGTAAAACCGTGGTCCTTTAAGTTCTATGTAGACAGAAAATATAAGTATCTTCACATTAAATTTTCATTTAGCAGCCAGACACCGTGGTGCACATCTGTAATCCCAGCTGCTCGGGAGGCTGAGGCATGAGGACGGCTAGTTCAAAACCAGCCTCAGCAGTTCAGCGAGGCCCTAAGCAACTCAGTGAGACCCTGTCTCTAAATAAAATGCAATAAAGGGCTGGGATGTGGCTTGGTGGTTAAGGGCCTCTGGGTTCAATCCTGGGCACAGAAAAAATATTCTACTTACCTTGAATCCAAATAACCAGTTCATTGTTAACTGATTTAATGTTAAACTCCTCCCCTGGGGTGTTATAAAAATTCAAGTCAGGCATGGTGGTGCATCCCTGTAATTCCAGCCGCTGCTTGGGAGGCTTAGGCAGCAGGATCCAGCAGGAGGATCCTGAGTTTAAAGTCAACCTCAGCAACTTAATGAGGCCCTAGGCAACTTAGCAAGACCCTGTCTCAAAATTTAAAAACAAACAAACAAACAAAAAACTGGGGTGGGAATGTGGCTTGGTAGCAAAGTACTCCTGGGATTCAATCCTCAGTAAAAAAACAAAAACAAAAACAAAAAAACCCCAAAAAACAAACAAAAAAGATAAAACAACTTGAAGATCAAATACAAGTTACCATTTCATTATACTCAGTCATTTCTTAAAAATGCTCCACATTATGGTGCTTTGAAAATTACTTTGTCTTATGTGGAAAGTCTAAGTAGAAATATCCATTTCTGAACAGTTTGGGGTAACACAGGCATCTCTCACCACAGTCAGCACATCTCCGGTGACTTCTGCAGGTGTCCTCCCGTCTGTCTACTGGCCACGTTTTGTCTCCTCTCAGCCTTTGGCTGTTGCTCATTCCAACCCAGGTCTCTGACTCCCTTTACTTCTGGCTCATGTATCTCCCGGTATTCACAAAACCCAAGGGCAACCTTTGTTCTCCCTAATCAGTCCAACTTCTCATCCCTGTACTACTGTGGTCCTTCTTAGGTGGCCTCACTGGGGTTTTGTCATCCCAAGCAGAAGGGAGCTCCTTTACTAGGAACAGACTACTATTTCTTTGTGTCTTCAGAGCTCCTTAGGTATTTGCTTAGAGTGGAGGTCTCTGCTCTGTGGCTCCTTGTTTTTCTGGCATCCTTAAGGAAAGAAGTGTTACTCACAGTTGACACTTACTCCATTAAACACAAAGCCCCCCTCCCCATTAATTTTGTCTTTTTTGTAATTGGAAGTCTTCCTAGAATGATTTATATAATTTGCTTTAAAAAGTGACTCATAGTGACCACAGCTGTGGAGAGCCTCCTCTAAATGATGCCAATGACAGAAGGTTAAGAGTGTCTGTTATTGTTCATGCCTATAACAGATGACTTTGGGGCTGTGGACATGGGCAGCCCTACTTGCTCCTGTACCATATAATCCCAGAATTCTTCTTTATTTATTTATTTATTTTTTTGTGGTGCTGGGGATTGAACCTAGGGTCTTGTGCTTGTGAGGCAAGCACTCTACCAACTGAGCTATATCCCCAGCCCCCCAGAATTCTTCTTGTACTCATAATTGACCTTTATTTTCTCCCTCCATTAGCAGTCAGGCCTCTGACACCTGTTCATGCTGCTCTTCCCGTGATGAGTCTTTTCTTCTGCCACATGAAAAACATTGGTCCAAAAAGTAATTTTATTTCAGATATATCTTCAAATTAGTGGATAAGTGCTTCTTGCCTCTCATTATGCTGAAGCTGCTTTTCTTTTGCTCAGAGGGTTCATTTCCACATAGGTCCCCACAGTTGAGGTGGCACGAAGCCTCATTTGGTACTAGGTGAATCTGGGATAGGACCTTGTTCCTAGACTGTAAGAAGATTTACACTGACTCAGAATATTGGAAATGAATTATTCTGACATTCTTTAATCCTTTCGCCTTTTGTTTGACAAGATGTTTCTTGAGCACCTACTGTGTGTTAGACTTGCTCTGAAGTCGGAAAAGGCTCTGGCTTTCATGGAGCCTGCATTGTAATGAAGAGAGACATTTAATAAGAGTACATGTTTTTGATACTGTTAAGAACTATGAGGATAATAAAAGTGACTGATGGGACAGAAAGCAGTTATTGAGTTGGTAGGGATATTTGTGTCACAGGTTGAATGACTTAAAAGAACATAAATGTGTTCTTTCATAGTTTTGGAGCTTAGAAATCTGCAATGAAGGCAAATTCTTCCTTGCCTCTTCTGGGAGCCCTGGCATTCCTTGGCTTGTGGTGTCATAACTCTGGTCTCTGCCTCCTTCTTCAAATAGACGTCTTCCTTGTGTCTTTGTGTCTGCATGTTTCTCTTCCTAGCAAGATATCAGTCATAATGGGTTGAGGCCTTGCCCTACTCCAGAATGACTTTATTTTGACTAATTACCTCTGCAACAACCATTTTCAAATGAGGCAACATTCTGAGGTCCTGGGGGTTAGGACTTCAGTATATCTCTTTGAGTGATACAATTCAATCCATAACAGTGGACTTAGATGGGTGGACTGTCTAGACAAAACCTTGCTAGGTGGAGACCTTTGAGCTGAGTCTGACATGTGGGAAAGTCTGGATGTAAATCCCTTCTGGATAGAGGGAGCAACAATTGAGAGGCCAGGGGAATGAGCCTGTTGGAGTCTAAGGTATATGTTAAGTTTTGCACCCTTAAAATGTGCAAACAAAATGTCTGATTTGGGCAAGTAACTTTTATGGTCAAAGTTAATAGGATTTTAGGATTTTACATTTGAACACTCTTGATTACTTTTACTTTTGATCAAAGACAGTTTTTCTTTTAAAATTACCTGCTGAGAAATCAATTCTACCAGCAGCGACTAATCACATTTTAAGAATTCTATTCATTAAAAGTGAACTTTGCATATTAATAGTAGAATTCTTCATCACTGTACTTAGGTTTATTAACTTAAAAGCTTTAATTCTAACAACTTCTGAGAATTAAGCAGACCTTGTAAGAGTAATTATTTTCTAGGGGTAAGAAATTAAGCCTTGCTATAACCTTAAAAAACCTAAGATTAGATATTAAATAGTTATTTTTTAACAAGATTACAATGTTATTGTGGTTGTCCTCTGTAAGGAATTTAGGTTCCATATTTATAAAAAATTTTTAATTTTAAAAAAAATTTTTAAAATCTATGTGGAAATTTTCTTAGGATTGTTAGGAAGATTTCATAGTAAACTGTTAACACCTTTTAGGATTTAGTTGTAGGGGAGGGTAATTTAAAATCTCATAATATTTAACATAATATTGACATTACAAAATATGTATCAACACATTGTATATGTATACTGTAGCCAGAATGTTGATGTTAATACAGATGTTTTCTCTAATACAGAAAAACCATTACTCAGTGATAACAGGCCTCCATAAAAGTTTTAAATGAGTTCAAAATGTTAATGCAAAATTAAATTTTTATAGTGAATGGCTACTTAGGTAAAGCTGTGGGTATGTTCTTAGAACAGGTACGTTTCTTAGAACAGGGCTTTAGAAAGTGCTATGTAAGTGTTATTTTTTACATGCTAATTAAAAATTAGATACATTAATATTCATACAAGAAGCTGTATCCCCAGCCCCTCCTGATTTTTAAGGTAACACAAGATCATCTTAAAAACATTTAGAAAGACAGAAAAACTATTTTTAAACTACCTACAATACTACTTCTAGAAGCTAACTCGTAACAGTTGGGTATATCCTTCAATTACTTAAAATTGTTTTATGTTAGTATTGTCTCATTTATTTTTGGTTATGAGTTACTGTCTTAAACATAATTAAAAAAAAAAAAAAGCTAAACTGTATGTTTTAGAACAATTTTAACTTCATGGCAAAATTGACCAGAAAGTACAGATTTGCCATTACCTCTATCCCTCCTCATATGGCCTCTACCATCAACCTGCTACACTACAGTGGTACCTTGTTGTAATCAGTAAACCCACATGGATACATCCTTGTCACCCAGCATCCTTGGATTACATTAGAATTCACTCTTGCTATTGTGCATTTTATTGATTTGTACAAATGCATAGTGACCTGCACCCACCATTGTGGTTATCATGTAGGAGAGTTTCACTGCTCTAAAAATCCTCTGTGCTCTCCCTGTTCATCCTTCCCTCATCCAACCCCTGTCAACCACTGATCTTACTATCTCCATAGCTAAACTTAATTTTTAAACAATGCAAAATATGCCATTTTATGAACATGCATGTTTTAGTCAATCCTAGTTGGACATTTAGGTGTTTTTTTGCATTATACATAACTTGATAAATGACTTGTGTACAGATCTTTGTGTGCAACTTCTATTATTTCCTAGAATTGCTAGATTACTGCAAGTAAACATTTTAAGACCTTCATTAGGCACCCCCTGACAACATTCAGATATTTTTCTAAATCGTGTTTTACTCCCTTTAAGAATGTGTGAGAGAGCTTAATAAAAATAGTTGTCCTGTGAGCTTTAAAAATGTAGACAATAATAATAGTTGATGCATGTACAGTTTATGTATCAGACTCTTTTAAATGCTTTACAAGTATTAACTCATTTAATTCTCACAATAATGCTACTGGTTAGTATTATTATTAGTTCCATTTTAAAAATGAGAAAACCAAAGCACAAGGTTAAGTAACTTGCCCAAAGTGGTTTCCTCATCTATACTGTAGAGACACTATTAGGACTTAACCCTGGGATTTGTGATAAGTGTTCTGGGCTCTCTTGGCCCATAGTAAAACCTCAACAAATATTGCCAGAAGTCTTAGGGAGTCATTGTTTTAGAAGCCAAGTTCTCAAAGATACAACTAAAATGACCAAGGAGAATTTAATTGGATTTCAGTTTTTCAGGTAATGGATATGAAAATAGAAAATTTTCTTCAAGTTCAACTTTGCTTAACTTAATAGGCATTTACTACATTGTTGGTGTCTAGTGACTGCACCATAATGACAGTTGAAACTTTTTTTTTTTTTATTGAGAGGAAATTGGATGCAGCACATGTCCATTGAATGCCTTGGATGCTCAACTCAGGCTTTGCTGTGTTCAGAATATAAATACTATCTGGTAGGTACTAAAATATGACCAAAATTAGTAGTCCCTTTGGTGACTAAAAGAAACATTAACATAAAACTCAATTTTAGAAAATCAAATGAGAGCTTCCATGTATCACTATCCAGAGGCAGTGTTTTGATTTTTGATTTTATCACTGAAATTCTACTTTAAATAAATAAAAATTCGTATTTTTTTACCTCCTCTCTTCTGTTTTTCTGTTTTCCTCCTCTCTTCTGTTTTTTCAGCCATCACCCTTTCCACATACTTAATATTTCTCCTGATTTGCTCCTGAAGAGATCCTTGGGTATTTACTGACAAGTATTTTCCTGGGTCTTTGTAGAAGAAAGCTGACTGATTTTATTGCCTGGGTTTGTGGCTAAATCCTATGGTTCCCTGCCTCTCTGAGATACTGCCTTCACTTTTTGCTGCCTCTGAGTGACTGCTCAGATGTCATGGGGAAGCCTCAGCAGGACTGATAACCATTAAGAGTTTTTTTTCCCCCCATTTGTTAAATCCCCAAAACTAATGCTATTAAGGGCTTTTCATAGAAATAGAACACTCTATCTATTCATCTTTTCAGCTCTGCCATCACATTGCTTTGTACATAATGGCCATTCAATATGTGTTGTTAAATATGTAATTTTTGCTAATTGATTCATATAAAATGACCCTGTACATTGTTTGCCATTAGAAATGCTAATTATAGGTTTGTTTAGTTTGTGTTTATACTTTAGTCTTTGGGAACACTGAAAAAATAAAACACTTGAAGCTTTTTTACTTTAAACTTTAATGGAAAACACATATTTGGATAAAGCAGTGCTGTACTTTTAGTCTCAAAATGTTCATTGTAAGGTAACTAACTGACAATTATTTGTTTCTCTATGTAAAAAAATATTTTTTATAAATTCTTTGAGAAGAATGACTAATGGTTCTTTGTGAGCTGGCCAAATAATGTAAAATGACAAGGTTTAGGAATTACATTTTTCAAAGGCAGCAATAAAGTTAAGAAAGGTTAAATTACATTTCTTTAAGTTGGAAAGTGCTGGAAGCTTTTAGTTGATACTTTTTGGTTTAAAATAAGATATTTGATATGTCTCTGCAAAATAGAAACTTATGAGTCAAATGCAAGCAAGGGTCTGTTTCTTCAGACACTTGTAAAAACTACCCACAAATCACAATATAACTTTCTTTTCCCTCTCCTGGGTAGGTATTAACAGGAACTTGGTAGTCTCATTTTGAAGTTGTTGGTGGAGTGTTATCCAGAGGTATACTTGGATAATTTTATATTATTTTTTAAAATTCTTCGAAATTTTCTTTCTATGGATTTTATTCAGGAATTCCAGAGAAATAGTCTTAAAATTGTGTGCCCTACAAATTATATTAATATTTTATTGAATGTTAAGATTAAATTCACCTTTCTGATTTGAAGGTAGTGAAGAATCATGGTTCATATTTTGTCTAAAGAAAATGGTGAATGGTATTGGGAATTGGTAGGCAGCAGATTTTTGTAAAATCAGCTCAACTCCTTCTAAATAACGGTTCTTTTGGCATTACTTGCGGAGTGCTTTATAACAAATAGATGCCCCAAGTTATTGATCATTGTATTTTCTTAGTGTCTCCATACCTAAGATTTAATTAGTATATTGACTTTTCCAGCATTACCCAGATCACAAAGGTCATCTGGTCAACCTTCCTCATTTTGTAGATGAGGACAATGAGGTTCCAAGAGTTGAGTGAGGTCTCTAAACCAGTGCTGGACTGTTACTTATACTGATTATCTATCACATACCCAGCTACCAAGCCATCCTGACCTGATAGATCGTACGCATTAGGATCGATTTGCAAATACATGTACAGATGTAGAACATCTGTACAGAGACCAATGGTATTCATTCTGAAAAGTATCTGTGGTGATTAGGACTCATGACTCTTTTTACATTTGCTTGTCACTGAAGTTATAAAGCTTTATAAAATTAACATCAGCTTAAAATTGAACCACATATAGGCACATATAGATTATTTTGGGAATGGAAGAACCCAGGTAGAATTTGGGTCATAGTTATTAATCAACTATTCTAATGTGTCAATGCAGTTGAGTGCTTATAGTTTGGGAACCTTATTTGTTTCTCTTCTTCTGAAACCTGTACTCTTGTATGTTTAAAATCACTTGTGTAATAAATACCACATTACACTACGACCACTTTTGTTTGAGCCGTCAATTATCTTTTAAACAGAAAAGATAAATTAAAACAAATTTTAAAATCTTATTAATTTGCCCATGTATTTACCATTTATGGTGTCCCTTTGTTCCTTTCTTTTTGGGGGAGGGGTGCCAGGGATTGAACTCAGGGGTACTTGACCACTGAGCCACATCCCCAGCCCTTTTTTGTATTTTATTTAGAGACAGGGTCTCACTGAGTTGCTTAGCACCTCGCTTTTGCTGAGGCTGGCTTTGAACTCGGGATCCTCCTGCTTGAGCCTCCTGAGCTGCTGAGCTCCTGGGATTACAGGTGTACACTACTGTGCCTGACCCCTTCATTCCTTTTTATAGATTCATATTTCCAACCCAAATCATTTTTATTTCTGTTTAAAGGACTTCCTTTAACATTTCTTGTGTCTGATGGTGATGAATTCTTATAGCTTACAGCTTTTGTATGTCTGAAAATATCTTTTTTTTTTTTTTTTTGGTCTTTTCATTTTGAAAGATATATTCACTGGGTATAAAATTCAGGGTAACACTTCAGTATTTTAAAGATAATGCTTTCTGGCTGCTTTGCTTCCAATGATAAATCTGTTTTATATTCTTATCTTTGTGCATATTATGTCTTTTTTCTCTGGCTGTTTTAAGATTTTCTTCTTTGTCATTAGTATTGAGCAATTTGATTATGATGTGCCTTGATGTGGCTTTCTTTTCTTTCTTTGTGTGTGTGTGTGTGTGTGGTATTGGAGATCAAGCCCAGGGTTTCATGCATGCTAGGGAAGTTCTCTATCACTGAGTTATATTCCCAGCCTTGAGATGGTTTTATGTCTCCTGTGATTCTTGGATCTGTGAGTTTTAGTTTCCAGAGTTTCAATTTTTTCTGTCATTATATTCTTTTTTAGTTTTTATTTTCATTGGTTCCTTTTAGTTATACATGACAGTAGAGTCTATTTTGACATATTTGTACAAATGTGGAGTATATATTATTCTAAATAGGATCTCAGTCTTATGGATGTACATGATGTTGAGATTCACTATAGAGTATTCATGTATGTACATAGGAAGGTTATGACAGATTAATTCCATAGTTTTTCCTATTCCCATTTCCTTTCCTTTCCCTTCATTCCCCATTGTCTAATTCACTGAACTTCTCTCCCCCCAATTCTTTCTTGTGTGTTAGAATCCACATATCAGAGAGAACATTCAACCTTTGGTTTTGGGGTTGGCTTATTTCACTTAGCATGATAGTCTCCAGATCCATTCATTTATCAGCAAATGTCATAATGTAATTCTTCTTTATGGCTAACTAATATTCCATTGTGTATGTAAACCACATTTTCTTTGTCCATTCATCTGTTGATGGGCACCTAGTTTGGTTCCATAGCTTAGCTATTGTGAATTGAGCTGCTATAAACATTGATGTGGCTGTGTCAACTGTAGTATGCTGATTTTAGCTCCTTTGGATATATAACGAGGAGTGGGATAGCTGGGTCAAAGGTCAAATGGTGGTTCCATTCCTAATTTTTACCCTATCTTTATCCTTCTGTGCTTGGACCAGTGGGGGAGGGTGTGGGAATACATTTACCTTTTTTAAGGCTGTTTGAAATTGTCTCAAGGCTCGCTGATGCTCTGTTTGTTTTTCGAAATTCTGTTTTCTTTGTGTTTCATTTTGGGTAGTTTCTACTGCTTTGTCTTGGTGTTTAGTAATCTTTTCTTTGGCGATATCTAAAATATTAATTCCATCCAAGGACATATTTTTTATCTGATTCATTATAGTTTTCATCTCTAGAAGTCTTTTAAAATATCTTCTATGTTTCTACTTAACTTTTTGAATATAAAGAATAAAATTAAAACTGGTTTAATATCCTTATCTGCTAATTCTAATATTTGTGTCAGTTCTGGTTTGGGATCCCCTTTTTATGAGTCATATATTTCCACTTCTTTGTGTGCCTGGTAATTCTTGATTGGATGCTAAATATTTTAAATTTTATGTTGTTGGATGCTGGGTATTTTTTGCATTCCTATAAATATTCTTGAGCTTTTTACTGTGGGAAAAATTTACTTGGGAATAATTTGATTCTTTTAGGTGTCACTTTGAGATGTGTTAGGTAGGACTCAATAGTGTTTAATTTTGAACTGTTTCCCATAACTGGGCAAGACCTTTCTGTGTACTCTCTCCAGTGTCTCTTAAGTCATGAGATTTTGGAAGGTGGGAATAGACTGTTCTTGATTCTGAGTCCTGTCACTGTGCTGTAATCTCTAATTCTCTCTGGTGGTTCTTTCTTCAGCTTCTTTAGTAGGACTCAACAGAATTTCTGAAAACATTCTGGAAAGTTCTCTCTTTGCTGCTCCCTCCCTTCCTTCAAACCTCAGCTGCCTTGATTTTCCCAGATTCTCAATTCAGCAATTCAGCTGGTCTCTGCCTGGGTTCTTCCTCCTTGTGCTTTGCTCCCAGTCTTAAGACTCACCTCCATTTTCCCATCTCTCAGGCATTGCTGTCTTCTGTTTTTGGTACTATTTTGAAAACCATTTCTTTGTCTCTTTTGTTCACTTTTTGGTTGTCTCTGATAGGAAGATAAATCCAGTCCTCGTTACTTCCTCTGGGTGAGAAACAGAAGTCCCCAGAGCAGTGTGTGAGTGAGGAGGCAGGCAGGGAGTAGAATGGTGGCCTGGAGAGGGGTGGTGGAAGTTAGCGGGGCCAGTGTGGTGCATGGGCGAGATGTCTCACTGCTGAAAGCCTGGATGAGCGGAAGGTGTCCCCAGCAGTGTTCAGGTGCCACTGCTGAATGGAGAGCTACCTGTAGCTGCCCTGGCTTTAAAGAAACAAAGTAGCTTGTAATCAGTTAGCTCTAGGTGATGGCACTGAAAACTGGTTTGGAACTTCGCCTGATTTTTTAAGATAAGTCATGGATATCTAATAATAGTTCCAGATAGATTGTAGGCCCAAGAAAGGTAGAACAACAGAGCTTTCAACAAAGAAAATAACCCAAGGTTTTCTACAAAGGATATGTAGAATGTTCAGCACAAAAAAAAAAAAAATTGACAAATTGGACATATTTAAAATTACTTCCATCAAAAACATTGTGCAGAGGAAAAAAGCGGAAGATATTTCTAGAACATGTATCGAAATCACTAGGTCAGTGACTTGACAAATGAAAAGTTACATATAGTCACTTACTGAAACACTAATTCATTAACAAACACGATGGATTTGTATATTTCCAGAATTGTTTGTCTAATCCTCTTAAGGACATTATACCACTAAGCAGCCCAGCTAACTGTTTGATCAGTTTAATTAGATTGATCATTTGTCACACTTTAGAAGCATTTGGCTACTGGCTATGAAAGTATCAAAGGCTGGGCAAGGAAGTTCTCTTCTGCCATTTAAAAGGAATATTTTTAGTTATAGATGGACACATACCTTTATTTTATTTATTTATTTTTAATGTGGTGCTGAGAATTGAACCCAGTGCCTCACACGTGCTAGGCAAGTACTTTTCCACTGAGTCACAACCACAGCCCTTATTCTGCCATTTTTAAAGTTACATTTCAAACTGTTAAAATCTAGTCACAATTGAGTTAGTATGAAACCTTCACCTATGCAAGTGTCCTCAATATACTGGTTAATCAGATTATGCATCTGATTTTTTTAAGAACCTTTCAACAATTCTTTGGGTAATGTAATCTGTATGCCTTGCAATTAACGATTTATCATGTTGGCTGTGTGTGAGAAAGCCAGCATCTAATGTTTGTCTTGTATGAAAGATTAAAGTGTTTTCCAATAAATAGAATGAAACAAAAAAGACACTTTTTGAGTTCTTGTGCGACTAAGAAGCTATTGATATTATGTCAACACAAAGAAAGGCAAATACTGTTATTACTTAATATTGTGTGGTCAGGAATTACAAAGAAATGAGACTGAGGTCACAAGCTGCATGGGAAAATTAATGTCATTATTTGATAGTCTTCCATTTTGTATAGCAGATCAAAAGAACAAAAAACAGGTTACAAAACTAAGGCCGTGGAATTGGAGCCTATATACCTCATAATATTTTCCATCCCTTTTTCCTCTGTTTGTCTTATTTTTCTTTTACCTATGTCAAAATTCTCTGCTTCTTTCTTCTAAGGATACATATAACCACATTCTGGGCCCACCTGGATAATCCAGGATAAACTTCTCCTCTTGGTAATAACCTTAATCATATTTTTTGCCACATAGAGCGTTTAAGGTGTATCCACAAGTTCAGGGAATTAGAAACCTATCTTTTGAGAGGAGGTGCATTTTTCTGCAACAGTTGGTTTTTCCAACTCTGGGTACACCTGTCATTAGGAGATGCCTGCGAACATCTGCACACCAGGAAGTCACCTGCAAGAATCCCAGGTGTGCTGAGCTGGAGTTGTAGCTCCTGGATGTCAGGGAGGAAGCAGGAAGTGGAGGTGGAGAAAGTAGTTTCAAAGATTCCTAACCATTATCCTAACTCTACCAGAGACCTTTAAAAGCTAGATAGTCACTGGCTTGAGGAAGGCTAACTGAAGAGGTAATGACTTTGAGCTAATGTTGAATGTATTTTTTTCCTTCTCAACTATTTGATAATAAGCAGATATTCATCGAATTATGGAAACTGAGTTTAGAGAACATGTGTGCCAATGTGAAGATAATTAGCTTTATTAGAAGCAAAGTGCTATCCAACAGGGCATTTTCCATGTTGTTGCTCACAGCTTGGTCTAAAACCATTTTTAAAAAGCCAACACACTCGTTAAAATGTACAAAATTTGTTCTAAGTTCTTTTTACATTTAGCAGTTTTTACATTTATTACATTTTATTTCTTTTAGTTTCTTTACATTTTTAAAATTCATACCTCTGTGTGACCGATAACCATTGTTTCTGCTTACAATCTGATCTGTAAAGAAACGGAGGCACTCAGAAGTTATGTAACTTGCTCAGGGACACACACATAGTAAGTGGTAAATAATACATTTCAACACGGGTTTTGGGAGGGACCTTCAAACCATAGCAACAGTCTTCAGTATGCATATTATTGTAACTGTGTAAACACTCATCATGACTGAGCCATGAAATAGACCGTGATTACTTTTCCCCTGCTGCAATATTTTGTGCTGTCCTTTAAGTTAATAATTGTCTTTTTTGGTTGTGGTTCACTTAGTTTTCTATGTATTTATCACAAACCTAGATCCTCATAGTCATCAGTATCCATAGTACTCAAATGGTCATTCTTGCTCCCGCCCCTGCCCACCCCCCACCCCCCCGGCAGATTTGGTGTAACCCAGGAGCAGATTAAAAATGTGAAAACTCAGCCCCACCCCAGGCAGTGACATTCCCCCCCGTAGGACTGGGGATTGAAGCCAGGGTCTTGTGCTTGTGAGGCAAGCACTCCACCAACTGAGCTGAATCCCCAACCCCAGTGAGATTTCCAAGTCACTCCTGTGCATGTTAAAGCACAAGAAACCTGATACTAACTTCCTCTAAAGATATTACTTTATATACCAGAGCTTTTTGGCTTGCACTTCTCTGGATGGGTTGTGCTTTGTGTTGCAGGAACATCTGTCATCCCAGTTCTCCCCTTAGTGGCATCCGGGGCTCCCTTCCATCTCCCTCCTGTGTTGGATCTCCTGCTTCCTTTAGTGCATATCTTCCTCTTTTTTGTCTGTTGCTTCTTTCCTTCCTCCCTCCCTGTCTCTTTTGTGTTCGAATTTTTCCTCAGATACCTCATGCTCCTTAGTTATCCACTTCTATTTAAAAGTGAGCCCTCAAGGGAGCTGATCTGAGAGCTTCAAGCTTCTAATCTGAGGACTCCACAGACAGAGCCAGTCTCATGAGGAAGCCCACCCTCACCACAACAGTAATATCCTGAGTTTTTTCCATTTGGACTGGCAGATTCCACTGAGAACCGTCTCCCAAGTTTCTGCCTGAAGTCCACAGACCTGGCTACTGTGTTTCTTCTCTACTAAATAACTTAAAAGACTTTCAAAGACATAGGTCTGTTTTATCTTTTATCTCTTTCCATATTGCTGTCATATTACTCTGAAAAATAAGACCATCTTAAAAATAAATGCTGTAAGTAAAATTTAAAGTCAGCACAGACTTTTAAACTGCCCTTTCTCTGCAACTAGGACTGGCTAGTCTATTACTGTTAGGTGATTCTGAGGGTTCTACTAAAGAACCAGAACTGATAGAAGATAAAAGATTTAATGCAGGAATTGGTTTATGTTACTGAGGGGACTGGCTAGGCACAATTCAACCGAAGGATTTTATTTGATGGCCATCTTTTAAATATTATGGCTTGATGGACTTTCAAGTCTGGATATCATTTTTGGCAGACAAATGTAGACACAATATGCTTATGGTAATTAGACATACAAATGACCACTCTCTTTCCTGGGATAGAGCAGAGGCTGAGACCAGGACAAGGTTAAAGAAGGTTGTCTACAGCCAAGCTACTAAATGCAAACAGGCCTTGACTGTATGGATAGACTAAGACATGAAGTCAAGGAGGTTGGGAACCTCCTAGCCAACCCTAGCAAAGTCAGGCAAAGGAGTTCCTTGTGTCCAAATTGGGGAGCAACTACACAGCTTTTCATATAGTTTCAGAAACATTGGATAACAGCAAGTACTAAAGGCCGGTGGAATGGTCCTTGACTAACATGTGACCCTGCCAAGGACACACCTTCTGGTTCTCCCAGCCCCAGAACCTGTCCGCTCAGAGCTCCTGCCAGAACATGAGTGCTTCTAACACTCTCTGCTTATTTCCTGACCATAGCTTTTTGCCATTTTAGTATGGATTCCTGTGCCACCCCACGTCTGATAGCCCTGCCAGGGCTTAAGTCCTTGCCTTACTTTCCTTTGACATACCTCCTCCCTCATCTTTGAATATGGATCTCTTAGGTGTCAGCCACCAGCCCCAGTTCCTAACTACTACCCTACCATTACCCTCCACCCAGATTCCTAGCCTGGAGCCAGATGAGCCCTTTTCCTGATGCTGGGAAGAGTGGTTTCTTCTCCACCTGGGACTGCTGCTGAGGAAAGATACATGCTTAGAATACTAAGTAATAACTCAACGAGTCTTATTTTTAATAAAAACATTGTTATAAATGGTAATTAGGAACTCTAGTTAAATTTTCTTATGGTTTAACACGTGACCAGGATTCCACCACTTATAACACACTTTTTAGGGAAAAATATATTTCAAGTTCCAGGTAATAACTTTTGAAAAGCCAACTTTGTAGCACAAGTCCCACTGGTAAGTTGGGAGCTGCCTTGCAGCAGCAGGCAAGGGAGGAAAAATGTCATCATCAAATATGTATTAGGCGCCCACTTGTGCCCCGTGCTGTTGTGCCTGCTGGATCTGTGGGGCCTCTGCTGGGCCAATCTTTATCAACTATAATAGGGCTGCCTAACAAATTGCCCTCTGAACTCAGCACACAGTAGAGTTTTCCCTGACATATCATGTATCTTACTCATGGGGAAGATTGAAGTGAGAAGTGTTCCTAGTCTGAAAAAGTACAATTTAAATTTAAATACATCCTTTCCTGGGGCCCCAGTTCTTTTAGTTATTGAGCCTGCACTAATTCGTGTGGTTCTTTTGGGGACCCAGGCATATTTCTTAAATTAGTACTTCCTATTGGTTCAGTGTTTTCTTTCAAGTGAGGCCCTCTTCGAATAATGTGACACCCAGCGATTTTCAAAAGATTAAAGCAGTGCATTCTAATGTAGGACTTAGAACTAATTGCCTGAACTAATTATACATAAAGAGCCAAGCCACTAGTGTTAACAAGAAGTGACTTCAGAAAGTACAGTTCAACCCAAAGACTGAATAACTATCACAAATAGTAATCAGAGAGGTGGTACCCATCGTATAAAATGCCTTAGCTGGAAATCATTCATGTCCATTCAAATTGGGTTTTCCTGAAGTCATTACCTTATACTTGGTTATTTCCTTTTTAGTGAAAATATGCACCTTTTAAACATGCAGTCTGAACTCAAAAGCTCGTGGAGGAATATTTTGTTTAAATGACTGTACTGAGTGAACATGGGCCCTCTTGATGGCTCCTCTTCAGGCTCTTTTGGAAACTCTTTTTCCTCCTATTGAAAGTGTCAGTGTTCCCAGGACTCCGTTCTAGGTCTCCCCACACTATACTCCCTCCTTCTTTGACTTCATCAAGTTCTGACTCTGTGCTAGCAAATCAAGATTTATTTATTTGGATTAATTCTCCTCTGAGAACTAATTGTGAATTTCTTAGAGTTTGCCATTCCTCTAAGATAACCAAAACAGAACTGTGCTATTCTCTACTCTTGCACCCTGCCCTGGCTCAACATGGGAAATTGTCTAAGACTGCATGTCCCGTGGATTCCACCACTAACAACTTCTCTCCATCCTTCTGCCTTTGTCTTGTTCCTTGATTGTAATGGAAGCCTTGTAGCTGGTCTCCCCAAATCCTGCTTGCCTCCTTCCAAACTATGCACAGCTGATAGAAAAGTATTCAAGCATAAGTCTGATCATGTCACTATCTGCTTATGTGTGCAGTGATTTTCCATTGCTGTTTGATTGAAGATCAACGTCTTTTCCTATTGTGACGATTTGATCTTGTGTGCTCATCACCCTTAATTCACAGTAGACCAGATAGTCATCTTCCAGCTGCTGGAATTCATCTGGACCTTCCCTACTTTAAGACCTTTATACATGCTGTTCCTTGTGCCTAGGGTGCTCTTTTTCCTATGCTCTGCCTGGCTACTACCTTTCAGTCTTAGCTTTAGGATCCTTCCTCAGGAATTTTTCCAAAAGCCCTTTCCATTTGGTTAGATTCCCCTAGTAAATATGCCAACAGCATCCTGTAATTCTTAGCACTCATTATAATTATGATTGAGTATTTATATAATGACTGGTTTGGTGCCTGATGCTCCCACTATCCTGTAAACTCCCTGAGAGCAGGGGTCATGCCTGTCTGGCTTACCACTCTCTCCCCATTGCTTTTCATAACAAATATTTGCCAATTGAATGTATAATGAATATGGTTGGACAGAAGCCGTGGCATATGTTATGTGTATTTGTTCTTATGTTTAAAGATGGGGCATCTGATGTTCTAGAAACTTAAATGCATCCCACTCCATAATGAAGCTGTACTGTGAAGGTCTTATTCAAATCTCGTTAACGATTAGGCTCTTGCATCCTCTGCCCCTCTTCATTCTAGAAGTGGATCATATTGGTCAGGGTGCTATTAGAGAAATAGAACCAGGAGAAGATAAGAGATTCAATGTAGGAGTCTGCGTCTGAGATTGAGGGGACCAGCTAGGCAGGTAGGAAGCAAGCCAGAGAGAGACTGAGGAATTATTTTAGACCAAAGAAGATTGGTGACATTTGATGACTAAATGCATTGCATGATCCTGGACAGCATCCTACGGTCCTGGATTAGAGTCGTTGTTGGGACAGGCTGAATGGCATTTTTGCATTGGAGAGTATCTATCAATATTCAGGGAATAATTGAGATGGTCAGATGGCTGTTATATAAGAGAGTATCCTTGTTTAGGGAAATACACATTGGGATACATACAGGAGTGAAGGAACATCATGTCCTTAATTCACTCTCTAGTGGTTCAGAAAAAATGCTGAAGCCTGTACAAGCGAGTCTCTAGGTAGAGGGGAAAGAGAAGTAGGAGTTTTTTGTACTGTTCATGCAGCTTTTCATGATCTTGAAATTATTTTTAAATAGATTTTTTTTAAGTTTACCAAACTTGAGGAAAGACCAGGGAACTGTTTTGAATTGAAGGAGATGGAGATATGGCTGTTAAATACAAGTGGTCCTGGATTGAATTCTTTTACTATAAAGGAAGTCATTGGGATAGTTGGTAAAGCTACAGTAGCGGTTTTGGATGAAGGTGGATATGGGTGTTCTTTGTTCTGTTCCATTTATCTGTAAGTTCGAAATTGTTTCCAAATAGTTTTTTTTTTTTTTTAAGTGCAAGTGTTCTTGTAAAAGCCAAACAAACTTTAATTTCCTTTTTTTTTTTTTTTTTTGGCCAAAATTGGGTGGAATTTGTTCCCTTTGAAAAAGGCCAACCAGGCTATGCTTTTACAGAGAAGGCTTGAAGGACGTTAAAGAGTAGGAAATTCATTTAAGAGTAGGAAATTCCTAAGTGATCTATCTGTAGATAGGTCAGCGTCTTGATTCTTTGTCTTTGAACGTAAATTCTGGGTAACAATATCTTCATGTTCTGCCTTAGTGGATGAGTCCTTCTTAGGGAAAAATGACACAAATAAATAAACATTATTTTTCAAAAGGAGAGTGCTATAAAAATATAAGCTATTCTTGAAAAAATACTGTGCAGGGACAGGTGGCGTTGTTTCTGGTACTATTTTTTTTTATTGTAAACAAATGGAATACATCTTGTTTTTCTGTTTGTACGTGAACATACCATTTGTGTAATCATACATTTACATAGGTTAATACTGTTTGATTCATTCTGTTATTTTTTTCCTCCCTCCCACCCCTCTTTTCCCTCTATACAGTCCCTTCTTCCTCCATTCTTGCCCCCCTCCCACCCCCCATTATGTGTCATCATCCGCTTATCAGAGAGATCATTTGTCCTTTGGTTTTTTGAGATTGGCTTATCTCACTTAGCATGATATTCTCCAACTTCATCCATTTGCCTGCAAATGCCATAATTTTATTATTCTTTATGGCCGAGTAATATTCCATTGTATATATATACCACAGTTCCTTTATTCATTCATCAATTGAGGGGCATCTAGGTTAGTTCCACAATCTGGCTGTTGTGAATTGAGCAGCTATGAACATTGATGTGGCTGCATCTCTGTAGTATGCTGATTTTAAGTCCTTTGGGTATAGGCCAAGGAGTGGGATAGCTGGGTCAAATGGTGGTTCCATTCCAAGTTTTCTAAGGAATCTCCACACTGCTTTCCAGAGTGGCTGCACTAATTTGCAACCCCACCAGCAATGTATGAGTGTACCTTTTTCCCCACATCCTCACCAACACCTATTGTTGCTTGCGTTCTTGATAATCTCCATTCTAATTGGGGTGAGATGGAATCTTATTAACGCTATTAATAGAAGTACTCTGACTGGTAATGGAAGTGACCTTCCCCTGGCGCTCACTCTGCCTTCTTGTTTCTCCTCACCCCTGGTATCTCCTTTCCCATATTTCTTTCAGTTTCCTCTTTTACTGATTTTTCTTTCCTCTTTGTGTTTTAGCACCCCCTCCTTTTATAAGACCTTAATTTTCTCCTCTGGTATATAGTTCTTCACTCCTCTCTTTCTGTTGTGTTTCTTGCTCTTGTTTCCCTGCTCAGTTCCTTTGATGCCCTTTTTGTTGTAGCCTTGAGTCTAGATATAATGCTTCTTCTCTAGTTTGCTTTTATTCACAGGAAAAGCCAATCTGAATGAGATTGTCAGAATTAGAATCAACAATAGACAATTTGTAACAAATGAAGTTTTATTAATAGCTACCACTTATGGAATGCTTGCTGTGGGCCAAGAATTATGTTGTTTGCATATCTATATCAATATATGATCCTCACAACAGTATTTTGGAGTATGTGCTTTTATCTCCATTTTATAGAATAGAAAATGGAAAGCTCAGAAGTTGAACAACTTACCCAAAAAAAGATATGGAAATCCTAAATCTGGTTCATAATCCCAAGGCAGATTTCAAAACTCTTGGTGCCTCAGTCCTACTACACAGCCCAAGGGTACAAATGTTGTGCTAATTGGCCATCTTGGATTAATTGGAAGTATATCTCCACCTTTTTTTTTTTAATGAGAAAACTTCTAATTGGAATTTGAAATCTTTTTTTATATATCTCTTAGGCATACATCCTTATTCAATTTTATAGAGAAAAATGTGAAACTTAAAACACATTTTTCTTTTGGAAGTGCAGTTTAACGCAGAAGCATCGTCAGGTGAGTTGTGTACCCAGCCATACTGTGTCGCTTGTGGTTCTGCTTGTGTTGCTGACATTAGAATTACTGCCTAAAGGGGGATTTTCCTGTCAATTTGGGATTTTGGATGTTGCTGAGACACTGCGTGGGAAAATGCAGTAACAGGATGCTGCTGGAGTGTGGCTTAGCAGTAAAAGCATCTGAAAAAAATTGCCCTCATGGGAGAACTGGACGGTGTCCATTAAGTCAGGGGCTGCCCGGGAAGACTAGCTTTATGACGGGCTTAGCTCAGAGGTAATTGACTTGAGCCCACAGACGCTACTCAAGAACTCTCTTTGGTAAAGAACCCCTTTGTTTCCCTCTCCATGCTGGGGCTTGGCTATTTCAAGCAGATTATTCATGTAGAATGTAAATTCTAACCCCCGCAAAACAGTGTCTGGAAATCCATTGTGTGCAGTTTGAAGGTGACTTCTTAGCAAATACAGAGAGAGAGAGAGAGAGAGAGAGAGAGAGAGAGATAGAGATATGTGGGGGAGGAAAGGAAAACCCAAATTAATAGGGACTCTGTATTGAGGTGGGCATAGGATATTATGTACTGTTTTGGTGTAGGGTAGCAACATCACTAGGAGACACCTAATAAGCAAGTAACACTACTTGAAGGAATGCATTGTAAAGTGATTATATAGACCTTAAGCAGGGAATTGTGTCATTACTGAGTGAAACTGAAGGAAAGCACTCTGCAAGAGTAGATGAAGCCATGAGCATGACGTACTGAAAGCATAAGTTAAATTCTAAGAGTAATTATTTAGTTCCAAACTTTTGCTGGCTGTGTGTGTGTCATAAGTTTTTCACCAGTCTTTCCCAAGTAATAAGCATCCAAATATCCCCAGAGTGATTTCAGCTGATGATAAGTTTGAGGATAAAAATCCTATTCATCAGACAAATACTATCAATTCTTACAGACATATGGATTAGAATGTGCAAAGATGTAGGCTGTGTTTGGTGAGTGGGACTCAGAATAACTGACCCAAACAACCCTGGATTTTAGGGGGAATAGGGACAGTTTCCCCATCAGTGATATGTGAAGTAGAAGTTTTAGTTAGACACCTTTGCCTGGCAAAACAGATATGAATGAATAGCGTTGCTTTCCTGAGCTCAAATCTGTACTGTCAAGTGACTCCTCCCAGGCACAGCATTTAAATTGTCCCCCTGGGGCAAGCCAACAGGGAGTATTTGAAAGTACACAGGCTCTCAGATCCTATGTTCTCCCATGTTGCCAGCATCTCTCTCCTTTTCTATATTGTACACTGGGAATGAAGAGAAAGGAGGGAAGCCATCTGCTCCAGTCACCTTTATGGAGGCTGCTACCAGTGATGTGTGCAGCGTGTTCTCTGCCAACCCCAGTAAGTTCTGATTGTTGGTTATGCCAGGGAACAACTCCAGGCTGCAGCTTTCCTAGCCACTGGACTGGCTTGTAGGAATTGATGCTGATGACGTCATTTTAATCCCTTGTCTATCCATCTACTTAAAACGCATAGATGTTTTTAAATCTTCTATAGTCTAACTCATAGACTCCAGTATTGCAGAGGGATGTCATAATCCTAGCCTAAATCAAAAGTTTGCTGAAAAAAATAAAACAATCTTGGTATGCATGAAAATTTATTATAATTTCTCTTAACAAAGTAAATGTTATAAGAATATTTGTTTATAGCAAAAAAAGAGATCTTCCCACAAGAAATAAAAATCACCTATAATCCCACTATTCAGAAATAGATGACGTTTGGTGTTAAATATCTAGATTTTTCCTTACTAGAATTTATATTCCTATAAGTCATTTATTATGTTTTTATTTCTTTTACAGATATGGAGTCATGCCACAATGATGCTTTATAAACCTCTCCCTTCCAGAGGGTTTCCATGTTGATATTACATATTTGTCATCCATTTAGAATGGCTGCAGAGATTTGCTGCACATAGATTATGTCCTGGCTTTTTGCTATAATAAGCAATAATGTGATAAACAGCTTTGATCTTTGTATATAAGATTTTATGCTTAATTGATTATATGCAATATATATGTATATATGTATACAATATATATGTATATATTGATTATATGCAATATATATGTGTATATATATGTATATATATAGATAGATAGATACTGAGTGTGTATGTGTATGTGTGTGCACACGTGCACACATGTGTGGTATGTGTGTGGTACTGGGTATCAGATCCAGGGGTGTGCACTACCCTACTGAGCCCCATCCCCAGCCCTTTTTATTTTAATGTTTTTTGAGACAGAGCCTCACTCAGTTGTCCAGCTGGCCTTGAACTTGCAATCTTCCTGCCTCCAAGTAGCTGAATTACCACTTTGTGCCACTGTGCCTGGTTTAAAATAACTTCTTAAAGTAGTTCATATATTGAAAGCTGTCAAGACTTACTATCAGGTTGCTCTCCCAAAAGCTTATTCTGATTCTTTATCAACCCATTGTGTGAAAAGTGGTCTCGTGTTGTTTTAAGTTGCGTTTTTTTTTTTTTTTCTTTTTTCAGACTAAGCATTTACCTGTATCACATTGGACCTTTGAATTTTGTGATAGACTACTTCATTTCTGTTTTCATTTTTTTTTCCTATGGGGATATTCTTGTTTCAAAGTCTTTTGTGAGAGAACTTGGTATATTGGAAACATGGATTTCTACCTCGTTGATGGTATTTCCCCCACTAGATTCAAATTTTGATTGAGACTTAGTCAAATGTAATATTAATTTAGTGGGTATGAGCCTTTTCTTCAATATTGGGTCTTGCTGTGTGAGAATAATATTTTAAACACTTCTGATCTAAGGAAATTATAAAAAATAAAAGACTTCATTGTGACTTTTCCCAGACCCCCTTCAGTTTATTGCCTTGCCTCAGGGTAGAACTATTCCTAAATCATTTAAGAAAACTCAGTAGCTAACATGTTTTTACCAGCTAAGCGATTGTATTGCTTCTGGTTGATTTTTAAAGTATTCTTTTTAATGATTTTAGCCCACTCACCTATTGTTATTCATTCTCGAATCTGATATCTTTGACTCTTTGAAATGGTAGTGGGTTGTGGGGGTCCTCATAGCCTTGGGAATCTGACAGGTTTATGATTATGCAAATGTTATTGAGCTCATCCTGATGGATGTTCTCAGAGTCCTTGGCTGACTGCACGAACACTTTGCCTTTAACTGTCACAGGGTTGGCTAGTGTGACCTTCACATCAGGCTGTGGAAAACACACTTGCCAGGCATCCTAGGACAATTTGGAGCGGTTGCCTGGGCAACCTCACTTGCTTCTGTCACATGCCCCAAGGATAACCCAAGTCCCAGGGGGAACACCACATGTGAACGGAGGAACTCTGCCCTCAGAGTGGCAACAGAAGTACATTTGTGGATTTTAGGGTACTTGGCTAATGTTGGTGTGGGGGTGAGGTTATGCCATGATCTGACAGTGAATGAAAGTAAGGGGGAGAATAAAGGAAAAGGGAATCAAAAGAAAGGGATAGAAGAGATGGGAATGGGGGGGGTGCAGAAGGTTGCATTGAAGCATATGATAGAAACCAAAATAATAAACAAAAGCAAATGGTTTTTGCAGAAGAAAACGCTAGGGCACAGAATAAGCGGGAGGGCACTGAGAATGCAGGCCAGAAAGTGATGCTTAGGAAAAAATTCCTTTGCCACCAACTCTAAGAGGAGGAGAGAAGAACAAGGGAGACTTCTGAAGAGTAGGTAGTAAAAATATTGTTCTCACTGGAACAGACTTGTATGTGTAATGTGTTTAATTAATTCTGATGTGAGGAAACAACATCGTTTTCTTCCTGTAGTCTCCACTGTAGCTTGAGTGAATCATGAATGATTTTTTCCGGAATCAAAATGACATCATTCAGAATCATAGGACATATTTTATTTGTTACTTTCATGAATCAGAACTGTTACAAATGTGAAACTAGTATAAAATCAGTTGTGTGTGCATGTGTGTTTAAACATATCTGCAGATGTACCAGGATGGCTATTATGGCAGGTGGCCATGTTTCCACTGCTCTAATAGGCTAACAGGCATCACGTAGCCTTGGATGAAAGTCTTTCTAGGGATAGCCATGGGCTTACCTTTCTCTACTCTCAGGATCTCAGTCATATGCCTGTTACATAAAAAATTTAAAAAAAAAATTTTTTAAAAGCCTGTGACTCACTTGTGAAATACCCAGAACTGCCCCAAAGATCCAAGACCCCCTTTTTGAGTCTCTCAGACTGAGTACAGGATACAAATTTTACTTTAGTCGAAACATGCACATCTAGTCCTCGATAAAGTGTGCTTTCGTCAGACAGTGATGAAATTGTCCAGATTTCAGGTCCTTAAGATTGTTCAGACATTTTCTAGCGGTTGGGTTTTGTAGTTTTAAAAAACCTGGATTTAGTCAGAGCCCTCTTAGGTAAGGGATGGCATATCCTAAAAGGTTACCTGAGGAGAATTTAGTGAGTAAGGGCAGAGTTCTGGAAACTCTCAAGTGATGGCAAAGCACCCTGGACTCGGCAACAGAGAGCCAGAAGGAACAAGGGAGGAAGCTGTGTTCCTGGGACCCAGTAAGAGCTCAGACCATGGAGCAATGAGTGTGGATACAGCTATACCTGGGGGGCCGGGGTAAAGAGATGGGGTATGGAAAATACCCCCACCCTCTGTGCTTCACTCTCTTGCTGGTCCCCTCAGAAAGCCAATGTTAGCTGGAAGCTAGAGGGCCAAAGATGCTGGGTGATGCATCATATTGAGGTCAGCTTTCTGGAACCCAAAGAAGGGCAGAGAATACCAGACAATGGATGTGCAGTGGGGAGAGGAAAATGGAGAACAACTGGCACAGACTTCTTTTCTGTAAGGACCCCCTTGCCCTTTGGATGCATAGCATTTGGAAGAGAAGTTATTTATAAAAGAATATTTTTATAGCAGCTGAGCAATAGAACAGGGATACTGATCAGTCTCCTAATTTTCCCTGTTGATTACTCCTTTGCTTGTACTCCACTGAGTCTAGTCTGTATTCTACAATTACTCTAATTTATTTATATGTGTGTGTACCCTCTGAATGCCAGGTCCTTTGGATTATGAATTTCCTTTCCTTTTGTTTTGGTTTCTCCAACACCTAGTCTGGTGTCTGGCATGTAGCAACTAATGGATGGAATAATGGTTTTCTACCTTTTTTCAGGACAAATGTGTCTTCCCTAGTATTCTAACTGTTTCATTATAAAACAATTCATTCTTCCTAGTGCTGGGTCCTCTATCTTATTATGTTTCACTGAAAAGTAGGGAGAAATCATGAATTTGAATTTCCTATCAGCTACAGCTCTGGCACTTCTAGAGGCCACAGTGAAGACACATCTGCTCTCCTTATTAACCATAAAAGAACATGTTCCTTGATCATCTCCTCTGTGCCAGCATGTTTGCTGGTTCTTACACTAAGGATGGGACCAATGCTATGGAACATGTACTGGGAGCTGTCTAAAACTAGGTAGGGATCAAGTGTGGTACCCATCAAATGCAACCGATTCCTTAGAAAGGTCATGGAGATGAAATGTGGATGCATACACTACCTACGGAGAAATATGTCATTTGAAATGTGCCAGTCAGAACCTGAGTCACCACAATCAGCTTCTGACCACCTTCCTTTAAAGCAGAGATGGCAGGATGTGCTGCACTGCACAGGAGACAGAAATTATGTGTAACTGTTCAAAGTACAAGTATGACTGTCCCAACCCCACCCCACAGAGCTAATAGCCTTTAACATTGGAATGTGTTTACCTGCCTAGACTATAAATGTAAAAAAGGAATGGAGTTATGCTTTTGTGCTGTTTTGTTGTCTACTTCTCCCCTATAATGTATAGCGCAAATACCTTACATCTTAATAAATATAGATCTGTATTGTTGGCAAAGCTACATAGCATGCTGTGACTTAACAAATTCTGATTATGGGATAGTTCAGCAGCTTCCAGTCTCTTTTTTATAATTAGCACCATCTATGTACATTTCTACCCACAACAGTACATGAGTAGCCCTTTCCCCCTACCCTCACCACCTCCGACATCCTTTTTGGTCACTGTAAATCTAATAAGCAAATTTATAAATTTAAATGGATGTGATTAAACCTTGTTCAAATTTTCATGTCTTTGACATCCATCTTAGGGGTTCTGAAATTGCTCCTATGCCCTAGGAACTGGATACGGGTGTCTTGCTGCTCAAAAATCCTCAAACTAGGGGCTGGGGAGATAGCTCAGTCAGTAGAGTGCTTGCCTTGTAAGCAACAAGGCCCTGGGTTCGATCCCCAGCACCCAAAAAACAAACAAACAAACAAAAAATCCTCAAACTGGTAAAACAGTGTCTTTTCTCACTTCACACTCTACTCTTAAGTGTAGCTTTCTCTTCTTTGAAGGTTTATCTTACATTATTTAAAAATATTTACCATATTTTGCTGCTTACTTATTCTAAAATCTAGTGTAAGATAACTTGATACTACATTCAGATATATAACTTCAGAATTGATATATCATTATTTTATCAGATTTTAAAGTACCTTAACTTCAAGGAAATAAACAAGTTTGTAAATCACTAATCCAAGAGCAAAGGGCACCATGGCTAGGGGAGTAAAATCTGGATTCAAGGTGTTTGGAGCCTACTAGCTATATGATATTGGACAAGTTATTGAAACTTCTGAGTTTCAGTTTCCTCGTATGTAAAATAGGATGATAGTACCTATGTCATGAGGTAGTTGTGATGGCCAAATCTGAATATTAGTAGTATATTGGTCACAGTTCACCAAATAATTATTAGGTACTTTAGCTTATCCCTTTATAGAGGAAGAAACAGCTTTACCTTGCTCCTTTTTCTTGGGGTTTAAATAACATTTCATTCTGCATCTTGTTTCCACTGTCTCGAAATCATATAGTATGCTTTTCTTTCCTACCAGAACATTGAAGTTTCCACTCACCTCAGTACTTCATTCTGTATTAATAGCTCACATTTGGTCATTCAAAAGCAGCACCAGCAGTATCCCTCCTTAGTACCATTTGTGTCTGTGTAGTGGAGAGGGGACCTGTCCCTGGGCCTCAGGTGATCTCATGGAAGTACACCTAACTGCAGGGGCCTCTGGGAAACACTCAAGAGTGACCCAGAACACCAGTTTCTTTTTCTTAACTGTCAACTTACAATTTCAGGCAACATTGGATATCAAATAGTTATAAAAAAGATGTTTCCTAATGGCCTGAATTGAAACAACCCATCATGTACTGCCTACAATGTATTTTCATAATATCAAGAACTGTAAATTACTATTTTCCACTTCATACAATCCTTCTAGTACTTTCCAGAAGCATGTTCAATATTCTGAGTGTACAAATGGGAAGAGGAGCTTCTTCAGTCTTTGGATAAGTTTTTTTTTTTTTTTTTTAAAGATAGAAAAATAATTTTAAAAATTCTACAATTGGCTTCAGAAATGAAATACTCAGTAAAAGTGAACTCAGAACTCAAATAACTACCAACTTCAGATGAAGAATTTCTTATTCCTGTAAAATGGCCTCACTCTTTCACAACTGTGGCAATGAGTTTCCTTCTGTGGCCTTTCTTTATCATGGCTGTTTCCTCTGACTTTGTTGAGGTTTCCCAACAGTCTGAGCCTAAGATTCCTTTACTTCCAGTGGTTCTATTTTCAATGTTAATTCATCCATAATTACTGAAATTACTGTGGATTTAATTTCTTTACTTAGGTGTTAAAATGTTTAGTGTCAGATTAAAAACCTTGCTGGAAGCCTGTGTCTTTAATTTCACTCGCATTTTCAGAGCTTTCGAGGGATCCCTCATCTTCTGGAAACATCGAGGCAGAGCCCAGGCTTTGGCATTAGAAAAGATCTGGCCATGAACAAGCTATTTAATCTCCTATTGTTCACATCTTTAATAGCAATACCTCCTGCCTTGTAGTTTGTTGTAAGTATTGGGCTGATCCACTTAGGAAATGAGCTTAGCGCAATATCTGGCACATGGTAATTCTTTCATAAGTACTAGCAATTATCATTAGTCTTATTATTCACAGTAGGCACAATTCTAGAGACACTGAAAATACTCTTGCCAGCACACTTTATGTGTTGAGATGGTAATAGTTCTCTAGTGGCAGTTTTTTTTTTTTTTCCCTTTTCTCAAAAACGTTGAGTAATTTACTTTATTCAGGTTTTTAAATAATACTAATCATACAGTCTTAAAAATGGAATGTTCACTCAGTATTATGTTAATAGGAGAAAAATAGAAGTATTTTCATAACAGTTCTTTAAGTTCATTACTACATACATCTGAAGTCATATCATTTATTCAGTTTCTATGACACCTATCATAATAATACTTGAGAAAGTGAACTAATAACGATAGTGACAGTAACAAGTTTTGCATTTGCATCCGAATTAGTATGGAGTTGGAGAGAATGTCCAATTCCAAAGTTTTTAAGGATTTCACAGGTTGTGAATTGTCATCCTTTGTTATGCTTCAACTCTTTAGAATAAAACTTATTTCACACCATAGTATAATCAGCCAACTTGTTACCAGTATGTATGTGTATTTGTGTGTGTGTGTGTGTGTGTATGTGTAACACAGAGAGAGAGAACCAGAGACTTTAAAAAAAAAAAAAAAAAAACTTTGTGTTTTGAAATAATTATAGATTTGTAGGAAGTCACCCAAAAGTACACAGGAAGTTCATGTGTATCTTTCACTCAGTTTTCCCCGAGGGTAACATCATAACTCTAGTACAAATTCAGAACCATGGTACAATATCAGGACCAGGAAATGGATGTTGGTAGAATCCACAGAGCCATTCAGATATGAAAATACTTCCTCCCAGTCTCAAACTTCTCTTTCCATAGTCTTCGTGGCATCTTTTTTCACAGAAGAAAAGTTTTTCTTTATAATGAGTTCCAATTTATCAATTTTTTTCTTTTATGATCTAGTGTAGTGTTTCTCAAAGGTTTGCTCAGTATCTGCTTTGGGGATCATATGAAATGTTTAGTTGCAAAACTTATTTACTTGGGCTCCACACTCAGCATTTTGAATAAGACTCCTAGTCTGTTTCAGAAGTTCCCTAAAAGCTGAGAAACACTCATTCAAAGAGATTGGCCTAGGTCATTTTCCTTCTTGCTCTACCTTGAATATGAATCATCCCATTCATTTTTGCCACTTGTATCATTAGGCACGTGCAGATTACTTCTAAATTTATGTCCTCAATTGTTCTGACCTTCTCTGGAATAATTACCTTGCAGGATACTACTCTACTACTATTCCTAGTACATCTTTGATACATGGATTATTGGTTAGATTCTTTTCTAGACCCCTATGAACAGTGTGTGATAGAATAAGAACCATCTTAATTATGTTTGTAGATTATCTGTCAAAGAGGCCAGAGATATATCTCCATGCTTAAAATTACTTAAATTATAGAATACTTTGGAGTTATTTATGAATAATCTTGGACTTATTTATTTATATAATAATCTTTGTTTTACTTATTTATTTTGGGATCTTAGTTCATCTCTTCTGGTCCTTTCATTGGACCAGATAATTTGATACACTTTCTTATTGAAGAAAAATGCATAGTATTTGATGAATATTAGTACTGCTTTTGCTTACCAACCTAAATTTTAGATGGTTTGGTTCCTCTTTTAGAAATTTTAAAATATTTTTTTCATTAGCATGAACTAACCTTTCAGTACTTTAATAAAAAAAAATGACTGTTTCATAGCTGGATATTTTATTTGATGTTGGAATGTATTCAACCATTTATTAAATTATCAGTTTTAGAATGTTTTGATTTCATAACATTTATTTTCACAAGTTAGTCTATTTTTTTTCCAAGTTAAATTCTCCTTTTGGGTGTTCTTCTGAGTCATTGGTTCTATTCAATCTACATTTCTAGCTGCTACAGTCCCTTAGAAATGAAACTTCTTTTTTAAGATGATAGAGCATGCTGTAACAGGTCTTGTGCTAAAAGGTATCAGCTAAATGATGATAAAATAGATCTGTGTTTTTTAAGTCTTGATCTCAGAAAAATCATAAATTTAATGAATAATGCTTAATGGTGTTTGTATCTTTAAACAATTAGAATTCGATGGCAAGAAAGAAAGGCTAAGTTTGCTTTTAATGTCATGTTGGATTTTACTGTTACCACAGTGCAGTGGTCAAGAAGAGCAATAGCTGTGAATATCATTCATGTGATCATGAATATTACGTGGTACTCAATCATGGTATCTTTTTGCACTTGTAGCCCTTTCAGGAAGGCTTGGTATCAGAGGTTTGAGTTCTGCATGAACCTGGTGACAGATGGCTTGTTCACCCAGACCAAGTGATAGTGATGTGTCCAGTGTTTGCTGTGGGAAATACAAGGGGATCCAGGCACAGAGTGATTGACTAATCTAAGCAGAGACATTGACATCTCCAAACACTGATGCTGGTAGGAATGTATTGAGTACCATGCAATCCAGGATGACTGAGTGCATGGACGTTAGAATTTGCCTGCAGCCATTTACAATCATGACTTTGTCTTGGATCTCATCATAATTTGAAACAACTTTTTTCAAATTTGACCCCCCAGAGTTACCATCTTTCATCGTGGCTTTCTATCTCTCTCATTCTTCCTTTCACCCTTGCTGCTATTGACCCGACCATGGCCCCAGCCTCCTGCTGGTCTTCTCAGTTCTGATTTCATGGCCTTAGCTTGGACAACTAGACTGGTTTTCTTACCTCTTGTTCTCCCCTGACTGATCAGGCCAGTACTGATCTCGAGAAAACCCTAAGGTCATTCTGTGACCTGTACACCAGGAATCAATTACCTTTATGCCAAAGATATTTGGAAATCTCTCCCTCTGCTGGGCCTGCACCTGTACATAATAATTCCTTCACATCCCTGGAATTGATTCCACCTCCACAGGGGCTATACCGAGTGTTTTCCTTTCTGAAGATCCTAGTTCCACCTCCATGTCTCTGTAGAATTCTTGCTGCTTGCTTTTCTAATAAGATGATGATTATCAGATATGAATTCCTTCAGTTTTCTGATTTTTGATCTCTGATCCTCTGCATTCTTGTCATTTCTGCTCCCAGACTTGAAGGGCTCTTTTTTTTCCGGAGCCCACCCACCTACTTCTGCCCTTAATCATATACCTTCCCACTCTTGTGAGATGCTGATTTATCACTTACTTCCTTCCTTTCTTATAACTTAAATTTGGTAGCTTCTCAGCTCATGAAACTCAGATCTGTCTGTTCCTTTGGAATGGAACTTCTCAGCACTCTCAATGTTTTGGAGTGAAGGATTCTTTGCTGGGGTGGGGGGTGTCCTGGGTGTTACTGATGTTTAACAGTAACCTTGACCTCTGCTTAAATACTGATGGCACCCTAGAGTTGTGACCAAAAATGCCTCTAGGCATTGCCAAATGTCCCTCGATTTTGAGAAGCACTGCTTTAGGCAATCTTCCTGCGACCAGGCCGCCCTTGC
Organism: Sciurus carolinensis; assembly: GCF_902686445.1. Classification (NCBI taxonomy): domain Eukaryota; kingdom Metazoa; phylum Chordata; class Mammalia; order Rodentia; family Sciuridae; genus Sciurus; species Sciurus carolinensis. Next base: position 126,944,008 of record NC_062215.1, read on the forward strand.
ATCCATCACCATCCTTTCATTTCCATCATCATCAGGTTTCCCTGTGAGCTGCTCACACTTCAATCTCTACAGCTCTTCATTCAGCCAGTGCTGACTCAGGCTTCTGACAAGGCCCATGATTGAAGAAAAATGCTCTAAGAGAACTGAAGTGACCTTGGTAACCAAATCCTGTGAGCTGCCTTTTCTCAGTTCCTTAATTTTCATCAACTTTTAACTGAGTGATCTCAGCTCGTGGTATACATCTTATGTGGCTCTTCTGGGTCACCTCTTGTCTCCCTGTCTCCTTTAGATCTGCTTCCTCCTGCACTTTGCAAGCTTGTCATGCCCCTCTGTGTAGGCCTCTACTGTTGTCCTTTTTAGGTTTTCTCATTCCTTCTCCTGTCTTTTATGGTCCCCTCTCTGTGGAGAATTCCTAAATGTAGATTCCATTTCTGCTGAAGTTTAGGCTTGCTTGTCTTTTGTCTTTTGGATGTGTCCATTTGATCATCTGCATAGCACATGGAGCTCGATATATTTCAACATATTCAAAATCGAACTCCTCGCCTTCCCTGCTTTCATCCTCTGCTGTTGACGGGACTGCAGTTTTATGTACCGTGGTTCTCTAAGCTCTTCTCAGTTACACAGCATTATCAGGAAAACGTTTTTGAGCATGTGATAGCTAAAATATATTATTTATTAATATATTTTATATTTGTACAGTAGCATCATTATAAAACATGAAGAAGTTTTACAAGTATGAGGAAAAATTAAATTAATATTTTAAAATTCAATAATAAAATTGTTTTAAGATGTTACTAGTAATTTCATGTGCTTCACTTTAAAAAAATCTATATTTAATACTTTGTTATACATAAATCTAAGTATAGTTTATTTTTATTCTTGATTGTAATGTCAGATTAAAACGATATTCTAGATTCAAGCAGAAGTATATTGTTAGCTATGCTTACAAAATCATGGTGCTTGAGTAGAATGGTGTTTGCAACTGGTGGGGAAAGGAAGGCTGGGAGGGTGGGGAGTTTTGTTTAATGGGCAGAGTTTGGGAAGATGATGCATGATAGTGATGGTTTTGTAGTGTGAGATGGTTAATATCACTGCCCTATGCATTTAATACCAGTTGTGATGGTGCATTTTTTGTTTTCATAATTAAAAGTAGTATTAAAAAGAAGTACCTGAGAATAATTCACATAAAAATCACTTGATAAATGTTAATGTTAATAATTGCCTTTATTATTCCTATACTACTATCATTACTAATTTTCTCCCTGGTTCCCCTCATACTTCTCAGTGTCTTAATTTTGGCAAAACAATTGATCAGTCATTGTGTTTCCCTATATGTAGAAGGTACTCAGAAGATAATTATTAGATAAGTGTTTACATGACAATGGATTGCAAACATTTTTTAAAACTTTTATTTAGGGATTTAGTTCTGTGAAAATGGGCATGACTTATAATTAAATATACAGTTCATTTTAATTTGATACCTTAGGTGGACTAATGATAATTTGCATATATTCACATGCCGGGTAGAAATTTGTAAGTTCATGAAGCACATATAACACAGATATGCTTTTTGCTCTAGAAGTTATGTTTCTAAATACTTGTATTGGCTATTTAAAATTTTTTACTTTGTGACTTGTTAAAAAGATATTTTCAAAAGTGGTCCAAGTTCAAATAATTGCCTGAGACAAGAGTGGTTTTTAGATGATTGTGAACTGTATCTTGTGAAAGCATGCTTAGAAACTCTTTTCAAGTGGGTCAGATGTGGAAAATATGTACTGAGAAAAAGATAAGGGGACACTTGGTCTCAATGCCTCATAACTAAAACCCTGTGTTCTACTTGTACACCTGACAAATATTTCTCTCCTCTGATATCATTTAACCAAGTACTTTTTCTTTCTTCACTGGCTACCAGTAACCATTTTATGCACTTGTCTAGCTCAGCAGCGTATTTTCCAGCAAAATGTAATCACAATTCCCACATCTCTCTCAGCTTCACTGTCTCCTCCTCATTTCCCCCTTTCCTGTGAATCAGCAGATGTGGATGACGTCACCTTTTTATTTGGCAGTCTCCCTGGTGTTAAATGTCGCCCTGTCAGAAGTCAAGCCTGGCAAGCCTACTTCCGCAGTTTTTACTCTTATTTAAACTGATGGAAGTTTTTAGTGAGTAAATGATTTTGAATCATGCCAATTTGGCTTAAGAAACAAGACTCAAATCAACCCAGGGACCACATTTGGAGTCCCTTACAACCTGCCACTGAATTGATGGTCGAGACAGTGATTTCATGCCATCTCATGGTGATTTTCAAATTACTAATATGTGACTAAAGTAAGTAGTTATGTAAGTAGCATATCAGTGCTTTAAGGTTTTTATCAAAGAAATGGTATATAAGTTCACTTAACCACCCAAGGCCTATCTTCACATTAAAAAATATACATTTAAGTTTGTTTTTTTGTTTTTTTTTTAATAAGACATCTGTGAAACAACCTCCACAATATGTCCACATAAAGCCTTAGAAAATTGAACTGGGGTTTAACTCAGTGACAGAACCTGTGCTTAGTATTTGAGGCCCTGTATTCAATTCTCAGCACCAAATGAAAACAAAACAATCTTAGAAAATATATTTGTATTTTCTTAAAAAAAATTTACTTAGAAAATATATTAAAATTATGTTCATAACATATTTTATTAACATTCATATATTTATAAGATACACAAAATGTATATATATATATGTATATATATATATGAAATTTATAAAATCTGTATCCCTCCGTTATTGGCTTAGAACACACATCTTTACTTTCTCAGAATATCTTTTGCTAATGTTGAGAAGTAGCCCTGCCCATAATTTTTGGCGAGAACCTGTGTTCCCATCTTGTCCTGCATGGGAACGGACTATGTCCAGAGGTGAATGAGAGAGTGGTAACAACTCCTTCAAAGAAGGCAAGTGCCTTAAGCCCTCCATAATAGGTCTTGAGAGTGAAATGGTACATGTATCACATTAGTTTCACTCAATCCTGCCACTTCCTTGACATGTCCATCCTTCTACTTTTTAATTTTTATTCAAAACCAATCTTTTGATACCCTACTTGTCAACTAAGGCTGTGTGGCCTGCTGTTCCCATCTTTGTATGAGGCTCTTCCGCTCAATCTGATACTCCAGCTAGAAACCCCAGAGTCATCATTAAGCCTCAGTCCCTCCCTGCACTCCCCCCACCCATGTAGAATGGCCCTCTCTGTTCATCTCCAGAATACATCCCAATCTCATAGTCTTCTCCTCTCATCTCCATTGTCTTAGTGTTCCCTTTTCTTGTTCTCTCCATTCATTCTTTTCAAAACAAAAATCTGATCCTGTTTCTGCTCTGTTGGAAGTTGTTCACCACCTTCCACTGAACTTAGAGAAAGAAAACAATCTGATAACAAAGATCCTCCAAACATTCTGTGTCTTAAATCTGCCACCACATTCCATGTCCTCCTCTCCTTTACATACTGCCCAAACTCCACTTCCTTTGCCCTTCAGCCTTAACTATTTTATAAAATTGTTTTCTTAGCTTTTAAATGCTGTTTCCTGTGAGAAGCCTTCTATTCCCAAACAGTTAAATCAGGTCCCTCTTATTTCGTTCTCATAGTACCTTGTTCTTTTCCTTTTGATGTTTAATATTTGTAATCATATGAATAGCTGTTTATTATCTTAATCTGTCTTTCCCATTAGACTATAAGATCATGGACAAGCCTTTTTTGTTAATTACCATCTCCTCAGTTCCAAACACTGTGTCTAGGATATAGTAAGAGCTCAATATTATATATTTGCATGAATGAATAAACGAGTCTTTTTACAAAAAAAGAATAAAATCATTTCATTCATAACATTTTCCCTTGATTGTGGTTCTTAACAGTAATAGGTAACTTTCTTGACTAGAAGCTGTTGAATTGTTAGGGCTGCTACTATATGTTTTTACAGTTTCATAAGATTCCAAATAGCCTGGTGTTTGCTTTTCAGAGGGAGAGTACTGCTGATGTTTATTTCATGGTCCCTGACACTTGGTTAACAATTTAATTTTAAGTCTCTATTGAGACTTGCCTCAGATGGAAAAAAAAAAAAAAACTTATCTAGGCTGCTTAAAATGTATGAGCTTCTCTGTACTGTGTAGAATAACTAATATAATTTGCTGCTTTGATAGTGCAAAAAACGTATTTTCTCCACATGTGTTATTTTTCCTCCAACAATGTGCCAAGTTATAGATGTATATTATCTTTGTAATGAAAAGATTTTGATTGAGTGGTGGGTGTGGCTGTAGCAGCGGTGTTAAGATGTGTGTTTCCAGCATTTGCTGCATTCCAGGGACAACTGGGATGCAAATGTGAAAGGACGTGATGGATTTGACTTGGAGCAGCTTCTCGCTTGCTGATCTGACAGAGCTCTGATGTGTCTTTGAATGCCTAGTGGGTTTCCACTGTTTGAGAGTAGTTTCCCTGATGAGCCAGGAAGGGCTGGTTGGTTTTCTGTAGGTGCCTTTTTCTAGACCAAATGGTTGAGTACTCATAGAACATGATTTCTTCCTGTTTTCTTCTTAAAAACAACAAATTATTGACTGTAACACATGGCATCCTTTTCATAGCGGCATTTCTGTTAATTTGAAAATGCTGTTACACTGTGAATGTAGTTGAACTCGGTTGCTGAGCACAGGCTGGGAAACTACCCCAGGTGTAAACCTTCTGTTTTCTTATGTACTGGTGTGGGACGTGGAAGCAGTTCGGCAATATACACTTCATGAAGAGGAGGCTGGTGCTTACTCCCAGTCAGTGTGTGTGTTTAAAATCTCAGTGCTTAATACTGTGTTAGTCCCTGTGCAGAGCACACCACAGATTGAACAAATGCTCTAGTGAGAAACGAATGCTGTCTACGTGGAATAATTAATACCAGTCTGATAACTGATGCCCGGGCTGTTCTGTCTGCAGAGCACATCCACACACTCTGTGTCATTTGATCCTCACCACATCCCTATGAGGTAGGTGGGGGAGGAAGAGGACTGGTGTTGTTACACTTCATTCACTGATGGGAAAACTGAGCTTCACAATTTATGACATCTGCAAAGGTGTAAGTGGCAAAACTGGTAGGCAGCAAAACTGGCATGCAAATCCGTGTCTCAGCCTCTAAGCTCCCAGCCCTACATTCAAAGCACGCTCTATAGCTCCATGTACCATTAGGATGTTGGCCTAATGGCATCCTACCTACAGCCTCTGCCCTCAGCGGAAAAGACCCTGAAAGCTGACCCGATCGTCTCCATCCAGACGCTGGCCCATTCCTCTCTCGCTCCATCAGTTTTATCTTAATCTGGACTTTTCTGACATCTTGGCCTTACCTCCGGCTCTCACCTGTCTCTCCACTCCCACATTCGTCCTTCGAGTACTTCACCGTCACGCCACCATTCTCTGTCTCTTCCTCCACTGTGAGAGCATTCGCTGTTTCTCCTCTGTGAATGCTGTTCACCCTTCAACCTGAAACTGCTGATCAGCAGGATCACTGGTGGTGTTGGCATCCCCTTCTCCTCCATCAGTCTGTGTCTCTGTGTTCTACCACCATTTCCTGAGTTTCTCTTCTTACAGCTTTTAGGCACCTTCTCTTATGGTGGAAGTACTCTTCCTCCACTCCTACCCCCAATTGCTGAGGCTACCAGAGTTGTTCCATGGCCCAGCATGAGAACTGACGTACCCATGGGCCATCTCCTCGTGTCCAGTAGCTGCCTCTTTTATCCAGAAGGTGACCACTCCCGGGATCTCCAGTTCCTACTTTCTCCTGAGGTTACGGTCTCTATATATTATCACACACACTGTGGCCAAAAGGGAAGCTGAAATTTTCTTCTTTTATTACTGCAACCATTCTCCAGTTTCCCAAAGTAAAAGCCTTAATGTCTTAATTTGGGGTCATCAGGAAACCTTGATGCTTTTATCTTAGAATTATTTATGGTGGCCTCCTCATTAGCCTTCCTTTCAGTTGTGCCCCATTCTAGAAAGTCTTCCATTCCACTTCTTCAGTTACCTTCCTCTTAATTTAGTTTGATGATATCACTCTCCTAATTTAAGTGTTTGGCTCCCTCCTTGTCTTCCTTACAGGGAGAGCCACTTCCCCTCAAAGATACTGGCAGTTGTGCCCTGCATGCATTGGATACTCAAATATTCATTGTATGAATCTGGTTCCAGCCTCACTGGTTAACTGCATCTGCCTGTGACCTGCCCCCATCACATCCTCAAACATGGGCACTTTTCCTGTTCATGAGCTCTTGTTTCTGCCAGCATGGGGAGATACAACTTCTTTAGTGGGTGACGGGTGCTGGTGGTAGATGATGAGGGTCTGGTGCGTCTTGCTTCGCTTTCCTTGGTGCAGGGTCCTTAGTGTCTCCCTCCTCCTTCACTGACACAGCACACCATTTCTCTCTTCCTACTAGAAGCCACTCTTCTCCAAGGCCTCCCCTCTCTCTCATCTTCAAACCTTTCCCTGCTTGTAGTTGGTGCTGAGAACTGTCGGATATCAGACTTGAGTTTGAAATGTTAGCACTTGGTGAAGGACTTTCTCTCTTTGGGGTTATTTTGTCTTTGTGTCATCAGAGTCCTTTCCATGTCCCCTTTGCAGTTTTTGCCACTCTTCCTACCCTCAGTGGGAGCTCTATGGGAAGTTAGTGTCGATTTCTCCACTTACAGTTAATTTGAAGTTTGTGGTATTTTCTGTTCCTAATAATGCTGAGTGGATTGGGTGTATGATATTTACTCTCTTGTTGATTTTGTGGTCTTTTTGGGAAAAATGTGTCTAGGTTTTTGAATCCATGAGGCAGCCATTGTGTTCTAAGCATGAAAACTCTGGCAAGGAAAGTTATACTCTAGGTGTAGATGAGAAAACTAAGACTCAGAAAGGCCAAATGGTTTGGCCAAGGTTGCACAGATAATATGTACCCGGATATAAGGAGACCTTGCTCTTTTATGTGTATGTGTGTATAACTATAGATATTAAAGAGAAAGTTTAATCCCATATTATGAAACTTATTTAATGGTATAGTGGAAGAGCAATGTAAAGTTCCCTAATAAAATTCAAGAGTATTATGGAAAGTAAAGTTCCTTTGAAAATGTTTAAGGTTTTGTTTAAAATGTTCCAGGTATAGTTGTGGGTGTGATGACATTTACGTGTTCACAAATGTTAAGTTTGTGTGGCTTCACCTTTTTATAATGAAATGAAACTTTTTGTATGACTTTCTCTTAATGCACATTGTTTAAGATTGATTACAAATTCATATAATATGATATGTGACCCTGCTGTTAGTTGCTTTAGGATTACATAGCAAAGTCCCTGGTGGAGAACGTGGTTCTATTTTATTAAGGAAGGATCAGGAAATACTGTTCTTTGTGTATGTAACAGTGTTATGTTTCTTATGCTGCCAGGATGAGGATGGAGATGTTTGCATCAGGGTTTTTTCTCTTGAGCTTTTGGTTTGGGGATTTGAGGATGAAGGTATTTTAAAGGAAGAGATGAGAGTTGTCTGGTTTGTTTCATTTTCTAATTATACAAATAACATCTATTCAATGATATTATTTTGAAAAACAAAACAAAGAAGAAAATCACCTGAAATCTCATTAGTCAGAATTAACTGTTCTTTTGTGTGTGTGTGTGTGTGTGTGTGTGTGTGTGTGTGTGTGCTGGAGATTGAAATCAGGGCCTCACACATGCCAAGGATATGCTTTGTAACTGAACTATACCCCAACCCAAAAGAACTATTTTTAATTTTCTGGTGGTGTTTTTCCTCTTGGTATTTCTTTTCTATTGTCTACTATATTTTTAAAATAAAATATTATATTGTGCATTCTAATTTCTAGCTTGCTTTTTTTAACATACCACTAAACTCATCATTTTCCTAATAGATCATCTACAGCATAATGGTTCATGGCAGTAAATTTATTCCTTTATATGGATGTGCCATACTTTACCTGATCAGTCTCCTATTATTGATTTTAGGTCATTTTAGGTCATTTCCATAATTGTAGGAGTACATTGAATGTTCTGGCTCTTGTATCATTGCATATGCTTATGATTTGCAAGGGAATTACCAACTTATTTTAAGATTACCATTTTTCTGTTTGGAAGGAAAAATGGAATACTATGTATAGAAGCCTTTAAATGTCCGTCCAGTTCATCTTTATCTAGTGCTTGAGTTTAAAGAACTCTCTGTGCAGTAGATAGGCTCATTTCCTTGGAGGCTTATTTCTGCATCAGAGTCTTCTATTTCCCACAACTTTGGCTCTCTATAGGCTGTCAACACCCTGTAAGTCAATCTTTGTCACAAAATCCCTAACTGAGTGTCTTGTTCAGAATCTCATATCAGCATACTTAAACCTTGAATGACGATCATCCTTCCCACTTCTGGCAGGAGAGTTCTGAGCTGCTCAGACAGGTTATCCAGCTGCCTATTAAACATCCACTAAGGTCACCAATAGATCCTTGGAGCTTTAAGTGTAAAATAATAACTACAGCTGCTAATATTTCATTGAAGTTACCATGGCCCAGGAATCATGTCCCGTGTTTTACATGCATCACCTTTTTTTTTTTTTTAAATCACAACTACCATATATGTTCTATCAAAACCCCATTTTACACATGATGAAAGCAAAGGCACAGACACTTACAGAGAAGCTGGTGCATCTGTCTATGCTCTTAACAGTTGTGCTGTGTAGTTCCAAGAGTGAATGAGCCTTGCTTCCTCCTACTGCACCTTCCTAAGTATTTCCTATCTTGATGCATAGTGTACTGTCTACCCAGGACTTGCAGAAAATTGAGAGACATCCTGGTACTTCCTTCTCTATCCTTTGTCTGTACCTCCTATGATTCCACCTCCAGGTCTCTCTTTGATCATGCTGCAGTTCTCCACAAAGATTGTAGTCACCCTAAGCCAGGCCACTGCCATCTGCTACCTCAATAGCTCCTTCCACTGTATCAGCTTCTGCTGCTTAGGTCTAGAACTCATGCAACCATCATTTAAAAATGCAGATCTCATTTTCATTTCCCTGCTCAAAGCCTGCCAGTAACTTCCGTTCATCCTCAGAATGAAATAAAACCATGACCCTGCCCACTCTCACCTTCCCTTATTGACTGCATTCCGCTTTTCCTTCCTCAGGGCTTCTCCACCACCTGTGCCTTCTGCCTGAGATACTCCTCAACTCCAGCCTTCACCTGATGAACTCTTCCTCCTTCTGGTTTCATCTTAAATGTCATTTCCACAGAGCAGAAGCCTTCTCAGATCCTGCAACATAAATTAGGGCTCCCACTGTATTCTCACAGACTCCTGCTCTTCACCTTCACAGCACTGAACATAATTCATAATTATAGATTATTTATCAGAAACCTGCCCCACTGTATCCTGTCTGTGTCCTCAGAAGGCTGGGGAAGTGTCTGTCTTATTCACCTTTGAACCTCAACTTGAAGGACATAATAGACACTTATCAAATATTTGAATAAATTAAGAAATAGAGTATAAACATGGTAAGCTTTGCCTATACCTGGATGTGAACTACCTGGGATGGCCCTTCCTCCTTCCTAGCAGAGTTGGTATGTGTTTGATTTTCTGTGTCTGTCCAGCCAGAGCCTAAGGCCTTCTGGCCGGGACCCACTTTATAGCCCCTAACAAGGGAACAGTGGGCTCAGGGAGTGGAAGTTGTTCCATATTGGAGGAGTAAGAATCACAGAAGCGTAAAGAGCCAGTTTTCTGCTATGTCCCAGTAAAAGAACCCATTGTGATCCCTAATAGGTGTTGAAAGATTGAATTAGACCCAATTCTTAAAGTTTTTATTTGGTAAGCCATCTACTCTGTCAATATTTTGAAGTTGAACCTAGCAACAGTTACTATGGTATTTTTTTTTCTTCCTGCTCCTTTCAACTGGAAGAATATCTGTGTTTAATTTTCTGTAGCATAAAATTTCATTAACTGTGAGTGTGCCATTTCTGTTTGCAAGGACTCTCCATGGGAGCAGAAAGGAGATTACAAGGGACCCTCCATGCTTGATTACTGTAGAGAAGGTGGTTTTCACCAAGAGCCGCCCTAAAACTATAAAATGTCATTCTGGCCATCTAATCTCTCCTCCAAGGCACCTGTGTTGGGGATCTTTTGAGGCCCACTGTGGTTTTGGTTTTGAAGGTAGTTGTTCTTTCTGATCACACACTCTTCCTGCCTAAAGCAGGAAAGCCACAGAAGAGCCATGGTGATTGAAATTTTGAATTCCTCTGACAGTGACGGTTCCCTCACAGGCACTTGTGCCAAATGGAGACAATTTCCTTATTGCTGCTCTGCTGCATTTTCTTCACCAGACCACAAATAATTGTGGCAGCAGCCATCCTGTGTGTTGTCATTGTATAATTTTGCCTTTTGAAATACCAGACTCCAAGCAGACAGAAATGTGCATTATCTTGTTTCCATGGGTGTGTGTTTGTTCTTTGGGTTCTGAAGAATGTCCGATGGTCAAGAGCAGTGTTCTTTTCAAACTACTCTTGGAGTCATGAGCTACTACACCAAAAATGCTTTCTGCCACTTAGAGGTTGCCTGGCTTAAGTAGTACGTTGTTAATTCTTGGATTGGAAGCCATCAACCATTTTCTTTCACAAATTGTTGCCAAAAGGCATAAAACCTTGAATGTTATCACTTCATTTCTCCTTTTTAAAAATAATACTCATAGCACTTTACACCAGGAGTTGGCACACTTTCTCTAGAAAGGGCTAGATTGTAAATATTTGGGGTTTTGTGGACTATGAAACCCCAAATATTTACAACTACATTGTAACTTCTCAGCTCTGCCATTGTGGTGCAGAAGCAACATGACATACATAAATAAGTGGTTTTGCTATATTCCAAAAAAAAACTTTTATTACAAAATGAGCAGAAGGCTAGATTTGGCCTGAAGGCCATAGTTTGCTGACATAATTAGCATAATTGCTTTAACCCAAACACAGAAAGCATAGAAGATGATTTGAGTAAAATGAAACAATAGGAAACTTTTCCTCTGATGTGGTCAGGCCTGAACTTGAATTTTACAGAGGAACTTGGAGATCTTTGTTAAACAAATATGATTACATTAGATGCCATCTATATCACAGAAAATAAGATTGGGTTACTTGAGGCCACTCAAATAGAGCCAAAGATAGAAAGGCAGAGAGACGTAAATCCTACCTCATTCCTTATAATTAATGCTAATACTTCCGGACTGTCCTTGGTCAGCAAGGACAAGAATTAGATGTCTGCTTGTTTCTTCCTGCTTGATAAGATAACTTTTCATGCACAACCCCATCTTAGAATTATCTGAGATCTTCCGCTAAAATAATGACATTTTGACAAGCCATTACCCAGGGATCACTACATGTCCTGACCCTGTTGTGGTCAGGATGAGGAGTCCTAGTTTTTCTGCAGTTCCTGAACATTTCCAAGAGAGTGAACTAGAAAGAATCTATAGAAGGTGGCAGATACTCAAACCACTGTATCACAATAGATGTTATCACCATTGGTAAGTTGGAAAAGAATGGATTCTAGGAGAAGGAGAATTCAATGATAAACTGAGCTGGTGATCATTTTCTTCAGTTAGCTCTTCCAGGAGATATGAGAATTTCAGATATGAATGATTAAATTTGATACAGGTGAATATTTATTAATAATTCAGTGGTTTAGTAAAAATTGATATCTGGTCCAACTGTTTCCATTTTTCAGTTAGAAGAACGGAGGTTATCCCAGCAATACCATCATACTTATTCTCATATTTTGCTGTATTATCCATGTTATGTATTCTAAAGCAATGAACTCAGAGCCACCAAGTCACAAAAGGATATAATAATGTGTTCTTTGTATGCCTATTGATTTTATCTATTACCATAGTGGAGGTGAAGTTTAGAATTGTCAGATTTAGCAAATAAAAAACACAAGACATCAAATTAAATTTAAATTTCATATACACAAGGAATCATTTTTAGTGTCCATACTTAGTATTAAATGCAACACTTGAGATCTGCTTATTTAAAAAAGAATCCTTACTGTACATTTGAATTTAACTAGATATCTTGTATTTTATTGGGTAACACTACTGGAGGCACACAAGATAAAAACTGAGAAGATTAGGTAGTGGTGACTAGTAGAGTACACTAGTTTCCAAATCTTAGCACCCTAGTTTCCAGATCTTAGCACCCACTGAGAGCCTATTCAAAATACCAGAGTTGTGTTGCTATTATTAAACAGTACACCCAAGTGATTGTGAAAACCTTGGGGCCTGCTGTTTTATAATGGTCTCCCACTGGTGTTTTCTGGGACAGAAGTTCTCAAGGATGTAGTTCTTCGGAATTGACACCATCATCCTACACTAACTGAGATGTGCTGAGGGTTGCTCCATGGATGCCATGGTTGAGTGCTTCAGAGGTTGTCTTAGCAGTTATCCAGTCTCTCACCTTGATACCTTTCATATCATAGTGTGACATCAAGGCCCAGGTCTAAAGAAATGTTTGAGAAAAAATGATCAAGTGAAGCAACTTAAAGAGAACTGACAGAGGAATGCTTCATTCTGAAGTCCTGTAGAGTTCCATTCCAACTTGTGTTCTCACTCACTTCCTCTGGTCCTCACAGTTTTCATTGTTTCTGAATGGTAGAACTTCAGAGTAAAAAAATAATTAATTTTAAAAAATGACCTTGGAAGAAATCATTTGGTCCCAAATCCTTGGAATCCATTCTAGTCTTGGTGCTCACCTATCAGTGGTTTACCTGGATGTCCCTGGTTTCTGTGCTATGGGGAGGGTCAAAGCAGACTCTGGAGAAAAAGATGAGAAGCTCAGCTCCTCTTGGGCATCTTTCCTTGACTTGGGGGTTGGGGGCCTCATGGGCAGTATTGTTTCACCGGCTCATAGGAAACTTGGCTCTTTGATGAGAGAAAAACTGTAGAACTCTATGATGAATTGGAGGAAAAAAGCAGAGTTAATGTTTAGAGAAATCACAGCCTCTTAGATAAAAGACAGCTATGGAGGGGAGATGTTAGACTGTTAGGGAAAATAGAACATAGAGCTTAATTTTGGTGTGTGTGGACTGAGATTGGAAGTTTTACTTACAGGGTGGTAGCTGGAGTGTTTTAGTTCACAGCATTGATTTATCTTGGAGTGACCAACCTTATTGCTCTGTGTTGTATAATCTCTACGTCACAAAGGAGCAAGAAGGGGGCAGCTTAAAAAATGTTTTTGCTCAGTCGTTTCATAAATAGCAGCTCAGATGGTCTTCCTCAGGCAACTCCTAAAACCCAGCAGTTGGTAGGTTGAGCTGGCACTTCTTAGGGAAGTCATGTGGAAAAGAGCAGAGGGGGTGTCTGAGGCAGCAGAAGGAGGAGGGTGCATCAGGTCAAAGCTGAGAGGCCAGGTCAGAAATAAAAAAAACTTGCTCCCCCAATCCAGGTTTTAAGAGAACACTGTGTGTAAGCACTTGGTATACATACCTATTATTTGAAGATGACATTGTTGCAAAATAATTCATCCAAGTGGTTTTCTTGTAAGTATAATTTCAAGCTAGAATGTCCTTATTTAAAACATCACTCTGGCATGCTTACTCACTTTGAAACTTGGCCCACAACAGCACACCAGGCCAACCCGACTGTCTTTTCCCCTGATGCACTGGAATTAGACCAGATGTTACAGCAAAATGTTCTTGCAGCTCCTGTTCTCTCACCTTCCTCTCTGTATGATTGTATTTTATGATAGTTGCACTTGACTGAGGTTAGCCTAACAGATGAGTTTTAAAAAATAAAATAAAGGCATGGTCCTCGTATCCACTTTCAGCTGAGCTTCCTAGAGTTGAATATATGTGTGCTTAACTTTAGAAGGCCAGATGTCTAGCTTTCTAATTTCTAATTGAGTTCCATTAAGAATTTAATGTATCTTCTCCCTAATGTGATTTTATATAAACTCATGAACATTATTTTGGTTGGTCAAATGTCAGTGAGTTTTAGAGTCGTTGATTCTTAATTATTAACATGCAGATTATCCAGATCACTTAAAATCCTAAACCAATTTCTGTATGGAATGTGCTTTTAGGCATCTTTTCTTGGCCATCAAGTTGGTGTATGTGCAAAGATTACAAACTTTGCTAAAGGCCTAAATTTTTGCATTAACAAGTTATCTAAAATGAATCTTCTAGTATACTTTGTAATCTAATATAAATAACACTTAGTTATCCATACTTCTGACATATCAGTTCTTTTACTATGTTTTCAAACAGGAATTTTGTAAAAGTTAATAGATTGTGTATTTGAAGAAAATATATTAATGATCACTTCAAACATAGATTGTAGTCTATGGGTAATTACAGATCTTTATTATTGTGAACTTGCTATGTGAATGTATTACTTCAAGTTTTAAAACTATTTTACATCAGTTTGCTTCACTTGATACTTACCAACAACTCATGGATATTTTGAGTGAGGTGTGCAGGGGTCATTACCTCCAGCTTGTAGATGAATAAAACAAGGTTCAGAAAGGTTATGATCTGCTTGGGGACCCAATGACTATTAAGTGGTAGAGGGGGAACTAAATCTCTAATCCTTTAAAAAGACTGCAAGGGTGGAAACTTTCAAATATGTACAAAGTCAGCAGAATAATATAGTAAACCCCAGTTGCCCATCACTTGACCACCACGATTATCAGTGCTTTGCTGTCCTTGTATCACCCATAAATTCATCAGTTCTCTCTGCACATGGTGATAATAATGGTGATTTTTAAATAGCTTTTTAAAGCAAAGATTACATACACTGAGAAGCACTAATCTTGGCTGCACAGTTTTGATGATGAATATACCTCTGTGACCTGCACCATGTTTTGATAGTTCTGTCTCCCCAGGAGGGTCCCTCATGCTCTTCTCCCTTAGTTCCCTACCTTGTCTAAGCAAGCCGTTCTGATTTTTCTAAGCCAATAAATACTAGCTTTGCTTGTTCATGACTTCCTATGAATGGGCTCTCAGTATGTACTCTTTTGTGTCTGACTTCTTTTGCTGAGCTTCACATCTGTGAAGCTCCTGTCTTTTGATTCAGAGTTCAGTGCTATTTGTTGAGTCTGGAGTTGTAACCCCACCTCATAGTTACAGAAAGGTGATTTCCTGTATGTTGCAGAAAGTAGCCTCATCTCATCTTTGCTCAAGGTCACACACAGCAACAATGAGCAGTGGGTATACCTCAGTGATAGAGCACTTTCCTAACTTGCCTGAGATCATGTATTTGATTTCCAGCACCACAAACAAACACAAAAGTCCAAATGGGAGATTAGCTGTGTGAGTGGTGCATGTGTGTATGTGTGTGTGTGTGTGTGTGTGTGTGTGTGTGTGTGTGTTGGGGTGGGTAAAATCCATCATTCTCTCTGGCGACAGGTGGTTCTGTTTGGAAGGTTCATGGTGGAAGAGTGCTGTATCTAGTTAGTGCCTGTAGCTAGTTGAGTCATTTTTTTGTAAGGGAAGTATCACCACCCCTTCTGTCTCTCCTGATTTCCCCTAATATTTCTGCCTATGGTTTTTAAGTTTTATTGATCAAATTCCTTTTATGATTGTGCTGATATTTTTAAGGTCAAGTACTAATAATGTAAGAATGAGAAAACCATTTACCTGTCTCCTTATTTTTAATGGGATTACTTAATGATTCAGTTTTGCTAATTAAATAGAAGAGAAATGATCAAAATAGTGGTTAAATTACTGTACCCAGAGCCTGCATTTAATTTGATTTCATTTAATTTAAAAGAAATCAGTGAGGACTCAACAGTAGAATTAGATCCAAATGTGTTTTTATTCTGCAGGGAATTTTATTTGAATTCTTTAACTCAATTATCTCTATTTTAGGTTGGAGAAAGATAACATGAACCAAAAAAAAAAAAAAAAAAAAAAAAAAGGCAGAATTACCCTTACCTTCTTTTGGGAAGAAAAATTTAGATTTTATACTGGCAATAGTCATAAGCAGAGCAGTCAACCCAAGAATGAACTAGTTTGTAGATGCCTCTGGCTCCTTTGATAGGCAGCACTTTTCCAGAGAAAGTTTATGTTCTAACTGCTATGGTTTTTGGTAGTCTTTTCAGTTAATTGGAAAGAAAAGAGCCCAACAGGTAAAATTACCATCTACTTTATTCCCTTTGCTGTTTGGATTAAGTTTGAGTCAATTCTGAATGATCTGTTTCCCCATGTAAAACTTGTGCAGGATGTGACTGGCTTTTGGTGATCATAACAGCAACTGAATATCATTACCACTATCCCATTTAGGCAGGATAAATGCTTAGTTCTTTTCCTTTATTTACCAGTTTACAAATGAGTTGGTTGATTGGCCTCCTCCAAAGTTGAAGAGTGATTTTTTTTTTTAGATCATCATGAACCTATAGATTTAAATACATTTTATTTTTTTAATGCATTTGCATTTGTTATTCTTTTTGATGATCAAAATGTCCCATTTTTGGCCCAAGAAACCTCTTCTGATTGGCTTCCAAGCTGTGTGTGTGTATGTGTGTGTGTGTACTTCAGAGACACAATTTGGTCATCAAGGGTGGTGATTACAACTTACTTATTATTTCTAGACTTTTTCAAAGGATAAGGTCAGGGATTTTACCTTTTAGTAAGCCACATCATTAGTTCATGCTGATATATCCAATTCAAACTGCAAATTGCGAGAGATTTTTTTTAACTTAAGCTCACTGATTTCTATCTTTACTTCTTTTTTCCATGCCCCAAATCTTGGTTTTAAATGAAACCAATATAATTCATTTCTCAGTGAATATCGGGTTAAAAGGTGATGTTTTCCAGATGAAGTCTTAATATGGGAAGAACTAATCTTTGATGTTAGAAATCTTAATGATGGTTCTTTGAAGAATCTTGATTGGGAGACTAATGGTTTATGCTTTGATCTGAGTGGTCGTTACATAGTTGCCTACATTTATAAAATATCACCCTGTACCCCTAAGAGTTACCACCTTACTCTTCAGGAATGTTATATAATTTAATAAAATAGTTAAGAAAACCATAAAGAGAGTGATTGAAAAATGATGATTAGTTATAAAAGTATAGGAAAACTAATCAAGAACTATAAGATAATGTAGAAGGAGCTAAGGGTATCATTTTAAAATCATAGAAAATGTAACTGCAAAGGGACCTTGAAGTACTATGTGACCTGTTTTCTGCTTTGCCCTTTCATAAAAGCTATGTTTGAACATGTCTGAGTAGAGAAGGGGGTTCAAGAAGCTGAAACTCAAATATTAGTCACTGGCTTCCATAGTACAGGAATGGCCAGAGGCCTGGATGTGAAGTGATTTATGTGAAGTGAAGAGATTATAAAACAGATTGCAGTAGTTCAAATGGAGAATTTTGTATTGAGCAAATTTCGACTTTGGTTGACCCTCTTTCAACTGTTTTCTCACTTTGAACATTTTCTTAGAGAAAGGATTTTCTCTCTAGACATGCAATATTCTGTCTGTGAATATAAGACAAAATTAATTGTCTATAAACGCTTCGTGCCCACAGTGATTCTAGTTTCCTTTATAGTCAAGAGAACTCTCTGTCATTATTTGTGGCAGATATCTCCTGGTCTCAGACTTTATTGTTGCTCTTGTTATTATTTTTTAATAAGAGGCAATATGTAAAGCACTTCAACTAGTATTTCATATTAAACAGGGTAAGGACATGTGTTCTATACATAGTTGATTCTAAGGCAGACCATTATGTGTGTGTGTGTGTGTGTGTGTGTGTGTGTGTTATTATTTGAGTTGTAGACCTGAATTATTTTACTTTCTTTATAGGGAAATTCAGAATTTAATGCAGAGGTAAATTATTTTGCATTGTTTGAAAAGCTACCCCCACTAGTTTTAAATGGCAGTCTTGAAAGTATGTCAGTTTTCCAATTTAAATTCTTCATAAAACAAAGTAGATATGTAAAATACACTCAATTGTTTTGAATATTGAATTTTCCATAATACATATTTTAAAAGAGCATTGTTTATCATGAAGAAAAATGCAAATTTATGCTTTTTTAGGGTAGTATAAAAATGTTAGCAGGACTTCATTTCATTATTATTCAGAATCTGTCTCCAAGGGAAGTAGTTTTTGAATATACTACTTTAGATAAATAATATCTAAAGTGTCATTGTGTGTATTTAACCTAATATTCATTTTTAGAGCAGAAAGAATGTTAATATGTTAAAATAGCTATTAATGAAAAGAGTTTCTTCTGATATTTCAACAAAAAATTGCCTCCTTCTTTAGGGTCCTGGGATCCAGTGGATTAATAGGGAAAGAGAACCCAGAGTGCCTGAGTTTCTGAATTTCTCACTGTTTGAAGGGTATGATGTTGGGGCAGAGACAGTATGTTCACTGTCTTAGTGGCCTTTGTTTAATGTAAAAATTAGAGAACATCAATATATGTGAGTCTCCTTTTCTTTAATTAAACTTTTACTGGGAATTAATAATATGGGAAAACATGGGAGAGAGGTGAATAAACAAGTAGGGTTGAATGTTAGAGTTGGAGAAAATTTGTCCAGCTTCCATATAATGCTCAACACCAGGCCCTGGAGCTTCATTAATCCTTGTCAGTAGCTCTAGATTCAATGTTTTTGATGATTTAGTTCTAAACTTACAATGAAAACAAATGACAACATGAGATTTTATTTTAAAAAGCATTTTACAAACACTGGACTTTATCTCTACTGTAATGAGAATTAGTTCCATAATAGATTGCTCCAAAAACAAGGTACTAATATGATCTTGGACAAAGTGCTTATAGAACAGACTGTCAGAGCTGGAGGGATCTTGGCCATCATCTAGCAACTTAGCATCCTTGGTTGATAAAGAAAGAGATCAAGTCCCCGAGATGATCAGTGACCTCACAAAGTGACATTCTTTCAAAGAGCAGAGGCATTAGACACACAGACTTCAACTCCTGGTATGTTTTCCTGCTCTACTGGGATGCTTGGTGAACATTCCTGTCTCTCACAGTGAACTTGTGCTCAGGGACATGGCAGGCTTCAGACTGCAAAACCTTGATTTTCATAACTTGATTAGGAAGCCTGAGGCTTGCAGAGGTATTTGCCTTATACACATTTATGCGCACGTGTAAGACAAAATATGTGTAAGACAGAACATTCTTGCTGTTTTCTAAAATGATGATAATAAGTTTTAATTTGCCTCAGGATCTTTGAAGCTTCTCCTGTTACTGCTTATTTGGCCAGCACTTTTGGTCACCCTGTGCCATATTTCCAGCAAAGAGGACCTTGGTATGTTGATGTGACAATTAGGAAGCAGTCTGGTGTGGGGGCTTCCCTCACTATGACCCACAACTGGGCTGTGATATGTATGGGACACTACCCTAACTTTTTTGGTGAAAGTCAATTGCTTTGTCCAGTAAGATCTTTCAGTTCTGTCTTTCAGTTCTGAAAATTATCTAGCCAAGGATAAGTAAAACCCATAAGCATAAAAAAAAAGTAAATTAAGTCCCTTAAAATTACTTGAATTGAAGCATCACTCTCTCATATAAATGTCCAAACTGATCACCAGCACAGTAACACTGTGGGGTTTTGACATTATCTTCTTTAAAAACCCTGTAGCAGGGGCTGGGGAGATAGCTCAGTCGGTAGAGTGCTTGCCTTGTAAGCACAAGACCCTGGGTTCGATCCCCAGCACCCCCCCCCAAAAAAAAAAAAAAAAAACCCTGTAGCAATTCCTAAATGTTGATTTGTGACTACCTACCCTGTTTTTCCAAGCACTAGATCAGGAACCTTAGCACCAAGAGTTTCCTGATGAGGTTGGAAATAATTTTGGTTTAGACAGAGCAAGAGGACCTTTTTTCTTTAATTTTTTGAGACAGGGTCTCACTAAATTGTCCAGGCTGGCCTCAAATTTGTGATATTCCTGCCTCAGCCTCCCTAGTAGCTGGGATTATAGATGTGAGTCACTGCACCTGACTCAAGGGCTCATAAGTGAACCTCTTCCATCAATGTAGTGGGAAACTGGTTTTGTTATAACTAATTTCTAAACTGCCTGACTCTGAAATATTTGGAGTATGCAAAATTTCATAGTATTCAACATGATAATAATTGAGCTTTAATGAATTCAGTGGCAGGCAATACTTGCTCTGTGTGTGCATGTTCAGGCCCCTTAGGATAATTGCATAATTTCCAAGGGATCCCTGGCTCATACATTGGAAATCTGGTATAGAAAACCTCAAAGGGAATGAGAAAATTCCAAGACTATTAGTGTGGCACCGTGATTTTTTAGTATTTACTTTTCGTAGTTTGTATTCATTATTATCTCCAATAAAAATGTGTTTCTGTAAAATGCCTAAACAAGCCCCCAGAGTTCGCACACTTAATTTAGTTCATGCTATTTTCATATTGTTTCGAGTTAAATAATTGTTCCTCACCCATATTAGAGGTCATTGGCTCTTTTGTGGCTGTATTGAATCAGAAAATGTAGGCCAGTCCTTGGGAGCATGGCAGTTTTTCTGTAGTGATATGAGCTGAGTTGGTATACTTCCTCCACTACCAGCCTACATCTAACAAGACTGAAACTTATACTGTTCTTAAAACTTGCTTCTTTACTTTCTTTCATGCTCGTGTCCCATACCTCCTGTTCTTTTGCTCTTTCTTTTTTTAATTCCTTGCTTACTTTGTTCTACACATTTTTATTGAGCACCATGTAGCCTTGACAAGCCTAGGCAAACCATATGCCTGAGAAAAATTATGGAAGTTTCCAATTGTGAACTGTGATAAGTGCTAAAATAAAAATGCAGGTGTTACGAGATTGTGTGACAAAGATCTGGTCCAGCCTGCAATTCCCATGGGATGAAAATCTCCAAATTACTTAGAAAATTGAGTTTTGTAGTTTTGAATTGAGATAAACTAGTTGATAAGGAAAGGTAAAGAAGTGTGTTCCAGGCAGAGGAAATAGAATGTGCTAGGTGAGGGATGAGGCAAAGAGAGAGGCAGGAGCAGGTCACACTGAAAATTGTAGGGCCTTTTTGGTCTCAATCCCGAGAGCACTGCTTTGAGCCCACTGAACTATCATGGTGCCATATGTGTGCTTCTGATTTTCAGGGGACAACACTAACAAAATAGGTCTTTCCTGACCGATCTCAACCTGGAGCAAGATCTCCAGGATTGTTCCCAGGACAATACCTTGTGATTTTCAGCAGTCAGGAATCTCAGAAGAGGACACAAAGTAAAATCCTGCACACTTAGGGTGCTCTTTTTGAATATCTGTGAGAGAATCAAACAGAAACCAATTCTGTCCTGTCATCATGCTCGCTGCGGGACCATGGGGCTAGTAGTTGATTATCTTGCTCCATCTGGAAGGTGGGTGTGACTTTTGTCTTGTGAGGGAGCAGATGTTGCTTACTTGCAGATCAGCAGGAATGTGAATGTGAAGTCTCAACACACAGGGTAAGACTGAGAAGTCAAAATGCCACCTTCACAGTCTCAACTACAGGTGAAGACAAGTGGTTTCTTAAAGCCACACTTGAGAGCTGGGCATGGTGGTGCAGGCCTGTAATCCCAGTGACTTGAGAGGTTGAGACAGGAGGATTGCAAGTTCAAAGCCAGTCTCAGCAACTTAGCCCTAATCAACTTAGTGAGTCCCTGTCTCAAAATAAAATATAAAAAGGGCTGAGGACATGCCTCTGTGGTTAAGCACCCCTGGATTCAATCCCTGGTACAAAAAAAAAAAAAAAAAAGAAAGAAAGAAAGAAAGAAAATTCACATGAGACTTCCATATTGTTAAATACATTTAACAGTGAGACCCAAGCCTTTTCCTGTCACTTTTAGATCTTTTCCTCATTAGTGATCCTTAGAAAAGTCACACATTGGAAAAAATAGATATGAAGAGATGAATAAACATAGCATCTTCTTGTCATTCTTAAGGGTATTTGAAACATACAGCATAGCATTGCTGGTGCGTGAGTACGTTAGGAAGGGGAAGCCAGCCAGATAAGCACAGATATTTTTGTTTCCGTCAGGGCATTGGAAGCTGTCAAAGCAAGGTTTACTATTTTCTCCAGGAAGACATGAGTCTTTCTATCACTCTGCTTTCCTTATTTCATCTCTCCCATATTCTTATACCAAGAATGGTATATTCTGACACCAAGTCTTTTGGTATCAGAAACTGAACCCAGGGGTGCTTAACCACTGCACATCCCCAGCCCTTTTATTTTTTATTTTGAGACAGGGTCTTGCTGTGTTGCTTAGGGCCTAACTAAGTTGCTGAGACTGGCTTTGAGTTTGCAATCCTCCTGCCTCAGCCTCCCAAGCCTCTGGGATTATGGGAGTGTGCCATGCCTGGTTCTTAAGTCTAATTATTGATTAAATGGTTAATTAAAAAAAAAACTTGAAATAGCATAAGCCACAGCCTATGCTCCACTGGTCAATATAATATATATATAAATGTAAGCCATGTGTTATCTTTGTAAGTAATTTTTAGATCAGCTGGTTTATAGAGGGAGATAAAAGTGAGAACCTGAGAAAAGATTGTTGGCTAAGAAACGTGAAGCCAAGGAAAATCCTGTAGTGTGATAGGTTATAAAAACAAGAAACTATTAATTGCTTTCTGTGTACTATAAGGCACTGTGCTAGGTATTTAAGGACCCAGGGAGGTTTAAAATGACCCGGAATTTGCACTTTGAGACCAGCTGTAAATTTAATCAACATATAAAATGGCAAGTAACCTAGGACAAGATGAGGTGTCAGAGGTGGTCTGATTTATTATTACCAAATGAACAGTGCTACCAGCAAAGTGATCATCTCCACTAGCATCCACACTTTTCGTGGTGAGGACCATGTGTCACTGCTGGCAGTGCTTAGCATAGTGGTAGGCACTGAATAAATGTTGGAAGGAAGGAAATGATGTATGATTCAAAGCTGCACAACATTAAAGGCTTTAAAGTAAATATGTTGCTTTCTACTTTTTAGATTTTCTCAGAAGATGTAATTTATATATAGTAAAGTACATGTTTCATTCTTTATGTCTGTATCAATACAAGAAATACCTCCAGATGAAAATCTAGAACACTTCTAGCACACTAGAAGGTTTTTTTAGGCCCCTCCTTAGCCCGTAGCTCCAGCAATAACCATCATTATGACCTCTATCTCCAGGCGTTAATTTAATCTGTCTTTGAACTTCATATATTATCAATTATACAAGGTATTTTTATTTTGAGATTCATCCATGCTGTTGTTTGCTGTTGTCTATCACTTTACTCTTTTTCATTTCTGTATTACTCCATTGTGTGAATATTCCACAATATTTACAATATTCTTTTTAATTTTTTTCCCCAAAATAAGGACATTTATTCTTCTTCATAACCAGAATGTATGAGGCAGATCCAAACCTGAGTTGGTACAATGGCTCAGAGATGGCAGCAGCAGGGGACCTTGGGACATCCTTGTCCGTTTTTCTCCTCCGTGGTCCCCAGCATGTTGGCATCCATCTTGGGCTTTTCACCATTATCCTGAGGAAGCCTCCAGTGCTCTCTGCATGATTGTGTCTTCAGTCAACCTCAATCTGCACCTTCATGTGTTTGCTGAGGATGTGCTTTGTGGATTGGTCCATATTGCTTTGGGTAGCTCTGTACTCTTATACAGTAGACCATGGTACAGCTTTCCATTCATGTAACTCTCCTTTAATATCATATCATTTACCAGTGTGCTATAGAGGTACAAGTCAGGAATTGCCAGGTGTCAGGGATTCATAGAGTGAGGTAGGGCTGTGGGTGGCATGGAGTTTCCATACCCTCTGGGCACAGCACCTTCCCAGAACCTCAGTTGTTTACCAGCCTGATAGCTCCTTTGATATTCTATTCCCATTTGACACTGGGTTAGTTCAATTTTTGCATGAAGCATGAATAAAGCTGCTGTAAACCTTCTGAATCTGCATCCACTTCTCTTGGGTATACATCCAGGAGAAGAATTGCTGGGTCACAGTGTATGATTACTTTTGCCAACTTAAGTTCCCATCAGCAATGTAAGAATTTGAATACAGATTTTAAACTGGGTCAGTAGAGTTCATTCAAAGTATCTGAAGACTCCTGGTCATTACAGCTCAAGGAAGGGAGGGAATAAAATTTTCCCATATGTACTTATATTTCCAGACTCTGCACCCTGCCTCCCTCTTCCAGGACCTTGTTATTTTATAGAGTAAGCTCCATGACAGAAACTGTGTTAGGCTTCTCACTGCTGTTTCTCAGGGCCAGGCCTGATGATGACATTCCATCAGTGTTTCAGTGGAGCCAGAGGTGGGGCTGGAGTGTAGCAAAGCACAGTGGTGAACACATATGAATTCTGACCCTTACAGAGACCATAGTGCCCAGCTTTGTCATTTGCTTGTTATAAGATATTTATCCCACAAACTTGAAAGGCCTCTCTGTGCTGAGAACTGTTTTTTCTAAATCAAATGGAGGATGTCAGAAAGCAGTAACACACTGGCTGGGCCAGGGATGGGTCCATGACTGCAGCTTGCCTCTGCTCCTTGAGTAGGTAGGACAGATTTGTAGACTGCACTGCAGTGAGGGAGCCTGCAGCAGGCTGGGCGCTGGTCAGGTCTGTACCTTGGAGGGCAGTAATCAGATAATGAATGCCTTCCAAGAAATTCTTCAGTTTGGTTCCCTTATCAAAAAAGATAAGGGACAGACTCTTATTCATTTATTTATTTATGAGGGGAGGAGAATGAACAGGGTTAATCAGGGAGCATGATCTTGAATAATTTGAATCTAGAAATATATACAATGTGACCATTGGGCAAAGCAGCTTTGAGATAATGAAAAATAACACTGGGTACTTCCTGTGTACCAGGTACGGTTGTTGAATCCTCATTACAACTCTAGATAGCAGACACTATTAGTAGTCCCATTTCACACATAAGGAAACTTATGACACATACTACTATGGCTTGGGTGTGGTTTAAGTGTGTACCCCAAGGACTTACGTGTTGGAAGCTTGGTCCCCACTGTGGCCATGTGCAAAGTGGTGGAACCACTAAGAGGTTGAGCCTCATGGGAGTTTGTAGGGTCATTGGGGTGTTCCCTCAGAAGGAATTAAGGTGATTCTCATGGGCCCTCTTAGTTAGTTATAGTGTGAAGATTGCTATACAGGGAATAAGGCTGCCCCACCCCACCCCCAGTTTTCTGTCTCACAGTGTGATATTTCAGCCTTACATATGTTTCTGCCATTGTGGTGCCATCTACTATCAGGATTTCACCAGAGCCAAGCCGATGCCAGTGCCATGCCCTGGATCTTCCAGAACTGTGATTTAAGTAACACTTTTTTATTAATAAAATACTCAGCCTAAGTTATTTTGTTACAGTAATGGAAAACTGACCGATACATACACCTTTCCCAAGGTCTAACAGCTAGAGAGTGGCAGAATAGCAATGTGAACCTAGATGATTCCAGAGACTCATCCCATAGCTACTTACTGCCTGGCACTGCCTATAAGTTATGGTGCTTTGAACTTTTAGAGTCATGATCTTTATTTCTATGAGCCTTATCAAAGTTGGATGTTCAGTATGAACATTTCAATGGTTTTTGCATGTAATATTTCTCTGAGATAGCAAATTTGTAGTCTGAAGAAAGTATGACTTATATAAAAGAGGCCTTAGAATAATTCATGGGTCTCCATTTTGAAAAAGAAAAAAAATTTTTATCTCATCTTAGGTGCTCTCTATTAGAAAGTCTGCAGTGCTAGGCCCTGAACACATATTCCAGTCATGTGTCACTTAACAATGGGCACATGTTCTGGTACAAACATGATAGAGTCTACTTATACAAACCCAGATGGTACAGCTTACTACACACATAGGCTATGTGGGGCATATATGTGTGTGGGGTATAGAGTCTGTTGCTCCTAGGTCTGTGATGAACAAAACAAAATGAGATAAAATCAAGCACAAGAGGAAATGATACAATTGAGAAATGTGGTAAACACAAGATGTAGGAGGCTACTACCAAATTAATACACTGTAGCTGTTGACTGTTATACAGCAAAATTTTTGTAAGTAGAAGTATCCTCTGAAAAGATAGAAATATAGTAAATACATAAACCTGTAATGTACTCATTTATTTTCACGATCTGGTGTCATGCACTGCACATTATTACAAACTATACTTTTGTATGCCTGGTAGCACAGCAGGTTTGCTTACCCCCCAGCATTACATGTGCCTAGTGCCTTCACTACAGCTGTGGCATTGGGAGGCTATGAAGTCACTGTGTGACGGGAGTTTTTCAGCTCCTTTGTGATCTTATGGGACCACCATCATATACGCAATCCATTGTTGACCAAAACGTTAGGTGGCACATGATTATATCCATAATTTTCATAGCAATTTGAGCTAGGTTTTATTAATCTAAATTCCTGTTGTGCAAATGAGGGACTTGAGGATCAGCTAGACCAAGTAGCCTACCCTAGTTTCATAGCTGAGAAGCATCAACACTGGGATTCGAACTCTACATGTTTAACTCAAGGCCCAGGCTGACTTGCCACAGTACTGCAGACTTTCACTATTCCCAAGGGAGGCTCTCAATTGCCAGGAAATTGCTGTTATGTGATAATCTAGGCTACCCTGTTTGCCCCATTCATTTTTTTCTTATCAGCTTGTGACATCAAATTAAATTTCTAAAATAATAACTTTGATTAAGGGATGGCATTGTTCACTGTCTCAGCATTTCAAAATTTATTCCAATTTTACTGCCAGTACTATCTATCTAAATACAGGAAGCTTAGTCATAAGAAGGCTAATGTGCCTGATTTAGTTGTTAAATTTTGTTGTGGTCTAGTGAGCAAGCAAGCTAGTCACTGTGGACATCGAATAGAAATCTAGATACAAGAGAGGCAGTAAGAGAACTAAGAAATAAGGTTGGAAAGAATTCCATCTAGGTAGCCTAGAAGACAGAAGAGAAATTTCAAAGAGAAATTTGGCCAGGTTTATTTAGTTAAGACATATATGAAAAATAGAGATTTTACAAACTTTATATTTCTTTAGGGTCTGTTGTGTAAGTTCAAAACATGGCATGATTTATGGCAATGCCATTGGCATTGTTTATCTAATGTATTATCTTTTTAACATTATTTTTACCTCAGTTTGCATGTGACAGACATGTTTATACTTTAAAGGATATATATAATATTTGTGTGTGTATATATATACATATATATATATATATTAGTTATTTTGAAGACTGAGTTAGTTAAAACACCTCAGGTTCCCTCTACCTGCCCAAGGATTCGGTTGCTGTTCCAGTAATCCAAGAGATGCTAGGAACATGATATTGGAGACTAAATGTTCCAGTTGTCATTGATATGAAAGCCATACCAGGTAGATCACTCAGCAGAAGATCTCCCATTAGGATGACTTGAGTCAAGACATTCAAGTGTCTCTTCTTTCAGCAGGATTAGAACACAGGTTGTCTATACTAGTATAATTTGAAGCTTAGAATATTATTTGTGTCTAAGAGTGCATAGTAAAGTCCATTTATGTAACAGTTTGTGAACTGAGTAGGCAGCAAAATGTCATCTGTGAACACAGGTCTGAGACGCCGAGCCTCTCTGTCCATTGGCCTGGCAAGAACACACTGGTCTGCATAGCCCTGGAGCCACATATGAGAGTAAACCAACTCCCACTTTGTGATCCAGTTAGCATTTTAGTCAGCACCAAGTGACATGTTAGGACTTTTGAACTTCTGCCCAAGTAATATCAAACTGCCAAGGTTTAAGGATTTGTCGTTATATTCTTTTCTTGTTTTGGCATTTGGGGGCTTTGTAATATATCAGACTCTTTGATTTTTCATTTTGTATGTTTAAAGTTTAAGACATATTAGAGATAATGACTGACATCACCACTACATACAGAGGTCTTGAGATTTGCTGCCCAAAGGAAAGCAGTGTTTTGAGTCTGCACTAGCAGAAGCCCAAATCTTATGATTTATCAACTTGGAAGTATATTAATAGTTTCATTAAAGGGAGGGAAGCTTTTAATGTGTCATTGTTAATTGTTGGCAAGTCACTGGATAGTAAACATAAACAGTGACTTCTTTGCCCTGCAAGTAGCATTAAACTTCTCTTCTCTCATTTCATGAGATGTTATGTATCTTTTTCACTGGAGCCTTTTCTCAGCAAAGCTCATCTGAGTACATGTACTTGTCCCTTTGACTTAAATGATCAGTCACAGTGAGCTTTAGCACAATGCAGCATCCTTCTTGCATACTTTATCAAAAAGTATGAGCACCAACCGTGTGTGAACATGCCCATGATGCAGGTGGGTTTACACAGATGGAGCAGATGTGGACACTGCCATCAAAGAGCATTATCTTGAAAAGAAAAACACGTGTCAGCTTTGATCAAGATAGATTGAGGTGCTGATCAAGGATTATGAAAGTTAAGAACCCAGAGAATTGCTTCCCCTGGGCATAGGAAGTGGTTTCATATCATCCAGAGAGGATGGGATTTCGATTTTGGAAATGTGAGAGAATTATTGTTCTAGTTAGAGGAAGCACAGAGTGGGCAGAGTGTTTGATTGGGGGAACTGCAAGAAGCTCCATTTGGTTGAAGACTTCAAGATAAAGTGAAGAAATTAGTTGGGGTTGGGTTATATAATAGAGGAACTTCAGCCATAGGCTAAGGAACTGGGGCCTTTTTTTTTTCTTTTCCTGCTTTCATTATTATTTCAAGTGTTTTAACCTAAGGTCTGATTATTATGCCATTAAAGAATAAAAGTGATCACTTAAAGAATAAAGTGACCCTTTTGACAGTTTTTGGAGGAAAATAACTTTACACAACTGCAGCATTTATGGTTTGGGTAAAAAAGTTCTTTTGACTAAAATTTTTGATAGAGACTTTCCACAATACATTGGGTGACCTTATCACTCAGATGAAAGTTGGTTACAGCTTTCTGCATGCATTTATTTTGATTCTTCCTAGATTCCCTGATGTTAGCATCTCACAGCTTTTTGTTTTGGCCAGGTAGGTGGTATCAATGCCCAACATTCCATTCTCTGGCAAATAAGACACCAGGTTGTCTGAAGGCTGAGTCATTAAGGCTCTTTCTCTTTTTTCCCAGGTTCCTACTTAGTGTTTTCTTTTCAGAATGGGCATATTGTAAGCAATGAAACCATTGGTTTACTGCCCAGGAAAGTACAGCCCTGGCTTTTTTCTGTTCCAAGGAGTTGTTTGTGGTGTGCTTTGGGAATATTCTGGGTTGATATTTTTAGCTATTGAAGTCTATTAGTGGAATCTTATCAGATCAGCTTGAATCACTGTTAAAAAGGGCCATCTTTGTTACAATTCTGGCTGACGAACTCAGGTGACTAAAGCTTGAGGCTTAGTGGGCAAGGTTGTTTAATTTGCTCTGTGATGATCTCTTACAGCCTTTAGTCTTCACTTTCAATGAATAACTATAATAAGAGTGATCATACACATAGTTTTAAGTGCATACTTCTGAGGACTGACCAATTCAATCCTCAGAATAATTCTAACAGGTAGATACGATTACCCTCTGTTACTATTCATGACAGGTAGGTTGTGAAATGAGGCACTCAGAAGCTCTGTAACTTATCCAGGGTCTCATTACTGGTAATTGTCTAAGCATCAATTTTATCCTAGGCAATTAGGCTCCAGGGTCTTTACCCTTGATTGTATTAAAATCCAGGGACACCAGTAAAGATGACCCCAGATTTAATTAAGTAGACAAAAATGTGAGCCTAAATATTTATGACTAATTTAATCTGTATAATACGAAACTTTGAATTTAAGAAATTTCAGACAGTACAATATACAAGACACCAGGAAATCTATTTAGCATCATTTTCGTTGTTCATACTTAGTCTTAAAACTTGGTTAATACCTCACAGAGGAAACATTTGAGATTTGAGCAAGGACTAAAAGAATGCTGGACCAAGAAGAATATTCAAGGTAGAGGGAATGACACACACAAAAACTTGGAGAAGCGAAATAGCATTCAATGGGGATGTTTGGAGAAAACTATGATGTCCTCTGTGTCTGAAACAGGCAGTGTGCTTCAGATATAGAAGTGTGACTAAGATTGTGGATTGTACTCTACTAAGCAGGTTAACAACTGTCCTCCAGAGCATTGTCTTAGTCTGCATTGTCCTGCTATTACAGAATACTGCAGACTTGGTAATTAATAATGAAAAGAGAGTTTTGACTTATAGTTCTGGATGCAAGGAAGTCCAAGATCAAGGTGCTGGCATCTAATGAGGACCTCACTGTTACATCATAACATGGCAGAAAGCATCATATGGCAGACAGGCAGGGGGAGAGAGAAATGGGCTAACACCTGCAATGCCAGCATTAGTTCATTCATGAGAGCAGAGCCCTCATGACTGAGAGAGTTCTTAAGGTCCCACTTCCTGGTACCATCACAATGGCAATTAAATTTCAACATGAGTTTTGGAGGGACAAACTTTCAAACTATAACACAGAATTTTGTATCCAATTTCAGAGGGCTCCCAGGGTCTCTGAAACTCTCCTATAGATCCCCCAGACCCCTTTTCCCAATCATTAGAGAATAACTGAAGAAGAGGCTAACTTAAGAAAGAAAGATGTCTCTGATAACAAGGAAAGTATTTCCTGGAGGAGAGAATGATTGGGAGCAGAGAAATTGGAATCGTAAAGAAGAGTAACTGCAATTTCTAGCTTGGTTTAAGGGTAGATAGTGATGTCATAAATTAAGTAATACAAAGAGGAGAAGGGGGACAAGGATGGAAATGGATTGGATTTTTAGACCCATTGAGTTTCAGGTACACAGGATACAGTTTAATGGAAATGGCCAGTAGGCAGTTGGAAATGCAATCTGGAAGAGGTTAGCACTGGAGAGGGTGATTTAACAGACTCTAGCAAATGGGGTTGAAACCTTCCAAGGAAGAGAAGGCTGCCCCAGGGGAGCCTCAAAGAGAAGAAAAGGGCAAAAGAGGAGGAAACCAAATATCTAAATTGGGGAAAAGAGACTTTGAAGAGCAGCTGCAGCCTTACAGCATTTGAACCCTTCCTGTATGCCTGTGTCATTCCAAATTCTTCACATACAGGAATTTATGGACTTCTCAAACAATTTCATGATGGAAGCCGAGGTAACCAGAGCTGGTAAGTCACTTGCAGTGATAAATTAGTGATAGTATCATTAAGCAGATGAAGTGAGTTAAGGTAGTTTTTGTTTTAACTTTTATAAATCTAAATACAGATTAGTAAGCTTTAATGATTGTATTCCTTGCTTTTCCCCTGGTATGTCAAGTAAATATAGTATAATCATTAGAGTTCATGAAGGAAATATGATCTGAGACTTTCATAAATTTCCAGAGTCCCTGACTTTCTCTTACACAAATATTCCTGTTAAGATTCATGCATTTCTTCAATATATTTTTGTAATAGGATAAGCTTTCCCTAAAGTTTCCTCTCAGTTAATGAGTATGTTTGGCATTAGTTGGAGTGTTCCTGAATTGCTTTCATGATTAACATTTTTCATATTTCCATATAGAATATATGTTAGACCATCTTTGCTGTGATCCAAGATGTCACCAGATTCTGCATTCTCTTTTCAAGTAACTCAAAACTTTCTCTTTTGTCCTGAACCCAGGCTTCCTTAGCATTCTTTATTTTATTTGCCCATTGTCACTACACTAGCAATGAAAATTTTCTTTGGAGCCCATATTTCCAGAATAACACATTTTTTTTTTAAATTTCTGGGGTTATGCACATTGAGGAGGAAAGAATGTTGAAACCACCCCAAGTGGCCCTGGATGGGCTCTCTTGTGGACAGGGGTCAGCAAACTACAGTTCATCCACATTTTGTAAATAAAGTTTTACTGTAATCCAGCCATTGTTCTTCATTTGCACATTATCTCTGTCTGTTTTCTTGTTATAATAGTGGAGTTGAATAGTTGCATCAAATAGTAGACTATGTGGCCCACACAACCTGAAATATTTGCTGATTTGAATCTTTACACAAAAAGGTTACTAACGTGTTCCAGAGTATACTACTTTTTGAAGATTAGGATATATCCTGAGCATGTTTACAGTGCTTTAGAATTAATGAAATCCTTAGGATTTCATAAATTTCATTTAGCTGAAAAATAAAACTGTGACCTGTTTCTATAATACTTATGTTTGGATATAAAACAGAAGTTGTAGATTCCTTTAAGTAATCCATCATCAGAACCTTTACCTGTGTGATCAGTCATGTGAATTTCTGTCAAGATTAACAAAATGATTCAATTCTAGTGAAAAAACAATCTTTGAATGTTTAATAGTGCCTACTCCTTTATGCTTAGCCTTTGAGATTTGGAGAAATAAAACACTTTCCCATCATCACAGAAATACACATCAATTTGAACTAAGTTAGATGCAAACAAAAAAATCTGGAAAATTGTCTAGAGTGTAGAAATGTAACAGACTGAGAAACTTATATTTTGTGTTGAGTAAATGATACCAAGTTTATGAGCATGGTGACTATCCTCAGGTTCTACATCTGTGGATTCAACCAGCAAAGCATCAGAAAACTTTGTACTGAACCTATACAGACCTTTTTCTCATCTTTGTTCCCTAAACAATATAGCAAAACAACTATTTATATGGCATTTGCATTTTACTAGGTATTATAAGTCATCTAGAGATGATTTAAAAGATATAGGAAGATATGCATAGGTTATATACAAATACTACACCATTTTTTCGGAGATTTGAGCATCTTCGGATTTAGGTATCTGTAGGTATCCTGGAACCAATTCCCAGCAGATACCCAGGGATCACTATATCTTAATTTACCTGGATCATGTTTCAGAAAAAATGAGTGTATCCTATTTTCCACTGACTGTTTTGATAAGACAAAATATCCATGAACCCATATAGATTCAATCATCTCTCAAATTCTTTGCTTTCCCTCTGCTAATGTCCACTCTTCCAGGTAGCTCTGGGCTGCTAATTGATCTCCCAAGGCTCTCTCTTGCCTCTTCCTCCAGGGTGTTCTGCCACTGGATCTGTGTCCCTGAAGCATGACTGTGTGACTCACCATTTTGGACTTCGCTCCTGTTCTTTACAGCTCACATTTAAGACTTTCCACAGTGTTCCACCCTCCCCCACTCCGCTCTTCTTTCTCTCCCTTAAACTCTAAGTACTGGGCCTACAGACTACACTTTCCCATTTCTTGATTTTCTTACACCTTTCTCGCTGTTTGAAATACTCTTTTTTTTGGGGGGGTGGGTAGGTACCCGGAATTGAACTCGGGGGTACTCAACCACTGAGCCACATCCCTAGCCCTATATTGTATGTTTATTTAGAGACAGAGTCTCACTCACTGAGTTGCTTAGTACCTCCTTTTGCTGAGGCTGGCTTTGAACTCACAATCCTGTCTCAGTCTCCCGAGCTGCTGGGATTACAGGCATGCATCACCACTTCCAGCAAATGTTCTTTATTCATCCCTGATTGACCATTTCTGCCTGACTTTACTCATCTTTCCAATGCTTCCTCTTTTGAGCAACTTCCTCTAATCTACTTCCCTTCCAGCCCACATATTCCAAGCTAGAATTCTTATTTCCATGCCATGAATATCTGAAACACACTTTCTGCTTTTATAACTTAAAATAACTTAAAAGGATTATTCACATGTCTCTTCCTTTTATCTCTGACTGAACTCTCAGTGGGCTAAGGGAGGGGACTTTGCTTTTGTTGATTGATTGTTATGTTTATAGATCCTCTTTAGTCTCTGGTTTTGATGATATGATAACTATACAATTGACTTACTAATGAGTGGTCAATGATCAGTATTTAATGACAGATATGAAAACTCAGATGTGTACATATGGCAGATATGTTATTTCAGCTCTTGAATTTTAACTTCTGTGAAATACAGTAGCACTAATGAGATCAGATACATTTCAAAAAATTCACAGCAGTTTTTAGGTAATATGACCGAGGTTTGTATTTTTCATCTTCAAAAGGTTACCCTAGCACAACTTGTTTTCATAAAATTTATTGGGTGACAACACTAAAATATATTTTCTAGGGAAAATATATACAGTGTGGAAACTCTTAGTGTGAGAAAACCTATCACAGGTATGAAGAGAAAAAACATGCTTCTTGTCATAACACTGCTGCTGGTGAAGAATAGCAATACAATGATCTTTTCACCAATTTAAAGGTGGTGACAGTAGACAAAGTCAATAAGACAGCCAAGAAAGGTCCTGTACTGTATCTTGGGCTTCAGTTTTCTGGAAAAGCAATGTAGGACATCTAACCCTAAATTCAGATCAGTTTCTCTATGAAAATGATGTGAGCATTGAAATAAAGCCATGGGCCACATATTTTTAGGAAAGAGTCAGAAACACCTCACCTCTTATTTTTTGTTGTGAAATGGACTTTGCTATATAAATTCCTGACTTTGTATAAATACTCTTCTGGCTATTCTGGCTGTCTTTACTATTTTAAGACACTTTATTATTTTACAGAGTGATGGAGCTTGCTTTATCCTGTTTTGCATTGCAGTCATTTACTTAGTAGCTCCTCAGCGCAGTCTAGTCTTTGATAGAACATATCAAGGCCTCTGAGAAATTGAGTAAGAAGTGAGAGGAGTGTGTGTGGAGAATGCACTAGACAAGAACATGGTGTCTACTGAGCAAAATTCAGGTTGTGGGAGGATTAGTCACAGGGCTTAGAGGAAGCATTCTGTTGCAAAGATAATGGATCATTTGCTTCCTGACTGAGCCATTCAGAAGGAACCATGCCAGATAACCAAACTCTGCTGAATGAGAGTTTCCAGAGACTCCTACG
Source organism: Sciurus carolinensis (assembly GCF_902686445.1). Taxonomy (NCBI): domain Eukaryota; kingdom Metazoa; phylum Chordata; class Mammalia; order Rodentia; family Sciuridae; genus Sciurus; species Sciurus carolinensis. The sequence continues at coordinate 126,978,823 of NC_062215.1, forward strand.
GGAGGATTGGTTGGTGTAGGAGGATTTGTTCGAATCAACCTTTCCAACCTTTACAACTTTTGATTTATTTATGTCTAAGGAGGAGTATGTTGGAAGCCTTTTTGCTCTGTAGAGGGTATCCTTAAATTAGAATATGATTCTTTTTACCAGTGTGTGTTGATAATGCTATTAAAAAACAGAGAGAAGGAAAGAATCGATGTTGGTTATATTTTTTAAAAGAAACAACCTCTTCATTTCTCTAAGTGCTTTTCTTAACCAGGGCTTTAAGAATTAATCTTCCACGTGTGTTGTCACGAGGAGCAATCAGGCTCCAATTTTATAAGCTTATCACCTTTGGACTTCTGCCCTGAATGCAGTTTGTGTTCAGAGTAAAAGAAGATCACGTGTTGTTTCTTAATTTACATAAGATTGAATTGCCACTTGGCAAACTCCCTGGTTTTAATAAAAATTAATATATTAGTCACCTGGAAATTTGGAATGTAAATTGTGACTATATAAACCTGTCTAATCAATTTTTTGAAGCTGAATTAAGATATATTCCTATTTCTGATTTAAATGACCATCAGAGGTATTGGTTACAGTTGAACCACTAATAATAGTGTGGTAGTAATTTTTAACCCAGAGTACTCAGTCCCCTGGGCGGTTATAGAGGGCTCTGCACTTCATGTTGGTGGTTGTCTTGTGTGTACAGTACGTCCACATGAATATTAATCAGTTCAGAACAAGCCCAAACTCCTTGACACAACATACACAGTGTGACAGTATTCACTTTTGTGCTCTTAACAACAAAACAGATGATAACAGATTAGTTTCTTACAGAGCACATATAAATTAAATTTTCATATTTTAACTCTCACACGTACCGTGTGTGTAGGGATCTAAGTTCTGGTCCCTGTTTTGCAGTGTGTACACATCCTGTAGGGGAGATACGAGGCATAAGCACATAAGTAGAGCTCACCAAAAGTTCAAGGTACAGTAAGCAGGTGCTTTCCTAGTTGAGAAGGAGTCAGGAACTGTGGTTTTGAGCTGGATTCTGAAGGATGTATTGAAAAGACCATGGGGGAAGAAAAGAAGGAAGTGGGAAAGTGCCCCCTGAACTGGGGTCTGAAGACACCCTGTATGTGAGATGTGCCTTCTCCCTCCCCTCTGGGGAGATGAAGGGAAGGAGAGGGATCCTTAAGCTTACCCCATGATCCTCTAGTCTCTAGTCTCCTTCCCGCTTTGCCTTTCCACTTGCCATTTTTCAGATGGTGAAGAAACTGTAGTGAATGGACAGTTGGAGAAGACTGGGGGCAGGAGTGGGCAAAAGGACAGGGACTCTAACCATACTTCTCCTCTTCCTTTTTCAGTGTCCTCATCTTTTCCAGAGCTTGGCAGAGTCCATCATAGGAAAGAGCAAGGAAAAAAGTGGTTAGGGCAATTTCTATAGCTGACCATTTGTGTTCCATCTGTCTATAAATGCTTGAGATTAATGAGCATAGATTGAGTTATGTGTGCAGAAAATAAAAAGATATAATTCCAAGCATACAAAAATAACCTTGATGGGCCCTAACCTTACTTATTCTATGTCATCATCATAATCAACAAATTTTATTTAGATCTATAAGATATATGGAAATGTATTATAACATATTAGAATTTAAAAAAAACATTTAAAAGATGGAGAAGGATTTAGAAGGAATACTTTTTTGCAGGAAGGTGGTACTTGAAGCACTCAGCATAGGATGCTGACTGGACATCTTTTGCTGTTTGAGTAAATCATAATGGTTCAGAAGTAGGGAGACGGGTAGTATTTCCGTGTGCATTTTTATTCTTTCTCCATAAGTAAAAAGAAAGGAAAAGTAAAATAGAGTAAAAGAATAGGCTTAGAAAAAACCAAACTTGGGGAATAACTTTTAAAGCTATCTTGTGAATAAATGGACATTTCAGAGAGGTTTGTGGCTTGAAGGAGAAAACAGGTATCATATCACAGAATCAGAGTAACTAGTATAACTTCTACTGTGGATTACTTGTCAGGTTTATCTTTATTTTTCCCTAGAGTGAACATATTTATTTTCCCATAACATAGCGTTTCTTTGCTTTCTGAGAAATTACGTCAAGTTGACAACTGTATTCTTTTGATAGTATAGTTAGTTGTCTCTGCTAGGTGATTGCTGTAGAAGTTTGGCAACAGTTTTGCTCTTTTTTTAATTTAGTTTTTCAATTTGTTCTAATTAATTATGCATGACAGAATGCATTTATGCATTTTGATAAATCATACATAAATGGAGTATAATTTCTCATTTTTCTGACTGTACATATTGTAGGATCACATCAGTCATGCAGTCATATATATATGTACATGAGGTAATGTCTGTTTCACTCTACTACCTTTTATCCCCATACCCTTTCCCTTCCCTTCACTCCCCTCTACATAATCTAAAGTAACTCTATTCTTCCTTAGTGCCCCACCCCTCATTGTGAATTAGCATCCACATATCAGAGAAAACATTCAGCCTTTGGTGTTTTGACTTATTTCGCTTAGCATGATATTCTCCAACTCCATCCATTTACCAGAAAATGCCATAATTTCATTCTTTAAAACTGAGTAATATTCCATTGTATATACAAATCACATTTTCTTTATCCATTCATCTGTTGTAGGACACCTAGGTTGGTTGCAAAGTTTAGCTATTATTTTGAGTTGACCTGCTGCTATAAACATTGATGTGGCTACATCACTATAGTATGCTTATTTTAAATCCTTTGAGTATAAACCAAGGAGTTGGATAGGTGAGTCAAATGGTGTTTCCATTCCAGATTTTCTGAGGAATCTGCATACTGCTTTCCATAATGTTCTTCTCGGAAAAAACAAACAAACAAACAAACAAAAAACCCTACAATCAATATTGTGAAGAGAGGGGCTGGAATTGTGGCTCACAGTGGTAGAGCACTTGCCTGGCATGTGCAAGGCCCTGGGTTCGATCCTCAGCACCACATATAAATAAATAAATAAAATAAAAGATTACGGACAACTAAAAAATATTTTTAAAAAATAATAATGTGAAGAGAGAGCCTACAATTTGGGAGAAAATCATTACCACATGCACCTCAGATAAAGCATTAATCTCTAGGATATTTAAAAAACTCAAAAACTTAACACCAAAAAAAAAAATAACCAATCAATAAATAGGCTAAGGAACTGAACAGGAACGTCACAGAAGAAGCTATATAATCAATCAACAAATATATGAAAAAATGTTCAACATCTCTAGCAATTAGAGAAATGCAAATCAAAACTACTCTAAGATTTCATTTCACTCCAATCAGAATGGCAATTATGAAGAATACAAGCTACAATAAATGTTGGCAAGGATGTGGGGGAAAAGTACACTTGTACATTGCTGGTGGGAATGCAAATTGGTGCAACAATTTTGCTCTTAAAAGTTAAGTTGGCAACTATTAATGGGTCTTGATCAGAGCAGTAGTTTCTGCACATTTATATACATGTGATGAGAGCACTTCATATTTATTTTCAAAAAAAACCCTGTCTGATATTTACATTTGATTGAAGGACAAAATTTGGTTCCAGAAAATATACTTTGTCCTCTCTTAGAAAATATTGGTTGTTTCATGGGGCTGTGGTTGTGGCTCAATGGTAGAGTGCTTGCCTTGCATGTGTGAGGCACTGGGTTCAATCCTCAGCACCACATAAAAATAAATAAAATGAAGGTCCATCTACCACCAAAAATTTTTTAAAAAAAAAGAAAATATTTTTTTGTCTCATATTGGAAGTTTTCTTACTCCAAACTCTGGGTACATTGTTACTATGAATGTTACTGATGTAGGTCTGTGAGATTATGTTAAGACTGAGCCAAGGAAATAAAAAGTGGAGACACTTTCCAGTATGCACTTTCTCTCTGAAAGCTATATCGAGAGGAATTTTCTGAATGGCTATAGGCAGTCTTTCTGAAAGGCTTGTGAGAATTCTGCAGAGATATACTGTATGACTGTAATCTCTCTTTTTCAGGTTCTGCCCCTTGCTGGGAAAACAGCAAAAGAAGGAAATTAAGGCTCCACCCTGTAATTTACCCAGATATCAAGGCCGACAGACTGTGTCCGAGACGAAAAGCCACAGGCATCTGAGGATAAAGCACTGCAAAACAGCATTGACCGTGAAACCAACTACAGCCAACCTACCTAGAAGACCGACTCCAAGGTACAAGGTGAGTTGGCAGAACTTCAAACTCCTTTCAAAAGGAGGGTGAGATTAGGCAGTGCTTAATAATAGTAAAAGTTGAGTGAGACATCACCAGTCACAGGAAGCTCTGCCTTTACATCTTCTATTTGTGTGTTAGATCCTGAAATGTGTTATAATTCTGGTTATGTTTAGTCACCTCAGTAAAAAGTTTTCTGTTAAGAATAGAAAGTAAAAAAACATGCAAAAATATTTGTTAACATTTTTGTATTTCCTATCTGCAGTCTAGAATCATGAAAAAATAAGACCCTACCTTTCCCTTCTTGAATAATGGGAGTTTGGAGACTTAAACTCCAAACAAATCCACATACGCATACATATTTACATTTTTAAATGCATCCAATTTTTATAATTTTTTAGAGTAAACAGATAATCTATTGTGTTCTCTACCCATATGACTAAAATGACTGGTAAAGTAATTGGAGTACTTACTGTGGTCTTCTTGTCATTTTTCATATTTGCACTTAATATTTTCTGAGCCATTTCATATGTGCCATTTGACATCTTAGGCCCAGTGATTTTTGGTCCTCATAATGTAGAATCAGCCCTTCCACTTACCCAGAACTTTGTTTCGGTCAGTGATCCCTAAGATAGAAGATTATAGAATTAGTAAGTTGGTTTGCAGTTTGCTAGTCTTTAGCATTCCTTAAATATTTACCTACTAAATCTGTAAACTAATCTTACAGATTTATGGTGCCTGCCTGGCAACTACACATAGGCTTTTGAGTTTAAGAACCCTGCCGGTTCTTTTTCTTCCATTATATGAAGTCACTTCCATGTACCTTAACCTAGTACTTTGGTATCTTCATACTCTGCCACTATTTTAGCATTTATTATTTTATATGTAATGTGTAAGCTTTGAAAATAGTAGCTTTTTGGGGTAAACTGATAATTGTAGGCTTGCTTAGGAAAAAAGGAAGACATTTCCAAAGTAAGATGGTCATTGGTCTTAGTTAGGAGTTCTGATTGGCATAATGATGTAGTCCAAAATTTTTTCCCAGATGTTGAGGTTGTCATCTGAGTCTGAAATTTCATGACCTATGGGCTCTGTTGCCTGATCTGACTGTTTTGGTCCCAGGGAGGAGAACTGATTCATTAAATTAAATTCTTTTTTGAATGACACCTGTAGGATTTAGAGTTCATTTTCCAGCCCCTCATTTTGGACACCAGAGTGATTCAGTAAGAAATCTGCTATACCTTTTACATGGGCAGAACTTTTGGCATTGAGAAATATTGCCACCAGAATCAGACAGGCCTTCAAACCCAGTGAGTTATAGTTAATCACGAGACTTCTTTTATTATATCTTGTTGTGAAGGGAAATTCATTCAGTCATGTTCCTGTTAATTTTATATTGAACCAAAGTTTAATATGGTTATGAAGTACTTTAACCCTGGAAGCACTTCAGATCATAGAGTCTTTGTGGACATAGCACTTTTCTGTCTGCATTAGCCAAACTCAAATAAAGGAAACTGATATACTCCCAAAAGAGTGGTTCCTTTTTTAACAAAATTATTTTAATAAAATGTAAGGTTTACAGAAGATTCCCACCAGTAGTTGCCTGTTTCTTAAATTTTAAGAGATTTTAAGTCTCAGGGTGAAGCAAACAAAGAAGGCTATCTGGCTTGGAATTTTCTTTGGGGGAGCTGCTTAGTGTGCTGCTGCCTGCTTACTTTACTCTATCTCATAGAATCTTAGGTCAGACCACATGTAAAAATGAAGTGTGCATGAGTCCTTTTGACTATCAAGTTTAAGTTTGTGGAAATAAAGAACTTGGAAATTTGCTTCCACACATTTGCTTAAGAGTGACTAGGCTAGGTGAGAAAGAAATCAGTCTTTTTTTTTTTTTTTATTTTAGAAGGCAAACTCAGGTGATTGACATCTCATTTTCTTAATGAAGTTTGTTGTTATTTTGTCACAGGAATTAGGGTTTATATGCATGTATACTCAGATGCTTTCAAGCTGGGCATCATGGTGAGGCAGATAGATGTAGAAGGGGCAAGATGGTGTGAATAAGGAGATGCAGGGCAGGGCCAGAACAACGGAGCATGGATAAGGACTTCTGATGAAGTCAACTTCCTGGTTTATGAAAATGCTCATGGACACAAGCTGGGCACCCAATCAGACAGACACTTCTGTACTCATACTCCTAAACCTGGGACCCAATAGAAAACTAAAGCAGATGTGTGGACAGAGGGGAGGAGATAAGAAAAGGAGGAAATTTCAGAGACCAAAGAACAGGCCAAAACTCCCCCACCTGATTCCCAGTTCTGAGACCCCTTCTCTTCAGAGAAGTCTATCTCTGTATCTCTGTCGCTTTTGCAATAAACCTACTTCTTGCTTGCTATCTCTGTGTCCTGTTCTTTAGTTCTTTGCTGAACAGAGACAACAAACCCAGCACTTCTAGATGGTTAACAGTGGAACTTGCCTGTAATCCAGTGACTGGAGAGGCTGAGGCAAGTGTGTCAAAAGTTCAGGCCTGCCTCAGCAACTTAACAAGACCCTGCCTCAAAATAAAACATAAAAAAGTACTGGAGATGTAGCTAAGTGGTAGAGCACACCTGGTTTTAATACCCACTACCACCAAAAAAGAAAACAAGTGCTTTCAGAAAATCCTTTCATCTCCCATTCTGGAGTTCTTGTTAACAACTCCACATTCCATTTCACTTAATTCCCTAAGCAAATGATAACCAGGACTGAAAAAATGGGAAATATGTAGGGAGGGCTTAGGAGACATTATTTACAGTATAAAAAAGGTTAAATGTAGCTTTAAAAAAAGGTTAACTCGGTAAATCACCTAACAGTCAGCAAATATAACAGGGCTAGACAAAAAATGGAGAAGGGGAAACATACCAAACCCAGGTAAGAAAGCTGCCTTTGTCTGTTTCAAGAGTCTTGAAATCGGGCAAGAGGAGTCAGTGTGGATAAGGAATGATGGGGAGGGGAGATGGGGGTTAGTTCAAAAGGAAATGGAATGCTAATACCTCCAGAACACTTCCCCCTCCTCCTCACCACCTGCCAAGATCACCTGGCTCCAGGGAATTGTGGCTCCCAACAAGGAGTTTTTAAGAGCACTCCTTCCTGTCTTCGTGGGCAGATATGGAAAAATAGAGAAAGGTACCCCCTAGATGGCACTATTCTTCCCTTTTGGTCACACAGGCAGGATAGGAGGAGGGGACACGGGTACATGATACGAAAGGAAATCTGAAATCTGTAGAAGGAGCAGGACACCTCCACTCCTTGGGGCACCAGTTCTGGACCCCCTCCTCTTGGGAGGACTCTCTTTCTCTCACTCTGTTCTATCCTTTAAATAAACTGCTAGCTGTTGCCTCAGGCATTTCTCGGGATGCAGTCTTTCAGTCTTCAACACCGGGGAACAGGACCCAATCCTGATTTTCAAGGTTGGTTTCAGTGAGACCTTAGGTAGTGAAGTGGAGGTGCTAACAGCATTTTACTGCCCTCTTTCTTCCCATCTTTGGCTTTTCCTCTGGTAGAAGGGGGACGCTTCTGCTCAAGAGGTGTCTCATTCTAAAGAGCTAAGGGGACCAAGAGGGAAGCAGCAGGCCATGTATCCAGCAGGCCATGTATCCAGCGCTTCTGTACAGGGAAGAGGAGTGAGGAGACTTCAATATTTCCCTGTAGCCCAGCTGAAAGTGTGGGAGCAAGGGAGGAGGCAAGCGTGTTTGCGCAGCGTGAAGGCTTAGGCCAGCTCTGTTGGCATCCTCAATCTGGTAGGTGAAGTTTTAGAAAAATAAGTTAATCAAACATCTGAGATTTATGCCAGCTTTGAAAAGTAAATTGTACATTAAATACACATCCAGTAAAAGTGGAACTGTAGAAGTGATTAAGTGGAAAACAAAAAAGTAGTACACTGTTAACTCAAGAGATCATAGTGTAAATAGTAAGAAAGAGGGAAGTTTTGATTTGTTTCTTGGAGGAGTTTTGGGGTTTCCTTCTTTATTTCTATTTTCAAAAAAAGTACCTTTAACTTGAAAAATTTTGATCTTATACAAAATTCCTATATCCCCAGCCAGGTACAGTGGCACATGCCTATAATCTCAGTGACTCGGGAGTCTGCAGCAGGAAGATCCCAAGTTCGAGGCTAGCCTCAGCAACTTAGCAAGACTCTAAACAATTTACTGAGACTCTGTTTCAAAATAGAAAGAATTAAAAGGACTGGGGATGTAGCTCAGTCATAAAGTACCCCCGGGCTCAATAACCAGTGCCTCCCCCACAGAAAGATTAATCCATCCCCTTCCCTTTTTATTCTGGTTACTGAAAGGGGACATCATGATGTGCCTACCCCTACATTCTTCAGTACACATCTCTTTAGTATATACGTTCTCCTACAAAATTATGTCATGTTATGCCTAAAAATATGAATGACAGTCCTTTAAATATCATCTACTACTCATTCCATGATCCTGGATTTTTCTCAAGGTTGCCTTTCTACAGTTGGTTTATGTAAGATCTAAAAAAAGACATGCATTTAATTTGCTTATTGAGTCTGCAAGTCTCTTATCTAGAATATTCCGCCTCTTCTTTGAAGTCATTCATTCGCTGAAGAAACTAAACTTCTTGGGCAATAGAATGTTTCCAGGTAGAATATTCACCATGCTATATTTGGCTGATGGTTGTTACCTTTTTTCTCTGTCCTCCAGATTTAGTAGGACTTGGAAGTTAGATCTTGAGACTTGATTGGATTCAGCTTTAACTTTTTTGGCAAGAGTTCTGCTTCCTTTGTGCTGTGTACTGCATGTGGTGTCTCCTCAGGAGGTACATATAGTCTCCCTGCCCTGCTGTTTGTGATGCTGTAGTTAAACAGCAACTTCAGGGAGTAACATCCTGATCCCTCTAGTGTGAAGTTAACCGATCAGGTTTTTTTTCACCTAATGATTTTGTACATTGATAATTAATAAGTGTTACCTGAATATATTATTTCATTTGGAATTATAAAAGTGGTGATTTCCTCCCACACCCCATTTTAGCATTTCTTCTATGTTTATTAGCTGGGATTTTTTTATAAAGAGCTTCCTCACCAGTTAGCATTTGGTTACCCTGAAATATAGTTCAAACAGGAAAGGCAGAGTAAGGGCTTAATATTTCCCTCATAATTGACAATTTCAGAATTGGTACATCAGTTTCTTCAAAAGGGAATAAATGATGTTTCTTTGATTTTGTTTTTGTTTTTTTTAAAGAAGTGAGTTCTCGTTTCTCATGATTCATTGTAGATTTATGGATTTTTAATATTTTCTAAATTTAATTAATTGCAGTGTTTGGAGTTTCTTTTGGTTTTTCTTTTGATATGCAGATAAAATCTTTGTTCTCTGGAAATCCCTTCAGTTGACTTCTGTGTATACATATCGAAAAGGGAACTATCATGTGAATCACAGTGAACTTTGACATACTGAGCTCACTAGTATATCCTGTACCAGAACACAAAACAGAGGGTTCCACAGTATCATTGTTCTGTTAAGTTTCTTTGGGACCCTGCTTTTTCATACAGTAGGTTGCCTCAAGCTGCTCTTAGCATTTCATACTCGCTGTTCCAAGAAGTCCTTTTAGTAGGAAATAAAATTTAGAAACCACAGCTGGGCATTAGGGGTGCTTGTCCCCATGGGTTGTCAGTGTTTCCAGGGAGTAGAATAAGAAATACATTTATTTATTTATTTATTTATTTATTCACTCATTCATTCATTCATTCATTCACTCGTTTATTTATTTTGCTGTGCTGGGGATTGAACCCAGGGCTTGGTACTTGGTAGAGGCAAGCACTCTACCAACTGAGCTGTATCCCCAGTCTGAGATGCATACATTTAAAGAGGAAAAAAATTCATATGACTTCATATGAATTTTCCTGTTAACTTTATGGAGTTTTAATATTTGATTTTATATTTGTGTCTCTATTCTCTCGCACTGAAATCTTGCTTCAAAATAACATTGTAGCCAGGTATGACTTCTGTGCCGGGGAGGCAGGCCCAGAGAGCCAGGCCCAGCCCAGCTGGGCCCCGGCCTGCAGTCTAGTACTGGTGCTGCGGTTGACCATCTGTCAACACATGGAGGCATTTCTGCCCAGTAGCAGAGATTACATCGCAGCTGGAGGCCACCATCCCTAGAGGGGCAGCATCCTTTTTGGGTCACTGCATTATCAAGTTCCTCTGAGACATCAGGCTACTGAAGACTAGGAGGTGAGTTATTGGAAAACTGCAGAGACACTATAAGTCTATAGTAAGGAAACTGTATTACCTCAGATTTGCACTCCTAGAGGGGAAAATACATGAGCAATATGAGAAAACAAGGGAAGAAAGTGTCCCAAACAAACCTAGATGCTACATCAATAAAACCCAATGACAGCACGGCAGAAGAAATGTCTGAAAAGGAGATCAGAATGTACATAATTAAAATAATCAGAGAAGCAAACAATGAGATAAGAGAGCAAATGCAGGCTTTGGATGATTGCACCAATCAACAGTTAAAAGAGCAAATGTAAGAAGCAAAGGATCATTTCAATAAAGAGATAGAGATTCTGAAAAAAAAAAGACAAACAGAAATTCTTGAAATGAAGGAAACAATAAACCAAATTAAAAACTCCATAGAAGGCATAACCAATAGGATAGAACACCTGGAAGACAGAATCTCAGACATTGAAGACAAAATATTTAAGCTTGAGAACAAAGTTGACCAAACAGAGAAGATGGTAAGAAATCATGAACGGAATCTCCAAGAACTATGGGATATCATGAAAAGACCAAATTTAAGAATTATTGGAATTGAGGAAGGCACAGAGAAGCAAACCAAAGGAATGAACAATCTATTCAATGATATAATATCAGAAAATTTCCCAAGTCTGAAGAATGCAATGGAAAATCAAATACAAGAGGCTTATAGAACACCAAATGTACAAAATTACAACAGACCCACACCAAGGCACATTATAATGAAAATACCTAACATATAAAATAAAGATAGAATTTTAAAGGCTGGGAGAGAAAAAAAAATCAAATTACACTCAGGGGGAAACCAATACAGATATCAGCAGATTTTTCAACCAGACTCTAAATGCTAGAAGGGCATGGAACAGCATTTTTCAAGCTCTGAAAGAAAATGGATGCCAACCAAGAATCTTATACCCAGCAAAACTTACCTTCAGATTTCATGACAAAATAAAATCCTTCCATGATAAACAAAAGCTAAAAGAATTTACAAATAGAAAGCCAGCACTACAGAACATTCTCAGCAAAACATTTCATGAGGAATAAATGAAAAACAATGTTGTAAATCAGCAACGGGAAGATCTACCCTAAAGGAATAGCCAAATAAAGGAGTAACCAAGTCATGTTAAAAATCAAAAATAAGCCAAAATGACCAGGAATGCAAATCATATCTTAATAATAACCGTGAACGCTAATGGCCTGAACTTATCAAGCAAAAGACATAGACTGACAGATTGGATTAAAAAGAAAGACCCAGCAATATGCTGTCTTCAAGAGACTCATCTCACAGGAAAAGATACCCACAGACTAAAGGTGAAAGGATGGGAAAAAAAACATACCATGCACATGGACTTAGTAAAAAAGCGGGGGTATCCATCCTCATATCAGATAAAGCAGACTTCAAGTCAAAATTAGTTAGAAGGGATAAAGAAGGACGTTTCATACTGCTTAAGGGAAGCATAAATCTGCAAGACATAACAATCATAGATATCTGTGCCCCAAACAATGGCTCATCCATGTACGTCAAACAAATCCTTCTCACGTTCAGGAACCAAATAGACCACAACACAATAATACTAGGTGACTTTAACATACCTCTTTCCCCACTGGACAGATCTTCCAAACAAAAATTGAACAAAGAAACCATAGATCTCAATAACACAATTGATAATTTAGACTTAACAAATATATTTAGAATATTCCATCCATCAATGAGCGAATACACTTTCTTTTCAGCAGCACATGGATCCTTCTCTAAAATATACCATATGTTATACCACAAAGTTACTCTTAGCAAATACAAAAAGATAGAGATACTACCTTGTATTCTAGCAGATCATAATTGAATGAAATTAGAAATTAATGACAAAATAAAAAACAGAAACTACTCCAACACCTCGAGATTAAATAATACACTATTGAATTATGCATGGATAAAAGAAGACATCAGGGAGGAAATAAAAAAATTATTAGAGGTAAACAAGAACAAAGACACATCATATCAAAATCTCTGGGACACTATGAAAGCAGTACTAAGAGGAAAATTCATTCAATGGAGAACATTCAATAAAAGAAGAAAAAGTCAACAAATAAACAACCTAACATTACAGCTCAAAGTCCTAGAAAAAGAAGAATAGATCAACACCAAAAGTAGTAAAAGACAGGAAATAGTTAAAATCAGAGCTGAAATCAATGAAATTGAAACAAAATAAATAATCGAAAAAATTGACAAAATAAAAAGTTGGTTCTTTGGAAAAATAAACAAAATTGATAAACCCTTAGCCACACTAACAAAGGAGAGAGTAAACTCAAATTACTAAAATTCAGGATGAAAAAGGAAATATCACTACAGACACTATTGAAATACAAAACATAAGTAGAAGCTATTTTAAAAATCTATACTCCAACAAAATAGAAAATCTTGAAGACATCAGCAGGTTTCTAGAGACATATGATCCACCCAAACTGAATCAGGAGGATATACATAATTTAAATAGATCAATTTCAAGCAATGAAATAGAAGTCATCAAAACAAAGAAAAGTCTGGGGCCAGATGGATTCTCAGTCGAGTTCTACAAGACCTTCAAAGAACTCATTCCAATACTCCTCAAAGGACTCCATGAAATTGAAGAGGAGGGAACCCCCCCAAACTCATTCTATGAAGTCAATATCACCCTGATACCAAAACCAGACAGAGATACATCGAAGAAAGAAAATTTCAGACCAGTATCCTTAATGAACATAGATGCAAAATTTCTCAACAAAATTTTAGCAAATCGCATACAAAAATATATTAAAAAGATAGTGCACCACGATCAAGTGGGTTTCATCCCAGGGATGCAAGGTTGGTTCAACATCTGGAAATCAATAAATGTAATTCACCATATCAACAGACTTAAAGTCAAGAATCACATGATTATTTCGATAGATGCAGAAAAAGCATTTGATAAAATACAGCATCCCTTCATGCTCAAAACACTAGAAAAATTAGGGATAGTGGGAACATTCCTTAACATTGTAAAAGCCATCTATGCTAAGCCCATGGCCAATATCATTCTAAGTGGTGAAAAACTAAAAGCATTCCCCTAAAAACTGGAACAAGGCAGGGATGCCCTCTTTCACCACTTCTATTCAACATTGTCCTTGAGACTCTAACCAGAGCAATTAGACAGACCAAAGAAATTAAAGGGATACGAATAGGAAAAGAAGAACTCAAACTATCCCTGTTTGCTGATGACATGGTTATATATTGAGAGGAACCAGGAAATTCCACCAGAAAACTTTTAGAACTTATAAGTGAATTCAGTAAAGTAGCAGGATATAAGATCAGTGCTCATAAATCTAATGCATTTTTATACATAAGTGATGGATCTTCAGAAAGAGAACTTAGGAAAGCTACCCCATTCACAATAGCCTTGAAAAAAGTAAAATACTTGGGAATCAATCTCACAAAAGAGGTGAAAGACCTCTACCTCGAGAACTACAGAACACTAAAGAAAGAAATTAAAGAAAACCTTAGAAGATGGAAAGATCTCCCATGTTCTTAGATAGGCAGAATTAATATAGTCAAAATGGCCATACTACCAAAAGCGCTATACAAATTCAATGCAATTTCAATTAAAATCCCAATGACGTTCCTCATAGAAACAGAGCAAGGAATCATGAAATTGATTTGGAAGAATAAGAGACCCAGAATAGCCAAAGCAATCCTTAGCAGGAAGAGTGAAGCAGTGGGTATCACAATACCAGAACTTCAACTATACTACAAAGCTATAGTAACAAAAAAGGGCATGGTATTGGCATCAAAATAGACAGTTAGATCAATGGTACAGAATAGAGGACACAGAGACAAACCCACATAAATACAGTTTTCTCATACTTGATGAAGATGCCAAGAACACACAATGGAGAAAAGATAGCCTCTTCAACAAATGGTGCTGGGAAAACTGGAAATCCATACACAGCAAAATGAAACTAAACCCCTATCTCTCACCCTGCACAAAACTCAACTCAAAATGGATCAAGGACCTTGGAATCAGACCAGGGACCCTGCACCTTATAGAATAAATAAAGTAGGTCCAAATTTTCATCATGTCAGCTTAGGATCAGACTTCATTAACATGACTCCCAAAGCCCAAGAAATAAAAACAAGAACCAATGATTGGGATAGATTCAAACTAAAAAGCTTTCTCTCAGCAAAGGAAACTATCAGAAATGTGAAGAGAGAGCCTACAGAGTGGGAGAAAATTTTTGCCACACATACTTCAGATAGAGCACTAATCTCCAGAATCTATAAAGAACTCAAAAAACTCTACACCAAGAATACAAATAACCCAATCAACAAATGGGCTAAGGAAATGAGCAGACACTTCACAGAAGAAGATCTACAAGCAATCAACAGATTATGAAAAAATGTTCAACATCTCTAGTAATAAGAGAAATGCAAATCAAAACTACCCTAAGATTTCATCTCACCCCAATTAGAATGGACATTATCAAGAATACAAGCAACAATAGGTATTGGCGAGGATGTGGAGGAAAAGGTACACTCATACATTGGTGGTGGGGTTGCAAATTAGTGCAGCCACTCTGGAAAGCGGTGTGGAGTTTCCTTAGAAAACTTTGAATGGAACCACCATTTGACCTAGCTATCCCACTCCTTGGCTTATTCCCAAAGAACTTAAAATCAGCATACTACAGTGATACAGTCACATCAATGTTCATAGCAGCTCAATTCACAATAGCTAGATTGTGGAATCAACCTCTATGCCAACAGTTGATGAATGGGTAAAGAAACTGTGGTATATATACGCAATGGAATATTACTCAGCCATAAATAATAATAAAATTATGGCATTTGCAGGCAAATGGATGAAGTTGGAGAATATCATGCTAAGTGAGATAAGCCAATCCCAAAAAAACTGAAGGCCGAATGATATCTCTGATAAGTGGATGATGATACGTAACAAGGGGTGGGAGGGAGGCAAGAATGGAGGAAGGATGAATTGTATAAAGGAAATAGAGAGGTGGGGAGGGGTGGAGGGAAGGAAAAACAACAGAATGAGACAAACATCATTATCCTATGTACATGTATGATTATACAAATGGTATGATTCTACTTCATGTCCAACCAGAAAACATGTTATACCCCATTTATTTACAGTGAATCAAAATAAACTTAAAAAATAACATTGTAAAATAAAATTATTCATTTATTCTTTAAGTACATAAAATAGTTGCAAATTAATCTGAACCTTACAACTACTAATTATTTTATATTTTTATGTGGAGTTAACTACAAGAATTTTTTATCCCTTATTATTATCTTTTTTGGTCTTTTTAAAACTTGTGCATGAAGTCAGAAGATGAATTTTTCATTTATCTCCATTTTTAATATTAATGTTGATTTATTTCTCGGCTGTGAGATTCAGTCTAATAAATCTTAAATCTTTAGTTCTTCAGATAATTTGAGTTATTTGCACTCATTACATCATAAATAGGAACTGTTCCAGGAGTGATATTGGGATTATTGTGTTCTGAATGGTGGATCTGTTTGTGCCTCATTGAATGCATTTATTAGTGTCCACCCTTCAATGCATTGTAGATCCAGAAAGAAAAGGATTCATGATATAAATGAAGCAGAGAGCCTGAAGATGCCCTAGTGTAATTCTCTTACTTCTTTTCATTTGATAAATGGATATTTTATGGTGCTTATTCTGGAACAATTTTCCATACTTTTGGTTGATCAAGTGATCAAGTGTCTTGATTTCTGGTCATATTTTGTATTCTTTGTGGGAGAATATATGCGTTCACAGAAATACACAAACAGGTAGTCCTTCCTCATCCCTCCCTTCCTTCCTTTCAGTTATCCATCCATCCTTCCTTGCATATATCCATATATCCATCTATCCTTTCTTCCTTCCTTTTTCCTACAGCCAGATAATTCCTTGAATCTGGATCAGACATAGGCATTGGGAAGGAAGAAGGAGTACTGCACTATTTCTCTATATCCTTTCTTCTTTTTCTTTTTCTGGTACTGAGCATTGAATCCAGGGGTTATTTACCACTGGGCTACATCCCCAGCCCTTTTTATGTTTTCAGAAAGAATCTAAGTGTCTGCGACTGTTGTAGAACTTGGGATCCTCCTGCCTCAGGCTTCCAGGTCGCTAGGATTGCAGGTGTGCACCACAGTGCCTAGCTTCCCTTATAGATTTCTAAACTTTTAATCTGTCTTCTCACAGTGTCTTG
This sequence comes from Sciurus carolinensis, assembly GCF_902686445.1. Taxonomy (NCBI): domain Eukaryota; kingdom Metazoa; phylum Chordata; class Mammalia; order Rodentia; family Sciuridae; genus Sciurus; species Sciurus carolinensis. The sequence goes on from NC_062215.1 coordinate 126,995,519, forward strand.
GTCTCAAACCTCCATAGGGTTAGAGAGAGTCCAGTATTTATGAGTTTTTCTTTCAAACATGTTTTTACATACAGAAGAACAATTCATATTTTAATTAGTCTAACTTTGAGGATGATTTAATTCTTTATTTCATTGATCTTGTACATCAAATGAATTATGATAGAAAGTCTTGTTGCAGTGAATCCGTAGCACAGATCTTCTTTGAAAGGTTTAGCTTTCCAAGTAACAATTCTAAACATGGTTCCTATAAGAAGTGACTATAAAGATGGTGAACTCACGTGCAGTTCCCCTAAAATTCACCTGTGTGTGTCTGGTGGTAGACAAAAGTTTGAAATTTCAAAACTACCAGTCACCTAAATAGATGGGTCCTTTACCATGTATCGTACATCATCCCTGTTACATCTAAAGTGTTCACTTATTTATGTCATTCATTCATTCATTCATTTTTCCACCAAAGGCCATCAAGCATCTACTCAGTTCCACCAGGCACACTTCCAGGCCCTGGGGCTACAACTTGGAGAACAGGAAACCTGACAGTGAGGTTTCAGGGGTAAACAGTAAACCTTTATAAAATAATGTAACTGTTGAGGGAGACAAACGCTGCAAGGGAAACGAAAAGCATGTCGGATTAGAAAGTAATGGGATGTTGTATCCATTCTGAAGCGACACTTGAGACCTTAGGGGTCATTTGCTGACTAAATTTTCATGTTTAAAATACTCAGTAGGAAAGCACTGTAGAGTAGTTGGACAATAACCACAGATTTGGCACTTGAATTTATTTCCGAATGTCTTTCTGTTTTCAACTGGCACTATAAGTAAACTTTGAGCTTCAAATCTCATGCTTTGTCAGCTTCTGAAAACCTGGTAAAAGCTGGAGAACATCCTGGGCGGTGGGTAGGTGGGAACTCTCTGTAGTATCTGTGACATTTTCCTGCATATTTAAATTTACTCCAAAATAAAACATTTTACAGAAAAATTCTGGTGAAGAAAAGCCAAAAGACATACTAAATCCAGTATAGTGTTATTTAGATTCAAAAAGAGAGAGGAGCCACTACTACCCAGGAAGGGGCCGTTGGAGGGTGGTGGGTTCTGAGAACCCATTACTCAAACACACCCACTCTCCGCTTTTGTCCCTTGGCTCGTTTTTGGACTAGACAAATTCTGCCTTTTTAAAATGCTTCCCCTTTAACTACTTAAATTTCAGCAATCTAATGAAACTTACAAATAGAGTTAGTTTGGCTTTTTCCCTTTTTTGAAAATACCCAGCTCGTTTTTGACAAAGGTACAAAAGCAATTCAATGAAAGGAGGGGATAGCCTTTACAACTTGGCACTGGAGAAATTGAGCATCCGTAAGCAAAACAATGAACTTCAATCTAAACTTTCTATGAAATAAACTAAAAACAGTTTACAGATTTAAATGTAAAATTATAAAACTTTTAAGAAAATATCTTTTGGATCCAGGACTAGTCAACAGGTTCTTAGATTTTCTCCTCCTCTTGCTCCTCCTCTTTCTCCTTCTTTTCATCCTTTTGAGTACAGCTGTCTTCAGAAAAATAAAGAATTCAGCGATCACCATGTGTGCATACTGACCGCTGTCTTGTTAAAGCACACTTACTCAGAGTATTTGATTCACAACTGTGGACGAACTCAAGAACTTGCATTTCCAGTTAAGTTTCCGGGTGACATGCTGATCCCAGGATCACCTCTCAGAACCTCCATAGCAGGCATTTAGGCACTGGAATTTTCCAAGCATGGAGTTTGGGGGGAAAGCACCTTTTTTTATTCCAATTCAATATCAAGAGGCATTTTAAGTCCTCTGTAAATTCCCTCAGCTTCCACTTCTCACTGTGTGACAGGACTTCCCTTCTGGCCCAGATGTCCTCCCACCACTTTAATATCTGCTTTGCAGTTCCCAAATTCGATTGCTATTATCTTCCATTCTTTCTGCCTGCGTACATTTTTTCTTTAAAAAGCAAAAAACAAAAACATAGTCCTTTACTATTGTTTTCAGTAGAGTTTTAAAGTAAAATAGGTTCAATATTTAGCCTGTCAGCTTTACCCCAGTATTTTGAACTACGTCTTTCTTCATTCCCACAAAATGCCACAAGCTAAGTTGAGCACAGAGATATCTTTCTCATTTTGTATCTTTCCTGAGGCACAAGATCACATGCTACATTGAAAAACGAAGACTCAGGTCTTTTGAAGTTTTTTTTTGTTGTTGGTAAGTACCATAAAACTGTTGCTCTATCTGGGCCTCAAATATAGTTTTTCAAACTTTTAGGACCCCCATTCCTTCACTTTCGATCAATATCTCAAGTGTTTTTGAATAAATGTGACGTTTGATCATTCTCTTATTTTGTATTGATGTGTAGATCTTATTTTTAATATGGACATACCACAAAATCCATTTAACAATATAAACCTGTATATTAGTTTCTGAGTTTTTTTATTTTTATTTTTAAAAAGTTATATGTATCCCCCCTCAATAATCAGTATGCTTTGAGGAAAAATTAGCACAACTTTTATCATAGGGATATTGAATAAAATAGTAACATGTATCAGACTTAGAATTCTCAGGACTTTTGTGTCCTGAACCTTCTTACTAAGGAAGCCAATGCTCAAGGATATATAGGTTGTCCCTGAGGCTGTGTCCCCTCAGAGAGCAATGTGGAGAACAGGGTTAGAAGAGGATGCATAATAGTGGTAAGCACTCTGCACACATTATTTCATTTACTTCTCAAAACTCCAAAGTAGATTTATTATCCCTGTTCGATAGGTGAAGAAACTGAAGCACAGAGAGATTAAGTAAATGGCCCAGGTTTTCATTGCTAGGAAACAGAAGAGTTAGGATTGGTTTCAAACCCAGACAATCCATAAGATGTTTTTTTTTTTTTCAGTGTAAAAATAAAAACAAACAAAAAAAACCCACAAAATATATACTGCAGTGTTTGATAATTGGCTCTCAAAATGAAAAAAAAAAAAAAAAAAAAAAAGCCCCAATTGGAAGCATTGGCTTCGCATGCATGCTTCCACCAAGATCAGTTTCACCCTCCCAAGGGAATAATACCTCTAAAACCCGAGGTGGGGAAGGTATGCACAGTTGGCTTCTAAGCTGAGTTGTATGTCAAGGTTGCCACACCTCAATTACATGAGTTCACGAGGCTGAAGACCTAGAGCTTGGCAGTAGATCCTCAGCTGTTCTTTTCCCCCTACAACAATGAAACCAATACTCATGCTTGATGCCCCACATAAGGAGTATTGTGGGTACCCTCACATGTATGTAGCAGTCTGTATAACCACTACTCTAGAGGGATGAAAAATTTTCCAAATCCTGATCATGAAATATCTGTAATTAGATTAGATGATTGCTAGTAAATCAGGTAGGTGGTAGGTGCCATAACTGGCCAGGCTAACCCATCCACTGTGCTTTGAAAGCATGAATGCCACCTGTGTTCCCTGTTCCTAACTCACACCTGGGCACCAGGGAGGGCAGAGCCTAATAATGCCTCAAGCCCCCAGAGTATCATTAGCTGCCTGGCAGGTCTTTTTTAGGATGTCCAAGGGGTTTTCTGTTGGGAATGTTGAACTTTGTACAGTCTTTCTCTCCAGCTGACTACAGAACAAATTGGAAACACCAGTCTGAAAATAATTTGTATATTTTGGGTTATCTTTGAGCAAATACAGTAAAATTAAAGAACTTAATATCTAATAGGCATTCTGTGGCCACATTCAGCTATAAATGGATGTGGTGAGGGACTGAAGTCTTACTGGAACCATAAGCTCAACAAGTATTCTGAGTGGTTTCTGTGACTCAGGACATCTGAGTACGATGATGAAAGTCATGTAATCCCCACCCTCAAGGATCTTCAGAGTCAAGTCAGATGAACACAGTGCAGTGCACAGTGCGTATTTAATAGCAGGGATATGTAAGTATGGAGTTAATGCAGGTTGAGGTGACAGTTCTAACAGGTTAAGGAAAGAGTTCATAAAGACAAAACATGATCACAAAAGAATAGAAAATTAATACCTACATATTATAAAAGGTATTATAGCTGATAATCCAGGAATACATTTTTAAAATATTTTTTTAGTTGTCAATGGACCTTTTATTATTTATATGTGGTGCTGAGAATTGAACCCAGTGCCTCACACATGCTAGGCAAGCGTTCTACCACTGAGCTACAACCCCAGCCCCAGGAATACTTTTTATTATGGTTAAAAAAATTTATATAGGGTGGGCCCCGCCCACACAGCCAGCTTCTCCAGGTTCTCGGAACGGAACTGGCCCGCTAGTGAGAGCCTGTCTGAACAGAGCACGCTCCGAGTCCCGGAGCCCCTGCAGTGCAGTGTACTCCTGCAAAGAACCAGCGGAGAGCCTCGATCTGCAGTCAGCCTCAGGGATAAGGGCAGGGCAGCCGGAGACCTCTTCAGGCGGCTCTGCCCACTCTGGCTGCGGGCTCTCTTCACGGGGCGATCCAAGATGGCGGCCTAGAGGGAGACTGCACCTCCGGTCGCTCCACAACCCAGGAGTTAAGAAGGGGAGGCATTGAGAGACTCGAACTGAAGTGGAGCCACGGGTGAGTCTGCCCACTGGGTAAAGCTCAGCCCGGGTGGCAGGCCCAGATAGAGGTGGCTTAGCAGAGCCGGGCAGGGCAGCTTGAGTCTTCCCAAGGTAGTCTTCCACACTCCGGCAGTGGGCTCTTCCCACACGGCCAGCTGCACGGTGCAGGCCCACAGTGAGAGCATTTCCGCACAGAGCCAGTTCCAAAACGTGGAACCAGTAGGGGGCTAGGGGCAGTATTCTTCGAATGAGCTGCTTTATCAGATTCCTCCAAGACATCAGGCTACTGAAGGCTGGGAGGTGATACACTGGAAATCTACTGGGACACTATAAGCCAATAGTGGAAAACTGCAATATCTCAGGGTCCCACTGACAACTGACCATTATGAGAAAACAAGGGAAGAAAATGTCCCAAACAAACCTAGATACTACATCAATAAAACCCAATGACAGCAGAGCAGAAGAAATGTCAGAAAGGGAGTTCAGAATGTACGTAATTAAAACGATCAGGGAAGCTAATGAGGAGATGAAAGAGCAAATGCAGGCATTGAAGGAGGAGATGAAAGAGCAAATGCAGGCATTAAATGATCGCACCAATCAACAGTTAAAAGACCAAATACGGGAAGCAAGAGATCATTTCAATAAAGAGTTAGAGATACTGAAAAAAAACCAAACTGAAATCCTTGAAATGAAGGAAACAATAAACCAAGTTAAAAACTCCATAGAAAGCATAACCAATAGGATAGAACACCTGGAAGACAGAACCTCAGACATTGAAGACAAAATATTTAACCTTGAAAACAAAGTGGAACAAACAGAAGATGGTAAGAAATCATGAACAGAATCTCCAAGAACTATGGGATATCATGAAAAGGCCAAATTTGAGAATTATTGGGATTGAGGAAGGCTTAGAGAAACAAACCAAAGGAATGAACAATCTATTCAATGAAATAATAACAGAAAATTTCCCAAATCTGAAGAACGAAATGGAAAACCAAGTACAAGAGGCTTATAGAACTCCAAACATACAAAATTACAACAGACCCACACCAAGGCACATTATTATGAAAATACCTAACATACAAAATAAAGACAGAATTTTAAAGGCCGCGAGAGAAAAGAATCAAATTACATTCAGAGGGAAACCAATAAGAATATCAGCAGATTTTTCAATCCAGACCCTAAAAGCTAGAAGGGCCTGGAACAACATATACCAAGCCCTGAAAGAAAATGGATGCCAACCAAGAATCTTATACCCAGCAAAACTTACCTTCAAATTTGACGATGAAATAAGATCCTTCCATGATAAACAAAAGCTAAAGGAATTTACAAAAAGAAAGCCAGCATTACAGAACATTCTCAGCAAAATATTCCATGAGGAAGAGATGAAAAACAACGATGCAAATCAGCAACAGGAGGCGCTAGCCTAAAGGAATAGCCAAATAAAGGAGAAACCGAATCATGTCAAAAACAAATATGAGTCAATTGACTGGGAATACAAATCATATCACAATAATAACCCTGAATGTTAATGGCCTGAATTCATCAATCAAAAGACACAGACTGGCAGATTGGATTAAAAAGAAAAATCCAACAATATGCTGCCTGCAAGAGACACATCTCATAGAAAGAGACACCCATAGACTAAAGGTGAAAGGATGGGGAAAAACATACCATGCACACGGACACAGCAAAAAAGCTGGAGTATCCATCCTCATCTCAGATAATGTGGACTTCAAACCAAAACTAGTCAGAAGGGATAAAGAAGGACACTACATGCTGTTTAAGGGAAGCATAAATCAGCAAGACATAACAATCATAAATATCTATGCCCCGAACATTGGCTCATCCACGTACGTCAAACAAATCCTTCTCAATTCCAGAAATCAAATAGACCACAACACAATAATACTAGGCGATTTTAACACACCTCTCTCACCACTGGATAGATCGTCCAAACAAAAATTGAATAAAGAAACTATAGATCTCAACAACACAATCAGCAATTTAGACTTAACGGACATATATAGAATATACCATCCAACAAAGAACGAATACACTTTCTTCTCAGCAGCACATGGATCCTTCTCTAAAATAGACCATATTTTATGCCACAAAGCTACTGTTAGTAAATACAAGAAGATAGAGATACTACCTTGTACTCTATCAGATCATAATGGATTGAAATTAGAAATAAATGACAGAATAAAAAACAGAAACTTCTCCAATACCTGGAGACTAAATAATACACTATTATATGATGAATGGATAACAGAAGACATCAGGAGGGAAATTAAAAAATTCTTAGAAGTAAACGAGAACAAAGACACATCATATCAAAATCTCTGGGACACTATGAAAGCAGTACTTAGAGGAAGATTTATTTCATGGGGTGCATTCAAAAAAAGAAGTAGAAATCAACAAATAAACGAGTTAACACTACAGCTCAAAGCACTAGAAAAAGAAGAGCAGACCAATACCAAAAGTAGTAGAAGACAGGAAATAGTTAAAATCAGAGCCGAAATCAACGAAATCGAAACAAAAGAAACAATCGGAAAAATTAATAAAATAAATAGTTGGTTCTTTGAAAAAATAAATAAAATTGATAAACCCTTAGCCACACTAACAAAGAGAAAAAGGGAGAAAACTCAAATTACTAAAATTCGGAATGAACAAGGAAACATCACAACAGACACGAGTGAAATACAAAACATAATTAGAAGCTATTTCGAAAATCTATACTACAACAAAACAGAAAACCTTGAAGACATCAACAAATTTCTAGAGACATATGAACTACCTAAACTGAACGAGGAGGACATACACAACTTAAATAAACCAATTTCAAGCAATGAAATAGAAGAGGTCATCAAAAGCCTACCAACAAAGAAAAGTCCAGGACCAGATGGGTTCTCAGCCGAGTTCTATAAAACCTTTAAAGAAGAGCTCATTCCAATACTCCTCAAACTATTCCATGAAATAGAAGAGGAGGGAACCCTACCAAACTCGTTCTATGAAGCCAATATCACCCTGATACCTAAACCAGACAGAGACACATCAAGGAAAGAAAATTTCAGACCAATATCCTTAATGAACATCGATGCAAAAATTCTCAACAAAATTTTAGCAAATCGCATACAAATATATATTAAAAAGATAGTGCACCACGATCAAGTGGGTTTTATCCCAGGGATGCAAGGTTGGTTCAACATTCGGAAATCAATAAATGTCATTCAGCATATCAACAGACTTAAAGTTAAGAATCACATGATTATTTCAATAGATGCAGAAAAAGCATTTGATAAAATACAGCATCCCTTCATGCTCAAAACACTAGAAAAAATTGGGGTAATGGGAACATTCCTAAACATTATAAAGGCCATCTACGCTAAGCCCATGGCTAATATCATTCTAAATGGTGAAAAACTGAAAGCGTTCCCCCTAAAAACTGGAACAAGGCAGGGATGCCCTCTTTCACCGCTTCTATTCAACATCGTCCTTGAGATTCTAGCCAGAGCAATCAGACAAACCAAAGAAATTAAAGGGATACGAATAGGAAAAGAAGAACTCAAACTATCCCTGTTCGCTGATGACATGATTATATATTTAGAGGAACCTGGAAATTCCACCAGAAAACTTTTAGAACTCATAAGTGAATTCAGTAAAGTAGCAGGTTACAAGATCAATGCTCATAAATCCAATGCATTTTTATACATAAGTGATGAATCTTCAGAAAGAGAAATTAGGAAAACTACTCCATTCACAATAGCATCGAAAAAAATAAAATACTTGGGAATCAATCTCACAAAAGAGGTGAAAGACCTCTACAATGAGAACTACAGAACACTAAAGAAAGAAATTCAAGAAAACCTTAGAAGATGGAAAGATCTCCCATGTTCCTGGATAGGCAGAATTAATATCGTCAAAATGGCTATACTACCTAAAGTTCTATACAGATTCAATGCAATTCCAATTAAAATCCCAATGATGTACCTCGCAGAAATAGAGCAAGCAATTATGAAATTCATCTGGAAGAATAAAAAACCTAGAATAGCTAAAGCAATCCTCAGTAGCAAGAGCGAAGCAGGGAGTATTGCAATACCAGATCTTCAACTCTACTACAAAGCAATAGTAACAAAAACGGCATGGTATTGGTACCAAAATAGACAGGTAGATCAATGGTACAGAATAGAGGACATGGACACAAACCCAAATAAATACAATTTTCTCATACTAGACAAAGGTTCCAACAATATGCAATGGAGAAAAGATAGCCTCTTCAACAAATGGTGCTGGGAAAACTGGAAAACTATATGCAATAGAATGAAACTAAACCCCTATCTCTCACCCTACACAAAACTCAACTCAAAATGGATCAAGGACCTCGGAATCAGACCAGAGACCCTGCATCTTATAGAAGAAAAAGTAGGTCCAAATCTTCAACTTGTTGGCTTAGGATCAGATTTCCTTAACAGGACTCCCATAGCACAAGAAATAAAAGCAAGAATAAACAACTGGGATAGATTCAAACTAAAAAGCTTTCTCTCAGCAAAGGAAACTATCAGAAATGTGAAGAGAGAGCCTACAGAGTGGGAGAATATCTTTGCCAACCATACCTCAGATAGAGCGCTAATTTCCAGAATCTATAAAGAACTCAAAAAACTCTACACGAAGAATACAAATAATCCAATCAACAAATGGGCTAAGGAAATGAACAGACACTTCACAGAAGAAGATGTACAAGTAATCACCAGATATATGAAAAAATGTTCAACATCCCTAGTAATAAGGGAAATGCAAATCAAAACTACCCTAAGATTTCATCTCACCCCAATTAGAATGGCGATTATCAAGAATACAAGCAACAATAGGTGTTGGCGAGGATGTGGTGAAAAAGGAACACTCATACATTGCTGGTGGGGTTGCAAATTAGTGCAACCACTCTGGAAAGCAGTGTGGAGATTCCTCAGAAAGCTTGGAATGGAAACACCATTTGACCCAGCTATCCCACTCCTTGGCCTATACCCAAAGGACTTAAAATCAGCATACTACAGAGATACAGCCACATCAATGTTCATTGCTGCTCAATTCACCATAGCCAGATTGTGGAACCAACCTAGATGTCCTTCGGTTGATGAATGGATAAAGAAACTGTGGCATATTTATACAATGGAATATTACTCCGCAATGAAGAATGATAAAATTATGGCATTTGTAGGCAAATGGTCGAAATTGGAGAATATCATGCTAAGTGAGATAAGCCAATCTCAAAAAACTAAAGGACGAATGATCTCGCTGATAAGCGGATGAGGACATATAATGGGGGGTGGGAGGGGCTAGCATTAGGTTTAGGGTTAGGTTTAGAGTTAGGCTAAGGAGAGCAGTAAGAATGAAGGAAAGAAGGACTGTGTAGAGGGAAAAGAGGGGTGGGAGGGGTGGGAGGGGTGGGAAAGAAAAAAAAAAATTTATATAGATATATATAACAAAAATTACCATTATAACCATTTTTAACTGTACAATTCTGTGGCATTAAGTGCAGTCACATAGTTTTTTCATCACCACCATCCATATCCAGAATTTCTTCATCTTCTAAACAAGAACTCTATACCCATTAAGGATTAACTCTCTATTTCCCCCTCCTCACAGACTCTGGTAACTACCATTCTATAGATTTGATTAGTCTGGGTACCTCATATAAATAGAATCATATGGTATTTGTCCTTTTGTGTCTGTTTTTAGTTCACTTGGATGTCTTCATTGTGAATCCATATTGTCACATGTGTCAGAATTTCCTCTTTTTAAGGCTGAATAATATTCCATTGTATGAATATGCCATATTTTCTTTACTCATTCATCTGTTGATGGTCACTTTACTCATTACACATTTTGGTTAATGTGAACAATGCTGCTATGGATGTGGGTGTACAATATCTGTTACAGAGTCTGCTTTCAGTTCTTTGGCATACATGCCTAGAAGTGGAATTGCTTGATCACATGGTAATCTAGTTTTAATTTTTTGAGAAACTACCATATCATTTTTCCCCATAGTAGCTATACCATTTTCCATTCCTGTACAAGGGTTAGTTCAGGAACATTTTGACTTTAGCCAGGTCATCAGCATACCTCAGCTCCCTGCATAAATGGTTATTTTGACAGGAAATTCCTCCAAAGAACAGGACATGTGCTATTAAAGGTCACTGGGTATCTTAGTAAGAATTTGTATGCACTTGACATGAATTTATGAATTGTTAAGGTTGCAAAGTAGAGGTGAAATCTTTTATTTCCTGTTGTTTCCAAAAAGTATTTTTCCTCTGTTGATGATCAGTATATATTAGCAGTTCTTGGGAACCATATTTCCCAATATTATTTTTTCTTGTTAAAAAATGAATTATGACATTGCCCAGTCTTCCTTTCAAAATACATCAGCAAAGGTCAGAAATCAATTGATGAATGAAAAAGTGGCTGACAGATCTTGGGAAATTAGCACTGGTTAAGTTTTCAAGTGATGGTATCAGAGTAGCTTTGTCAAGAGTCCCATGGCACATGCTCCATCGAGACCAGGTGTCCTGTGATCTCATTACATTAAATAATAAGTTAGACAACTTTTGTGCCCAGGGTTTTTTTTTTTTTTAAACTGTACTGATAACAATCCTTTTAGAAATGTGAGCTCTCAAGGTTTCCTTTCTTTTTTCTTTCTTTCTTTCTTTCTTTTTTTTTTTTTTTTTGAGCTCTTTGGTAATCTGATGAGAGCTATTCAATATTCTCCCTAGTAAAAATAAAATATGTATATTCATCACTTTTCATATTATTTCCCAGGCTTGAGGAATATGTTAAACATGAATCTCTCATGAAGACCCTCTGTAAATCTTTATTCTATGCCATCAGTTATGTACCATACTATAGAAAACTCGATTTATTTCTTGTTCTTTCATTTATTGGTAAATCAAGGATAAAGAGTGATATAAGAATTTGCTGCCTGGGCTCTGATGTCAAAAAGATTAGGAAACAAGGTCCCTACTTAATACATGGGCTAAGCTCTACTTTCCTCACCTACACACAGTGGATAACTGGATTGTTCCTATGAATGGATAGAAACTGCTTGCTGAGCGGTAAGAGCCTGTTATTTCTCTTGTTGCTTTCCCTGTGTCAAATAGAACTATTGGAAGGAGGTAGCGTTCTCCTTTTAGAACTCTGACCTCAAGTAAAGTTTTGAATATATTATTTTTTATTCTTTGATAAATTTTTGAAAGGTCATTTGTATTTTGTTAATTATAATACTAGCAGATTATAATTATAATATTGGGGAAATAGACTAAGAGGATTGTTCAGGATGAGGAGGCATTTCTTATTGTCTTTATGAGAAGAATTTTTTGAAGACCCAGTTCAGAGAAAAATTTTGTGTATAATGGAGAAGAATAATAACAACAACAAAAAAATACCTAAAATAAGAGGAGAGGGTTGGGCCATATTTCTAGAATATAAATTTCATACCAAGTATGAAATGAAAACTAGGTTGAAGAGAATATATAATTTTTAATTTAGAGGCATATGTCCAATTTTAGAGTAGTACATCAGCTAAAATCACAATTTTCTAATGGAGACATTATCACATTATTTCAGAGAGATTTGTGTGTTATTTAAAAATGGCCAATTTAAGCTAATTTTCAGAGACCTCAGTATGAATAGTTACAAATAAATAAATAGAACAGTGAATTCTTAAATCATTGAAGACATTTAAATGGGTTCAAAAACTAGAAGCAAATCCCAGTGGTCAGGAGGCTGTGGCAGGAGGATCTTGAGTTCAAAGCCAGCCTCAGCAAAAGCAAGGCGCTAAGCAACTCAGTGAAACCTTGTCTCTAAATAAAATACAAAATAGGGCTGGGGATGTGGCTGAGTGGTCGAGTGCCCCTGAATTCAATCCCTGGTACCTGCCATCCGTACCCCGCCCCACCCCCCAAAAAAAACTAGAGACTATGAGCTATGGAAAGCAAAAACCTTTTTTATATAAGATTTTCACTACCCCCCTGAGATTAAAAAGTCTTTGGCAGTATGGAGATTCCTCAGAAAATTTGAAATGGAACCACTGTTTAACCCAGCTATCCCACTCCTCAGTTAATACCCAAAGGACTTAAAATCAGAATATTATAATGACACATCCACATCAATGTTTATAACAGCTTAATCCACAATAGCCTAACTGTGGAACCAACCTAGACGCCCTTCAACAGATAAATGGATAAAGAAAATGTGGTATATATACACAATGGAATATTATTCAGAGTGAAAATTATGGCATTTACAGGGAAATGGATGGAGCTGGACAATGTCATGCTAAGCAAAATAAGCTAATCCCAAAAAACCAAAGGCCAAATGTTTTCTCTGATATGTGTGTGGTTGCTAATTCACAATAAGAAGGGGTCTAGGGAAAAATAGAAGTACTTTGGATTAGGCAGAGGGGAGGTGAAAGGGTATGAGGTAGGAAGAATTGTAGAATTAATCAGACATTATTACCCTACGTGCATGTATGATTACATGACCCATGTGATTCTACATCATGTTACAACCAGAAGGATGAGAAGTTATAGTCCATTTATGTATGATGTGTCAAATGCATTCTACTATCATGTATAATTAGGACAAAGAATAAAGCAAGGAAAAAAACGTCTTTGGTGTGGAATTCTTTCTCCACACCAAATGTGAAATGGGATTTCATAGAACTTGCACAAGAAGAAAGTACCTTCACATATGATTCAACTTGTAAAAATATTCATATTGCCTTTTTACCATAATTTTAAAAACCAAAGGACTTGAATGCTACTTGATGGTTTAGAAAAAAAAAAAATCTTTCTTGTTTTAAGGCTTTCTTTATGTGTACACACACACACACACACACACACACAGATTCATGAATATTCATGTGTGTGTTTATATATATGAATATGTCTGTATTTCAGATTTCTCTTGGATTAGTCTACTCTCTATGTTCACTTAGCTGTGTGTGTAAGAGAAACAGAGACAGAAAAGGGCAGAGAACATGTCTACCTTCCTTTTGGCTTGCTTAGTTAGCACTTTTCTCTGGTTCTCTACTTTAAAAAAAAAAAAAACATAAAATAGAACTTAAGTATATTTTAGCATTATTTAGATTTATTTATGTTTATTAACCTAATTTATATATCTGTGTTTTAAACTTTGAAAAACTTAATTTTTCCAATTATAACATTTGCTGGTAAATGGATGGAATAGGAGAATATCATGCTAAGTGGAATAAGCCAATCCCCCAAAACCAAAGACCAAATGTTTTCTCTGATAAGTGGATGATGATACATAATGGGGGCGGGCAGGCGGGTAAGAGAAGAATGGAGGAACTTTGGATTGTGTAAAGGCAAATGGTGCAGGAGGGGAGGGGGAAGGAAAGATAGTGGACTGAGACAGACTTTGTTACCCTATGTACATGTATGATTACACAACTGGTGTGAATCTACATTGTGTACAACCATAGAAGTGAAAAGTTGTACCCCATTTGTGTACAATGAATCAAAATGCAGTCTGTAAAAATAAAATTTAAAAAAAGTTAATTTTTCCCATAACGTACAGCCATTGGCAGAATTAATATTGTCAAAATGGCCATACTACCAAAAAGCTATACAGATTTAATGCAATTCCTATTAAAATTCTAATGACATTCTTCATAGAAATGGGAAAGCAGTCATGAAATTCATTTGGAAAAATTAGAAGCCCAGGATAGCCAAAGCAATACTTAGTGAGAAAAACGAAGAAGGAGGCATCACAATATCAGACTTTAGTTTATACTACAGAGCTACCATAACAAAAACAGCATGGTATTGGCACAAAAACAGACATGAAGACAGGTAGTACAGAGTAGAAAACACAGAGACAACCCTGTCTAAATACAGTTATCTCATGCTAGACAGAGGTGCCATAAACATACATTAGAGAAAAGCCTCTTCAACAAATAGTGCTGGGAAAACTGGAAATCCATATGTAGCAAAATGAAATTAAACCCCTATCTCTCATCCTGCCTGAAACTCAACTCAAAGTGGGTCTAGGACCTAGGCATTAGACCAGAGACCATGTACATACTGGAAGAAAATGTAGGCCCAATTCTCCACCATGTCTCAGCTTAGTAACCAACTTCTTCAACAAGACTCCTAAAGCATAAGAAGTAAAATCAAGAATCAACAAATGGGGGCTAGAGTTGTAGCTCAGTGGTAGAGCACTTGCCTAGCAGGTATGAGGCACTGGGTTCAAACCTCAGCACCAGACAGAAACAAATGAACAAAATAAAGGTATTATGTCTATCTACAACAACAACAACAAAAATTTTAAAAAGATTCAACAAATGGATTACTTTTAAACTAAAAACTTCTTCACAGCAAAGGAAACAGTCAAGAACAAAAACAGAGAGCCTACAGAATGGGAGAAAATCTTTACCACATGTACCTCAGATAGAGTATTAATCTCCAGCATATACAAAGAACTCCAAAAACTTAACACCAAAAAACCAAATAACCCAATCAGTAAATGGACTAAGGAACTGAACAAGCACTTCACAGGAGAAATACAAATGGTTAACAAATAAATGAAAAATTGTTCAACATCTCTAGCAATTAAAGAAATGCAAATTTAAAACCACACTCAGATTCCATCTCACTTCAGTCAGAATGGCAATTATCAAGAATATAAGTAACAATAAATGTTGGTGAGGATGTGGGAATAAAGGTACACATACACCGCAAATTGGTGCAGCCACTCTGCAAAGCAATATGGAGATTCCTCAGAAAACTTGGAATGGAACTGGAATTTGACCCAGTCATCCCACTCCTCAGTATATACCCAAATGACTTAAAATGAGCATACTACAGTGACACAGTCACATCAATGTTTATAGCAGCTCAATTCACAATAGCTAAGCTATGGAACCAACTGAGGTGCCCTTCAACGGATGAATGGATAAAGAAAATGTGGCATATATACACAATGGAATATTATTCAGCCATAAAGAAGGACGAAATTTTGGCATTTGCCTGTAAATGGATAGAACTGAAGACTGTCATGCTAAATCAAATAAGCCAAACCCAAAAAACCAAAGGCCAAATGTTCTCTCTGATATGTGGATACTAATACACAATAAGGGTGGAGGGGTGCCAAAGAATAGAAATTCATTGGATTAGAGAAAGGGGAATGAAAGGAAGGGAACTGGGGTGGGAATAGGAGAGAGTAAAATGAGATGATACTTCTATGTTCATATATGATACATGACCAGTGAAACTCCACATCATGTACACCCACACTAATGGGATCTTAATTAGAATAAGTTATTCTCCATATATGTATTGTATGTTAAGATACACTCTACTGTCATGTATATCTAAAAAGAACAAATAAAAAAAACATATAGCCATTGGCTGTGAGGTATTTTGTTCTGATTTTTATCACACATATAAATTTGTATAACTAACCACAGAGCAACTTTTATAAGCTGAATTGTATGCTGTATTGCAAAAGAAATTCTTTTCAAAATGGAAATGACATCATTGTGTCTGATTATAAAATCAATATATACCAAATGTACAAAAGGAATAGATATTTAAAAAATGGAAGGAAATTACCTTATATTAACCACCTCAACTGGTGACACCGTGCCATAATTTCACTAATTGTAGTACTCTTGGATTGTTTTCATCTTCTCCTACTTTAATTTATATGTGTATTTACATACCTGTTTACTTCCTTAGAAAAATTCTGAGAAGTAGACTTGCCCAGATTAACTCTCCCAGAAAGGTAAAGCCAACTTAAACTACCATCAGTAATGTTTTGGCCATTTATGTCCCCTTTGTGAATTGCCAGGGCACGTTCTCTATCCACTTTTCTGTTAGCATTTTTTTATCTTACTCATTCACAAGAACTTATTATATATTGAAACTACTAAGCCTCTGTTAGAGCTTAAATTTTTTTCCAGATTTTTTTCTTCATGAATACTGGGTTTTATACCATGATTAGTAAATTATCTCATGCTTCAGGATGATTAAATAGTTACCTAAAAATTCTCAATGCTTTTATGGCTTTTATTTCAAAAGTTCATCTGTTGGGATGTAGTTTGATCTGAAATATGAGGTAAAGGATGCAATTTTTTCTCATAGCTTGATAGCTCATTTTTGTGTGTGTGCCCCAAAATATTCATACTGTTATTTTTAAGTCCTTTTTTTTAATCATGTAGACTAGTTTCTAAGAATTTCTCTTCTGTTCCTTGGATCTCCATTTGTTTTTCAGGTAGTACAATAAACTAATGCATGTTGTAAGAAGCTTGAATATATGACGAAACAGAATAGGCTTTCTCTCACTTTTCACCATTTTCCTTGTTATGATCCCGTTTACTCTTCCAGGTAAACTTTAGTATCATCCCGTTCTCAAAAATTCCATTATGATTTTGGTAGTAGTCTATTAAATTGTATCAATATGTTTCATAACATTTAATTTAAAATTTTAATTTAAAATATTTAATTTAAAATTGAATTCAAATATGAAACTTACATTTGCAGGCTCCCTTCTTTTCCCTGCTTCCATGTCATTTCCCACCCGTTGGAGTCGAAGGCTGCTCGCAGAACGTGGTCTAGGGGTACCGTGGCCCATTCACCGCTTTGCTTGTGAGCACACATTTGGGCTGTGTTGCCAAGTGCTGGGCAGCAGTGCATACACCTGTTCCTGCGTACAGAGTGGCTGGTTCACAGACTGCAGCCAGGCAGCTTGTTTTCCTGCCTGGATCTGTGACTAATCAGTGAGGAGACTGCCTTCTGGGCTTCCATTCCCCATTCATAAAAAAGGGGGATATGAAATTATCACCTGATAGTGTTATTGAAACAATTAATTGAACAAATACTCGGACTGAAAACAGAAGGGAGAGCAATGGTGGTAACAGTTGCTGGTGATAGTTGCGTGCTCAAGAGGAATTCTTCATGTAGATCCTGTTAGGTCCAATATAAATTAATGATGTTACTTCTAGGAATTCTATGTCTTTATGAATTAAGCCTTCCACCCTAAAAATATTCCTTTCTTGACAGGATTGGGTGATTTGGGTCTGCATTTTCTTTTATTCTCAATATTCAGCTGCGACATTAAGACATATACATAAACTATTTTTGTCTGTCAGCTTTGTAACAAGTAGCTTTACTAAAAGCTATTTTTGTGTGCTGATTTTCACTTGATTCTCTTGGGTATTTCAGATGGACATTTTATTACTCATCGACTGGCACTTTTAGGACACTGTTAAAAGGGCAATAAACAGAATCACTCTACTGTGGATCTTGATAGAAATGGTTTTACTAATGTTTCACACTCGAGTTGAGGCTGAACTTATGTGTGTATGACTTATGTTTGTTTATGTGTTTATACAGAAATGCCACAAACCTAAACACACATGTTCTTGTATTTTCTAGGGGTTTTAAAAAATTGCGGAATGGATATTAAAAGGATGATATACTTTTTAAGTCTGTCAGTGTAGTTGTAGAATATTTTGCCTTTGACTTATTATTTAGTCTTAGTTATTAGTTATAGATTGCAACAATGATCTCATAGTGTGGCATCTTCTATTCCACGGTATTATACTTTTTATAATCTCGTTTGTGTAATTATGGTTCCTTTTTTTTCTTCATTGGTCTAGTACAGCAGAAAAAGTTTGTTTCAGCTCTTGGTTTCAGAGGTTCAGTCTAAGATTGGCCAAATCCATAGCTCTGAGCCTGAGGTGTGCCTTCATGGCAGAAGGGGATAGTGGAAGACAGAAGCTCGGGTCATGGCAAACAGAAAGCAGAGAGTTTTTAACACATTTTAAAAATTTTATTATTTTATTTTATGTTTTGCAGAAATGGGGATGGATCCCAGGGCCTTGTCCTTGCTAGGCAAGTACTTTACCAATGAGTTATAGCCCCAGCTAGAGTCTTGCTTATTTTGAGTTGTGTTTCACTAAATTTGTCTATGAACAAATGATCCTTTTAATTTCCAGATTGAGTTCTTGTGTTCAGGAATATGTTGAGATATTATTTTTTTAATTCTTTAGTTATTGTTTGGGTCATTCTTATCTGTCTTGTTCACCCTATTTTCTTGCCCTTTTTTCTATCTGCAAGATGATTTCCTCAGGTTTGTCTTTCTTATCACCAACTTGTTTTTCTGCAGAATCATCCTGTGCTTCATTAGTATATTTTTAGTTAGTGAATTTAAATTCTGGTGTCATTTGTTTCCTTAGTTTCTTATCTAGGCCAGTTCCCATTGCATCTAAACCTGTCTTATCTCCTAATCAAAGACTCCATTTTCGGGGGAAGGGGGTTTGTAAAGCACTGTGATCTAAAGCTATCTCCCTCTTTCACTCCAAATAAGCCTTCTATCTTTTGTATCTAAGAATTTTCTCTCCTTTGGGGGAATACTTTTCATAGATGTTTAACGTGTATGTGTTGCGGGGAGCAGATTTCTTTGTGTGAAATCTGCTCTTTGCCAAAAGATTATTTGTCCCAGCTATACTTGGTTAGCATTCAAATCCTCCTCTTTTAATTCACTCTGGAGAACTGGGAGTAAGTAGTTTTACTTACTCACTCAATTAGTAAGGGCCTATGGAAAGGAGGGAGGGAGTAAGGTGTAGGTCAGCAATAATCAGGGAACTTGAGTCTTTGTGTAATTTTTTCCTCCATAGTTTTAGAAATGACTGACCATATCAGAGGTCAGCTTTGGGAGTGAAGACTTTGTATTTTAGGGATACATTAGGACAACTCCATGATGTTCTTATGAAGCCCAGACTGAAGAAAATAGTAGAGAGAAAAACTAGGCTATGTACTTGCTATGCATCAGTGGCCTCAGAAAGCTCTTGGCCAGTGGCAGGTTTTTTTCCCTGTGCCTCTTGCCTCTCTCCCCACCAGTTTGGGAGACAGTAGTATAATTTGCCATCTTTCTAGAACTCTCTGGCTTATCTTCTTAAAATTAATCCTTTTAATTTTAATTTTTTCTCACCTGTGGTTTAATGATCATAGATATGAAAAAGATTCTCTAACCCTATTTATAGTTAATATATGATAACATTATAAGTATTCATTGCTCTTGTGATCTTGATGGAGAACAAATTTATTTCACTCTGCAGTATAAGGGTGATACTTGCAGTGATACCATCAGTTGATAGGAATATCCTGCCTCAGGAAGCTTGAATCTAAGATCTTCTAATGTGGTTCCTTCAAATTCTTTATAAAGAGTCATTTGAAAACTGACAAAAGATAAACTATCAAAAACCCAAATACTAACATAGCCTCTAATGTCAAAACCGTAGACAGGGACTGTGGTTGTGGCTCAGAGCACTTGCCTAGCATGCATGAGGCATTGGGTTTGATCCTCAGCACCACATAATAATAAATACAGTAAAGGTATTGTGTCCATCTACACTAAAAAAATAATTTAAAAAAAGCTCTAGACAGCTAGACCTTAACTTTATGAAGGCTCTATCTCAAACTGAGGAAAACCTAGCCAAGTTTTGACTATGGCAAACCTGAGCGTTCCTTGAAACAAAGGAACCTGCCTTTTTTAAAGAAAAAAATTTACAGTCTTCCAGGCTCTACTTTTCTTATAGTATTGTCCTTATACTTTCAGATTCCAGGTGGCCATGAGAGAAAGTGGTAGCAGCTCCTCTCCATTGCTCTAGAATCCAAGTGTAATTTTCAAAGACCCCTGTTAAGTCACCAAAATAGAGATAGGACTGGGATTTCCAAAAATACCAGTGTACTCTCGACTCTCTACCACTTACAGACTGTATGTAGGTTATAGCATGATTTACAGAAATTTAAAGGGAAACAAATAGAACCTTAAAAGGAAGATTATATCTTTCAAATTATTGGCAAATATTATAGCCAGTAACACCATAAGAAAAGTCAGTATGCTGCCCAGGTAGATTATAAATGAAAAGTCATCAAGCATTAAAGCAAACAAAGAAGAACCCCAAAAAAAAAAAAAAATAGTACAGAGTATTATGGCAGGAGGAAGGCGAACTGTTACTTATTACTCTAAGTGAAAATTAGAAAAACTTCTCTCAAATTAGAAATATTTCCAAAACTCAACCTGATCATTACTTAGATAGACACATAATACAAAATGATACAGAGCCTAAACACAAAAGGATAAAGTGTCATCAATCACTTGCAAACAAAAAGACAGCAAATGATACCAAATAAAGCAAAGAAGGGCCATTGTTATAATGATCAGAAGAAAAAAAGTGAATATATAGCTGTCATGAACTCTTCTGTGTAAATCTCATTGTTTCAAAATATACTGAATACAACTTAAATGTTCCAGAGAATGGCTAAATGTATTGTGCTATATTTTTTAATGGCCTAATCTGTTGTGGTTAAGAGTGTTGATATTTCTTTGATATAAGAAAAGCCAACAGTGATATGTTATTGATTGAAAAATCATATTTCAGATTTGTATCTGTTATTCTCCTCCTTTTTTAAATAGAACTAAAATGATAATAAAGGTCATCTGTGGGTGATGAAACTAGAGTCAATTCAAATAGTTTCATCTGAATTTTTCATCTTTTCCTGTGGTTTATATATTATAATATGCTGTTATGCCCAAATATCCACAGCATCTCCCACTGAGAGGGCTAGTTTCATGCCTCATTGACCTCAGCTGGACCATGGACTTGCTTTGGCCAAGAAATGTAGGTGGAGGTGACATGTTCCACCTACAAGTAAAAGCTTTAAAAACTGTCCCATGGTTCTGCCGTGGCTCTTGTCCCTTGCTCCATAAGCCTGGGATGAAGAGGACTTTGATTAGGACTCTGAATAGGTTTTCACCTGGTCTAAAGGACATGTAAATTGGCAGAAAATAAGCCTTTTTTTTAAGCCCCTGAAATTTTGGACTTCTTTGTGATCATATCACAACAGCGTAGGCTAAGAAGTTCACAGTTCAATTTTTTTTTTTTTTTGGACACATACAAGTTGTGATACCTATGAACAACAAGTTCTAGAAGTTTTCCCTACCACTTTTTGCTCTAATTAGATTCCTGGATCATAAATCTGAATTTTACATCACTCAATGTGAAAACAAATGTTACAGCACATGGAAGACTTGTTGTGTTCCCACTGACATTAAAGAAGAATGAGACAGAAAAATAAGGTGTTCAACTCTCCTGTTGCTGTTATTTTCAGTCACAATACTTTTATGAGATTAGTAATTACGTTGATGTTAACTTTGAAGTGTATGGTCTTGGATTTAGAAGATTGTTTAGACACTTTGTAAAAATGTACTTCGGTAGAGATGAAATAAGTATTTTTTAATGTTACAAAATTCCTTCACTCTAGGAATAAGGAATGAGTGGGTGAAAACTTCTAACAGAATTTAGGCTTACTTTTGTAATGCATTTTGAAATAGAGTGGGTGATCAAACACTTGATTGATAATTGGATGGAATGATCTTTAAAGATCATTCAAATTTATATTAGGTTCTTAAAACACTTTTTGTTTTAAAAACAAAAAGACCAAAAATGAATAGAAAAAATAGTAACCTCAAAACCAAATCTTAGAATGAGTTAAATTTATTTACTCATGTCTTCTTCTTTCATTTTGATATTATTCAACATATTCATAATTGTAATTAGACCAAAATGTTGCCCTATCATCATAAACAAGTTACCCTGAAAATGTCACATTAAATTAAAACAAAAATCATGGTGTTAGCATTAGTATTAATGAGGCAAGTACAGTTGTATGCAGTTAAAAAAAATAGTTCAGCAGAGGAAATGTTGCTTGGATTGAATTTACTTGCAAGTGAATAGCAATTTAATGAGTTGGGTTGTTTCAGCCTCATCCCTTGGGGTCACTTGAACACATCACAAAACCGCTGGAGTTTTGGCTCAAGTGTCAACATCTACTTATAAACTGTCTTGGACCAGAAAGCCAAGTACTTCAAACCAAGGATCTGGTTGTGTCTTGCTTTCTGTTTCTTGGCACCAGATCTTGGCTCCAGAAACTTTATTCACATTTATTAGACTGCCTTCATAAAACAAAGAGATTAGATGATCATCTATCAAGCGTTGGCCTATTTCTGCCTTTTGCTCATATGATGTTTCTTCACTAGCCAACAAAAGAACTCTGTAGCTCCTTACATTTCTACTTTTTCAAAGGCTAATTTTGTTTGAAGAGCAAGTCTCCAATTTGGAGGGTAAGTGGCTTTTATTTTTCCTGTGTTGACCATGAATTTAAGAGCTGAAGAAAAAATTACAAGTTTTAGTCATTAGAATGCTCAGTTTTTCCAGGTTATAAAAATTCCCTTTTGAATATTGGAATTATTCTTTTAACATTCTCTAGAACCAGGTAATCATTAAAATTCAGATTAACACATTCAAGATAACAATTCGTTAACTTAATGTTTCACATTTTAAAAATCTGAAATTACAGACCTGTATGCCATTTGATTTACCTAAACATGAAGAATGTATGTGTTTTACTCAAACATCACTAGATAAATTTGTATCATGAATATAATCTATTAAACACTTATGTCTCTAGCCTATATTTCTCTGAACTACAGACCTACATTTCCACTTGTTCATCTCCATTTGAATCCTTAGTGATATCTCAAACTCAGCATGCCTGAAAGCATATTCTTGGCCTTCCTGTCAATCCTAGATTTCTTTTGACTTAGAATACCAGCAACATGACAGTCATTTGACCCTCCTTCCCCCTCTGCCATATTAGTCCACGTGTGAAGGACTTGGTGTTGGGTTTCCTTCAGTTACTGTAATCCATCATCTCTTGGTTTGAAATTGGGCCTCCTTCATCTTCTTTACTTCCCCAATTTCATTCTCCCATCACTGCCAAAGTAACATTTTACTAACACAAATCTGGTTGTGCCATACCCCTTATGCTTCTTATGCTTATGATATGTATCAAAATGTGGATGTCTTTGTCCATTGGTACTGCAATAACAGAATAACCAAGACTGGGTAACTTACAAAGAACACAGATTTCCTTCTTGCTGTCCCAGAGGCTGAAAAGTCCAAGATTAAGGCACTGGAAGGTTAGGACCCAGTCTCTCTGCTTCCAAAATGGCACCATGAACACTGTATCCTCATAATAGAAAAGCAGAAAAGAGAGGACCCACACCCACAAGCCCTTTTTATGGTGCCATTAAATCCATTCATGACAGCAGAGTTCTAATGGCCTAAATACTCCCTTTAGGTATCACCTCCCAGTACTGTTGCCTTGGGGATTAAGTTTCCAACACAGGAATTTTAAGGACACCCTCAGATCATAGCAGCCAGCATGGCCTCCAGGGCCCTGTAAGACTGACCTTTGCCTGTCGTTAACCATCATATCACCATCTCTCTGTGCTGTAACCATACTGGCTACCACTCATTCCTTGATTTGCCATGCTGGTACTTACTTAGCTCCTCATCCTTTGGGTCTCAGCTCTGATTTCAATCCATAGATACTTGTGAGCAATGTGTTCGAGAGTCACAGGTAACCATGCTGTAGTTTTGAAATACAAATATCTGTGAATATGTGTTGTGTTAGTCAGTTTCCCATCATTGAAACAAAATACACAAGAAACAATCTATAAAGACAAAAGATTTATTTTGGTTCACAGTGTTAGGTTTCAATCCACGATCCATCAGACCTATTGTTTTTAGTCCTCTGGTGGTGGTGCCAAATGCAGTGACTGGGAGCATATGGCAAAACAGACTACTTACCTCATGGCCAGGAAGCAAAACAGAAAGAAGAAGGGTATGTCTGCAATGACCTAAGGACCTGTCATGAGGCCCCACCCTCTGCAGATTCTATCACCTCCTCATAGTGCCATCCTGAGAACCGAACATGCTGCATTTTGAATATTGAATGTCTCCCAAAGACACATGTATTTATCCTTCACAAATGCTGGATCACAGTGGGCACATAATGTGTATCAACCTTTTATAACCTACTGTTTTGTGTTGGATTTAAGGTGACATACATGGTATGGCCAAAGTAAACAAACCACAAACGTGGACTGAGCTATTGTAATCTATTGGGTAGGGGGAATTAAAATTACTGGGGAAGAAGCTGGTGTACTTTTGCAGTAGAGTCTAGAATGTAAAAATTATAATCTGCCTTAAATAGAATGGAAGAGAAGAATGTGACTTTAGCATAATAAGTTCTTCCCATTTTCCTTGTTGCCTTTGTTACAATGAACACTTTTATCCACCACCTTAAAATCCCACTTCCTATTATGTCAAAGTTCTTCCTCTCACTAGTACAAATTATTTTTCCTAATTATAGTGATTTAAATTTATTTTTAAAAAATTACTTAATGAAACTTTGTTTTGCTTGTAGGTGGTTTGGACATCCTCAGTATTTGCCTGCTGTTTCCTAGTCAACCCTGCTTTATGAAATGGAATGAAGCTGAAAAATCACCTGCTTTTTTGTGAATTTGAAGGAAGATTGGGATGATCTCAAGTAACTAGACTCTAACTGCAGCGATGAGTTCAGACGAGAAGGGTGTGTCGCCTGCTCATAAAACTTCCACTCCAACCCATAGAAGTGCCTCCTCTTCAATATCCTCCCAGAGGGACAGTAGGCAGGTAAGAGAAGAATAGAAAGCGCATTTTGTTGTTTTATGCAAGTACAGTACCCTTAGGATTGGATGGAATTGCTAATTAATTCCAAATTTTGTTGTGAAGTCTTTCATTGCACAGGAAATCTCATTATTTTCTATGAATACGTCTGATGATGTCATGAAGCTCCTACTCTTCTTTTTGCCATTTAAGACCCTTTTTTAGCGCAGACCACAGAAAGGGTATAGGGTCACTAGGGGAAGCCCTCCAGTTTCCTTGTTGTCTATACCTGCAGGGAGATCCAGCTACTTGCTCTCTTTCTTCATTCTTGGAGGTGGAAAAGGCTCTAGGAATCCACAGAGGACTTCTTTCTCTAAAACTCTCATTGTCCACCAAGTTCTAACCTCTATTTAGTGTTCTGTGGAATTTGGTAGATTCAGGAATTTGATTACAAATGAAATTATAATATCAGTCAGTGAGAATGCAACAATTTTTTAAGGAAAATAAATTGTCATTGCTTGATTATGGTAGAAAACATCTATAGTTCCATTTGAACCCATTCTTTAAGTTATTTTTGTTTACATAGTCATTTCTTTACTCTTTTCATGACTTTTGTGCTGCCAGGGTTGCATGGGGTTTGATCATATGAATGCTATTCATGGTCACAACAGTGGTGTTTCAGCTGGCACAGATCCAAGAATAACTATTTTCCCTTACTATCTTGTGAGAGTATTTTAGTTGGGTAACTAGAAATTCACAGTTAACATTTTATGAAAACTTTCCATCTGCACAACTTTCAGTTAGTGAATATTCTTGCAAGATCTCCATCCCCACCCCTATTTGATATGTTCAAAGCATATTGTCTAGAAGTGTGTGTATCAGTTACTAATAGTATATTGTGTGTGTGGATCTTGGACAGCCCGTTCAGATGTGAATCCATTCTTCTAGATGGTGAGGGTGCTATTCAGGTAGCCCTCAGTCTCAAACCTCCCAGCACTCCATGTTCCACATCTAGCAAGAAGTTCCGGGGGAATCTGTAAGCATTGGAGATTTTTTTATAGCTTTCATAGGTCCTAAGGCAGCTATTTTTACAACAGTCTTGGGGCATTTATGACAGTGGTGTCTTTTGTTGCTAAACTCAGAAGACACCTGTATTATTACTTAGAAGCAATTGTACTATTAACTGAATCTGTGATTACACACAGTTATAATATTTATTACATTGCATTTGTAGAGCCAAAGAAAGTTAGAGCACGGTGAACTGAAAATACCTGTATATTAAATAGCCACTGTGTATTGAGATGCTATCTAAGTTTGTAAATCTAGTTGACCTTTCACCTGTTCCCCTGTTCTTTCTTGATGTGCCTTCCCCATTTTCCCCTTGCCCTGGTCCATATACATTGAGAGTCTTTTTAAGCAGTATGATCTTCCTGGCTGCTACAGGTAGAAAATAATTGACGCAGCTCACCCTGGAGACCTTGGCAACTGGAAATGACTAATGGCTGCTGTTGTTGATCTGCCTGTTGCACCTGAGCTCCAGGGTCGCCATACAAAATAGGACAGAGAACCAAGACCCTGGTCTGCCAAAGGAAGCATGAAGGTGGAATGTGTGACTCCTCAGTGCGCAAGTGGGAAGTGTGAGGATGCGGTGGGAAAGGAAGTAGCCCCTAATTTATGATCATGAATTCTAGACAAGAGACATTGTTCAAATGGTTGTTGTTTTTTAAGGAGAGAATTTACTTTCTTTCCTGTTTGTCTCAGCAATTGGAAACTCTCTCAGATATTCTCTTTTGGTTCCTTCCTGACACCTGTTTTGTATCTGTCCATTTCCCCTAATAAGAAAGAATAATTACAGTTCTGTTTTTCTTTCCCTACCTCAATCACTACCTGAAGCCCAGAACTTATACTACCTAGAAATTTTAGTGATCCTGTGATGTACCGTAATATGATGTAATGTTTTTATGTGCATTTATTTTGTACACTGTTTTCATGGGGAAGAGACACAAAGAAAGTGTCATAAATTAGTTTTCATTGAATTCTATCCGCTTCTCTAATTTGACCGACATCTATGCAGATGGTGCCAAATTGCAAAGTTCAGCTCTTTGTCTTCTACATTAATCACATAGGTAAAGATTCTAGACATAGTGATATTTTAATGCATGTTTTCTGTTATTCCCAAATTCTAATCCCAAATTGGTAATAAAATGATTGTGCATTTCTACTCAGATGTGCCACCATCTGATTGTGACTTAAACCAATGTGTATGAGTCAGCATTGCTACCAGTGTAGTCATTCTTTCAGGGACTCAGTATCAATGCCATGTCTTTGTCCTCTACTTCTCCCATATTTTTCTGTTGATCATTTCTTCCTCTGCAATATCACCGTTCCTCTGTTCCCACTGTCAGCTCCTCAGCCTAAACTGTAAGGTATCGATCACACCTTCCCAGGGTCTGCAGCGCATTCTTGCCTCACCATCCTCCTCATGACCTCACCATTTCACATTTCCTGAATACGGCAGGTTCATGTTCAAAATCCTTTAAAGATTCCCTGTTGCCTATGCAATTACAGCCAAGTGTCCAGTGACCACTATGATCTGGTCCAGTCTTATATCCCATTTTTCCCCTAACCTGCCCAATTTTGTTGCTCGTGGTTCCTGAGCCTGCCCCATCTCTACCTCTGCCTAATCCTTCCTTCATGAAATTCCCTTCAGTCCACTGGATTCCTCCCTCTGCATCAAGGACCAGCTCATGTGATGTTTCACTGGCCACTCAAACCCACATTGCCTTCTCATTTCTGAGCGTTCATAGAACTTTTAAGCAGTATTTGACATTTTTGTATTGTTCACACATCTTTTTATGTATTGATCTCAATTGTTTACCGAGCTCTTCTAAACAGTTTGTGTACTCTTATTCTTCAGAGATAAGCTCCGCACCTCAATTTGTGTGTGTGTGTGTGTGTTGCTGGGGAATGAACCCAGAGCTTTGTATATGCTAGGCATGTGCTCTACCACTGAGTTGTATTCCCAGCCCTGCACCTCAAATATTTTAATATATCCTGGAGGATATTTTTAAAGACCTGCCACAATGTTAGCCTTGTCTTTTTATTGCAAAATTTTCATTCCAGATTTATTTGTCCTCTCTCTTATTCCTTCCTCATGGATAAATAAAACAAAGAACATCTGTGCATAGTAGCGGTTGGCTGTTCTTCCTGCCACTAAGTTACTTAGCACAACAGAGGAAAAAGGGAGAGGAATTGGGACATGAAGTGACTCAGTGCCCCTGTGATTTCAATAAATATTTCTTCATCAGTGATAGGGTCAAGACTCCACTTAGTATTTAACAAGTTATAAGACTTCAGTAATTGTTCCATTTATGTTTTACTCAAATGCGACCTTAGATGTTAGGACATCTAGCACAATTGCCTCTCTGTGTTTGTGCGTGTGATCAAATGACTCATAAACCACAATAAATATATATGCCATGAAACCTTCAAAGAAGTAATGAAGGAGCTGATTAGAATCTCGACTTAGCCATAAGCCAGCATCCCCCAAAGTAGTTACCAAGGCACATTCCTTCAGAGGTATGAAAAGAGCTCCTGTAAAGTAGATTGAAACATGCTAAACAAAATCTTTTTTGTAATGTGCATTAAAAAAATTTTAAGGACAATGGTAAGTGCTGAAGTAAGACTTTTCTTTAATTAACTCTTCTAGAACTTAGTAGATTATGAAACTTTTTTTTCCCCTTTAAGATTTGGTTGTTAAAAATCTAGATTTTTCTTGCTATTAAAACCTAAAGTAAATAGCAGAAAGATAAGTACAGTAGAGGGAAAGAAATGGAGAGTTGGAAGAGGAGGGCAAGGGGAAGTACTAGGGACTGAATTAGAGAAAATTATATTTCATTCTTTTATAATTATATCAAAATGAATCCTAATGTTATATATAACTGAAAAGAACCAATTAAAAAAAAAAAAAAAAAAGGAAGACCTAAGGACCTGGATCCCAGATCCTTAATGGCAATACAAGACTGGACTACATTAGTCAGTAATGGCTTCCAGTTTAGAGGGGGCATTTACTTTCCAATAAGCCACAGTCCTTGCCTATCCTTATTGATTTCAGTGCTTATTTTTATTGATTGCTTGGCTCCATAAAGCCTCCGGACTTATGAACCCTGATCCCGGACGTCAGTAGGTCCATCATGGTAATATTTAACTTACCCAGGGAAATCTCCACTTGGGTGATAAGAAGGCATCTCACACTAAATGTTTCTAAAATTGAACTCCTGGTTTTCCTCTCCTCTCCACTCCTTTCCAGTTTTCCCTCTCAGTACATGACAATTCTGTCCTTTCGATTGGTATGCTCTCGAGCCCAGGAATCATTTATGTATTTCACAGTCTGCTTCCAAACCATCAGCAAATTCTATAGGTTTTACCTTCAGAGTGCACCAGGATTCTCACTGCTCCACACCACCTCCTTCCCCGCCACATGCTCTGAGACACCATCATTTTTCACGCGTACTATTGCGGCAGTTTTCTACCTGGTCTCCCTGCTTCTACCCTTGCCCAACATACAGGTCATTCTTTACAGAGCAATCAGGATATTCCCTTCAAAATGTTAAGTCAGATCAAACGTCTTTTCTATACAAAGCCTCCAGTGACTTCTCAGCTCTCCCCAAATAATAACTGTTGACTGTTGTCATTTATAACCTGATTCTGCATAACTCTCTGATTCCATCTCTCCCATGTTCCCCTTCAGTTGGTCCTCTCCAGTATGTTCTTTAGAAATGCCAAACATGTTCCCACCTCAGGGCCTTTGCATTTTTATTCTCCTCATCCTAGCTAGGTTTTCCTCCAGCCGTCCCTGGCTTGCCCGCACACTTAACCGAGTTTTCAAATGTACTGTCTGGGTAGCCTGCCCTACTCTCCCTAAATGTCCTCACCACTCACTGTCTACTTTGCTGAGTTTATTTTTCTCAAAGCACTAATCACCACTGGCATGCTCTATATTTGTTTATACAATTCTTTCTCTGTTTATGTCTATATCTACTTCCTCTGTTCCCTGTCTTGGGATTATACGTTCCATGAAAGCAAGGTTTTATTTATTTAATAATGTATTCCG
The DNA here is from genome assembly GCF_902686445.1 of Sciurus carolinensis. Classification (NCBI taxonomy): domain Eukaryota; kingdom Metazoa; phylum Chordata; class Mammalia; order Rodentia; family Sciuridae; genus Sciurus; species Sciurus carolinensis. Next base: position 127,025,772 of record NC_062215.1, read on the forward strand.
AGCCCCTTGTACTCATGCTGTGTATATGGTGAGCTTGCATATGGTAAGATCCAGAAAAATTTGAATAAGTGAATGAAGAGTTGGCATGAAGGGAAGATTGTAAACCAGGCTCCAGGTGTGTGGATGGCTGTGGAGGAATAATTATACAATTGAGAGATGACAGCAAGAAGGGAAAGTGTTATGGCAAGGAGTTTTAAGTCTCACAGGACTGGATTTGGGGAACAGAAGGATTATCCCAATGTCACAGAACAGAGCTGACAGCTCAGACCCTTCTCCCTTCTCCTGAGAGTGTGTGGGGTGGAATAAATGGCTGAGGTGTGTGAAGGAAATGATATCAGACAAAAGCAAAGAGTTGAGAGCATTCTGCACAGATGTGCAGAATATTGGTAAGAGTGGGAGGTAACCTATTTTAAAATTGGAGTTATTGTTTCCTAGTCAGTCATGGTACTTAATTTATGGTAATGGTATACAAGAGGGTCATTATGTTTGTGATCCACTGACTGCGTTTTGTTTTCCTAATTATTTTTATACTTCTATAATTTGGAGAATTTTTTTAAAAGTATAATGTCTGAGATCACCATGTAAAGACGGTTTCAGAAGTCTGGGTTCAGGCCCAAAATTCTGCATTTTAAAAAATAAGAATCACATTTGGAATCAATTATTATTTTTATTTGTATTATTATTGAGACATATCAGAAAATCAAACAGCGTGGCTCTATGAATACAGGGATTGGAATGCATCATTTCCAGGTGATGGTGCCTACTCTGTGTGAATTATCACAACTCCACCAGATTGGGTCTTTTAAATCCTTAAGTCAGTCTATTTCGTTGCATAAATCAAAAGAGAAATTATAATTATTCAGAGTTTGCTGAAGCTCAGAGATCATAAAATAAAGTCTATATATTTTAAGGAAAAAATTATAAATAAGAGGCTGGTAGTTAATCTTCTTGCCAGTTTTTATTCAGTTCTTAACAATTATAGATTTCAAGTACATGGGTATCCAAAATTTTTCCTATATCTGATCAAGAACAGCTCATTTCAAAACCAATGGTTAATGCCCACTGCGGACTTGTGAAGGCCATCCCCAGGAGTGGTTCAGTGGGACTGTGTGCTGGCGTAACGTGACTGGTAACAGGATGACCTGGTCTTATAACAGCAACATCTTCTGTATTTGCAACTTGCAGAATAAGTGAAAAGGTGCCTAGAAAACCATAGAATAAAAATGTTCCTCATTACTATCTATACTTTAGGAACAAGGTTTTCATGAGAAGTTTTCATTACAAACAGTTTAAATATATCTCTCAGCATGTCTGTGAACTGAGTGGGATGATGCCCCTGGAGTATCATCTTCAAATAGCTTTGTTAAGTGAAATCACCAAATTGCTTCTCTGAAACAGGGTCTCTGTCTGCTGAATCTGAAACCTATGTCCATCTTTGAATTGTATGAAATATTATGTTCTCTCAAATTAAAAAAAAAAAACATAATTTTTAGAGGAAAAAAAATTTAAGCATCTTTGATTGGATACCTAACCTCCGATTTAAATCACCTCCAATCATATCAAGAAGGAGCAATATAACTTGAATTCTTAATTCTATCTAGAATTCCAGTGGACCTGCAAACACTGCAGGTTGACCCTGAACTCAGTTGTTGTAAAAATACTGACCTGATCTAAAAATATGCATTGTCTTCAGTAGAGGGATACTACAAAATAAATCTTTTGGTCTAAGTATTTTTAAGTTCTTGAGTTGCTTCTGATTTCAGTATAGTCTTTTTGGGATTCCATCTATTCCATGGAACTAACTTTTTAGGACTTGGGACCAATGTCAATAGGAAAATAACAATTGATAGCAAAATTTTGCACCGTGACCAGCTTTTGTGATTTAGATGCATTTTGCAAATTGGGTATTCTGAGAAGTCTAAATGTTAGGCAGCATTCATGAACAAGCTAACAGTACAACACCAGAAATGTCTAATATTTCATTAACACTCACTATGGAAAGTTGGCACTATTGGCACCTTTTTTAGAGAACTAAACTTGGCCAAAAGTGGTGAAATATCTTGCCCACAGCTATTGAGCAGTGAAGACAGGGTTTGTTTCCTGCAATTCTATTTTTGGAGCCATTCTTGGCCCCTCCATTGGTTGATCAGTTGTAAAACCTAGTCAAGCTTGATGTCCAGGGGAGGGCTTTCTGTGTACTTGTAAGTGAACTTTGTAAGTCAGCATTTGTCAATCACTTCTGAGTTACATTTGCCTCCTCATTTTTCCCCCAGCAATGACAGTATTTTTCATAACCTCATTGACCTGGGAGACTATAAACCAAATGGCACATAGACCAAAATGTTCATAGTTTTCATGGAGTGCTAGTATCATAGGTGTATTTTATGTTATCTGTGCTTTTCTGAATTTTCTGTGTTTTTACTACATGTTTTACTTTTAGAATGAGAAGTGTTGATAATTTGTTTATCGAAAACTTCTATAAGCCTTTTTCACTAAAGGCAATGAGCAGCCCTACAGCTTTCTTTGCTTTTCCCTATCATTTGAGGATCCCTGTTGCTTGGTGTTTACAGTATGTGTTCAGTCCATGTCGAATGGGCTGAAATTGAGTCTATCAGAAAGAAGTTTGCCACCTGGCACTCTGATGTTCATTGCAACATTCTGGGGTGAGAATGTATTCATTGCTTTCCCTGGTGTTCCAGATAGAGAACTCTCTGGGCCTGCCTAGATCAGTTCTTCACCTTGTACCCTGAGATGACTGATTTGGGGAAACATTTTTACAGGAACAAATCTGTTTGTTGGATCCAAGATTAACATTGCCTATTAGATTCTCAGGCACAACACCAAATGAATGGAGCCAAAGTATAATCTGATAATGAGCCCCAGAGGGTCTCTAATTCAGTAGGGCGTTGATGAGGCCTGAGAATCTTCATTACAGAAGTGCCCAGGAGACCGTTATTCACTGGGGTTTGGAAATATTGCTTTTACAGAATACATTTATAGGTGTTTCATTAGAACTATAAAAACATCATCCTAAAGGACCAGAAGTCTATAAAACTACTTTATTTGCTTTTCAACTGAAACAAATAGAAAATTTTACTTCCCTCAGCCCAGAATCCACTGTAACTCCCCTGGATTGTAAAATATTCTCACAAAGGTAAAGGGAAACCTCCTACAGTATTTGGTAATTCATATGTCAAGTACCAGACTTCTTTACCTCAAATCCAAATAAAGAGCCAATTTTGTAAAATTTATTATAACCAGCATTGGTGTGGTTTCAGGGAAATAGGCACTTCATGTGCTATTGCTAAGCATGTTAATTGATTTTGCTTTTTTGAAGGATGATTTATAATATCTAGGGTCATTAATGAAGTAATATCATACATAGAACAAAAAACATATTCCGGAAAGTAATTAAAGATACATGTAAATATTTCTGTGCAGGAATGTTTCTCAAAGTAGTCTTATGGTAGTAAAAAATTAAAGGCTGTCTAATGTTCAACAGAGATATTTAAAATTTCTATCATAGCTATGTAGTGAAATATTACAAAACTGCTAGAAATGTTTTTGAAGACTATTAAATGCTGTGGGGAAAATTATATATTGTTAATTTTTAAAAAGGTTATGAAATTGAAAAAATAGTACAATTTATTTTTTTTTTAATTTTTTTTTTTTCTACAGTGCTGAGGATTGAACCCAGGGCTTTGTGCTTGCGAGGCGAGCACTCTACCAACTGAGCTATCTCCCCACCCCAGTACAATTTATTTTTAAGAATCAAGAATTTATATGTGTTAAAAAAAGATGAAAGAAAATATACCAACATATTGAGTTTATGACTTTGTCGAGGGTGATTTTAAGTTCTTATTTTTTGCTGTTTTTCCCCAAAAAATTTCTGCAATGAATATGTATATATGATTTTTAAGGTTGTATTTGTGATGTAATTTGTGTGGGTGTGTCTTTAAAACAATATTTGGAATAGAATAAACATGATAAAATTGTTCACTATTTTAATAATAAAATAAAAAGACCTAACTGCATAAATATAAGGTTAAAAGTTAACTGAATATGAAATATACACCACATAAGAACTTGAACAAGTTTCTAAAACCTCTTTGAGTTTCTGAGGAATCGACCAGGTCACCTTTGTCCTCTTTAATCTCATGGTCATTGAATCACGCCTGAGCAGGAACTTAGACACTGTAGATATTATGGCAAATATTTATTCATTCAGTCATCCATCAAATATTTTTGAATACATAAGACATGCCATAGATATACATGCTCTGAGTTTGCAAGGGGGATCAAAATAGTCTGATTCTGCCTCAAATATACATATATAAATGTTAAAAGGTAGATTTTTCTTGCTTGTATTGTTAGCAAAATGTCATGGATGATTATTATGTTGAAAACTTTTTGTATTCTGGGTAATTGTGAAATCCTTGTAGAAAATGACCAATTATCTTTAGTATTCTTTTCAAGTCACAGGGACTGCTCTCCAGCTTTTAAATTAACTCTATGTGTTCTAGAGCCTTTGCTCCTGAAATGGACTAATATCCATCCACATTATTTGCTATTTATTTGTAATTTCTGTATTGAAGAATGACCAGTATATGCTTTTAGTCCAGTTGCTCTGGTTTCCAGTGGTTGTGTTTGCTGTCAAGTTTTTAAGTACAGTGTAAGTACTAAGTTTACCAGTTAGTTCTGGTTCTGGTTCAGCCTAAAGGCAACCATGGGAATTAAAAAGCTATTTATTCCTACCTCTTCATATTCAAGATCACTGCATTATTTCACAGCTATCAGTGGAGCCCTTGATGAATTCAGATGGTGTGTTTTACAATGAAAGGTTTCCAAAAGAGACCAGATAAAGGTGGTGCTATAGACGTTAGTTTGTTATAACCTTCCCATTTCTGTGCAGGAAGAATCAAGACTGTGATTACTTTGTTTTATCCCTTCGGGTTTTCCCAGATGTGCTATGCAGACTTTCTCTAGCTAATATTTCTATAATTTTCTACTTTAATTTTAGCAGAGCTTATATGAAAGCTTATTGTTATTGCACTTCTGCTATCTTTCAGTGAAAGCAAGATTATTGTTTTAGAGTAAGTAGTTGGATTACTACCTTTCCAGCCATGGCCTTTTAGCTTCAATGATTTTAATATTTTATACAAAGAAAAAAAATTCTCTAAGGGATTTGTTAAGGCAACAGCAGGCGTCTCCTGTGCATCTTCCACCAACAGGTGTTCAGGCGAAGGCAGAATCCTGGTGCCACAGCTGCCATTGCTTTCCCATTTGTGTGTGCCTGGGGCATCTATCTCCACTGACATTGACAGTTTTCTCAGTAAATTCTGATGTGCAGGTCACAAGGTGGTGCTGATCACAGGTACTGGGTTGACTGGATGAAGAGATGGCCATGTAGTGTGTGGATTCGCCACTTGCAAAAGGACTCCCTACAGCATGTAGTCATCTTTCTGTGACACTAGGAATATGTTAGGTTCCTAGACATTTATTCATGTAGTATTTACAGGTGAACTATAGGTATGATGGAGTGTCTGCTGTGTACCAGCCTCTAGGCAATACTGTACATACACTGAGTGCCAACTCGGTGACTTGCAATGAATTACAAGGGAGATCTTTTATCCCCGTTTTATAGATAGAGAACACTGAGGCTGAGAGAGGTTTGTAGTTTGTCTAAATCACATAGTAAATAGAATGAGATTTTGTGTTAGTCTGTATGACTGTGAATCTTAATGTTCCTTTCTATACATCGTGTACTGTATCCCCAAGGTAAAAGCTAGATGATTTACTCTTAGTTCTTAAACATTAGAAACTGAAAATTAACCTTGAGGTAGCTCAAGGTTAGCAAAACAAAATTAACCTTGAGGGTTTATTATATTTAAAGAGTTCTATAATCTTTTCCTTTTTATTTTACTCATTTCTACCTTCCTGACCCAGAGAAGGTTGTGGTGGGGTATGCCTGGTGATATGTTCAGTTAGTTTTGAGGACCTATACTGTATAAAATTGCTGTAATTTTTGTCATTTTACCTTACTATTGACTTTGGTAAAAGGCAATATTTAAAAACTTGGACTCTAGATTGAAATCTTGATGCTCCCTAGGCCTCATGGTTCAATCAGCCACGAAATATACTCAGCAGTCACTGTTCAACAGCTTGTTATGGAGATGTAATGAAACAGTCCATGTAAAGCATAGAGGTAGGGATAAAGTACTGAATAAATACTAACTTCTGTCATCACCATCACCAGTATCCTATGATGGTTAATAGTATCAATGAAATAGTATTGTTGTGTTAAAATTAGGTGTAACTAGAAGAAAGACAAGCCTAATAACCAAAAGCTTGAAAAATTACTTTAGAAACGTCTAAAGTATTTTAGATGCTTTTCTTTAGAAATATTTTGTGTAATTTGTGAACATAAAAGCATTTTGGATAAGATAGGTGAACAGTATCAGTGAAGTAACATTCAGAGAGCAGTGATCCAATTTTCTTACTGTCCTAAACTTATATGAAAAGTGAGTCTATATAGAAATTTGTAGCCACAGCCTAAAATATTTCTCACAATTCCTTTATGCCTCTGAAATGAAATTGAAGTAAGTAAATGACAAGAAACCCTGTTCAACAGATCATGTTCCTCTCTGAGACTGAACTGCTCAGCTATTATTAAGGGTCTCATTGTCTACCACATCTATGATACTGAGGAAACAGGACTACCATCATGTTGGCAGGTTTCCACCTGCTGCCCAGAAGCTATTGAGATCAGTGGACACTAACCTGGGGATCATACTTTCATCAAGTTACAGAGCTGCAGGAAAGTGTGTGTTCTAGACTCCTGAACTGAGCTAAATATGCATCAGTTCCCTCTGAGCAGGGGGAACAAGAGGTGGGTAAGTACTTACTTCCTCCTTGTCTGTATGTCCTAAGTTCCTTTAAAAACTGACCTGAAAAATTAAGTTGTAATTTTAATTTTTTAAAGGAAACTTGATTTTAAAAAAAACAATGACTGTGTTTATGTAACCCTTTATTTAACTTGCTTATATAACATGTAAAACACCTTCAAGGTAGCAGCATGTGTTTCCAAGTCACTGTGAAGGAATATGAAAATAGCCGTCTTGTAAGAAAAGGTACAAAAAATTACAGCACAAATTATGATCTTAAAAGAAGTCATATGAAAAGAACTAATTTTTTAACTGTGGATGTTGCAAATTCTAATGTGATGGGTTCCCCATTGACCCAGTCAGAGCTGTAAGTTAAATAAACAAGTGCTCTGTGATTAATCCACTGGAGTTTTCATTTTCAAAAGTTGAATTCTTTAAATGTTTTCAAAAGTTCTATTGGAGCTATGATATTTCTTATAATGTCAAAGTAAGCTAGAAGGTAGTTTCATGTCTAATCATGTATTAATGATGCTAGGAGTTGTTCTCTATGGATTAATCAGAAAACACCAAAAATTTCAGATTTTTTTTTGCAGGGGAGTGGTACTAGGGATTAAACCCAGGACCTTGCACTTGCTAAGTGTGGACTGCACGCTGAGCTACATAACATACAATGTGCAGAGCTTTTCTGGGTTGTGTTGTGGGTAAAAGAGATGGGGTACGACACTGAAGGTCAGCCAATCCTGCCTTCAAGGCACCAATCTAACCGGTGTTGGAGGCTGAGTGTGTTAACTTAACTCTTCTTTATAGCTGCTGATAATAAAAACACAGCATTCGAGTACTTAGATATTTAATTTAAAACAATGAGCAGCCAGGTATGTGATTACATAGCTTTAGATACACGCCTTTAGTTTAAAGAACCTTGAGTTTGAAGCCATTCAAAGCAATTGGACAATTTTTTTATTATAGCGTAGATAATGATGATTCGATTCTAAGAGTACACAAATATAAGACTGACAAGTTTATGTAAGAAGAAAGTAATATTGTGGGCTTTGTGCCAGGTACAGGGGTAGGTATCTTGCAGATATCAGTCCTGGTTAACATGGTTACTAAACCTTCTGATCTGCAAAATTTTGGCAACATTTTCAGAATCCCCCTCTATAGAGACAGAATTCACATTTATCACACTTTAAATATACAAATTGATTTCTATGTCAGTGGCTTGATTTGGAAATTAGGGATTTAATTCCATTTTCCTGGTCAAGATTCTTGAGTTAATCCTTCATTTCCTGCCTACATAGTTGCCAAGGTCCAGTTTTGCTTTTCTTACCTGTTTTTTTGTTTTGTTTTGTTTTGTTTTTTGGTTTTTTTTTTGTGGGGCAAGGGAGTTGGAAAGGGAGGTAAATTAGAAATTTATGTGTGTTTTTTTGCACAGCAACCTACAAGTATAGGAAATGGAGAATCCTTAATGAAAAACTCAGAACAACATACCAAGTGGAAAAACTAAAATAAACAAAAAGCAGTAGCCACATAGGACAAGGTGAATGCATGGTTTACAAAAATATGTTTAGCATTATTTGGGTTTTTGTCTGAGAAAACTCTCTCTAGAACATAAGCATCACAAGAACAGTTCTCTGGTCTTTGTTCTCTGTCACCCTGTCATCTGTGCCTGGCTCAGGGAGGTACCCAGTAATGATTGACTGATTATTTAAATGAACAAATGAGTGAATGAATGAATGAGTCATTTCACAGACATTGTCAGGTCTTCTGATTTATTATATTTATTTTACTGGATTTTTTTGTTGGTATTCTATTAGATAATGAGGGAACTTGCTACTAAATGTGTATACACTTATAAATGGTTCTAACTCTTGATTTTAAAAATGGTACCTAAGATCTGAACACACCCCCAACTGATCATTCACAGCACAACTTTGCTTTTGACTCTCCCATGAAAGACATCCACACAAATATGAATACTCAGCCATATTTATAGTTTTTCTTTGATAATTCAAGTAAATATGGAAATGGAGAAATCAGAGTCTCAGCCAATACTTAAGTTGTCCTTGGGTGCTGTGACCGTCAGATTAGGAATTCTTGCTAATCTCTGGTCTCAAAATACCTCTTCTTATTTTTTCTGCTTCTGCACAAATGGGAGGAAGGGGAACAATTCCTCGATCTTTCACATCAGTTATTTTCTTCCTAATAAATGATTTAACATGTGTACTCAGGTAGGATATGTAAAATGTATAGTCTCTTGTTTTCAAAGTAATAAAATTAACCAAAAGTTTGAAGATTTATAAGGGAATTTATGATGGAATATTACTCAGCCTTAAAGAAGAATGAAATTGTGGCATTTGCCAGTAAATGAATGGAGCTGGAGAATATTATGCTAAGCAAAATAAGCCAATCCCCAAAAAGCAAAAGCTGAATGTTTTCTCTGATATGCAGATGCTAATTCACCATGGGATGGGCAGCTAGGAAAGAATAGAGTTACTTTAGATTAGGTAGAGGGGACTGAAGGGAGGGGAGGGGTTTTGGGGATAGGAAGGATAGTAGAATGAATCAGACATTATTACCCTGTGTACATATAAAACTATATGACTGGTGAGATTCTACATCATGTATAACTAGAAGAATGAGAAATTATACTCCATTATATAAGATGTATCAAAGTGCATTCTACTTTCATGTATAACTAATTAAAACAAATTTTAAAATTTTTAAAAATCATTGATTATGTATTTCTGAGCTCCCAATTCTATTTCATTAGTATATGTTTGTCTTTACACCAGTTCCACCCTGTAGGAAAAAAAAAATTAGGAAACTTTGGTATAAGTCAAAGTTTTCTTTATGAAAAGCAAATATCAAATATTAATCTAAAAGTTTCCAGTGACATACCAAAAATGGAGACTTTGATGAATAAATAAAATACCAGCCCTGTCCATTGAAACAGTGAGATGTTATTACCAGAGTGAAAATATCACATTTCATTTTCAGCCTAAATCTGAATATTATACCAATGGAGTTATTTCTCTGATACCTTTCAGATCTATCCCTCCCAAAGAAAGTGCTCAGTTTTTTCCAAATATACAAATAATATATATTTATTTTAAAAAAATACTTTTTTAACCAGAACACTATTAAGAAAAATTAAAAATCACCTGTAGTCCTGCCACCTTTGTTCAATTACCACTAGCATTCTGGAATAAATTTTGATTATGATATATATGATATCATCACATTCTATATATTTTATGTGGCTTAATTTTTCAGTTGACAGACATCAAGGTTATTTTTTCCTTATTGGTAAACCTAGTTCCACATTGCCATTTTGGTATTGCTTTATAAGTCTGTACGATTCCCATATCAATTAGATTTTTTTGCTCTAATAAATTAGGCTTTTGTAAACATACCTGTTCTTTGCATACTGATCTGTTTATTTCTGTAGGGTAAAGACTTGGAACCAGGCACAATGGCACATGCCTATAGTCACAGCATGAGCAACATAGTGAGACTCTGTCTCAAAAAAAAAACTATGGAAAGACAGCTATGGGAGTGCGCGGTCATGAGTGTGTACTTCTTTTTCCAGAGGCACTTAATAGAATTGCAAACGCCCTCCTTAGGAAAACCAAACCCAGTTAATATTCCTTTCTCTCAAACCTGCTCCATTCTTGAATCTGATGGGTAAGAAAAAAAAGTTGATATTTTGGTTTTCATTTTTTTGAATACTTCTGAGGCTAAACATTTTTTCAAATGTTCTACATGATTTGCCTGCTCATAAACTTTGTCTGTTTTTCCTTTGGAATGTTGTCTTACTAATCTACTAATTTTGTTTTGCTAATCCAGATGTTCTTTATAGGATTTGTAAAAATATCTACTTTTTATTGTAGTTAATAAACAGTTTTTCTTCCCTGTGCATTTTTATAAAAAACTCTAGGGACTAAAGAACATTAAGGCTCTGGACTTTTCAACTTGGACTTTTCTCTTAGTCTGTTGCCATTTTCTTTTGGAGAGTTGGATGAATATTTCACTGTGAGACTTAGTCTGAGTGGACAATGTGCCATTCTCACAAAGTTGTAAAAATGTCAGACATCCTCATTATTTTGTGTGTGACTTCAAGATTTTCAGAGATACTACTCTGAATACCTAAGATTAAAACCAGCATTGCAGCAGAAGTTCAGCAGTAGATCCACAAGGGGAAGACAGAATCCTGAACCGACACATTTTTCTGATGATTGCTGTTTCCTTTGGTCTCTGAGACAGTCGCCGCTTAGACATTACTTACTGTTTGCACTGTGAACTGTTGTGTTTTCACCCCTGCGCTCATAAATATGAAGAATGGGTAGTCTAACTGAGCTATATTCATTTTCAGAGTATCCACATCTTGGAGAGGACAGCTTCCTCTGGCACCGAGCCCTCTGTAAGTCGGCAATTGCTAGAACCGGAGCCCATCCCCCTCTCTAAGGTCAGTGATCATATGTGGTTGCTTACTCAGATGGCCTGATGCTGGGACCAAATGAACTGTGAATAACTTTTTACACCTGACTCACCCAAAAGTGCTGTGACAGCCATTATAGGGTATCTCTTCTATTTCTTTCTGCCCCCAGTACACTCTTTGCTCTGGGTGAGGAGAAAGTAGATGAAAAATATGTATTCCTTAGATTTGCAGAGTTGCCTACGAAGGTTCAAAATTCTCTTTAAGAGACGAAAGAAGGGCTGGGGATGTAGCTCAGTTGGTAGAGTGCCTGTCTCACAAGCACAAGACCCTGGGTTCAATCCCCAGTACTGCAAAAAAACAAAAAAAAACAAAAAAAAACTCAAGAGAAGAAAGAAAGAGAAACTACTGTTATTCCCTGTTGGAGAGAGAAGGAAATATTTCTGTGTTGAGCTAATGACAAAAAAAATCACTGGGTCCAGCAATAATAATAACAATAATAATGACAGTTACCAATGATGACCCACATACTACATACTACTATGCTAAGTGCTTAGATACATTATCCCATTTAATGTAATTCTTATCAACAGCTTCATGCAATGCAGATAGGTGTTAAATTTTACAAATACAGAAACTGAGTTAGTACTTGCCCAATTATAAATGAAGAAAGGAAAGAAAAGAAAAACTCTTAAATAACAGAGCAGGAATTCAGACTGAGATTTGCCCAGCTCTACAACCAATGCTTTTTGGCTGTACAGGGATTTTTAAGGTAAAACAGTCCCTACATGGAGGGGCTGCTGCACATCTGAGATCTGTTCTCCTTCCCATGTCTGACCTTCCTAGCAATGAGCTCTGGGAGAACTTTGCAGATATTAAGACCTTTTCTGTTTCATGGAAACCAGAGTCCCTCTCCCTTCAGCCTGCTCTCTCTCATACTAGGAAAACATCTAAATTCACTAATGTCTAAGACGCAAAAATCTGTTGAGGAAATAGCATCTATTCCTCCCCACTGCTCCCTGAGAGGTTCAGTGAACTGGCTCCCTTATCGAGAAACTGAAAATAGAATGCATGCGGATTTTGAATTCGGATATAAAAATAGCACGTTAGTTCTAAATATGGTTAACTTCTAGATAAGTATAGCTGATCCTTCCACTTTGTTTTTTCTATATTAAACATAATCCTTTATCATATGTGTTAATATAATATATATTATATATGTTAATATAATACTACATTAACAAACCCTAGTATTATGGCAGATATACATTTGTATCTCTTTATACTTTAAAGACATTATAAGCTACAAAGTTTGTTCAATCAGACAGGAGTAAACTGCTAAGCTAAAGAAAGGGGGGAGTTATTAAACTACAAAAAAATAATTTGGAAATAAGTGACTTCCATTCAGACAGCAAATAGAGAATGCATACTTGGTAAATATAATTCATATATCTCTTTGAAACATCATCACTCAAGAAAGAATAAATAAATATGAGATACTGGGAAAGGCAGCTAATATTTATTGAACACCTATGCTATAGGAGATGCTGGAGTAGAACATATATTCTTTCATCAGCCCCCAACTCATTGAAGTAGGTCCTAATATTCTCATTTTGCTAATAATTAGAGCATAATATCTCAGGCATAAAGACTCAACTTGGTTAAACATCAATCCCCCATAGAAATAAATGACTGTTATCCCAGCTCACAGCAGCAGGGATGTGAGTACCCTGGCCTGACCAAGAGATCTGGGTGGGGCACCAACATCTACTTCACATTAATTCCCCATGCTCTGGCCCATTTGTATCTTGTTGTAGGACTAGCACACCCTTGTTGTGTTTTTGTTTTGTTTTGATTTTGATTTTTTTTTAGATGTTGTAGGCCTTTATTTTACTCATGTATTTATACGTGGTCCTGAGGATCAAACTCAGTGCCTCACACATGCTAGGCAAGTGCTCTACCACTGAGCCACAACCCCAGACCCCTTGCGGTGTTTCGTATTAGTATAGACAGAACAAATCCCATCTAGATTCCATAGCATCTCACTATTTCAGCCCCTTGGAGAAAAGATGAACTTCCTGGGCACTGATTGGTAGCAGAACTTTGTTTGAAATACACATCGCTCTGACCCAGGATTTGTGCAAATTCTTTGATGCCATTAAAGTCCTAAAGCATTTTTACATACCCTCACCATCACCACCCTCACTCACTCCCTTACACTCATACACACACACTCACTGACACGTGCACATATATGCACACATATACAGTATACCCTTGAGAAAGGAAATGTTTCTGTTTTTTTAATGAAAAGACTCAGGCTATTATTAGAGTATATTATATTTCTATTTCATTTATTGTTACTGCATTAAAAGTATTTTTTAAACTTTTTAACGCCAAAGATGTTTGTATATCTGACCTAAGTCAAGTACTGATATGATCCCATCAGGACTTTTGCTTCTGTTTCTGTTTTAAGTAAACCTAGGAACATTTGAGACTTTTAAACAAAAAATAAATATCAATTGAAATTTTAAAAAAAAACTTCAATTTTCAGAAAGTTATTTAGTTTTCTTAAGGTAGACCTCATCTATTAGGCATGGAGGCAGGAAATTTTACATAATGGAACATAGGGCATAGAAGATCCTATCTTATACTGAAATGGGTTGTTTTATTTCTTACTTACTTTATAACATTATGGTCAGAACTTTGTTTCCTCTGATTCTGTCCTTTGCCACTTTGTCAGCTTGACAGCTTATTTAATTTTAAAAACTGTATTAGGATTATTTCTGTTTCTTTTGATAGGCTTAGGAATATTGCATCAGAGCAAATGGAATTATTTGTTCAGAGCTACGGCATTTGTATTTAAGAAATACACTTTTAACTTCCTGCCTTTCCTATCTTATCCCTTTTTTCTTCCTCTTCAATTAAACTCCTAAAGAAGAAAGGAAAGCCACTCTGATAGAAATCAGTAACCATAATTCTGCAGAGACATGCTTTTTTTACATTCTGAATTTAGTTAGGAAGAAAAGGAAAATATTTATACTTGTTATTAAATATTTCCATTCATCTCACACACACACATACACACACACACACACAAATAAAAGTTAAATACTAGCCTTCAAGTAAGATCTAGCCAGAAAGAAAAATGCTATTCTTTTATAGATACTATCCACAGATGAAGCTACTAAAAATAGAAATGTCTTTAAATATAACTGAAATCTCTCAAGAATAGAGAAAGCTCTAATAAATATATTCACACATATATGGGGAATTACTCTTTTTAATTATTTAATTTTGATTATTTTAAAAATTTAAAAAAATAAATTAGCAAAAATCTATTAATTTTATGGAATACAGTAGTTATCTACTTTTCTGGTGACAGCAGAAAGCCAAAGTTTGTAGACTTTTTATAATAACTTACTCTTTTTTCTTGTTATGTTAACATTATTCATAACAACATTCACTTGTTCAATTTCAATCCAGTAATAAAAAAGGGGTGCCAAAGCCTTCCACTTGGCACCTGGATAATGTGATAATGCTACCAACACTTACACATTGTCCAAAAAACTTGGTATTCCATACAGCCTGAAATTGTCTCATCAAAAACATTTTTTTTAATCACTAGATCTAATTAACAGTTTTGAGCAGATGAATCACAGTTTCTCATAGAATTATCCACAAGTAGAAAACCACTTCTTAAGTTGCTAGAGATCCTTTATAGAGTTCTTAATGTCACCAAGTGAACACCAGCAGGTGGATTTCTCTAAGGTATACAGTTCAGTCCTCAGGGATGACCAGGAAGATGGAGTAATAGTAGTCCCGGGTTCTGTCGCCACCCGCGGCAACAATCCCATGGATATTTGTTACCACCTGCAGCAAAAATTGTGTGGGTATTTATCAGAGGCAGGCTGGGAATAAACTATTTTTCCTATATTCACTACTTTATAGAGGAAAAGAGACTTTGAGAGGAAGAGAGACTTTGCTTAGAGGAAGAGAGACTTTGCTTTTAGAGGAAGTTTTTAGAGAAAGAGAGGCTTCTATGCTTATCAGAGATCTATTTCTTCTTAGAGTTCTGCTGCTTATTCTTAGAGGTAGGTCCCGCATCCTGTGAACTAGGTGCTATCTATCTACAGCCTAGAGGTGTGTTCTCAGTTCTCCGCTCTACGATCTGCCTTCTGCTGCTGCCTGCTGCTTGCTGCTTCTTCTCTCTGCTAGCTGCTTCTTCTTTCTGCTAGCTGCTGCTTCTTTCTGCTAGCTGCTTCTTCCTGCTTGCTGCTGCTCTCTGCTAGCTGCTTCTTCTCTCCTTCTACCTACTGCCCGCTTATATTCCCTCCAGGAGACGGAGGGCGGGGCCACGCCAGTTGAGATCAGACAAGGAGCCAGCTGCCCTATCACGGCAAAGGTCAAAACGAGCAGGCCTGAGCAGGAGCACTCGGGAACACCTGTGCACGTGTTGTGTGCATGGACTTAATTGAATATGGCCAATGATAAATCACCTGGGTGTGCGTATATTAATCAATCTCCTCACTGCTGTTGTGATCAAAACAACCTCCGGCTGGCCGCCAGGCGCCATCCTGGCGCAACCCACATGGCACAGCCCCCAACAGGGTTCTTTTGGGGGATGGGGATAGGGTAGTTGTGCACTGAGCTTAGGTAGCATGGAGGCATGGTGTTGGGTTTGGAGTGCTTTGCAAAGGTCAGGAGCACCTCCTTATCTCTGATGTTAGAATGAAGCAGTGATGGCCACATCTGGAGATGTGGGTATGGACGGTAAGGACTCAACTGCCTCCCTTCCTGTGGCTCACATCAGGAGTTGATTATGCACCTTTTCCTCTGAGCTTGTAGGTGCCTCTCATTCTGCAGGTTTGGGCCAACCAAACCATCTGCTCTGAGATGAATTCCATTGGCCATTTCTGTTGAACTATTTTTTTCTGTGGTCTGTAGATCATTTCTGATAGAACAAATGATTTTGGAAAACATCTTCCCAAGTCAGTTTGGGATGAGGCATCCTGTAGGGAGCCTGTCTTGATTCATGGACAGCACATCCAACTTTCTGAGGGAGGCAATAGAGCGGGTTATGCTGAGAGATTTGGGTTCTCTCCATTGCGGGCAGGATTGCAGCAGCTGTGCAGTGGTTGTGAGAAGCCTCTTTCCACCTTGGGAGCTGCTGCCTCTGCTGAATTGTGAAAAGGGCACATAGTGGTCCCAGTGTCATGCCTAAGCTCTAGAATATGAGCTCTTAGGGTGTTTGCTAGTTCAATGGTTCCTTTATAACTAAAGCCCTTAGAAATCAGCCTAAACTGGGATTTTTAAACACAGATGGTTTGAAAATAAGGGCCAGGTGGTTTGCCAAGCCCAGAAGGGACTATGGGAGAGTAAAGATGAGCATCCTTCACTTGGCAAACCCAATGTCACCAGATCTCATGGTTTTTCAGAAAATTTGGATTTTTAAAGTCTGAAATCTAGTGATATGTAAATGTTGACAACTCATTTTTATAAAATGAAGTGTCACAGATGAACAAAACATGTCTTGAGAAAGAGGAAACATTTCATCAGCTTTTACCAAGAGGGTATGGGTGTGAACTGTTAGGACCAAAGTTCTTTTTTGTTTCTAATTATGTTACTTTTTGTGCTGGGGGTTGAACCCAGGGCCTTGGGCATGCTTAGCATGTTCTACTGCTGAACTACACCCCCAGTTCTAGAACCCAGATTCTTGGTCTTACAGCCTGGTGTTCTTTCCACAGGCACCCAAGGGGTTATGTACCTTTAAAGGTCTATACTTCTTGCTATGCACTTGACAAATAAGGTGTTTGGCACCCACTCAGAAATGCCATGGCTACACCAAGAGGAAACAGGACCATGGCACAGTTCTGTGTTGATTGCAGGTTCCCAGCCACTTTAGACTACTGTAGCCTTTCTGCTTCTACCCAGAAAGCCAGAACTGCACACTAATCGAACATTTGTCCTTAAAACAGCCCTACTTTGAAACTTTAGTTACTCTGTGCCCAGAAATTAACTGTCTGGAAAAATGCATTTTAAACATTCTGAGTACAAGCAATCGAAATTCCCTTTCACCCTAAGTAGACAAGGTGGCTCCAGTGAGTCTCTGATGGACCCTTGTGCCTCCAGGTCTACCTGGGAAACTCATTTAACTTCAGTTAAAAGCGCATAGCTGTGTTTGATGTTAGAATTCTCTCCAGAATCTTTCCTACTTCTGGCTGGTCTAGTGTTGCCTCAAAAGCAACTTCTACTTAAGAATCTGCTTTAAGTGTGTCATCAAGCACAAAAAATATATGATTTGTATTTCTTTTCTCTCAGGAAGCTGACAGCTGGGAAATTATAGAAGGACTGAAAATAGGCCAAACTAATGTCCAGAAACCAGACAAACACGAAGGCTTTATGCTGAAGAAAAGAAAATGGCCTTTAAAAGGCTGGCACAAGGTAATATTTTTATCAGATCCCAGTTCAGATCATCTTCATAGAAAGGGTATTTTTTGTTAATATTAAGTAGGTAACCAAGACTGTTGTGTATGTATAAAACTCATTTTCAAGGCCTGATGCACTGCATTCCATTATACTTATCTGAGTATAAGACCTGTAGCATATATATACAGGGGAAAATATTTTATGTAATACTTAAAACCCAAATTGACATATTATTGTCTAACCTACTTTTCACATAAATTAGTGTGGATATGTTCTCATTAAATATTTTTCTAAATATGAGATGCTTTTAAGTGTATTCCTTTGGGTGGATTTATATTATATATTCCACCATTATTAAAACAATTTCTTATTGCTGGATATGTAGGACTTGTCTAATTTTTTGTTATGTTGTTGCAATGAACATCTTTATAATTGAGTACTGTTTAGTTTTGTGGGATAAACCTTACAGTTGTTACTAGGACAAAGTAAATTTGGAAAATCGCTGATTCTGGAAATTTTGGTTACTGCCCTTTAAAGTAGTTTATTCTTCCCTCCCTTCCCAACATCCTTTCCCACCTCCCAGTTTTAATTAGGGAAGAAATATTTGTTACTACATTGTTTTAATTACCTGAGTAGTTAGAATTCCATAGTACTCGCTGAGTGTAATGGCATGAGCCTATTATCCCAGCTACTTGGGAAGGCTGAGGCCAGATGATCTCTTGAGTTCTGAAGTTTGAGACCAACCTGGGCAACATAGAGAGACCCTATTTCTTTACAGAAAAAAAAAAAAAAAAAAAGAATTCTGTGTTACTGAGAAGGAAATTCTCTTCCACCTTCAGTATAAACCCTCTGGTAGACCACTCAGTATCATCTCTGAAATCACTGGAAGATCAAGTTCATCTATTCATCATCTCTGCTAATGAATTTCATCTTAAAACAAATTCGTTAGCCCAAAAATCCAGATAGTAGCTGACCACTGGCTTAAAACAGGGCGGTTATGGATTATAACTTGCTTGAGAAAACACATTTTATGCATTTTTAAGGGACAGACTTCAAAGTGAACAGATGAGAAATGATGTCCCAAAGGTTACAAAAACAGATCAAAGGGGTTTCTGACTAATATGTCCTCTCCCCTGTCAGAAACTATCTTCCCCAAACCCCATAATATTATTCCAATGCAAGAAATCTTTTTCCATTCATTTTTTCATTTTTTTCCCCTGAATTTTGGTCACCTGGTGATCCTTTCTGAGATCACCTTTGCCTTGTACTCTGACTTTGCGCTTCCTCTAATCAATGGCCTCGCTAAGCTCTTTCCCTGTGATATCCTACTGGTTATCTTTGCTAAAATTCTTTGATAGATAGAAATTTTTTAAAATAGGGGGAAAAAGGTCAAAGTAACATTTTATATGAATCACTAGCTTTAATTTAACACCCTCAGTTCATGTTTCAGTACAACCTACTGTGGTTCAACAACTTCCTGGAGTATGTCTCTGAACATTTTGCTGCATAAATGAAAGGAGGGTCTCCCTCCCACTGCCCTTTCTCATCTCCGGTGCCAACCTATATTGATTCAAGCATCAGCCCATTTGGTCCTGGCAATTGAGTAGTTGTGTGTTTTTTAGTTGTAGAAAATTCTTTCTTCTGGTACTTACTTCTTGTTCTCCTAAATCTCAAACAAAGGGGTTTGGTGGCCTTTTGTGAGCTCTGGTCAGGTGACCCCAGACCTGACTTCCTATATAACTTCAGTATCTGTGAGTTCCTGAATCACACAAAAACTTTCCAGCCAGAGTAATTTACCAGCAAAAGAAAAACTCTGTGCACGTGGAGAGCTACAGGAAGGCACTGGGTCCTTTGTGTGATTGGGTCCTGGGAGCTGTTCGTTTTCTTGTGAATTGCCCACTGAAAGGAAATCAACAGCAGAGAGTAACTAAGTGTTTGCGGAGCAAAAATGGCTAAATCCATTCAGTCTGGATCAAGAAGACCTTGGAGCAGACAAACTTGCCAAAAACAACAACCAAACAAAAAACTCTTTTTTTTTTCCCCTTAATATAATTTGGAAATATGTTTTAATCTCTTTTTCTAACAGTGAAATGCAAGCATTTTGCTAAGACCACTTAAACTTTCTAAGAATTTGTTCTTTATGGATCCAGCCAACTGGCTTCTGAAGTGAACATGAACATTTTCAGGAATTATCTAGAGGAAATTCAGGAGTTTGCCTCTAGGGTAAAAAAAAATTCCCTGTAGAATTGTGCAGAGCTCCTCACAGAATCACTGTGACCTAATCCAGATTATTCTCATTCTCACTTTCAAAAACATCCTAATGTGGTTCATTCAGAAGGTCTTAGCTGCAGACCCTGAGATTGCTTCCTTGTTATCAAAACCATAGTGAAAAGATTCCATCCCCGTTGGGTTATGTGTAAAAGAACCTTTTTAGGTTAATAGCATGGAATGAAAACTCTGATCTCTTTGTTCATTGATCTCCTTGCAGTTTAACATGACTGACTGTGTCCAGATGCACTGAATTCATATATTAAAATGATCAAACATGTTGATTGCTAAATGTGAAGCAACTCTAGACCCACATTTGTGCATATTTTATATAATTCAAAATATAGACAATAACTAGGGGTGTTTGGTTCTTACAGCGTTTTTTTGTCCTGGATAATGGAATGTTAAAGTATTCAAAGGCACCAC
This sequence comes from Sciurus carolinensis, assembly GCF_902686445.1. Taxonomy (NCBI): domain Eukaryota; kingdom Metazoa; phylum Chordata; class Mammalia; order Rodentia; family Sciuridae; genus Sciurus; species Sciurus carolinensis. The sequence goes on from NC_062215.1 coordinate 127,046,214, forward strand.
TTGATGTAAGTAGCACACAGGACTTGTTTCAAAAGTTGATTTAGAATTCTGCTTGAAGTGAGTAAACACTAATTGTACAAGCCCTGTGCTGTAGTTCCCAGCTTTGTGCATGTCTATGCCTCTAATATTTAACAAGCTACCAAACCTGCATGTTCTAGAAAAGGTGTGTCTTGTGCTTATATTCAAGATAGCAGAAAATCTCAAACTAGTGCATGAAGAGTTAATTTAACTAATTGATGTATGTTATTAAAAGCAGAAGCGTAAACCTAAAAGCAACACATAAATAAAATCACCCTTTCTCTCTTAAAGAGAAAACGCAAGTAGTCGTTTTTTCCCACCCCCCTCTCAATAAACTCTGCTTTATGTGCTTTTCTTGAGATTTAAAGCCATTTTTGTTCTTGTCGATGTCCTTTTGAAACTCTTTTGAATTTCATTTGTTTCATACATTCTTTTATCTTGGTAATTCCAACTCACAAAAATTATTTGAAATAATTTTTAATATATAAAGTAGTTTGCATGAAAAACTAAAAAAAATCCCTCCTTATTCTATGATGTAGGGGAAATAGCACAGGGCTCAGATTTCATTTTAGTCCCCATCTCTGCTCTTGAGTTAGGGTGTCCTTGATCAGAAGTGGTCAGCCAGAAGGAGGAGCTGGCTGCTCTGTGCTGTTCCTTTCCTGCTGCCTAGTTCTGCCCTAGCTGCTGTCTCCCTGTCTGTTCAGGGATGTTCTGGGTCATAAGTTAAAAGCTGACCACAGTTACTTTAGGAATCATTAAAATGTCTTTTCAAAGGGATATAACCTATGTGATCTAGAATTCTGAAGAACTTGGCTTATAGGCTATTTTCAAAACAGGAATAAGATAAATATTGTCACTTAAAGAAATTGGTATGAAGTCACAACAACTTCAGCTGTCCTCAGTTTAAGGATCTTAGCCTCAGAACCCCAATCATTTTCTCTTTATTAAAGAGGTATGGTAATCCATTTCCCTTAGATAAATTAAAAATTACCTTCGACTCACTAATTCATTATACGCCATAAGAACATCAGACCATATATCCTTTCAGCCTATTTACTAGTCTTTTGATTTCAGATTCAAAAAGGGAAAGTCCATGGGAGCATAGATGTTGGACTGTCGGTGATGTCAATTAAAAAGAAAGCACGGAGAATAGACCTTGACACAGAAGAGCACATCTACCATTTGAAGGTGAAATCGATTTCCAAGAGTTCCTGGGTCATTATGGGGGACGTGATTTACCTGCGCCAATGGCAGACAGGAGATGGATTTCCCAGTGACCTTCTCCTCTTGCTCATTACTTCAGGTGAAGTCCCAGGACTGGTTTGATGCGTGGGTCTCCAAGCTGCGCCATCATCGGTTATACCGTCAGAATGAAATTGTGAGATCACCGAGAGATGCTAGTTTTCACATATTTCCTGCAACGTCCACAGCCGAGTCCTCCCCAGCTGCTAATGTTTCTGTTGTTGATGGAAAGGTATGATTTTGCTCTAAAAAGCCAACCTGGAAAATGCTTAGAAAATTTTGCCGATATATCACTGTGCCTCATGTGACAACACCAGAAAAGAAAGTTTGCTTTGTAAACTGACACTCAGGAGACAACAGTGACATTGGCATCAGAGTTAGTCACAAGTACAGATTAGGCAGAAATGTGGATCACCGAAAGTATTAAGTATTATGTTTCCTTTTTAATGAATAGAGGGCATTCATTTTTATGTGGCTTTGTAAGAATATTGGGAAGGAGGGCAAGTATTGGTTTAATCAGTATCCAGAAATCAGGTGCCTTCCTGATTTTAGTGTGATAATAAGAATACCCTAAATAATTTGACCCAGAGAGAGCTAGTAAGTCCCCTAATGAAGTTAATGCAAGTAAGTTGAAGATTGTGACAATAATACAGGTGGTACCCTATTTCAGTGACTAGGTACTCCATGAAGCATTTGACATTCATTTATAACTAATTTTTCATAAAACCAAAGTTCAAGGACAGTAAAGAATTTGTCCAGAACTGGAACAGCATCTGACCCTGCATCATCTCTGTTTCCAAAATTACTGCCCTTTGCCTTACGCCAGATGCCAGACAAGGGAGGCTGAGGTTGTTCCTGGGCTGCAGTAGGAGTTCATTTTCTATGCCGCTGAAAAGCTGCAGGTGTTGCTTGTTTAAAAGTCAAGGTTAAGGGCTGGGGTTGTAGCTGAGTGGTAGAGCACTTGTTTAGCATATGTGAGGAACTGGGTTCAGTTCTCAGCACTGCATATGAATAAATAAATAAAAATAAAGGTCCATTGACAACTAAAAAATATTTAAAAAAAAGAAAAAGTCAAGGTTAAGCCTGGCATAGTGACTCACTCCTGGTCCCAGCTACTCAGGGCAGGAGGATTGAAAGTTTGAAGTCAGCCTGAGCAACTTATCAAGAATCTGTCTCAAAATAAAATTTAAAAAGTTCTGCGGGTGTAGCTCAATAATAGAGCACTTGCCTAGCATGCATGAGATCCTAGTATCAAGAAAAAAAAAAGAGTCAAGGTTGAGATAATAGGCAGGGAGGCAGTTGTTTCTTTGACTCAATCATTAATTTTTCTGAACCACAGACACATTGTACTGCCCAGGGGTATTCCAACTTTACACCTCACACGAAATTAAGGACAGAGATGGCTGCCACAGTATTTCAGTGAAGATCCTGCTTTCTCTGTTTGCTTTCACGGAATGTACATGATACATAGATCCAAGTTTGCTTTGCAAATCATTGAAAACCTCATTTTAAAAACTGTAAGACTAATCAAATCAGATTCAATAAAACATTACTATATTCAATTTTTGTTATTTCAGTGGCAATTACTTAAATAATTTCTGTTAAGTCCCATTAATTGTTTTTTACAAGACTCTCAAACTTTGCATTATTTCATTCTGGTTGCAGCCTTGCTAAGGACTTTTTAAATCATCTTTCTCCTAGAATAGGATGTTGGGTTAATACCAAGCAATTCTGAAATAAAAGGAATCATTCCAGGAGTCAGGGGGCTAGGGAGTGTTGGGGACTTACAGATGCAGTCCCCAGGTTTCTCACCAGAGGGTAAAATGAATCACAGCATTATCCAAATCAAGAAAGAAATGTATCCCACATGGATCTTTTAAATTAAACATTTTAATTCTTTCGTTCTTCCAGCTTCTGCCTACATCTTTGGCACTAAGTGTTGACAAAAGACACATTATTTTCATCCTTTGTCTTATTTATTAAACGACTCGAGTGATGTCTGAGAATGGTGAACTGAAACCAAATCCTCCCTACTCTTTTCCTCAGAATAAGAAAACTCATCAACTCTGGTTTTCACAAAAGATCTATTTTTCTAGTTGGGAATAGCATACCTCAAAGATCTAACTTGGTAAAAGATTTCCATTGCATTTATCGAAATGGAATAAAGATTGAAAAGAGCTTTTCATCATTTCACTTGCCTTCCACCTGTCAAACTAGGGGACTCCTGAATGTGAATTGTTTTGTGGCCCATTGTGGGTAGTAAGTCTGCAGTTTGCTAAGTGCGTGCAACATTTACTTCATAATGATTTTGAAGAGACACATTCAGTTGTAATTGAATATTAAAACCAAGTATGGAATTTTGAAGTTATTTCAGCTTTATGAGAAATATGTTTCTGCTTATTTCACTGAGGTTTACTGCACTCACCCTAGTATCTACATATTTCATCTAACTTTATTTCACATAAAATCCTTCGAATGGAAATCCACCAGCTATAGATAATGACTTGGAAGCAGTGCCTTTTTATATAATTTTTCAGGATGCATTTGAAGCACTGTAAGGCTGCTTGCTGGTGGATAATGGATTTAGGTATCACATGTGCTTGAGGAGACCTTGAACTGATCATAAGGGCACAGAGAACTTTTGGAAAGGAAGGACCTTAAATCATGAGCTAAAGTACTACAATAAGAACACTGTAACAAATGCAGCATAATGAGTAACTTAAAAGTGTTGGGAATTTGACTTGGCAGGTCCTTGTGAGTATGATATGCAACACACTTGAAAGTTATCCCCTTCGCTGAATGATGGAGCTGGGGACCTAATGGTAGTTTTGTTATTGGTTGTGAAAATTGCAACATACCACGTGTAGCCAATAGGCTTCTTCCATATTTTCAATGTGCCCTTTATTCCTCTTTTCTTAATGTTGCTATGCGGGTACTTGTGTTTCTTAATGATCACTTAAATGTTCTATTTGGCTTCATATAACCATATGCTTCATTTCTGTTTGTGTTCCTTGTAGGTGCAACCAAACAACTTTCCATGGCAGTCCCCTCTGCCATGCAGCAATAGCCTCCCTGCAACCTGCACAACTGGCCAGAGCAAGGTGGCAGCCTGGTTACAGGACTCAGAAGAAATGGACAGGTGTGCAGAAGGTTAGTTCCTGCTTCTGTGGGCTATCAAAGCACCCAAACCAAACCAAACAAAAAGTACTGAAGTGAATTGTGGGTGAAGCATCTTTCACTCTGACCCTTTTGATTGCCTTGACCTTTCCTTTTTCTTACTTTTATACACTATACTCTTCTCTATTCCATGACCTGGGCTTCTTACCTGCTGGTTCTCCTATACCCTCACAACAAATGAACCTGGGTTTTGATCTTGCCTTGACTTCCTCCTACTTCAGTCTTCTCTTATCTCTTTGCTGGTTCATGCTGGCTTCCATAGTCCCTACCCTCCAGACCCTGGAGAGCCCTCTCCCCTTGCTCCTGAACTCTCTGCTCTACCTTCCTTTCTAAGTGACTTCCATGGCTGTGTTCTCTGATGCTCTGTATTGCCCATGAAACAAGTATATATTTCCTGACAACCCAGCCATAAAGGGCAAAATTCCAATATGCTGTATCTTTTATCCATAGTTACCTGTTAGTGGTATACATCACTATGGATCAGTTTTTAAATAATCTGAACTAATACACGATAACCTCACTCTGCTATCTCTGAGCCACTTAGTCTCTTCATGCTTTCTTCTTTCTTATAATCAACTAGAGCATGTTGGTCCAAACTTGATCCACAGGCCATTTCCATTCTGTGAGACAATTTTCATTTGATCTTCAAACCAAGAAAAGCAAGGGCAGTGTAGAGAGTACTTATTAGGGCTCAACTGAATTCTTTAAATGATCTTAAGATGACATCAGGATTAATTTAATTTTTTCCTTTATTAAATTATAAAAAACAGATATTATATAATTTTTTATGTTCTTACTTAGAAAAATGAAAATTTGGCAATCTGTAAGTTCCCTGACCAAATAAGTTTTTCACCCTGCCTGTCAGTGAACTTAAGTCTGCAGCATTTTTATCAGCCCTTTGAGAGACCCACCTCCCAAACTCAATTTTTATGTGAATATATGGTTGAGGAGGGTTTTTATATTCATCATCACATCCAGCTGACTTACCAAAGGTTTTCCTTGGATGTATTCACAAAGGAAACACTCAGGTTTTAGTTTCAGTACAATTAACTTTACGTAGGGGAAGGAAGCTGGACCTCACTTTCTGAAAATTCTGCAGCTTTCCACAGTAATGATTCTGGAAATTTCAGCCTCTACTTTGGGAAACTTAGGAGCAGAGAAGTTCATTCCCTTGACCAAGTTCCCATGGCTAGTAAGTGTAGCTGGGACTCAGACTCAGGTATCCTGATTCCAGAGTGTGTGCTTGAACCTATAGTTACTCTACATCTCCGTAGTGTCTTCCCTCAGAACAAACCCAATGCCTGACATCCCTGTTGCTGTCAGTGCTCCTGTCATACCCCCACTGAAACCTCAGGGTCATCTTTGATCCTCCTCCCTGTTCATCCAGCCAAGACCAAGTCCTGTCTGTTGTTTCTTTGAAAACCTTCCCCTCATACTCCCCTCCTATCTGTCTTTCCCCGAATTCCACTCCTATCTTTCTTGTCTTTGAGTGGTAACCAGCCTCCTCATTGGTACTCTCCCTTAGTCTCTTGCTCTGTTGCTTCCTCCCTCTCAGAGGATCATGGGAAGTTACCATTCTGGAACCTGTCTGCAGGTCCTGGGCCAGCACTTAGTAGACATTGTCCTTCACATTCAGCCACCAGGTACAGATATTGCTATTATCCCCATTTTGTGGATGAGAAACCTGAAATGCATGAAGGTTAAGGAATTTGCCCAAGAAGGTGAAGCTGGCCTGGTGGAGGGGTTGGACCTCCAGCCAGCCCACATTCAACTAACCCTAAAGCCAACTCTTTGTCCACTGCATAATGCTCCCTCAGGACTGTTGGTTCTTAAAATAACTTTTATGCAAAAACTCTTTAGAGGTTCTCCATTGGCTCTGGGGCTTTATCCAAACTGCTTAGCCCAACATTTAGCAACCCATGCCTCCAGCTTTATGACCTTTTATACCCTTTCAGTCTTGCCTGCTATAGTCTCAACCAGACTTTGCTATTTCGTGGATATACTTGCCTATTCCCACCTGCGTGCCTATGCACAGATTGTTCTCCCCAACCTTCAGTGCCCTCTATCCTTTCCTACCTTCCTGCTTTGCTGAAATCTTTCCATCAATCTTACAGACCCAGAAAAATGTCTGCCCTGTTTTGTTTTTTTAAGATGTAGATGGACACAATATCTTTATTTTATTTATTTATTTCTATGTGGTGCTGAGGATTGAACCCAGTGCCTCATACATGCTAGGTAAGCACTCTGCCACTGAGCTACAGCCCCAGTCCATCTGCTCTGTTTTTCGTGTGTTCTGATGACCTCAAATCACAGTTACTCTCCCTTTTTTAATCTTCTAGAACACTTAAAAAACAAAACTTTATATTGATCATTTGTCACAAAGAGTGCCTAATATTGAGATTGGTTGCATTTCAAAAGTAAGAACATTTCTTGGTTATTCATTGGCTGCATATTTCATTGATTGCATTTCTAAAAATGTAAAGCCTTATTGAATTATATATCTAATTTACAGTTCTAATACTTAAAGCAGCTATTTGTAGATCTGAACTTAAACCAGTCCAGACCTTAAATATGTAAGCATATTTAAATATGGAGCATATTTTTTCCATAGGGATGAAATGTTAGTTAGTATAACATCTCTGATAGATTTTAAAGAAGTCATTCATTGCAAGATTATTAGTGAACTAAATTCCACTCTGTTTTTCTAAATTTGAGTGCAATTCCACCCAAATTCCAGGCAGTAACCTTCTAAAACATTTTGGAGGAACAGGTAGATAGGGCACTGAGAATAAAACCACAGGACTGTTAAGTTCCCTTGAGTATATTTCCCATGTGACAAAAGCCATCAGAAAAGGAAAGTGATTTGAGACACAATTTGAGATTTTAATGGGTCCTACACTAAAAGCCATTAATTGGTAAGAATGAACTTTGAAATCTCCTAATAATCAATGGTTTTAGTTTCTAAATCAGAGAAGATGTGTTTTCTTTCACTTGCACGTATCACCACCCTGTATATCTGCCTGATCATATTTGCCATATTATGGATTGACTCCCTTTTATTACCAAATACCACCATTTGCGGCCCAATTCTAACACATTTTTATTTCTGATTTTTATTAGATCTTGCACACTGCCAGTCTAACCTTGTGGAACTTAGCAAACTCCTGCAAAATTTGGAAATACTTCAGAGAACTCAGTCAGCACCAAACTTTACTGACATGCAGGTAAACCTATTACTGCTGCTAGCAAAACACTTAACACTTTAATCTTTCCTGGATTATTCTATATTCATAGACTATGCAAGGTCACATTTAAGGGGAAATAACTACAATACAGACTAGTTTCTATTCTGGAGTTATTCTTAATATTTTTTAATCTTGGCGATATCGTGTTAGGATAACGCTAATGTTTTTTACATTTAAATACAGAACAAACTGCTGTAGAAATATATCTCTGGATCATTCTTCCCAAGTTTCTGTTGCAATAGAAGCAATGGCTTTGAAGATACAAATTTAGACACTTTCAGAATGAAGACTCTTTTCACAGAAAAAATGCTGAAGATCTCTAATTCTGCTTTCAATTTTGCATATCAGAGAAAATACATTTTACAATTAAGTTCTTTTCTCTGCTTTTAATGAGATGCCTTTCTCTCCTGGCTGGTTTGCTTCAAGGCTCTAACAGTGATTCCTTACTAACTATGTTCTGTCTGTGTTTGTATCATCTGTTCGAACTTAATAATCCGTTGTTGCCTTTAACTCTCTGTGTAATGTAGGCTAACTGTGTAGATATTTCAAAGAAAGACAAGCGGGTCACAAGACGCTGGAGAACAAAAAGTGTCAGCAAAGATACAAAAATACAACTGCAGGTACAGATTTTACTTTTCCTTCCATCATATTTTCATATACTTTTAAGCATTAAGCATTCATTTTTCTGTATCCTTGCCCAGATATTGAATTGAGAGAGCAGCTTAACTACTTGAAAGCCAGTGCTTCTGAAGCAGAGGTTTTTTTTTTTTTTTTTTTTATCTAAAATAGTGGGAAATCTATTTATTTTACTTGCTTAGTCATAAGTGGAAAGAATTTGAAAGAAAGGTAAAATTATATCCCTTCAAAGTAGCATTTTCATTCTTAATTATAACCTTTGAACCATTAAAATTTATTTTAACAAAAAGTCACCTTAAAAATCTTGTCTGGTGGATTGCAATGAACATCCATTTATATATGTCAGATCTTAAAAGAACCATTTATGTATCAACTTTGTCCAAATTTTTATCTATCAAGAAAAAAAGTAGGGGGTGCAATAGAATAAAAACAACAAGCCTGGGCTTTTGTCTGATCACTGTGATTTTCTGGCTGTATAATTTTCTGCACATCTGTTAAATTTGGGGGGCTTCCATTTGCTCCTGAGTAAAGCGATGGACTTAATTTAATGACCTCTGAATTCCCTTTTAACTCTAAATTCTGTGATTCTGCAAAATAGATATTATTGGACCTGCAATGATAACTATAAAATCTAAACTAAAGTCTTAATGGCTCATGATAAATTTAATTGAAGTTTATTTTTAAAAATTTTTTTATTTGAAATAAGTAGTTCTAAATTTTTAAAGTCAGATCTTCTTGCATCATAGTATTGCAGTGAATACAAATATGGTAAATGCCTAAAACCTCTTGTATCCTAAATCACATTACTTTCAGATCACCAAACTAGACTTATCAACTATTCTAATCTTAGCTATGTATTCTAAATGATTCTTAACCTGCATAATCAAAATTAGACTTACAATTTGACTTTGTTTTTATTATACTATAAATCAATTTAAATCCTAATAAAAGGTAAAAGGAACTGCTTTTCAGAATTCTTCAATTTCTTCTGAATAATCAACAGAATAATTCTCTAATTCTAACTGCTTTAATAACATTCTTTGTATTGTAATTCTGAATGTGTACATAACAAACTGTTGCTTTGCTTTCTAATCTGATATTTAAATTTTCATAAACATGAAAGATCCATTTTTTATTTAGATTTCTACATCCTACAAATACAATTAGTGTTCTTTTATTCTGTATTTTGTTTGTGTTTTCCCTTCTATTTATAAAATTAGTACTGTAGGGACCAATGTGTCAAACGATTTCATAAGAAAATCACCTAAAATTGCCTTTAGCATTTTCATTTGTTTTGAGCTTGTGATAATTTAGTTTTGTTTGTTTGTTTTGTTTTGTTTGTTTGTGTGTATTTGTGTGTGCGAGAGCTGTGTTTTCAAGTTTGGTGTCGATGGTTCTCTTAGCCAGGAAAAAGAACCATTTTTAGAAATAAAAGAACCATTCCTTTAAATACAATAATGGAAGAAAGCTAACATAATAAGAACATGTCCATTTGTGAATAGTCATTATTTGCGTGTTTTTTTAAAGGTAAATTAAATTCTAATTAAATTAGATTCCTGTTCACAGCTGCTGTCTTGAATGGTTGGTTCTCAGCAACCCTGAGGGCAGTGCCCCTGGCTGCTGGCTGCTATAGCTGGGAGGCCCACCACCGCCCTGTGACAATCCAGCTTTCCCAGAGGAAGCGGACTGCAGCTGTGAATGCTCTTCCTGGTCACAGGCTGTGTTTAAACTATACAGAGAATTTACAAGGATTTTTTTTTTTTTTTTTTTTTTGAGTCATCAGAAGAAACTGTTCAAACAGCAGGAAAATATTTTCTGTTTGTGTTCCTGCCATATCTTTGAATGGTTTACTTGTTTTTAAACTTTTACTCATGTTGTCTTGCTTCGTTTTTGTTCTGCCAAACAGAAACAACATGACCCTTGTAATTTTTGTTTAGATTTCTGAGGGGAAGTTGATAGACTCTTATCCCCACATTCAAAGAAAATTTTTTCCTTTAAAACGGGAGAGCACGGTTCTACTTTAAGTAGAAACAAATAGACCTCAGGTGGCAGTAAGCTATTAATCACTTCCAAAATCCCCTACTTGTTCCTCAACAGAAGTTTTTGTAGGCTGAAATGCTGAAGAATTTGGTACCTCCTGAACCTTTTCTGCTTGTCCAAGCCATGGGTCTTCCAAGAGCCCTCAGGATGCTCATTTTCTGTGACTGGGACAATGTTTGTCAACATGCACACCTCCTGGGGACCCAGCAATGACTGGCCATTACTCAGCAGTATTTCTGCCCACAGAAAGACCTGGCATTTACTTTACTCTAGTGGATTGAATATACCTACCACTTTCTCCCCACCCTAATACCCAGTTCTCCCCATCCTATTTTAAATGGTTTTTGACTGTGGAAGTTCCATCTAATGATGCCAGGTATTTGTTGTGAGTTCATCATCATCTCACTTCCCCTGACGATTATTGTTGTGGCCAACTTGAGTGACTCTCAGGTTGTGACAGCCCATTTCCATTCCCTCCGTTGTTTGCATCTAAACCATCGGCTGTTGTGAAGGAACCCAGGCTGCCAAGTGGTGGCAGTGCTTGTGGTTATTCCTGCTGTTGTTTTTACTGGTGTGGTGTCACTGGACTTTGCATTCAGCATTCTGTAGTAGTCATCATTTTGAAATATAAAATAAATTTAAAAAGTTGACCCGAGGAAAGTGAAAATGAAGAACGTGTTATACTATGTGTGTGATTGCTTATTTTTGGTGGTTGTGACTGTGCTCTTGACTCAAATGCAAAGGCTAAATTCTAGACCTTTATGGCCATATTTCTTCTAGATGCCATGGAGTAGTTTACCTTGGGAATTCATTGTGTAACTTGTGAATTCAACACTTGTCTCTTAGAATGTTCTGTGGTGGATGACCTTTAAAAAAAAATGGACTTCCTGTCTCCCAAATTTCAAATCTTTTACTTCTAATGAAAATCTGAATATCATTATGCAGAAACAATTTGGCTGTGTTTTTAATGAAGTAGAGGAGGACAAGAAGGGAATGATTTTTAAATTGTGCCATAGAAGAAAGAGGTGCTAGGTTTCCTGTATTGTCAGTAGCGTGAATTAAGTACTAGATGCCTTGATGTTGGAGGTGATGAACAATAACAGGAAATACATAGTGGTAGATCTCTTATTTACATGGAGCTATCTTAGAACTCATACATCCTCAAACTATGTCTAGGGTAAAAATAAGTTCTTCCTTTAGCACATTTAAAAGGTATTATGAATAGAAAAATTTTCATGGAAAACCAATTTTGTATCTATGTGTGTAACTTACATATGTGTATACAAAATTTGTGAAGATGGAAAGAGAATTTTGAATGTAATTTGGAAAATTTTTAAAAATCAGAGATATAAGAATTGAAAATATTTTTTTCTCTCTCTTAACATACAAAAGCAGTCTTGCCCTTTTTTCAACCTAAACCATGAGGTTACACTAAGAAAGTACACCTCAGTTAATTGAAAATAAAATTATTTCTGACAACCTTGAAGACTCGGGGCCTGTGATATAAAGGTAGAGTTGATTGGTTAGCAGGAAATATAATTATCCCTTAATCCCATCCACCAGAAGGAGGGGAAAAAATGAAATAATTCTACTTGTTCCTGTTTAGGTACACATCACTAAATGAAACTTATGCTTCCAGTTTCTCAAAGCTGATTTTTAAGTTTTGAGAAACTTGAGATTTTTAAAAATTTCCCTATCCTTTGGAGACTGGCTTCCTCCTTGGAAAATTACTCAACTTGAAGATCTCAATGCTCTTCCTTATGTTGAGTCCCAGCAAGCAAGCTTTATGGTAGGGGATTAAGTGGAGGTGATGAATCCTAGGACCCCTTCCTTATTTTTTTTTTCTCTCAGCAAGAAAAAAATATTCCTGACCCCCTTACAATCTGTTCATGTTAGCCTTTGCACATTCTTTAATGTGTTTTTTATGAACTTATTTTTTCTTTATTACCATTTATTGAATGCCTTTTGACTTCATGTAATATGATATCACATGAATAAAATAAGACAAAATAAAATAAGTTTATTTTACTTTAAAATCACAGGCTATGCATCAACGTATAACCCACCATCTCCTTTTGAGGTAGGGGTGATATTCAGCAAATAGACTTAACCCTTTGGTGACCTGCAATAATAATGAACATCTCTTATGGCATGAATGCCCTTTTGAGCTCTTGTCAGTGCTAAGATTTTTGTTTGGTTTTGTTTTTAAAGAAAAGTCAGCTTCAGTTAAAATTCTCCATCTCCCTTGTCTGATTATCTTTCATCCCCCCCGTGCCCCAACCTTCCCCTCCCCAACCCTCCATCCTGTGTTTTTACCCCCTTCTCTTCTCCCATTCACTGTCAGGAAGGGCCACCCGCGAAGGGCCAGTTCAGCACAACTCGGCGCCGGCAGAGGCTAGCAGCAGCAGTGGCTACAACAGTGAGTGGATTTCAATCTTGAGTGCAAGTCTAATAAGAATGAGAAACTGTACAAGGGTAACCTCCTGTTCTGACAGTGCCGCCTGTGTGCCGTGGCCTCCACCGGAGCCCACTCGTGTCGGCATAGCTTTCACGAGTTCTCTGGCTGTCTTTGAATGCCAGGAGTCAGACACAGGTGTTCATTTTTGCAAGGAGAAATATTACAGAATCCAATTCTTTTACTTCTCCTGTCAGTGTAAGAAATGATTTGAACTCAAGTTTGCCAAGCTGAGTATAGTGCCCTATGGTGGGGGGTTTTCCTTAATGATAACTGCTTTTGGTTTTGTTTCATTTTCTTTTATCATACTGATATGAGAACCTTTGCTAACTGATCTCTGTTTTTCTAAGAAAAGTCATGTTACTACAGACATAAATTGTGCTTTTTTTTGTAGCAATGTGACTATTTGAAAAGGATGTGAGAAAGAAATGAGAGGGTAAGGAAAGGTGAATTTTGATGTGATCTCTAAATGGCTACCCAAATTACACTTAGGAAGGGAAAATTGTTTTCTGGGGAAATACTGACATGAAAATATAGTGTAGAAATGAAAAAAAAAAAAAAAAAACAGATGGTGTGTTTAATCTATAGCCAAAGGTTGGTTTTTGTTTTATTTTTTTCTAAAAGTAAATGAAATGGATATAAAGGAAGTAGAGGACATATTGTGGTAGTTAAGGCAAAGAGTAGTGAATATTCATACAGAATGTAGAATAGAATATCTAAACAGAAGAACCCTTTGCTAAATGAGATGCCATACCTCATTCCTGTAGTCCCAGCAAACATGGAAGTTGAGGCTGGAGTATGGCTTGAGCCTAGGAATTGGAGGCCAGCCTGAGCAACACAGTGAGACTCTGTCTCAAAACAAAACAAAACCAAAAGGATGCTTTTCTGAATGAAAGTGAATCATAAGTTTGCTGAATTATGAGATGCTGGGAACTTTTAAAAATACAATTTAATGAACTGATGATAATCATGGATATTAGTTTTTTGACTATAACATATTTCCTGAATTAAGAACAGTCTTGCTCTTGCTAAGGGTGAGATATATTTTAAGACCAGATTTGCTGAAAACTATGAAAAGATTTTGGTTGCACTGTAGGAGAGTAGGTACTGGTGTGAGGATTATTGTCTTTCTACTTTATGATTGGTAGTTGACTCTGACTTTCTATCTAGGTGCAGAGCTGCATTGTTTGAGGTACAGAATTGCTTTTGATTATTAAAACAACCAGTGACTTGGATTTTATTAGGGAACTGACTCTTAAATTCACAGTCTTGGGAACACTTGAACAAGTGAATTATTGCAGTTACTTTCATAGTCAATGAATATGTTATATATATATTCAAATTCTGACAATAGATATATATGTAATCAAATAATTCTTAAGTGTAATTTTTCATTTACAAAATTAAGAAATTCAAATGATTATTAGAGAGAACATCATAGTGTGGGAAGGAAAAGTCAGCCTTTTTATGAAAATACTGTTTTCTTAAATAATGTCCTTCTGGGATGATACACAGAGAAGTGATTATGTCTTTCCTGTGTTCATTTTTTTAAATTGCGGATACGTAGAGTGAATAATAATAAAACTGGAATTACCACCTATTTGAATAGAATAGGTTTATATGTTTTAATTAAATCTAGAAGAGAAAAATCTTTTCAAAGAAGAGAGTCTTAATGTCCACATTCCAATGTAGGGATGGTCCCAGAAGTCATAAGAATAATCTAAGTATGTCCAATAAGAAAAGTTACTGGCAAGTTTAATAACATTTTCAGGAATTACCTGGGGGAATGTTAAATGCTCTAGAAACTGTGACTTGGATGCCATATTTAAAGAGAAACACTTAGCAGGACCCTCAGCCCCTCTCCCTGGTCCCAGCGACCTGCACTGATGACTCAGCCCCCCTATTTCTCTTAGTGCTCTGGTCTGCCTGGTCCTGTCTCTTCCCAGCACTGAAGTTATCCCACACATTTTGAGCCATTCCTCTCCTGATAGGTGTCTTTCACCCAGAACCTTTCCAAACTATTCCTGTCACTTACCTTCCTTTCCCACTCAAGGTATCAGGCAACTGAGACTGTGCCGAAGAAAAGGGTATCCAAGGAGATGTTTCCACAATTTATTCTTGTTGACCTTTAGCACTAGAACCCAGAATGGCCAACTCACAACATCAGCCAGATCCCACAGAACAGGTTAGAAACAGAGACACACTGGCTTCTCCCTGTGAAAAATCACTGAGGGTCTCAAAGCAGTCCCCTAAAGGATCCCAGTACCCATAATGCAGAATAACAAAAACAGGGTGTTTTTATACTGACTCGATAAGTCCTATAAACTTAGGATCTGCTTAGTATCTACTTTAGACTTTTGCATGCACTTTTTTTTTTTTCTTTTGGTGGTGCTGGGAATCAATCTGGCAAGTGCTCTTTCATGTTGACTGTTGCTAAACTCCAGGGTAGCAGTACCATTCTCAATTCCTTTCTTCTTTGACTTCTTCACAGAAAGGTATTAAGAGCAACTCCTAGTAGCCCCATTCCAAACTGCAGTTATTTGTAACAAAATACTCCAGAATTATAGGACTTAAAGGAATTTCCTTCCAGGGCAGGATAGAAAGACCCAAATACAACATTGCATACACATGGAGAGCTGTTGGCAACTCCCATTCTAGCCATCACCGACAGAGAAATAATCTACCATTTAAATTTTTGAATCCTGAAATACTCAAATTGATGAGTAAAAACCTGAATAAGTAAGTTTGTCCCCAGAGTGAAGAGATATTCATTTAGATTAATACAACTCAATTTGTATTCTCTATTTCATTTCATGAATTCCTCAATTAAAATGACCCATTCAACACACTTCTTTTAACAAAAAAGGTATCAATATATTAAACATTTTCAGTAAGAAGTATATAGAAATTAGTTTTCAATTTCCCAGGGAACCATCTGATTGCAGTTTGAATGGAGCATTCTATGTTCCTTTTCCCTTGGGTAATATCCAAAACCACTTTTACTGTTATAATAGCCTATTTAAACTTCCATTATGTCCAAAATATAAATTTGTAACTTATGTATTTGTTCTCAGCATCTGATTCCAACATATGAAAGGCCATTATCTCAGGGACAAGTGGGGTCCTTACTGGATGCTGGATTTTCACTGTGTAATGCCTCCCCCCCATGCACACTCTCCCCTGCTTGCATGACACCCTCCCCACCCACTCAGAAGGGACTCCTAAGCCTGGTGGGTCCTTAGAGTATGGAGGGCTTCTGAGTGCATATAAAGCCTCTTCTGTGATATTCAACACATGCACCCCTTATTAACAACACCCACATTCTTTTTTCTTAGTATTCTAGTTCCTTGTATCAGGAAGCTGTATCCATAAGCCTGAAAACTTCTTGGTTCACCTATGTCTTCAACCCACAGTCTCTTCCCTTGACCTCCTGATCTCCACTAATCTTGCCATGGATTCTGTGTGTCATGCTAAAGGGATATGAGTAGAGTACTCTTTCTCAATCAGCATCACCACAGTTAAATTTCCCTTGTCTGTCTCTAGACATTCTTCCACATAAGTCCCATACCTTCATAGGTATCCCCAAGGGACCCCAGTATTCTTATAAAAGTAACCTAGGCAGGATTTCAGCAAATTTTTGAACCCCATTACACTATTTTCTCAAATGGTTTCTTTGCCACTTCTCTGTTTCAAATCTGGAACAGGCAGAAGTTTCGTGCCTGATAAGATGAACAAGCTGTTGATATCTCCCAGCTCAGTGTAGCCAAGGTTCCCATGAGGGATGAGATAGAGTGACTTCGATAACTCCAGGTACCGAATGCTTTGGACCATGTATGTTAACAGCTTACCTTGGCTGAATTTAGAGGGAGAGCTTCATGTTCACTTCCTTCCCTGGTAAGCCTTGGATATCTTTTGAGACAAGTAACTCCCTGTCAAGGCACAGTTACCTCAGAGGGGCCCTCTGTCTGGTTTTTTGGTTCTCTATGCCTCCTCCATCTATCCTCTATCTCTCAGAGAGAGAGCGTGCCCTCTTCCCCTGCCCTGTCTAGCTCACCAAATCTGTTAAGAAGTTTAAATCAAAAAACAAAAAAATTTACAAAGAAATGTTTCTGAAATAATATGCACATCATAGAAAGTACTGGTTTCTTCCTCCCCTGGTATATTTCCTGTAAAGGAGTAGGAATCATCCTTTCAATTTTATAAAAGTCAGCTTGTGGTAGAGTCTAGAGTATGGTTCCTGAGGACAACTGAATGAACTTCTGAGCAGTAGATTTAGCTAGAAGTTACTTGTTATATGGCTGCAAGAGAAATTGGTATTTTCAAGAATGATTGGCCTACAGCATTTGTGATGCTCAGGAAGCATCTTCTTGAAGTGGGGGGAGGAAAAGTGCTTTGACTCTACCTGTCTCAAGTCCAGTCCAGATCCAACCTGGGCAGGTAAGCACCGTAACCTTTTGGAAAAATCTATAGTAATATGACTTTTTCTACATACTGCTTTTTAAGATTGGTCTGTTCAAAAGCCATGTTCATATATATATATATATATATATATATATATATATAAAACATAATTATATGTAACATACAAAGGTAAACCACAGTGATTTATGAAAATTCTATTTACTAATATACATTTTAATAAATCCATTTCAAAAATAATTGAGTGTCTTTAAGCCATTATTGTATTTTCTACAAAACTTGATTTGCATGTTGTCTAAGGGCTATGGAGCAAATGAATCTTTCCTTTACACATCTCTCGCATTTTTATATATTTAGTAAGTTTTTACTCCCAGCTCAGAGAGGAGTGAGAAACCCTCGTACTCAGTTCAGGTTACAGTTTTCTGCCAGCTATATTTTAGGTACCAGTGTGGGTTCCGAGTTGAAGCTTATCTGAGGTTATGCCTCTTCTTGCTCTCATTCTGTAGTCATCTCTCTCTGAAACAGTGAAAAACCGGTGAGCCCATGACAGTTCTAAATTAACTCTGGGAAACAAGACTCCCGCTTCCCAACGCAACTACCTGTAAAATAAATGAGTACTGAGTGTCTCTGAGTGTGTCATCAGAGAAGAATCTATTATTTTGAAGACCAGGGGGAGCTTCTCTCTGTAGGAGCAGGTGGAACAGTGCACCGTTGCTCTTTAATAATTTGTATCTTCCCCTTTCAGGTTCCTTTCAGTGCCACCATGTCACCAGTTCGCTTGCATTCCTCCAACCCCAACCTTTGTGCAGATATTGAATTTCAGACTCCCCCCAGCCACCTCACTGACCCTCTGGAAAGTTCAACAGATTATACAAAGCTGCAAGAAGAATTTTGTCTAATTGCACAGAAAGGTAACAACAAATATAATGTGCCCTTTAAAGAAAGTCTCTCCTTTGATGTAAGTTGTTTGATAAAAGATTTATTTTTTTGTTTTTGTCTAGTGATAATGACAGAATGGTTTTTTATGGTGGGTGGCGTCATTTACACAGAAGGCAGCAGGCTGTGCTGCCTGCCTGTTGAGAGAACACACATCACGGGTTTCAGTTTTGACAGAATAAGGTGTCATTGGGGTGGTGAGAGGAAGAAAGGCAAAGGGACCTCTAAGCAGGCCAGCAGAATGCTGCTACTCAACACCTTTTTATTTTCAATGTCTCTCAGCTCTCTTTTAAGACGTTTATCTGTTATCCTTAGCAAGGAAAAAATAGATCTGATATGAGTCTTTCTTGCTTATTGATTCGTTTCTCTTTTATTATTCATTTGTTATATTTTACGATTGGGGTCCAGGAATTGAGGTAGGGCTCAGCTTGGGTGCCATGTGTCATCGACTAGGCTCACTTGGTGGTGTTCATCCACAGACTGGTCTGGACTGAAAAACCCCAAATCGTTTTCTTCATGTGACTGGCATGTTGGCAGGACAGTGGGAAGGCCCTTCTTCCTATTCATGACAGTTTAGGGTTCCAAGAGATTGACAGTAGAAGCTGTGGTCCTCTTCAAGGCCAGCTGTAGAAGTGGCACTGTGTCACTTCCACTGATCTCTACTGATCAAAGCATCACAGGCCAATTCAGATTTGAGTCTCTCTCTCTTTTTTTTTTTTTCTAATTAAATTATGAAGCCAGGCATGGTGGTGTCTACCTGTAATCAGAGCAACTGGGGAGTCTGAGGCAGGAGGATCACAAGTTTAAACCAGCCTCAGCAACTTAGCCAGACCCTATCTCAAAACATAAAAAGGGCTGGAGATATGATTCAGTGGTTAAGTGGTCCTGGGTTCAATTCCTAATACCAAAAAAAAAGAAACAAATATATATACACACACATATATATGTGTGTGTGTGTGTATAAATATGGCTTATTATGTAAGTCAAATAATTATCATCAGCTACAGAAAATAAAGTATAACAACTAAGAAGCAGAATAATAGCATGCAGGTCTTTGTGTTTAGCAAAAGGAACACTGGTTCCCAGATTAACTCTCCCCTTACTGCTGTGGCACGTATCTTCCAACCTGGTAAAGTTTGTATTTTGACTTAAGATGTTACCTTCTCCAGCACTGTCTTTTAAAATCTCATGAGAGATACACATTGTTTTTAGTCACTAACAATTGTGAACTAGTCATGTATTTCCCCTGGGGCTGCTGATGGTAAGTTATAAAATATTCTTTTTTTTTTTTCCATTTACATAGGGTAATGATGTTTATTATTTTTCCCCTCCCCCCACCCCTCCCACCCCTCTTTTCCCTCTACACAGTCCTTCTTTCCTTCATTCTTGCCGCTCTCCTTAGCCTAACTCTAAACCTAACCCTAAACCTAATGCTAGCCCCTCCCACCCCCCATTATATGTCCTCATCCGCTTATCAGCGAGATCATTCGTCCTTTAGTTTTTTGAGATTGGCTTATCTCACTTAGCATGATATTTTCCAATTTCGACCATTTGCCTACAAATGCCATAATTTTATCATTCTTCATTGCGGAGTAATATTCCATTGTATAAATATGCCACAGTTTCTTTATCCATTCATCAACTGAAGGGCATCTAGGTTGGTTCCACAATCTGGCTATGGTGAATTGAGCAGCAGGGATGCAAGGTTGGTTCAACATTCGGAAATCAATAAATGTCATTCACCATATCAACAGACTTAAAGTTAAGAATCACATGATTATTTCAATAGATGCAGAAAAAGCATTTGATAAAATACAGCATCCCTTCATGCTCAAAACACTAGAAAAAATTGGGGTAGTGGGAACATTCCTAAACATTATAAAGGCAATCTACGCTAAGCCCATGGCTAATATCATTCTAAATGGTGAAAAACTGAAAGCGTTCCCCCTAAAAACTGGAACAAGGCAGGGATGCCCTCTTTCACCGCTTCTATTCAACATCGTCCTTGAGACTCTAGCCAGAGCAATCAGACAAACCAAAGAAATTAAAGGGATACGAATAGGAAAAGAAGAACTCAAACTATCCCTGTTCGCTGATGACATGATTATATATTTAGAGGAACCTGGAAATTCCACCAGAAAACTTTTAGAACTCATAAGTGAATTCAGTAAAGTAGCAGGTTACAAGATCAATGCTCATAAATCCAATGCATTTTTATACATAAGTGATGAATCTTCAGAAAGAGAAATTAGGAAAACTACCCCATTCACAATAGCATCGAAAAAAATAAAATACTTGGGAATCAATCTCACAAAAGAGGTGAAAGACCTCTACAATGAGAACTACAGAACACTAAAGAAAGAAATTCAAGAAAACCTTAGAAGATGGAAAGATCTCCCATGTTCCTGGATAGGCAGAATTAATATCGTCAAAATGGCTATACTACCTAAAGTGCTATACAGATTCAATGCAATTCCAATTAAAATCCCAATGATGTACCTTGCAGAAATAGAGCAAGCAATTATGAAATTCATCTGGAAGAATAAAAAACCTAGAATAGCTAAAGCAATCCTCAGTAGCAAGAGCGAAGCAGGGGGTATTGCAATACCAGATCTTCAACTCTACTACAAAGCAATAGTAACAAAAACGGCATGGTATTGGTACCAAAATAGACAGGTAGATCAATGGTACAGAATAGAGGACATGGACACAAACCCAAATAAATACAATTTTCTCATACTAGACAAAGGTTCCAACAATATGCAATGGAGAAAAGATAGCCTCTTCAACAAATGGTGCTGGGAAAACTGGAAAACCATATGCAATAGAATGAAATTAAACCCCTATCTCTCACCCTACACAAAACTCAACTCAAAATGGATCAAGGACCTCGGAATCAGACCAGAGACCCTGCATCTTATAGAAGAAAAAGTAGGTCCAAATCTTCAACTTGTTGGCTCAGGATCAGATTTCCTTAACAGGACTCCCATAGCACAAGAAATAAAAGCAAGAATCAACAACTGGGATAGATTCAAACTTAAAAGCTTTCTCTCAGCAAAGGAAACTATCAGAAATGTGAAGAGAAAGCCTACAGAGTGGGAGAATATCTTTGCCAACCATACCTCAGATAGAGCGCTAATTTCCAGAATCTGTAAAGAACTCAAAAAACTCTACACGAAGAATACAAATAATCCAATCAACAAATGGGCTAAGGAAATGAACAGACACTTCACAGAAGATGTACAAGTAATCAACAGATATATGAAACAATGTTCAACATCCCTAGTAATAAGAGAAATGCAAATCAAAACTACCCTAAGATTTCATCTCACCCCAATTATAAAATATTCTTGAAAATACAAGTTAAATGGAGCATCTCTCTGCCCCTTAATACTCAAAAGCCTGGTGGCCCAAGGGGGAAAAAAAGGGTATACCCTAAAGGTGTCCTGAGAAATGCTGAACTTGAAGAAATCGGACCATCAGAGAAGATGTTCCATGGTGTTTAACAAGAACCTTAGCTTCCAAAGTTAATCTTCCCATACTACAATACGTTTCAAATTTCAGATATCAGGTATTTGAGAGATAATCAGATAACATATAGATATTTCTTTAATGCCATAATCCCAAAATTGGCTTAATCTCTTTTTGTTTGTTTGGGTTTTTTTGTTCACTGTACATGACTGGGGTACAACTTTTCATTTCTGTGGTTGTACACGAAGTAAGTGACACCGTTTGTGTAATCATACATGTACGTAGAGTAATGATGTTTGTCACATTCCATTATCTTTCTTTCCCCCTGCCGCTTCCCACCCTTCGTTTCCCTCTACGCAATCCATCATTCCTCCATTCTTCCCTTACCCCTCCTCCCCATTATGTTGGCTTAATCTTCTTTTCTGTTGATTTGTCAGTTGAGATTCTGTAAGGCCAACTCTCTCACCTGCCTTTTTACTCCTAATAAATGCATTTTTATTGCATTATTAACTGGATGCTAATGATGTTGTTAGAGTAAAGCAATAATATTTTGTTCATGTAACAACATAGATTCAAGCCAGTGACTTTTACTTCCAGGACAGGGTGGCATCAGAGAGAATGAGACAGCAAATGTATGAGTCTAGTCGAGCATGTGAGCATAGAGAACTCCTAAAGGGAGATGGGTTAATTTGAAGATGCCCCGGAAAAGCTTTGTGTGTTTGGTTACAATCCTGAAGCTTTCAGGAGATCCAAGTTTCAACAGACTTTTAAAGTCTCTGTTGAAATGACATGTTTTGTTTTCAACGGACATACACATTCTCTATGCTAGAAGAAAAGGGGAGGGGCTTACCATGACTGTTGTGCGAACTCTTTAGAAAGCATTATGAGTTTTAAAACTGGTACAGAGTCTGCTTTTAGAGTTACAGCAGGGTTAATGCATTTCAGCTATCAAGTTATTATCTTTAAATGGATGACAGAATGTAACACATAAATCAATAGATGTGAATCCCTTGGGATCCTGCCATTTCCGCCTTTGATTTAGTGGCTGTATTTTGTGCTAAAAATGTTCCACTTCTTTTAAAAATAATCTGTCTCAAATTTAAAAATATCTATTTTTGAAAAGCTGCATATTATAGTAAATATTACTGTAGAAAACAGTAATGTTGAAGTTAGAAATTCAACATTTTGTAGTTCAAAGTGAAAGACTGTCTCAGATTTCACCAATATAAGTTGTCAGGTATGCAGGAAATGGGGGGAGAGGTGGTGTTTTTTATTGTTCCTTTTAAATCAAAGTGCTTTTGACATCAAGACATTCCTAGCTGAGAAAGCAATCCAAGTGCTGTTCTTAAAGCCAAATCATTTCCTACCTCCAAGGGAACTAGCTAGAACTTCTAGATCAGCTGTCTGTTTTATATTGACATGACTCATAAAATGCTCTTTTTTGGGTGTATGCTTTGGGGAAATAATTTTGAATAACTCTAAATGATTTGCATGACACTTTATGCTACACAAAACTACTCAGAATATTATCAAATATGATAAGCAAAACATATTCTCTGTTCCTTCTGGACATGATAAATTAATTTTTTTTTTTTTAATTAATCTTTTTTTTTTTTTTTTATTGTGAACAAATGGGATACATGTTCTTTCTCTGTTTGTACATAGAGTAAAGGCATACCATTTGTGTAATCATACGTTTACATAGGGTGATGTTGGTTGATTCATTCTGTTATTTTTTCCCCTTCCCCCCACCCCTCCCATCCCTCTTTTCCCTCTATACAGTCCTTCCTTCCCCCATTCTTGCCCCCCTCCCTAACCCTCACTCTAACCCTAAAACTAACCCCTCCCACGCCCCATTATGTATCATCATCCACTTATCAGCGAGATCATTCTTCCTTTGGTTTTTTGAGATTGGCTTATCTCACTTAGCATGATATTCTCCAATTTCGACCATTTGCTTGCAAATGCCATAATTTTATCATTCTTTATGGCTGAGTAATATTCCATTGTATATATATGCCACAGTTTCTTTATCCATTCATCAACTGAAGGGCATCTAGGTTGGTTCCACAATCTGGCTATGGTGAATTGAGCAGCAATGAACATTGATGTGGCTGTATCTCTGTAGTATGCTGATTTTAAGTCCTTTGGGTATAGGCCAAGGAGTGGGATAGCTGGGTCAAATGGTAGTTCCATTCCAAGTTTTTTAAGGAATCTCCATACTGCCTTCCAGAGTGGTTGCACTAATTTGCAACCCCACCAGCAATGTATGAGTGTACCTTTTTCCCCACATCCTCGCCAACACCTGTTGTTGCTTGTGTTTTTGATAATCGCCATTCTGATTGGGGTGAGATGGAATCTTAGGGTGGTTTTGATTTGCATTTCTTTTATTACTAGAGATGTTGAACATTTTTCCATATGTTTGTTGATTGTAGGTCTTCTTCTGTGAAGTGTCTGTTCATTTCCTTAGATCATTTGTTGATTGGATTATTTGTAGTCTTGGTGTTGAGTTTTTTGAGTTCTTTATAGATTCTGGAGATTAGTGCTCTATCTGAAGTGTGATTGGCAAAGATTTTCTCCCACTCTGTAGGTTCTTTCTTCACATTGCTGATAGTTTCCTTTGCTGAGAGAAAGCTTTTTAGTTTGAATCTATCCCAGTTGTTGATTCTTGCTTTTATTTCTTGTGCTATGGGAGTCCTGTTGAGGAAGTCTGGTCCTAAGCCGACATGTTGAAGATCTGGACCTACTTTTTCTTCTATAAGATGCAGGGTCTCTGGTCTGATTCCAAGGTCCTTAATCCATTTTGAGTTTGTATTGATATTCAGAATGGATTTTGATATTTTGTATGCTATTTCCAAATCTTTGTTGGTTTGTCTGGTATGAAATCCTAAAATTTTCACTCTAATTTATTACAGTTGCCATTGCTTGCTTTGAGTATAGATATTCTGATAAATTCCATTTTTAAGGCTGATTTTTAATTAAACTGTAGCATGTATGAGTTAAAAGTTCTGAGAAGTTTATCATTTTGTATATTTTTTCTGAATATGTTTAATATTTGCTTCTCACATTTCTCCCCATCCAGTGCATTCTCTTTTGAAGTCTGCATTTAATAGCATAGCTATCGAGAAAGAGAAGCTGAAGCAGATGGTTTCTGAGCAGGATCACAATAAAGGCCACAGCACGCAGATGGCCCGGCTCCGACAGTCACTGTCTCAGGTAAATGAGAGTGTTTGTTTTCATGTGCATGACACAGTCCCAAACCCTGTCAGGCAAAAGATTGGGGTGGAGGCTGTCAATCCTAGCAATGACACATTCCCTTGAAATCTCCCAAGATGTTGTAATGTCAGTATTGAATTTTATTATTTTTCTTCCCCAAAATGTCAAAGTAAGAGTGAAAATAAACCAAATTGCTTGCACACGTATACTCATTATTTTGTCTAATTGAATACTTAATGCCTAAGTTCATTTCTACAATAGCCCCTGGTTTAAAAAAAAAAAAGCACAAGACATTTATACTTGATTTGCACATCTAAAGTATGTTCTAGAATACATCAAGTCCAGTGTTTAAAAAGAGAATCTACTAGAGCTTTCACCCCTAATATTTTTCCCACTTAGATTTTTAATCTGTTGAAAATTGCCAGTTACTATGAATCCATTTTTTTTTTTTCTTTTCTGATTTTCGCTTTAGGAAAATCTAATCTAAGATACGTTCCCGAAGCTAGACTTTTATATTCGATATGTATTATTTAGTTGCTCTTGTTAAAACTGACCAAATCTCTGTGTATATCAAAGTTGAGATTCTGACACAAATCCTTTAAAGCTGTGCTTATGCCTTTTTATACCGAGTTCTTCCTTTGAAGTAAATATTTTCTTCAGTTAGTCCATAAATGCACTTATTTTAATTCCTTTGAGAATTTAATGTTTTGTATGATTTTTGTGAGAACTCAGTGTTTATGTAAAATATCATTCACTTCCTGGTGCCTTGGATCAGAGTGAAGGAGCAAGCAAATCCTGGGTAAGTGGTTCTCCATGTGGATCAGATCCTGCTTGAACATCTTCCCTCAGTCCCTAACTTAGATGTAAACTGTATCACCATGTTTTATGTACCTGAACTGTCAGCATATAGTCAGTGTTGTTTCATGTTATGGAGTGCTGCTACCTGGGCCACATGCCAGCATTCACCATGAAACACTGTCGGCTAAGGTGCATACGCTGCTTCCGGTGCTAAACCAGGGGCCTTGGGAGCATGTGCACCTGTACTGCCAGGCTGCAGAGGGCTTCACTTTAAAGAGCAGGGAGTGGTGGTGCATGCCTATAATCACAGAGACTCTGGGGCCTGAGTCAGGAGGATCGGAAGTTTGAGGCCAGCCCCAGCAACTTAGCAAGGCCCTGTCTCAAAATAAAAAATGAAAAGGACTGGGAATATAGCTCAGTTGTGGAGCACCCAGGTTCAACCTCCAGTACCAACAAAAAACAAAGAAAGAAAGAATAGGATACTTTAAATGTTCTCCCTGGACTCTTCTCATGCCATTTATCTGTTGAACACTCAGTTGACATTAATTGAGCTTCCAAATTATGGTCAAATAAACATGCATATTCCACCCTATAAATACACGTAAAATATATTCTTGACCCCCTAAATGTTGCAGTGTTTCTTTAAGATGGGTTAATGATAGAAACTTAGTGATGTAAATCAAGCTTATACAAAGATAAATAAGAAAATTTGTCTCTTGCTTGATGATTGCTTGCTTTTGAGCTTCAGGTGAAATTAGAAATGACTAGGAAGAGAAATTTTGAAAGTTATTTATTTGTTCATTCAACTGACTTTACTCGGTATTGTGCAAGATATGGTACTCTATGTGCCTGTTTCCCAGGAGGCTCATGCTCTGATTAGTGAGATCAGCAGTATTTATCAAAGAAACGGTTAAATGGACCACACTGTATCATTCCATCCAGAGTATGGTGGTGCAGATTTCCAGAGCTCTTCTGTTTGTTTAAAAGAATGGGAGATCCCTGAGCTGAGAGCAGAGTCCCAGATCTGACTTCCTGAGCATACAAGGAAGGACCTGATGCTAACACAATAAAAGTAAAATCAAGCAAAATTGTATCAACTGTCATCCTTTGGACTAAAATATTTCCCTTTCTTGCAAAGGCATATTTATTTGCATCTAAAGTCAGAGCCCCAATAGTTTTTTCTGGGGTTGTTGGGGTTTCGTTTGTTATATTTAGGCTTTTTTTAACCAAAGAAATCGAAAGATGTGAAAATAATTTGGGTCGTAAAGACTCTTGCACCTATTCATTAGATAATTCAGTGATTGCAGTTATGTATTACCAGGAACTTTGTTCACATTCTTGTGTCCATCCAGACCGTCCAGTTGGGCCAGTCCTTTCCTATCTGGCCATCTTTCCTATAACCTCTGACACTGGACTCTAATTTAGAAATCTCCACAGCCTATGGTTAGGCATTTAAGTTTTACTAACATTTCACTGCTTTCTGGTGAATCATTGTCCATGGTTAGACTACTGCTAAGGTGACTGGAGAATGGAATTAACAAGGAAGTTACTCTAAGAGTTACTAGTTAAGTAAGTAGGAATCAGCCCATTGGGGCTATATGAAGGAGTTTAAGTTTATCCTTTCAGTGATGGGGAGTGCTTAAGAATATTTAACTGGTGAATGACAATGCCAGAAATTGGAAATATTGCATATTTCTGTATATTAGAAAGATTAGTCTTGTGTGGTATGGAGGTTGGGTAGAATTAAAGCAAAACTAGCTTGGCAGGCACATAGTGTTCAAGATAATTTGAGAATGTTTTGTGATACTCAAGGTAATATTCCTGAACTAAGGAGGTACTAGTCTTGATAAAGGAGGGGATCCATTTCAGATACACCAAGGAGGATAATCAGCTTGGTTTACAGATCAGCTGAACATTAGCAAGGGACCAGAAAACAGAGCCAAGACAAGTCCAGGCTTTTTATTTGAATAACTGGCTATGAAAGTTCTTCCCCCCACCCCCGCAACCCCCAGAGAGATCATGCAAGAGGAACTGATTTATTGCAGGTGTGGGATGAGTGATTTTGTGGAGATAAAGATGTCTGAGGGACATCCAGCAGGTTAAACAAATCAACAGACAGATAGAAAGATGTGGATATCCTAGTGTATCAGTGAAGTTATTGAGGTTGATCAGTTGTGTTTTCAGTCACAATAAAAGGAGTTCAATGGTACTGGTGCTGCTATACAGGATGTTAATATTTTAAGGACAGTTTAAGAAAGAGCTCTTTTGATGGAAACCCAGGGGAAGCAACCAAGGAATTTAGGAATGATGACCATGGAGATAAAGGATAGATCTTTGATGATCTCAAAAAGGAAAAAGTTAACATCCCAACTTAGCAGGAAATAATACGTGGACTAAATGTCAACCCTGGAATTTGGCAGTCATAGCATGATTGTATCATGAAGGCAAAGACCAGCAGGTATGGAGATGTTGAAGGTAGGAAGCAACTGTGCAACTATCCTGATTGGCCAGCTCTACTTTCAGTCTCCTCTTTAGTACAGCACTTATGATTGAACAAATAAGACTGGGGTGTTGCCCAGTGGTAGAGCACTTACCTAGCATGTACAAGGTTCTGGATTCTATCCCCAGCACCAAAAAGGAAAAGAAATTTTTTTGAACAAATATTAAATAGTTTTCATACATCGAGACAATTGTTCTCCAAATAGGACTTATATCAAATAAAATATATAAGCTTTAAAAATGTTAGGCTTTGGGCTGGGGTTGTGGCTCAGTGGTAGCACATTTGCCTAGCATGTGTGAGCATGCCTAGCATGTGTTTTATGTTAGTATAACTTCACATTCTAGTATGATTTTAGGTAGCCTAATAAATCATTGGTCCATATTCAAGTGTCATCAGTTAAACCCCCAGATATCTTCTTCATGACCAGGTCTCTCCCCCAGAGGAGAAAGAAAGGAGATGGTGTTAAAATAATTTAAAGCCTAACATTTTTTAAAATATTTTTTCTAGTTGTCGATGAACCTTTATGTAATTAATTTATTTATATGTGGTGCTAAGAATCGAACCCAGTGCCTCACACATGCTAGGCAAATGTGCTACCACTGAGCCACAACCTCAGCCCAAAGCCTAACATTTTTAAAGCTTATATATTTTATTTGATATAAGTCCTATTTGATATATATCTAATTATTAAAATGCTGCTTTTCAATGAGACTTTTAAGTGCATATATCAATTTAGCAAATTCCATCATCTTTTTAGCAGGCATATAGCATATAAAACACATGCAATTAGCATTCTTCACTACATGCTCAGCATAAATTGTTACCTACCTTGAAAAAGTAACAGTTTGGCAGGCTGGACAGCCAGATGACTTCTTCTCCTAAAGTAATATTACTTCCCTGATCTATATGTACACACACATGCATAATTCTGTTATTTTACCCTGTTAAAACTTAAATTAACTTTCACACTGGAGAGAAAGCATCAATGTTGAACTTAAACTTGTAGGGCAGGACATTTTATATGGCATCTGTCCTTATAATTTCAGTTATAATGTCATGTTCTGATTTGTGTAGTACTCTGAACCTCAAAATTAAATAGTATATAATAAGACAAAGGCAACCTTGGCACTCCTGATTACCATAATAATAAAAGATTCAAGGCTACTTGAGTCTGTCTTCAGTATATTACCCTCAACCACTATTACTAGTTTGATTTCTAGCCCCAGAATTTGTGCACAGCTCATGCCGAATGTAGTGGGAATTGGGTCCATATAAATGCAAGCAACAGAATATGACCATCTATTCCAGCTAGAATTACTATAGTTCATTAAATCAATATGCCATCAATTGTTAGGTACATCATTATTTTGTGCATTACTGAGAAAGAAAAAAACCATTACTGTCAATTGAACTGACACAGTGCTTCAGAGGTGCTTGATGTGGGGGGAAATGTGTATCTTAGAATCAGTGAAATATGGTCTATAGGAGATTGTAGGCAAAAAATTGGCTTAAGGCTCATAGTAGCATAATTTAGAATCCCAATTGTAGAATCTGTCATCCTGCCTGTCCACAACATTTCACTTAACCAAAATAAATATTCTGTGATGGGATAAAAGTTTCAAGTGTATTTATTTATTTCTGAATCCACAGTTCCCTGGGTTTGGCCACATTTGTTGTATATGAAGATATTTTTCATAGAATCCTTTACATCACTTTTAGTTCTCTCTCAACTTTAAATTGCTGTTGTTTTATCCACAATTTGGCAATATTTTAAAAGCCTTTTAAGTTTTTTGCTCATGGACCCTATAGATCCTTATTTATATGACTACTTTAAGGAAGTAGTGCTGAATATAGAAAATAATTATGCACATAAATTTTCATGGTAGTATTACTTATTTTAGTAAAAAAATCAGCAACCATATAAGTGCCCAGTAATAGGAAATCATTGCTTGTTATGCAACTACCAAACTCATGTTAATGAAGAGGTTGCAATATAAAATAAATGCTTATGTGCAAAGAATTAGTGGCAGCTACAGGGTATGAACTGCACACCCAGTAAACAATATGCAAAAAAAAAAAAAAAAACACTTAAGAAAAAAAGCTAGAAAGAAATAAACCAAACTGCCAACAGTTGGGCAGTAAGATATGAAAGAAATATTTTTCTACTTTTTTTTTTGCATTTTCAAAAGATAATAGTATTTTTTTAATTCAAAAACCAAGGTGATTTCTAAGAGATGCCCAGAATTTGGCTTTTGACAGTCCCAGCTGTATTAACTTTCTCAATTCTTTTGAACCAGTTTTACTTTTATACAAAGGGTTTGATGTTATGGTGATTCCATCTTGCTATGTATTTCAAATCCTTCTCCAGTCATCAGGCAGCCATGTTTCCTTCCCAGAACCGACATTCCACTTAGTATTTATGCCATTGTCTCAGTCTAAGGTAAATTCTCCCTCATATCTGAGAGGGTCTGTAGCTAAAGAAGTAGGTATTTTGGTAATTTATAGCTCAGAACTTGAAAATGGTAACTTTTTTAATAGATTGAGAAGGAATGGTATGTTTGTTGGATATATTAGACTTGAATGTGTGTGAAAGGCATGAAGCATGGGGGTATGAGCATGCTCTGTGGAGTTTTTAGCACAGTCCAAACTCACTAGGTAAGTAGTGAATGTATAAAACCTGTTTGGAGAAGACTCTAAGCACAGTTTGTAGTTTTGAGGTGCTTCCTCCCTGTGAGGCTGTGGTCCTACATGCCATTGATAAAGCACCGCTTTTACTGACAAGTCTCCATAGCTTTTCTTGCTCATTGGCTGGTACCAGTGGCTGGTGATCTGCCTCCTTCTTCCTTGCTTTGCCACAGTTCACTCTCCTTGGGTATATCCCCTACATTATTTCTGCCATCTTCTAGGCTCTTTCATGTTATTTATCACTAATAGCATCATTTCCATCTTAATGACTTAATTCTTCAAGATTTCCATGATATTTTTAGAGAAAAAAAGAGGTGAGCTTCAGAAAGGGAAATACTTAATGTGATCTAGAGCACCACCCAAGACTGCTACACCGCAGAGCTCACGACATTCAGCTGTAGCAAATCAAAAATAGTCTGTGATCAAGGCAAAAGGAGGAGCCAGGCCTGGTGAGATTGGCAGAAATGGACTGTTGCATGTTCGTTCTCAGCTTACACTTTCCACTATGGGGATTGCCAGAGACGAAGTTATTTATTCCCTTGTTTTTTGTGCTATGTCATAACAAGGTTTTCCCACCACTGCATGTCTATATTTATATATAGATATATATAAAACTCCTGCTAACCATAATGTAACCAACACCCCCCCCAAAAAAAAAAACCTAGAATTATTTTTACACTATCCTGGAATTGGTATTTATTGTTCATAATGATAACCAAGAAGCACTGTCCAAAATTCTAATTTAGCATCTCAATTAAATCTGAAATGAACTTTAAAAGTTAACTAATACAACTGAATTATTGTTTACTGAAGAAATTAAGGCCCATGGTGGCACATACCTGTAATCCCAGCTACCCAAGAGAATGAGGCAGGAGGATCCTTGGTTTGAGGCCAGCCTGAGCAACTTAACCAGATCTGTCTAGAAGAGAGAAAAGAGAAAGAAATGGAGACCCAACAAGGGCTGAGCATAAAGACCACTGAGCCTTGGAACCAAGAGAACTTCATCTTTTGACTCTCAGACCAGGAGTTTTGTTTTTCACATTATATCTAAGAAAAAGAAAAATTATTTTCAGATTTTAACTT
The DNA here is from genome assembly GCF_902686445.1 of Sciurus carolinensis. Classification (NCBI taxonomy): domain Eukaryota; kingdom Metazoa; phylum Chordata; class Mammalia; order Rodentia; family Sciuridae; genus Sciurus; species Sciurus carolinensis. Next base: position 127,078,135 of record NC_062215.1, read on the forward strand.
ATTCCCCTACTAATATTAGTGACTAGAGGTTCTCTTGTGTGCCCTTCACACATACTTACAGGCAGGATCACATTAGGATAAGGTGAGAACTTAATGAGAATTTAATATTTTTAAATATCCAGAGCAAACAATTCTACAACTTTCCTTATAAATGGCAACCCATGTTTAACATTCCCACCCTGAAGAAAAGCATTACTTATCCTTGCCCTTGAGATTTTGCAGGGTTATTTCATTAACATCATTCCAACGGCAACAGAAGGTGCAGTCACTTTAGAGGAACCATTAGTTGAGGTTTATATAAAACCCTCGGGTCAAAACTGTGATTCTGCTATTAAACCCATCAGACATCTTACAGTGAGGCCTCCCACTGACATGGTGGCAAAGTATGTCTTGTGCCAGATATTTCAGTAGCTAAGATAACTTTGCACATATTGTAGGCAGAGAAATAATGAAAGAACAAATAAACATGCCTATAGTAGTCATAAAGGATAAGATTAGCAAGTATTTTTTTTTCAAATTCTAAGTTTTCAAGGTTTTGCTCCAAGAAAAATGATCCTGAGCAGTTTTACAAGATGAAAAGATATTAGGATTCTTCCTTTAGGGCACATGATTTATTCAATAAGAACATAATTACCTTTTGTTTCTAACTTCCCTGATTTCTCAGATAACCAGGGACACATTTCCTCCTGTCTTCAAATGCAATGGTTGTTGGATCTGTATCCACCAATGCTTGGCACACCAGATAAAGTGTATTATTTGATGCATTTTATAAACTGGCTCTGAAAAGCCAAAATCTGTGAGTGAACAGTTCTGTCCTCAAAAAGCAAAGGCAGTGTTGAAGAGAGGGAAGAAGTGGGAACCAAGATGTGGAGAGGACAGAAGAGACACGTCCTACTCCGTGCTCAGGGAGTATGCCCTGCCCAAGTGTAGAGTTTAACTCACTTTTGTTCACCCTGGGTGTTTTAATAGATCAGAATTATAATTAGGAGTTTACATTTGTATATGAATTGGTTTATAGTATTCATTGATTCGAATAAAGCAGAATGCCCATTTTCTGGGGCAGATGGTTTCTCTAGTAGACCCTAATATATATCCTCTACTATAAAACATCTACCTCCATCTTCTAATTGCTAATTTTAATGGGAAGGAAAGTAGTTGCACATCTTTACACTGGGTCTTGACCTCAAACAGGGGTTACACTTGAGGCTTGATATAATTCCAGTGAATCACATCTCTGTTACATAAATGGACAATATTCCCATGCATCAGTGTGATGTGCACTTCAGGGAGGACACTGTACCTTTGTTCAAAAGGGCCTTGTAGGAGGGTCATGCTTATGTGAGGCTGTTCTGCTCTTGTAATAAATGCAGTTGCTGCATGTATTAAACTCTGTTATAGCAAGTAGTGTTTAACTGATGCTAATGTATGGTATGTCAAAAGTAGTGTGATATAACTTAGAGTTGGTTACTACTGGTGTTTTGTTCTCTTTTATGGTTGTCAAGGTCTATACTGGTCCATGAAGCCACTTTGAGTCTATGCTCAAATTAGTTCTGCTGCAATGACATGTGTATTAATTATATGCTCCTGGAGAATGAAGGTGCAACTGTTGCTTGAATCACGTTCAAATACAATTCTATAAACTAAAACAAATATATTCTTCATTCCACTCCCAAATCATTTTAGATAACTACCTGATTTTGAAGTGACTCTTGAACTTTAGAAACTAGAACCAAAAAAAATAAAGGATCATCTGAGGCTGCAAAAAAAGCAATATATATATATATATACACATATATATATATATATATACACAGTGGCAGACTGGGGCCTGGATGTAATGGGCCTCAATCTATAAGAGAAAAAAATCCACAAATCAGTTTTATTAAATCCACTAACTCTGTAATATACTAACCCATGATCTTATATTACAAAAATTCAGTGCCTTAATTCTGAGCCATTTAGTTCCTTCTTATCCACAAGATAATGGCTCATGATGATCCCAAAAGTTGGAGCTAAGAACATCACAGACTTTGTTGTCTAAGTTGTACCTGTGTACTTGTTCTGTCTTATGCTTGCTTGTTAATTAGAAATTACAAGTGCTGTTTTTATTATTTTAAGGCACTCAACCAGAACGCTGAATTAAGGAGTCGGTTGAACAGAATACATTCAGAATCTATTATTTGTGATCAGGTTGTCAGTGTAAATATTATTCCTAGCCCTGATGAGGTAAGACTCATTTTTAATAAATGTAGAATACATATTTTATAGCATATAAACTTCCTGTATATTTTTGTTTATTTTTATACAGTTCTTTCCCTGTTAATAAGATTCCCTCCATAAATACTTGGGTTGCTGACACTTCAGTGTTCTCTGGAGTAGAGAATGTACATGAGCTTGACATCATTTATTCTTGGTGATAAGTTTATTTTTATTTATTCCTGTGTTCACCGGATGCCACCAAGTAGTTAAATTATAAATCTACCCCAGCTTGTGAATTTTTCTTGTGTCACATTTCTCATTTAAAATGTTCATTAACATCGAATGACCAGTGACATGTTGGAAGAAAACACTTTTAGCTGAGAAATTGCTTAGTGAAAGTTTTCTTAAGTTTTGTTTTGAAAGTCACCTAATCTTGCTAGGATAGCACTAATGGTACTGCTGCAGCTCCCACTGAGGGTGATGATGGCAGTTCATAGCTAACAGGTGTCAAGTGGCGCTCGTTGTGTGCTAGGCATTGTGCTAACCACTTTGCATGTATTGTCTCCCCGGACACTTCCAACAATTCTCTAAGGTAGGTGCCATTATTGTTCCATTTCTCAGATTGAAGAAATGGCAAGAGAATAGAACAATCAAAATTCAGGCTAAACTTAAGTGTGTAATTCTGTTTATGACCCTTTATGAAATTATCGTTGTATAGCCATGAGAACTTAATGCTGTTCAACAGTAATATTAGAGCTTTATACACCATGATACATGTAACGAGGTGAGAATTTTAATGAGTGGTAGGTCATATTTGTACCAAAAGCATATATTTCACTAGCAATCTGCAGGTGTAAGGGTTACACCATCCAACTGCTTAGGAAATATTCCAAGACCACATATCTTGGACAAGTTGTCCACCCTGTGTTCATTCAGCTCCAGAGGCCCTCGGATCTCTGATGACATTATATTCATTCAACTACCCAGAATCGAAGTATTTCTGAAATTTATAATTCAAAAGTCATTTAATAATACTCAGTTGAGACCTTTTATTCAGCTGAGTATGCACTAGAATAGAATATACATGTGTGTGTATTCTTACATATTTTTGAGTAAAACTTTAAAAACTCCTTAAAAACAATTATTTATTATTTAGTGAATAAAAATACAATTTGATACAGTTTTCAATACTTTGGTCATTTTTCACTGGTTAAAATTCATGATCTATGCGCGGGGTTGCAGCTGCATGGTAGAGAGCTTGCCTCGCAGGTGTGAGGATTAAATCCTCAGCACCACATAAAAATAAATATGTAAAGAAAAATATTGTGTACATGAACAACCAAAAAATATTTTTAAAAATTCATGATCTAATTAGAAAATGCTTTTTATATATTCTGTTTCAAAAATTGATCTTATATGTTGTTTTTTTAGCACATTTCTAGTAGTTTCTACAAGTACTCCTTGAAGTTTAGTATACCGATACATGTCTAGTAATGGCATTCCTAAGAATAAGAGGAATTTAAAATCAGGTTTAAAATCAAGTCCCCTACACCAGCCCCTTTCGACTATGCCTTCTAAAGTCTTTAAACATATTGGAAGGAAAGTTAGGTAGTAGTAAGTAAAAATTACTTGTAGTCTTCAATGTTGTAACACACAGCATGGATTTCTCTAGAAATCTGGCTAATTTAAGAGAATAGCTATTTTACCAGGGAAAAAACTGATTATGCAGTGTTCTTCTCTTTTCTGTAGGCTGGTGAGCAAATCCACGTCAATCTCCCCCTATCACAGCAAGTAGCCAATGAGAGCCGCCTCTCCATGTCAGAGTCTGTGTCTGAGTTCTTCGATGCCCAAGAGGTGCTTCTCTCTGCAAGTTCATCAGAGAATGAGGTGAGAGTCCTGGATGTGTCTGTCTCAGCTGTTTGAGACTATGAGTTTGGGTTAAAGAAAGTGAGACTGTGGAACTTCCTGGTTGTATTTGTTTACATCATGACAAAATGCTCAAATTGTAACATAGCCAAAAGTATGCAAACCATTTTGGTTCCCATTTACAGCACTTAACAACCCTTCCAGGCATCTACTCATTACTCTACTCTTAAGCTTAATGAATAAAGGGAAAGAATCAAAAATTAAATCTGATTTTCTTCTATGATTCATATTTTCAGGGTAACCAAATCATTAATGACAGAGTTCTTTACAGAAGGGAGACTAACTATTAAAATAGAAAAAAATATGAGAACTAGAAAACCACCATTCATGCATACGTGCAGACACATATATGTTATATATCTTTACCAGTGACAGGAATTTGAACATAGAAGGATAATACCAAGCATATGTCTAGCTGGATATTTGTGACTTTGGGAGTTTAGACATAGACTATCACAGAAGCCTCATTGTTAATTTTCATGAGTCTTGGAAAGTTCTTAAAACAAGGAACTGCTTTCTTGGTCAGGTTTCAGAAATTGGTTCTATTTCTGGAATTTACTCAAGTGTACTTTGATTTTTTTGTTTTGTTTTGTTTTTTGCATAAGGAAAGTGGACAAAACTCTTTCCTACATAACCAGTTATGAATTTTATCATTTGAAATTGCAAATCTGTAATGCATTTTTACCAAAAAAGAAAGAAATAGTTGCTAAATATTATTTCTATGTGCATTGAAAATAGATGGGAAGAAAATCCCATCTATCTACTATCCTGACAGTAGTAGTTATTTTGGAATGTTTGGAATTATGAGTGATTTTAGAAACAAAAATAAAGTGAAGAAGAGCAAGAAATAATGAACACATATCACTTTTATAGTGGGGACATGTAAAAAAGAATTCTTGTACCAGATGCTGACTTTGTTGGCATACTAAGGCATACAGCTGTCGCCCAGATCCCCAGGCAGGCATTAACAGGTTCAGAGAGACTCCCATACACAATACTGAGAGCTAGTTTAGTTATGTGTAATGGTAATTGATACTATCAGATCAACAGAATGATCTTGCTTGCTATTATTGCCTCTTTGCCTGTAGGCAAATCTTCATGACAAACCTAATTGTACTCGAGAGGTTGCTTGGTGAGCAACAAATGGCAGCAGAAGTGAGTTCAGTGAACTTAAGGTTAGGAGGGCCAGGATGTGACAGCTTCATGCTCCCTCCTCTTTATAGGGGTACTCTGCCACATGGACAGACATACATGGCGATTGGGGTCTTCTTCTGTTTCAGAGATGACTTTGCTGGAGACATGCTACCAGAATTTTTTTTTTTTAACTCTCATCTGAGCTCCCATTGCTGACCAGTCCTCCATCCTTCAGTCAGGTTACAGTTAGACTTGATTGCACATTATCTGAGCTTGGACCTATCATGCAGTGATTTTTTTTAGCTTCTCTCTCTGGGAACGAGCTTATTTCCCTGTTCCCAAGTTCTTGGTGCACACCCAGCTGGATGCTCAGGTACTCTTTGCCTAGACTATGGATACAGAAATGAAGAGGATGTGAAGTAAGTTATTGCACAAGTCCAAGGAAGATGGTGGTGCCATCATCTTCCTGAGGCAGAGAATGAAGCTAGTGGCAGAGATGAGGAGGGATAGGGAAGTATGGAGAGGATCATTTAATGTGGGGCACCATGAGTTTGTCAGACCTCTTCTAGGGGTGTTATCTGCCAGATAGTTGAATAGGAAAGTCCAAAGCTCAAGGGTAGGGTGGGTCTGGAGACGGAATGAGTCCACTCAGGATACACATAACAGCTACCTGTTTGACATTGCCACCCCAGTGCCCATAGTTCAGCATGTCAGGGCTGGGGATATAGCTCAGTTGGTGAAGTGCTTGTCTCATGTGCCCAGGCCCTGGGTTCAATCCCCAGCACCACCAAAAAAAAAAAAAAAACATAGTTCAGCATGTCCAGAAAAATTATCAACAAACCCCTTTCCACACACACCACACCCCAAGAAATAACAAACACACACCCATACCCCTCATTCACTTCCTTAGGCTCCTTCACCCAAGTGTTCAGCTTGGATATTGGAGCATTCCCCTTTACTCCTTCTTTTCTCTACTGTTGCCCATGTTGATCCACTCATCCGGGTCTGTAGCGCCTTTCGTCTAAGTACTCTCAGATCCACACATTTTTCTGCAGCTTCTCTGCCACCACTCCAGTCCAGTCCAGTCCAGACCCAGCTTCCCTCCCAACCTGGATTACCCATTCCCTTCATATCCAGTTTCCCTGCCTGCCTTCTCATCCCCTCCAATCTGTTTTCCACTGGGCAACCTGATTAATATTTCTAAAAGGCAAATCCCCCAGTGTCCTTAGGATAACATTCTAACTACTTAGTTATTACCCAAAGACCCCTATAAGCTCATCCCTGCTCTCAGGTGCAGCCCTATGCTACCTCTATTCTTGTGGAGCCTTCCAGCAGCCAAAGGGGTAATTCTGGATGTGCTAAAAACACTTGTGTCCCTTGGTGTAGCAAGGAGAGTGATTCTCCCCTACATCAAACTGTGGGAAGAACTGAACTGCACACCTGTTTCTGTTTTATAGGTTTTCAAAATTAACTGTTTGTATTTACATCTTCTCCCTTTACAACTCTCAGTCTTGAGTATCTGAAGGGGCCAGACCAGGAGGTAAACTGAAGTGACAGTCACCATGGTGTTCTCAGAGTTACTTATCCCCTTTGGCTAGGGCTTGGTTATTGAGTCAAGCTCATTGCCCTCGTCTCTAAATTTCTTTGTGATGAGGTCCCCCAAGAGGGTGCCTCAAGTCTTCACACTAACAGACTTGGAAAGTCAGCTCAGTGAGTTTGCCATGCCTGTGTGAATCCTAGCAGCAGCTGCAGGGCAGGCTCAAGTTGCACGTTCTACACTGCAGCTGTCAGTGGAGACTGGTTCCCTGCACTAGCTGTCCACTGTGCTTGGAGCCCTTCTCCACACACATATTACATTTAGCTCCCCCACACATTTAACTTCCTCTATTCAATGTAATCCCTTACACAAAAGTCACCTCCAGGGAAGCCAACACTAGCTGACCTATCTAAAACTTAAAGCTGCCATTTCCTCTTCTCCTCTAACCTTTTATATCCCTCTTCCCTCATTATTATCTTTCATAATTACCACTCTCTAAATAGACTGTGTCTTTCCTGTATTAACTTGTTGGTTTTGTTTACCCCACTATAATGTAGCTCCATGAAGACAGAGACTTTCCCGTTGTGCATCCAGCAGCAGAACAGTTCTGGTGAGCCCAGAGCAGGTGCTCCATAAATATTTGCTAACTGAACGGAGAAAGGAGCGCTTGTAACACATTTACAAGGGCTTATTAGGAGCATCTGGGCATTAGCTGTCTTACATCCGTATTTCCCATGAGTGAGGGAAAAATCTTTAAGTGGTATTTACCAGTGCACTTTGCTTAATGAATTCTCAGCTCCTTTTAAAAACACGGTCGCCTTGCTTCCAGAATGGTCTACTTTCCTTGCCTCTGCTTTTAAACTTCTTTTACAGTGTTGTATCCCTGGTTCCACTTGGGGGTGGGGGGTGGACTTCCTGAACCCTTTGGAGTCTCAAAGTTCATAACAAGAAATATTTGGCTCCAAGATCATGGGGCTGAAAACAAACTGTTTATTATAATACTGCAGAGCCTTTGTGTACAGGACAACATAAGGGGACCACAGCAAGACAGCCCAAACTTAGTTACTATACACACAGATACTCACTCGATGTGTATATATCTTATGTAAGGGACCACCTACATTGGAGAATTCTTTTACACCAGTGATATTGGATCATTTCTATGATATATTAGTTTGGGAGAGGTCAAAGTTAAAGAGGAATAGAACACTATGTATAGCTTTCTGTAGAATAAGCGTGTTTTCTTTTTGTTTTCATCGTTTTGTTGTTGTTGTTGTTGTTTTTGTTGTTGTTGTTGTTTTTGGTACTGGGGATTAAACCTAGGGGCATTTAACCACTGAACCATGTTCCCAGCACCATCCCCCTGGCTTTTTTTTTTTTTTTTTTTTTTTCATATTTTTATTTTGAATCAAGGTCTCACCAAGTTGCTGAAGACCTCCCTAAGTTGTTGAGGCTGGCTTTGAACTTGCAATCCTCCTGCCTCAGCCTCCCAAGTTTCTGGGATGGCAGGCATGCACCACTGTGCCTGGCAGCATGAGTGTTTTCTAAACAAATTTTTAAAACAATAAACATGTATGTAATATGAATTTGATTTGGGTAGGCATTTGTTTCTTCAAACACAATTGAGTTTGATGAACATTTTTCAGAGAAACTGAGTAGAAGAGTTTGATTTGCTTTTTTTTCTTCTAAGCTAAGAAACTTAGCTTTCATGAGCCTGCTGGTTTTCAGTTGCAGTCAGTGGGAACTGTGAGAACAAGGTGCAACAGGAAAATATGAGTCAGAAGCAAATTTTATTCTCCACTTGCCATTCTTATAGATTTATTCTGTACAAAAGTAAATTGTACATTGTACATTGACGGTCCACACATATAGTCATGCTGCCCACCACCCTAAACAGTCTTTTCAACCCTCATCTTAAAAGCATAAACAACAAATCCAGTAATCTTAAAGATAAAGAATAGTTGGGTTTTTTTGTTTGGTTTTTTTTTTTTGTTTGTTTTTTTTTGAATAGTTGTTTTTATTACACACAAATTTAAAACTTTTAATGGCAGAAAAAGTTGACATAAAATTTAAAAATAAATTGCAAGCTAGGAAAAATACAGTGCATATGAAAACAGAAAAATATGTGAAAGATAACAAGTTCATGAAAGATGAAATCCAAAGATCTTTTTATTTGTATTAGGTGAGTAGTAAACAAAAATGTTTAGTGTCTAAGTGGATATGGAGAGATGGGTGTTTCTCTATACTACTGGAGAGAACAAATTAATATAGTCTTTCAGAGGGCAATTTGGCAACATAAGACTAATGCCTGAAAGTGACCCATTTTATCTATTTTAAAATAGCTAAGCAAAATTTTTGAATGAAGTAAATGGGATGTTTTAATGGAATCATTAGGAAGGATTTAAAAATATATTTACAGGTGTTCATCCAATTATTGTCTATAAGAGTAAAAAGTTGGAAATGATGGTTAAATCCCTTATGTTATAAATATATAATGAAATATGCTGCTTTTCCAAGTAAAGGTGAAGAACCATACCCACTATAGTGAAAATGTATTCAGAACACTACAAAACAACTTGGAAATCGATCTCGTTTTTCAGTAGCCACAGAGAGATGTGTCTATGTAAGCATTTTGAAACTGGGGAATAATACCACCCAAATGTTGAAGTAGTTTCCTTTAGGTGATGGGATTATGGGTGATTATCATGCTCATCTGTTTACGCTCATGTAATTTTTTTTTTTTTTTTTTTTTTTTGGTGGGTGGCACTGGAGATTGAACTCAGGGGCACTCAACCACTGAGCCACATCCCCAGCCCTGTTTTGTATATTATTTAGAGACAGGGTCTCACTGAGTTGCTTAGCACCTGGCTTTTGCTGAGGCTGGCTTGGAACTCTCGGTCTTCCTGCCTCAGCCTCCCGAGCCACTGGGATTACATGTGTGCACCAACGCGTCCAGCTCCTCATGTAATTTCTAATATTTTAAAAATAAGATTGTTTTGTTTTCATGTTCAGAAAAAAACACATAGTACTTTTTCTCCTTTGAAGAAAGTAAATAAATATTAACAGTTTTCTTGCTTGTAGTAAAAATTTTGACTTTCCCCCCCATTTCTGTCAGATTTCATGTTCCTCTCTTTTCTTCTCTGCTTTTTCTCACTGCCCTTAGTGTGCATGTTGTTCTTTAATGTCATTTTATGCTAATTTTAGTTTCACTTTAGTTCCATGTTTTTCTCTGGAAGAGAATGGCTGAATTCTTGCTGTCTCCCCATCTTGACTGCAGCCGTCTGCTTCTGAGCTATCAGTGTTCCTCACCTGCGTTTGCAGAGCCCCAACCTCCAGCCTTCCTGGGGAGAGCTGCCAGTGATCTTCCCAGAAACTAAACCTGACTCTTGCGTTCCCTTGCTTTTTTTTTTTTTTTTTTTTTTTTAAATAACCCATGGAATTCTACATGACTCCTTTGGTTGGCCTGAAAAGGCTGTCATTGTCATGTCCTCCTCTTGTCTTGTCCTCTGTCAACCTGCTCTCAATGCCTTAGTATTCCTACAATAATGTTTCTCTCTTAGTCTTCGCATTTGCGCATTCTCCCTTCTTCCTGTGCTCCTCCCCCTGGTAATGATTGGACACCTCCCATTCATTCTTTAACCCTCAGTTCAAATATTTCCTTTGGGCTACCTCTCCTGAGTCCTCTAGGTGGAGTCCCAGTGCCTTCTTACTTCCTGTTCTCCAGTGTTCCTGGTTACATACCGACCTCCCTAGCTTCCCACCCCAACTAAGACAAGGAGCTATTTAAGACAAGGGCTCCTTCCTAGCAATCTTTATCCAGGCTCCTGGAAGACCCTCAAGTGTTCATTGACCATATGCCAAGTACATTCCCACTACCACCTCTGCTCTCGTTTAAATACTCTTTTATTTTTTTAATCATTTGATTATCTGGGCTTTCAAGACAAGAATCAGACCAAGAATTCTGATCTCTTTGTGTTCTTTCTTTCCTTAGGCTTCAGATGACGAGTCTTACATCAGCGATGTGAGTGATAATATATCTGAAGACAACACCAGTGTTGCGGACAATATTTCTCGGCAAAGTATGCATCATTTGAGCTTCCAGGTTGTTCTATCTACATGCCAAATTACAACACTGGTGAACTAATGAACAGTCACTCCCCTCTCCCCTTCACTAATTGTTCTTTTTCCAGCTGATTGTTCCATAAATTTTATTTTGCATTATCTGTTGAGATGAATGGTTGTAAAATCTGTTAAATACATGGTCTAGTGAAAAGGTTTTACACTTTGCTTATACCCACTTTAAATCCTTTTTATTAAATGTACTTTTTAAAATTTGACTTGTCTTTTCTAAAATAACATTTGAGTATATTTAACATCTTGTTTAAAAAAAAAAATCATGTGATGTTTTGTGAAATACCTCACGAAGAAATAACTCCATTTAGTCTCAAGAGAATATAATGAAGTCTCAATAAATGTATCACAATCAGAATTATTTGAAGAAGTTCCTCCCTGATATTATGAAATCAGAAAAGCAAAGTATCTTTCACTGTGATTCTCCTCTCCCAGTCCTGAACGGGGAGCTCACAGGAGGCGCCTTCCGAAATGGCCGTCGCACCTGCCTGCCTGCTCCTTGCCCTGACACCAGTAACATTAACCTGTGGAATATCTTGAGAAATAACATCGGTAAAGATCTGTCCAAAGTCTCAATGCCTGTGGAGCTCAACGAACCACTCAACACCCTGCAGCATCTCTGTGAGGAAATTGAATACAGTGAGCTGCTGGACAAGGCCTCAGAGACGGATGATCCGTATGAGCGCATGGTAATAAATGACAGGGCAGCACCTGTCATTGGCTAAACCACAAACCATTAAGATGACCCATTTGGGTTTTGCATGACATTCCCACTGCATAGGTAAGAGAGGAATCAGTCTGTTTGCATAATTAATCAGGGCCAAGTAGTTCTAGATACCCTTACTGGAACATATGTATTTTGTGATTGTATCTGTCGTCTGGAGTGTTCCTAAAGTTAGAATGCAAAGGTAGCAAAGTCATGTCAGTTCTTGCCTTATCAGCTTTTCCTGAATGCCAAGACAGCCCATCTATCCAGGAACTTATTTTTAAGAAAGTAACTTGCTGTTGGTACTTTGCCCTTTATTCCATAGATGGGAAAATTTGCCCTACTCTCCTTCCAACAGGCACCAGCAGCACCCACCTCCTGTCTATGGTACTGAGACTGCACATATTATAGCCTGTAACGGGGTTTCAGGTCCTTTGAACTCTGATACTCATGAAATTGGGTGGACATATGAATGGAAAGTACTTGACCTCAGTGGCCTGCTGGTTCCCATGGAAGAAGTACAACCTCATTTTAGCTTATTTTTTCTCCCTGCATTGATGCCAGTTCTGTACAAGTAATAGAAACTGCAAAAGGCATCAAGTCAACACCCATCAATGTGGGGTTTGTACAATCTAGAGGAATAGGGATGAACAGAACCCAGCAGCCATGACTTCTATATTATTTTCCTTTCTTGAATGTCTTAACAGGTTCTCGTTGCTGCGTTTGCAGTTTCAGGATATTGCTCCACCTACTTCAGAGCAGGAAGTAAGCCATTCAACCCAGTCCTTGGGGAGACTTATGAATGCATTAGAGAAGACAAGGGATTCCGATTTTTCTCAGAACAAGTAAGTAAGGTTTCTACATGGGTAGGAGGGCAGATTGGTAATGAAAGCAACCTTTTGATACAGATGTGTTTGGAATGGGTCATGATGTAATTAACAGGAAACTCAGTTTATCTGCATCATTACCCCCTCTAAGTATGCATAAGCTCTCTGTGTTTAAGCACAAAGTTCTAAAATTAAAGATTTGCTTATACATTCTGAGAATAATTCACTAATAGAGATGGATGGATTGTGGTTTTCATTGGGAGGTGACCTTTTTACGTTGTAAATAAATTCCATTTATGAAAATTTTAACACTGCCATCATTGCCTTCTTTTTTGTTTTTAATTGTCAGGTTAGCCATCATCCACCCATTTCTGCCTGTCACTGTGAATCAAAGAATTTTGTGTTTTGGCAAGGTTTGTATTTCAATTATAATTTAAAGTCAAATCTATGAGTCTATGAAAATTTTTCTACCTTCTGAAGGTACACTGTACTCAGTTTAGATTTCTACCTTTGGAACTCAGAGAATATTGGTAATTGGTGTGGAACTCAGTTGGAGAAATCAAATTTCCTGGTTTAAATATGAAACTGTGTCCTCTGGGAGATGAGGTTGTGCATCTGGGAAGCAAGGCCCATGGAACACAGAGCCCTCTGCTGACTGCCAGCTTGGAGTCATTACTTTATCACATTGTGCCTTTTTGTCTGAATCTATGAGATATGTAGCCTTCTTGCTTCTTGGGCATGCAGAGATTTTAATCCTGAAGGAAGGCTCTATGGCACATCATCTGTGGTCAAAGTCTGTTTAGATACACAGCCCACCATATCTGTGGGTTCCACACCCATAGATTTGACCAACCTCAGATGGAAAATATTTGGGAAAAAAATTCTGTCTGCACTAATAGGTATATTTATATTGCTTTAGATATTATAAGTCATCTAGAAATGATTTAAAGCATATGAGAGGATATTCATAGATTATATGCAAATACTTCACCATTTTATATAGGAGACTTGAGCGCCCTCAGATTTTGACATTTATAGGTGTTCTAGAACTAATAGTCCAGGGATACCAATGACTGTCTATGTAAACATTGCAGTAATTTGTGTTCTTTAACTTGCTGGGTCTCCACAGTTTAGGTTAAAGTCTGTACTTATTAATGTCTGTTGTTCTTTTCAGAATGTTACAAATTGCCTAAAATCAAATTTTGAAACCCTTTTAGAAAGAATAGAATATATATGTTGATTTGACCATTAAGTATAAATAGTTCCTTCTCTCTCTCTGTCTCTCTCTCTCTCACACACACACTAACACACACACACAAATCGTTCTTTACATATGGAAGGATGCTTCATTGCTCACAGAATGACTCTTCTCAGAAACATTTCCTTAACCTGAAAACAAAGAAAATGATAGAGCCCTATAACTGTATTTTATTGTAAAATAAGACAATAAATCATTTCTTGGTCATAACCAAGAATCAGAAGTTTCGTGGAGATAGCATTAAGCTCCCTTAGTTCATTGAGATGACACCAGGTGGTTATCACAAATGTCAGGCAGATCCAAACCTCCACTAGTATAAGGTGAAGTTCTGGGCCTCAGGCTGTATCCCAGCCACCAGTATAGGGACATGTTCATTAAATTAATCCCACTTTCTCATAAGTCTTTCTTATCTGTGCTTCAAGATTGTATTATTATTTTTCACTCTTCTCCCAAATCATAACCCTTCCATGTAGTGAGGGAAATGTGTATATATAAATCCTGCCATTATTTTTACATACACCTCAGGATTGATCGATAGGTTAACTATGTTTTACCATTTGATTAAAACTTAATATTACTATCTAGATATTAATCACTGTAGAGTCTATGTTTATATGTATATGTGACTACACACACACACACGCACTTATTCCAGCTTCTTCCAGTTTTGTAAGTTAAAAACAAATGGAGCATGATTATGGAGAAACATAGTAGATTTTGGGGGGACTATGGTTAATATTTTCTTGTCAGGCCATCCTCAGGCACTTGTCATGTTAAATCTACAATATAGAGCCAGTTGTACTTACAAAAGTGCTTTGTAAAGTATAATATAAAAGTTAGTTTTTACAGAACAAACAATTAGATATGGAGTGTGTGTATTTTGTCCTTTGCCTATGTCATTTAGATATCAGATGGAAAAACAAGTTCTGGGGGAAGTCCATGGAAATCCTGCCTGTTGGAACACTGAATGTCATGCTCCCAAAGTAGGTTACTCTCCTTTCTCTTTTGGCCTCTTCCCTGCTTTTCTAAATAAGTGGGTATTTTAGACTCTAGAAGATCCCACAGGTCCATTTCCCTGTATGCTCAAAGGTTCTGTTACCTTCAGCACAGCTTTGAGCTGGACCCCCCACTAAAACAAATGAGAACTTTAGCAACTACACTAAAGCGTCCTATTTATTTCTCCTCCTCCATTCATCAGCCAAAACCAGGTACCTGCCAGGTCCTAGTCACCATGCTTGTTTGCATTTGAAATGAAAGGTTTTCCTTTCAGTCATTTATATGTTATATACTTTATAATTTCACTTTTGAGTTTATCTTAGTTCCAATGCCTGTTTTAAATTTCTGTTATATTATCAAAGAAGAATGATGGGATCCTTTAATGTTTGTATTTTAGAGGCTATTAAAAGATTTTAGAGCATTATAACCTTTAAGTATTTTTACATTAATTGAAGTTTTCATTGAGGCCAAGGACATGATGGTTTTTATTTCGCTTTTTTGGTTTGTTTTGTTTTTGTCTATTTGAATGACTGAATTGCTGGTGGGTTGGATATAAAGGAAGGTAAGGAGAGGGAGATAAATCTTCAATATTTAGAAACTCACAAATAGGGAAGAGTTTTGCTATGTGTCTCTAGGGCCTGCATCGTGCTAATTAGAATCTTAGAAGCATTTTACTTTATTTTGAAAATAGTGTTTCTTTTGTACAAACTTACATGTGTTTGAAAACTGTCATTTGGTTCCTTAGCAGAAATTCTGTAACCTTACTCCCCTCACTCCCCAGAACTACATTAGATTTGTGGGTTTGTGTTTGTCTAGTGTTTTTGTTTGTTTGGGTTTTGGTTTGGGTTCTTTTGTTTTGTTTTGCTGTGGTACCAGGGATTTTGAGACAGGGTCTTGTTAAGTTGCCCAGCCTGGCCTGAAACTTGTGATCCTCCTGCCTTAGCCTCCCTAGTAACTGGGATTATAGACCTGAGCCACTTTGCCCAGCTACTTGTCTTTTCCCCAAATAATTGTTCCCTTCTTTGGTTCTTAACTTGGTGTATGAAACAGTGTTCTTAGAGTAATCAGTCTTAGATGCACGCCCTATTGAGCCTCTCCCCACCACAAATCCTTCCCTAATGGCCCCTTGCTTGCAGGGTCAATCTATACTCATTGATAGGTCATCAATGGCCTCCCTGCCCTGCTTCATGATACCTTTCCAGCCCTGCCTCCCACAACAGCCAATGACTGGAGCCCACCACTCACTCACCCCAGATGCACCATGGTGTCTTGGTCCCTGTGACTTTGTTCATGCCTTCCCCAGCAGGTGGTGCCCTCCTACCCACCATCCAAGCTTAGATTCAACCCAGCCTCTTCTAGGATGTCTTCTTTGAAACTCACCCAGATTTCACATGAACTAAGGATGAAGGACTCACCCTGTGTTCCTGTGATGCTTTGTTCATGTGTCTTTTACAGCCCTCATCATATTTGACCTTAAGTATTCATTTACATATCCACATACTCCTGCCATATTGTTGGCCCCTGAGGAGCAGGAAATAGATCCTCTTCAACTTCGTAGCTTTAGCACCTGGCCTTAGAAGCACTTCAGTGTTCTTCAAGTGAATGAACCATGTGTTAAATACTTTTGTAGAAACTTTCAAGAAACAAATGAGAGGAAAATGGAGAGAAAGGAAACTTTGACCAAAGAATATTCTTATTAGCAGAAATAGTAACATTTGTGACCATCATTGTTTTTTTATCAATGTTCTCTTCTTCACTAGGTACGGAGATTACTATGTGTGGAATAAGGTGACCACATGCATTCACAACATCCTCAGTGGGAGAAGATGGATAGAGCATTATGGAGAAATAACTATTAGAAATACCAAAAGCAGTGTTTGCATTTGCAAACTCACATTTGTCAAGGTAAATAATGCCATAGGACAGAAAAGGAAAAATAACACAAAGTGTTTCCTCAGGAACAAATAGAACAATTACCTTAACTAGCAGCGACTGAATCTTTCCTGTATCATTGGTCTTAAGGACATTTTTTGATAAGAAATCAGGACCACTTTATGGAGTTGCTCAAGGCATGCAGGCTTCTGAAAAAAAATGGAGGTCAAAAAAGTCTCCATCTCAGATCAGAAAATAAAAACAAATTTCTAAATTCTAAAGAATCTTCTAAGTAGCCAGTCAGTTCCTTAAGTAAAATTCCAGAAAACATTTCTCACCTATACCAAGTCTTCTGTTTTCTTTTTCTATTCCTACTTAATTTCAATGTGTTAAAGTGATCTTCTTTTAGGGAACCAATTATACTGCAGTTATCATTTTCTGAAAATACTTGAGTACAGCAGCCATGTTAGTGATAGCTACCATTCACTACAAGCCTTTCTAACCCTGCCACTTTTATAATCCAAACAAATTCAATGAAAAGCATTCCCTTCTTTGACAAGAAGAAATGTTTGGGATAGAAATGCACATAGGGCACCATTTTCCCTCAGTCACTCTGATCTGAAGTAGAACTTACAGCACCACCTCCATATTTATTTGGGTCTGTTACAGAATTCAGCAGTTATTTCTGTAACATGGCCAGTGGAAATTCATCAGAATCCATGAACAAAGGGAGGATTCAATACAAGAAGATCTGAGGAAAAAATTTCTAACCTGTAAATTAATATTAGATTCTTAATAGAAACTCAAGCTTTCTCTATGTCATGCTACCATGCCTGGAGTAGAGATCAGACTTTTCTTTTTTTTTAACTTGTACTGTTATATTATAATGTTAAAGAATAATGGGATTCATTGTGATATATTGGTACAAGCACATAAGAAAATTTAATACACACTTAACACACACTTAGAAAACCAACCCTCCATTTTGAGATAGATTCTTGGAAAGGATGTGAATAAGAGATTTCAAGGTAAAGAAAATTTTCCATATGAAAATTGTATAGATCAATATTATTAAAGTGACTGGGGTTTGATTTTTCCAGGTGAATTATTGGAATTCCAATGTAAATGAAGTCCAGGGGGTTGTGATGGATCAGGAAGGAAAGGTGGTGCACCGGCTATTTGGGAAGTGGCATGAAGGGCTCTACTGTGGTGTGGCCCCCTCTGCAAAGTGCATCTGGAGACCAGGTGAGACTGGCCCCAGGGTCCTGCATCAGGAGGGCCCTGTGAGTGACAGAGGGGAATGTCATCTCATACAGTTCACCTTATAATTCCTTTAATGGTGAGAATTAAAATGTAGGTGCTTAGTTATATTTATACAAACATCTAAGTTATATGTAAGAGCCAGTATTTGAAACTTGATAGTGAAAATATTAGGCCAAGTCTCTGACCTGAGGTGACATGACATGTTAAAAATCTGATATGTAAAATCACTCTAAATGTAATGCCTACAGTATTTCAGAAGCTAAGTATATGTATTAAAGAGTTTAAATAATTGAAATATATAAGCAATCCTTATTAATATTATTTATTTTGTTTCAATAAAACAAAGGAAAGCTTACAAACACCTTAAAATCCACAAATTTAGTAACTCACCAGAATAAGTGATCTTTGCACTCAAATGGCAAAAAGCTGTAATATATTTATATTTAATAAAAGGCATCAACAGAGTTCTGGTACTACATTAACATATAACTGAATATAACATTTAAATGGAACAAATCTTCACATGACATTTATTTTCTTTTTTTAAAATTAAAAAAAAATTTTTTTTAGTTGTTGATGGACCTTTATTTTTATTTATTTATATGGAGTTCTGAGAATCAAACCCAGTGCCTCACACATGCTAGGTGAGTGCTGTACTACTGAAACACAACCCCAGCCCAATATATATTTTCATTGGAACATGTCAATCAGTCTTTAATTTTAAAATTAATTATTGGCTTCCTAAAAGGCATTGATGCCTATTTAACTTTCCTGCTAATAGAGCAATCAGTTCATTCATTAATAACTATTTATTGAATACTGACTGTGACTAGGCTTCATTCTAGGGACTTGGGAGTACAACAATGAGCAAAGCACACAAAGATCCTGCCTTGAGTTTAGAAAGAAGTTCCAATAAGCTGGGCATGGTGGCACATGCCTGTAATCCCAGCGGCTTGGGAGGCTGAGGCTGGAGGATCACAAGTTCAAAACCAGCCTCAGCAACTTAGCAAGGCCCTAAGCAACTCAGAGAGACCCTGTCTCTAAATAAAATACAAAAAAGGGCTGGAGATGTTGCTCAGTGGGTAAGCACCCTTGGGTTCAATTCCCAGGACAAAAAAAAAAAAAAAAAAGCAGAGAGAAAGAACAAAGTGCCAATAAGTATTAATTTAGATCTACATCTTTTTCTTTCCTAAAAAAGTAAATAATAAGTGTTTCTGGTGAAATTTTAGTGTTCATCGTTAACCACCTTAGCACTTAGTTACCCAATAGAATATGTGAGAGGAGAGCTTAGCCAATGAAGACCAAGACTACATGTGCAAGGTTTTAAAGACTGAATTTTATTAAATACAGAAGTCTATCACTTCTGATCATCAACATAAACTTCCCCATCTAGCAAAATATAACCAATTTAATTCACTTGAAAAAAATCCACAATCTAGAGCTTGTGGCTGCAGTTTTTGGCTTAGCGTATGTTAATTCAGCACTGGCGTAGGTTTGGTTCTTTCTATCAGGCTTGCTCCTCTCACAGTGGTTCATCGACCTCGTTCCAGGTTCCATGCCAACCAACTATGAGCTCTACTATGGCTTCACACGGTTTGCTATTGAGCTCAATGAGTTAGATCCTGTATTAAAAGATCTCCTTCCACCGACAGACGCCCGGTTCCGGCCAGATCAAAGGTAGGGATGGCAGAGGTGTTTCAGAGGCAGCCTATATCATGGCCTGGGCTTCAGCCGTCTTTGAGACTGTTTTCACCATTGTTTGCTATTCATTCAGTCATTCCTTTGTTCCCTATACACTCAGCAGTACTGGAGTTTTCTACCCTAAGTAGAGTAGTATTTGCAGTGTGATCATAACAGATACTTATCTCAACACAAAGTTCCCATGGATGATGACACAGCTGGGTTTTAATAAAAGGTTTCAGCCCCCACTCACACAAAATTGACTAAAGATCAACAAACTCCTAAACTCTGCTAAGTACAGAATTACTCCTAACCCAGTGTTTTGTGTGTGTGTGTTTTAACCTCTTTATGTCTATTACCCTGTAATATGGAATATCTTTTAAACTTATGAATAAGAGGATAAGCTACAGGGGCATCCAGAAATGCTTTGTGTGAAAGTCTAGAGTTTGCCCAGCATGCTTTGGGTCCCACAGTGAGACATATGGAAATGCAATATCTTTAATGCCTTCTGATTCTTATTTTATTATTTTATAATACTCATGATGTCTGCTCCTATAGAGTTCATTTTACTTTTCCCAAAATATTCTATATGCCATACAGGTTCCATCCAAGAGCAGTCTTCTATTTCCCACGTGTTTGTGGCTTTATCTTTTTTTTTTTTTTTTTTTTTTTGCCAAAATGTTCTCAGTATTGAATGTTCTACTATTTAACTCTCCTAATTATGCTCCTTCCACCCCATGTGGTCTTGCTGTTTGACATTCAGATTTGATCAGTTAACCCTGTGCAATGTTAGTATACCATAGTATATCCCTGTTCTTTGCTCTTGTTTTGAAATGTAAACATTTGCAAATCACCCTGGGTCTGCTTTTTCCTTCTTGATTCTATTTCAATATTCCCTTTCTGAATTTCATTTCCTATTCTGTGGCTGGTTGTAATTTTCCCCAGCTGTTACCTTCTGTTTTCACAGTCTTACTCTCTCCAATAAAACAGGAAAACTCCTTGCCTCTCAATCTGTTCTTGAAATAGATGGAGACCATCCAGTTATCATCCTCCGTACTATCGCCTTTAACAAGTGCTTTTGTTACTATGGAAAAGGAGCAAAACTTGTGACTGCATGATGTTCTCATCCTGAACTCTGCAGTTGTCCTGAAAATCTCAACCTGTAGAACCCCAGACAGCAAAGAGAAGTCTGAAAGGCCAAACCTTTCCCCTCTCCCTCCTACCTACTCTCATTTTGCTGGGTTCAATAATTCAGCTAATATCTACAGAAAACATGTTAATTGATAGGCAGAGAGAGGTAGTGTGTCCGGGGAGTGTGTTGAGGGGACATTATCAGAGTGTCACTGTACATTATGTTATGTTCTTAGCAACTGGAGTGTAATTTTATGCAAGTGAGATTTATTTTTCTAAAAAGAGGATAACATATTGAGATATCAACTGCTTTCTGCATAGATATTTGGAAGAAGGGAATTTAGAAGCTGCAGCAGCAGAGAAGCAAAGAGTAGAGGAACTCCAGAGATCTCGAAGACGATATATGGAAGAAAACAACCTTGAACATATACCAAAATTTTTTAAGTAAGTCAGTTTGTTCCCAAAACAAGTTCATGTTTTTCAGATGGCTGCCATAGGCCATAAGAAACTCCAGATATAAAGAAAATGGGGGATAGTGTAGAATCCAAGTAACTTAAATGTAGGAAAACTAAGTTGATTTTGTTTACCTTTTTTTGCTGGGGTGGCAGTACCAGGGATTGAACTTAGGGGCACTCAACCACTGAGCCACATCCCCAGCCTATTTTGTATTTTATTTAGAGACAGGGTCTCACCGAGTTGCTTAGCGCCTTGCTTTTGCTGAGGCTGGCCTTGAACTCGTGATCCTCCTGCCTCAGCCTCCCAAGCCGCTGGGATTACAGGTGTGGGCCACCATGCCCTGCTGCATTAGGTTTTAATCTTATTTGTGTCACACAGAGCTTGTGTTTTTTTCAGACTTGGTGCCTCTAGTGTGCGTGAGTTGGTGATTATTTGTGATTATATATACATCACGGATTAGTCTATAGTTTCCAAATACATCTGTTGCCTTCCAGAGCCTGGACAGAAAAGTTCAAGGAAACCTCTTATCCTTTGAAGCTGTCATCTCATGACCCCGCCCCGCCCCCCAGGACAGAAATGCAGCCTCGCCCTTTAGATGTCAGAAGTGGGCTCATTAGACACCAGCTGCAGAGACTTTCCGAGCTACTGATACTGAATACTTGCCCCTGAAAATAAAGGAGAAACTACCCTTGCCAATCTGGAGCCAGAATCTCTTGGTTACAATATTTGCATGCACTTCATTTGGGGCTTTATGATTTCCGTCCCTGCCTGGAGATGATTTTTCCCTCCCTTCAGTTCCTCTCCTACCTGCTTTCATGTCAAACATTTTACAACAAAAATTAGTTCATTCCTAGTCAAAAATAGTCAAATCCCCAATTATGAGCAGATGGGACACTCTCTGGCTTACAAAGTACTCCTGTATATATACATGTCTAATCGATAGGGTCCAATTATCATGTCACCTTGGTGTGATCTGTGGCTAATATTCATTTTTATATTTTCACAGAAAAGTTATTGATGCGAATCAAAGAGAAGCCTGGGTCTCCAATGACACCTACTGGGAGCTTCGAAAGGACCCTGGGTTTAGCAAAGTAGACAGCCCTGTTCTCTGGTAAACTGGGAACATAGAGTTAGCCCACATATCACACTCTGAATGAATAAATAACTATGCACAATTATGTTTCTTATAGCTACGCGTGGTTTCTGGGTCGACTGAAAACCTACCATATGCTTTTCTATTCATCTTTATAATGGACTTTCAAAAGTGCATTAGACAAGGCCCCTAACACTTTTGGATCCTTTCTGTTTTGCTGCAACCATATTCCTTAAAAAAAAAAAAAAAAAAAAAATCCACACCCTCCTCAGAAAGCAGAATAAAAGGAGCAGAGTACAAAATCCAAAGTCTGAAGAGTTTGTAAAGAAAAACAAACTATAACTGGTGCTTAAAGTTGATCAAGAAAGTAAAAATAACATGCAAACCACATGTTTGGTCCATTGTCCAGAAGCACCATCCCCTTGTCACAGGAGCTCCTGCGCCTCAGCAGTTGGTTGGTTCAGACTTCAAGTAATTTTTGATGTGGTGTGCTTGTGGCTGGCCTCCTCATAAAAGACGTGATGCTTCCCAGAACCTGTTCCATCCGTATGCCATTGTTCATGCCTTAAGAAATGCAAAGATGTACAATAAACCATTTTTTAAATGTGTGCTCATAGGTTTATGTGAAGGACAGCTCTTTTGAATCATGGCATGATTCACTTTCTCAATCAGAACAATGATTTGACTGACACATGGACTGAAAAAGTGAACGACAGACGTGTGCTTTACGTTGACACGTCAGTTACCGTCTGGTATGTCTGAAGGGCAAGAAGGAAAAGGTGCGCTAAGTAGATCTCTGTATTCACATTGCTCGTTAAGTTCCTGTCCTGTGTTCAGATAATAAATCATCCCTCTTCCACCTAACCTCACAGTGTTCCCTGTTATTTGACAAAATCTGTGTTTGATTTGGACATTTGTCACTGGTGTTAAAACTTTGGAAGGGAATGACAAGCATATGGAATGTCTTTGTGGGCTTAGTTGTACTATAAACAGCTATAGTTTTTGAGCAAAGCACAATGTGACACACATCCCTAACCCATGCGCACCTCATTGACACTGTTCAAGTTCCAGAACAGAAGACTGCCAGTAGCTTATTTGCATTATTTAAATGAGTCCTATGCAAAATCATATTTCTTATTTTTATCAAGTGATTCCAGATGATACCTGGCTACATGTTAAGCATTTACCTTGCTAGGGACATAGATATAAAACTGAGGCTAAAGAATTTATCCATCCCAAAAATGGGGGGAGGGACAGGGGAGAAGTGTGTATTTCATACTTGGGGATTTAGTTTTCCTCCACTAATATACAGAAGCTTTTGTAGGAAGCTTGCATCCATATTCCTAAGTTTCTGCACGTAGATCTCTATATTAATGCCTGTATGTTTTCTAAAAATCTCCTTAGAAATTTTCCTAGAGAATTACAAAATTACATATATTTTATTGTTAGATTTTTATTCTTAGATTCTTACCCTCAAAATTTAAGTGCTATTTTCAACTCTGCTAACAAGGTTACTGACATTTTATATTTTGATGGGCGATGTTGATTTCAGTGTTATTTCTTCTCAGCAAATCATTGATAATAATGGCTAATACCCCATCCAACAAAAAACTTAAGGGAAAACTCTAAAACTTCCACTAGATGGAGCTGTGTTTTAGTTATCCTAAAACTCATTCCCACATCTAAGTCCATGCATTGGTTTAGAATGGAAATTCATTCTCCACTAAATTCTTTCATCCATCCCCAGGTGTAAGCATTCCACAGGAACAAAGCCTCCCTGTGCTCCTCAATTCCTTCATGTCTCACTTTAAATCCATAGGTGGTTGTAAAATCTTCCCTTTGTTATTGACTATTTTTCTGTCCATTCATCTTGATGTCCTTTTATCTGCATCCGCAGATACATGTCTTTAATTTTAATTTAATTAGCATCTATTGACTTCCTCATAGAGAATTCTGTTCTCCTTTGATTGGGAAAACTTAAAATACCAAAATTATTCTGGACTGAACTTACTAGCATTTCCTTGAATGGTATCAAAATAGACTAAATACAGGAATCCTGAAAACTAAAGATACCATAAGCAGAGAAATGGGAAGGTCAAAGAGGACCCCGGGTTCATCAGGGATGCAACCACCATGCCTAGCATTTGGTGTATAGTTAAGAAAAAGACAAAAATGGTGGGCAAAACATTGACTACAGGATAAGTTCAGCTACAAACCAGGTGGTTAAATGTTGGTCAGATGAAAATGAGAAACAATTGTCAAACTGAAATCACATTTTATAATATACCAGATTTAAAATCTTTTTTCAGGGGAGATTCAGATACCCTGATTATTTCCATTGATGTGATGGATTAAGTTTTGGGTAGTGCTCCCTTAACACAGGATTCTCTAATCTCCCATGTCAAATACTCATATTGGTGCAATGGCCCATCCCCTTTTTCTATTTCACTGTTTATTGACATGACAGTTAAAGAATTATGAGAATTATTATTAATTATTATTAAATTCCTGTTGGAATTTTCATTTACATAATATTTAAACTTCTGAGATTGAACAGCAATAGCGGGGAATGTTAGCTCATTCTCTTGATAAAAACTTACGATGTCCTTGGAATTTTGTGTTAGCTTTTTTTTAATTTCAGGGCACTTTTTATTTGTTTCCTAGAGAAGTCTAGGATAGAGGAGGACATGATATGTCTGTACCCTCTCCCATGGTTTACTTACAAGCTTTTTCCTCTCACTTGAGGCTGTTACTAGGAAAGCAGTAATAATTGAACATGACCCTGCGGACTTGGCCAGAATGAACAGATGGGATGTCACACACCAATACTGTGAGAGGTCCACCAGAAACTCTTTTGATTCCGAATACTGCTACCCAAGACGCAAATTTACTCTCCAATTTTGCTGTTATTTTATTGTTTTTCAAAATTAAGTCATTATTTTTCACAGATTACTTTAAAATCACCTTCCCCATATTTTCCCAGCAATTGTAAAACTAACCCTCATTTAAGAGACCTTTTAAGATACAGATTAATTGATGTGGGATGGGGGTCCTAAATGTAATTTTCTGAGTAAGAGAAACCAAGGGATTTTTTAATACAAAGGATGCCTAGTTGTCAATTTTCCAATCTTTTGCTCCTTTTGATTATTATGGCCCAATGCCTTTCAGCAGCTCTGCTAATCAATCATCAGATCCTGTCCCAGGAGCAGTGAGAGGCAGGGTAAGGGAGAAAAACCGATTAAACTGTTTTACTTAATACTGCTTACAGCTGTCGCTGGAGAAGAGTTTCTAATCATACTATAAAGTACATTTTTGTTATTACCTACTGGATTTTAATTATCCATCTTGTCTAATCTTGTTCTCTGTCATCCTCGATAATGAAGTGTTTGTGGGAGCAGAGCTCCATACACACCAGGGGGGTGGAATAAATGTTTGCTCTTGGCTCAGTATATTATGAATGTGGCACAGTAAATAAAGTTTGTGTACAAAATATTAGTTTATTTCTAGGGGAGCCATTATGTTCAGGATATATAAAATGTATCTAATTAAACCATTACGAATCTATTTTGTGCTCTAGAAATGTTCTTTTGGAGAAAACATGGGGAAAAATGTGTCAGTGGAGCTAAGATTCAAGTGTTGGTTTGTTTGTTTTCCAGAAAAGCTTTCCAGTTATTGAGAAATACTGCATATCAAATCAGGATTAGATTCTCTGTCTTAAATGAATTTGTTTTGTAAATTTTATACTTTTAAACTGTACATTGCATGTATCTTTCTCTTAAATGGAACCTGACTTTAATACATACTTTTAAGAGCATACATTTGTTACAGAATTGGAAGACCTTTTTTTGCAGCCTCTGTTTTAAAGAAAATGACAAATTGTATAAGAAAAATTCAGCTTTAATTCTTCCAAACTGAGATCTAAAAAAATGAGTTATTTTAAAATTGCTGTGATGAACCGCCAGGCCTAACATCTTAAGCAAATGAGGCTTCATGACAGCTTAACGGTGACTCAAGTGGAAAAGCATTGGTCTGCCATTTGCATCCTTTTGTTCTCCAAAATAGTATCTGACTTGATTCATTTTTCTCCAACCTTCTGGCCCTAACATAGAGAAGGGTACAGATGCCTGTGTCTACACTTTTGTACTGTGTCTTTGTTTGTGAAACATATTGATGCATAATTTCAGAGTCATTCAACGTGAGGAGCGATTTCATTTAGTCCTACTTCATTTTAAGTCCTGTTCAGCACTTAAAAATTATCCATAAATACCAGCATGTTAGTTACTTTGGTGTCTACAGATTGGCAAGAACAACAAAAATGTGCTTGTTTTCTGAAAATTTTGTTTCTAGCCATGCCTTCCTCCTAAATATAAGTTAGTTGTAGCGGGAACAATATTAAGTTTTCATAAAACCAGATGTCATCCTACCTATTTCTTTCAACACTTTTAGTTAACAGGATAAGCAATTAAACTTAATACTGTTAAAGAGCAAATAATGCTAAAATTACTACTTCTTTTATTTTAGGCACTCACCCCCTGCCTTAATTATTCTCATCCAGTTAGTTCTTTAAGAAGCAGTGTAGTTGCTACGTTTTGTTTTGTTTTTTTAGGGTTCAGGTATACCTGACATATAATCAACTTCTCATATTTGAATTGCACAACTTGATACATTTTGACGTTGTCACAATCACAATAGTGAATATATCCATCACTCCCAAAAGTTTTCACTGCCCTCGTGTAATCTTTCCCCATCCTCCTTGACAAATCACTGATCTGCTTATTTTACTTTTAAAAGTCTTCATGTTTTCTTATATGTATTGCACACAAGATTTTCTTCGAAGGCTGTGTGCGCATGGATAGATGAATGCCTGCCCACTCCTCCCGTGCCATTACCCCATCTACATCCACCATCAGGCAGTAACCAGGAACACGTTGCAAAAGAAAGAGGATTCGACTAAACTCTAGTTCTGGTAGCCTGGTAAAAAGTTTAACTTGCTTAGAAAACTAGATTATTTTTCATGTTGAAACAGCCATGTAAATTCATGGATTAATTGCTGTACTTTGGGAGTCCAAAATAATGCTAACGCAACTGACTCGGGATGCTAAGGAAGCCCTGGGAAGTGTTTTTCCTCTGGTGTTTAGTAAAACAATCACCAGGCTATGGGGATCCAGAATGGTGCTGGAGATGATGTCTTGATGATGGTGATCAGAGAAGCAGCCTATGTTGAGTTATTTGTTCCCCTAGGTCTGCTATTTTTTTTTTTTTTTTTGCGGGGTTATAGGGGGGTTACTAGGGATTGAATTCAAGGGCACTCAACCATTGAGTCACATCCCCAGCCCTATTTTGTATTTTATTTAGAGACAGGGTCTCATGGAGTTGCTTAGTGCCTCGCTGTTGCTGAGCTGGCTTTGAACTCTCGATCCTCCTGCTTCAACCTCCTGAGCTGCTGGGATTACAGGCGTGCACCACTGCACGCAGCCCCAGTCCTACTTTTGCATCATACTCTTTGAATTTATTTTTAATTAATACAAAAAAACATAAAAATCATATTAATCCATTGCCATGGTAATGTTTAGATACATGTATACATTGTATAGTGTTTAAATAGGTTAAATATATCCATCTCTTTGCACATTGATCATTTCTTTATAGTGGAAACTTCCAATCCTTTCCCCTAACTTTGAAATGTATAAGTGCATTATTGTCATCTATAATCATCCTACTATGATCACAAACATTTGAAACTTGCAGTGCTCAGAAAGTCTGCTTTTCTGTGTGGTCAAATGCCCTCACTCATCTGGAAACAAAGTTGCTAAACCTAATTTTGAAAAGAAACTGGAAAGGAAGTGACCTTGGAGCTATGCAAGTTGAAGGCATATTCCTTGTATCCTGAGCTCCATTTTCTTACTTGAAAGTGAAGAGCTTTCCAGAGGTGAGCAAATGCAGCATAATTAACATTAGATGCTAGTGAAGAGAAAAGGCAAGAATGGAGAAAAGAGAAGGAATCTGGGAAAGACAAGGTTCTTTAAATGGAACAGGGATCATAATCCATGGTGGGAGCACTTGGATCGATCCCAGTTGGGCCACGGAATCATCTTGAATGTCTGTTTCCAGACAGATTCCTGAATTCCCTCCAAAGATTCTGAGTCAGTAGATCCAGGATCTAGACCAAGAATGCTCATTGTAACAATCACCCTCCATCCCCAGGGGATTTTGAAGAACCTGGGAAAGGGACTCCATTGCCCCTGCCCCAACTTCGGCCTTCTTTGCTATTCTTTGCTATTCCAGTGTCAGTAAGAAAGTCTAGTTCAAGAGCCAAAAACTAATTAGAGCTCAGTGACTTGTGACTCACTTTGCTGCTCTGTCCCTTTTTTGACTTCTGTTCTAATGCTAGTGCTTTAATACGGAGCTAAAGAGTGGGGAGTGCAGAACCCTGAAATTAAAAGACAAGGCTGGTGTTACACCAGAGAGCACCAATGTGCATTCCTGAGGAATTCTCACCACCCAGATAACCAGAAGTTTACCCTTCAAAGCACGAATCAGTCCCTACCTCCCCCTCATCTGCCCTCTCACAGGCCTCTTCTGTCTGAGTTGACTGACGGTACCAAAGCCCACTCTCGATCTCCTGATCCACAATTTCATAATGAGATTCAGCACTGCATTCTTTACCCAGGTCAACTTCTTCCCTAAAAGTGATTTATTTTTAAATTTTCTGCTTGAAAAAAAAACCACACTGACATTACAATGCTTATAATTGAAGATGTAAAAAGACTTTGGTCATGAACTGGTAGTTTCTATATGTCATTTTGAGACAGAAAATTTTTAATTTTATCTTAGGAATAGAATGTCAAGCAACTTTCTACAGAAAAACAGCTTGCACTTAAATTTCCTCATGAAGGGTTCCCTGTTTTAAAAAAAAAAAAAAAATTCTCCTCTGTGTCATCTCAGAATAAAAATGCTGCCTCCTCAATGAGAGTTATGAGAATATTAGGTTTGTAACAGCACAGGAAGCTCAATAAATTTTAAATAAATGACATAAAGAGGTTTTGTTTCTGTGTATTACTACGTTCTGATGATTTTTGCATAAAATTAGAGTTTACAAAAATTACTAAATTTGCTATTTTTACCTCCAGCAAGAGACTTCAGATGCAACATAAAGAAGGTTAAATACTTATTCTAACTATATTTCCATATCTTTTTTTTTCATGTAGTTTTCAAAGTAGAAACTAGAATGTAAAACATTTCCCTGAATTTTGAAGTTATTTATATTAAAAGATGTAGAAAGTGGGCTTCAGTTTTCCATTGGAATAAAATGGTAGTTTATAAAGACTGCAGGAAATTCAAAATTCCTCAGATAAGAGTTTTTGAATCTCTATGTCTCTTGGGAAAGCCCTAGGGATTTGTTTACACTCATCTAATAGTTCTCCTTTTAGAAATTGAGTTTTTTGTTTGTTGTGTTTTGTTGTAGTACTGGGGATTGAACCTCTGGGAGCTTTACCACTGAGCTACATCCCAGTCCATTTTAATTTTTATTTTGAAACAGGATCTCGCTAAATTGCTGAGGCTGACCTCAAACTTGCAATCCTCCTGCCTCAGCTTCCCAAGTCACTGGGATTACAGGCATCCACCACTGCACCATCTGAAAATGGAATTTTTATGGAGAATATTTTCTGTCATTGGGAAAGCCATTTCCAATAAAACATTAACAGCGTATCCTGTGTTTAATCTGTACATGTGTTTAAAGTAGATATTTATTAACCTTTCTCTAATTTCTTAAAAAGAGGTAGAAGAAGGAATACTTTCAGAAGGAGTGTCAAAGAAAGCAACCTGTGGACCCTGGGTGACTGTAATCCCCAAATCAATTTCTTCTAAAGCAAACACTGGTAGTCAAACTATTTAAGTCCTTCGGGAATATGATAAAACATACATGCCCCAGGGCCTTTCAACTGCTGAGTCCACTATAGTACATTCATGGAGTAGTATCTAGCCTCATCCTGACATTGTCCAATCATGGGAATGTGAGAACCTCGTAGTACCACCTCCTGGGATAAGTTCCTAGGATTCATTGAGTAGAAGCTTTGACCTGGGCAACAAAAGCACACAAAGAATCCTTTCTTCCTTGTGTTCTTTTCTTGGCATACACCAAATTTCTTAACTCAAAGCAGTGAATGGAGAGAAAGATATGATAAGAACTTGAAATGACAAATAGCCCCTCTTGTGATTTGTGATAAAGTAACTGGAAGCAAGTTGAAAATAAACAGCAGAAAGGCACAGTAGATGAAACTTTTATTTGTGTGGTTTGTGATTATACAATCACAGTTACCATAAGTCAGTTCCCTCGTTCAATTAAAATCATGCCAGAGAATTAACTTCTTATAAATGCACATAGCCCCAGTTACACTGAACTATTGCTGATTTGTAGGTAGCAGTTTCTTCTTTTAGTTTTAGCTTACTGTTTAAAACAACATACAAGGATGGACACTGTTTCAATTTGTGACAACTGTTCATCTGCTCATAGGAAAAGCCAGCAGATGACAAGGGTTGAATATTAAAGATGTGGGTTTGCCTGACTCAGAACTGTAGAGGTCTGACTAGTAACTTCTTGGCTAGGTAACTGCAGTGTGGACAGATAGTGAGCTAAAAGCCAGTGTACTTTTCCACACAGGTTCTGCTAACGGTCAGTTTTGCCTTTAAACAATCAGTTCATTAAGTTTCTTAAATTTAAATGGGAAAAAAAAGTGAAAACTACAAAAACTAAATTGTACTTCAGAAAACTCTCAAGTCCTAGCAAGGCTATCTGCAGAATGAGCACTCTATGCTAAAAGCAATAATGCTCCACATATCCCAATTACTCCTGAAATTGTCCATCTTTTTTAAAGTTAACCAAGAATAAACTTTCCAAGCACAAACTGCTCAGATTCAGGTCATTATCTATAGCAATTTGGAAGAGAAACATGAGAATGTGAATGTTTCTTTCAAGAAAATTAAAGTACCCCACATTCAACACATTTTTCCCAGGGTTCTCCCCTAAAATGATTAATTCTCTGCTGCATCTTTCAGAATTTTCTATATGGTAACAGTACTTTTTCAATATTATTTTTTAGACCTCAAGTCTTCTTAAAAATTGTGTTTTAAATCCTCCCAATTAAGCTTCCTCCATCTGTCTTTTTTCTCCATATAGAATAAAACATTTTTATATTTATGTGATTAATATGCCCTCTCTCAGAATGTTCCAGTCACTCTGAAAGCTGGCCCTCCAAAGTATTCCAAAGGCATTCTTCCTTAAATGCAGAGTAAGGGAAAGTAGCAGATGAAGTCTCTTCATTAACCTCTCTACACTTCTGGGCAAAAGTCATTGTTCAACCAATACTAGTTTTTTCAATGCTTCAGTTACACAGGAGTCAACAATGTTCAGGTTCATAGTATCAGTCCTGAGAGTTCAGTCAGTTTCTAACATCACAATTCCACCCTACATGGGTAATGATATTTACTGGAACATTCTAAATTTTTTTATTTTATTCAGTGAAAAAGATGCTTTTCCACAGAAAGTATAGCTGACCTGATGAAAGTACCTAGCGCTATGATTTGAATTCTCCTCCAAAACAGATTGAAATTTAATTACCATTGCAACAGTAATAAGAGATGGGGCCTTTAAGAAGTGATTGGGTCAGGAGGGCTTTACCCTCATGAAAGGATTAGGGCTGTTTTCTAAGGAATGGGTTAGTTATGCAGTGTGGGTGGTTATAAAAGCCGATTGGCCCTCTCAGGCTTCAGTCTTGCACAAGCTCACTCGCCCTTTGGCCAGATTACAACCCAGCATAGTGGGTCTCACCAGACGCTGCACTGTGTTCCTGGACTTTCCAGATTCCAGAACTGTGAGAAATAACACAAAATAATGGAGTGAGATAGCTAATATTATGTTAGAGCCCCTTAGGCTATTAATTTTTTTTTTTTTTTCAGTGCTAGGGCTGGAACCCAAGGCCTCATGCATGTTAAGCAAGTGCACCACACTGAACTACATTCCCAGTCCAGAAACTTTATTTTTCAATGTTAGCACCTGGGACAAATCTTGACAAATTTATGTGACCATTATTATCCACACTTTAAAAATAACAAGTGCAATGGAAGTCCGAATTTGCACGTAGGCTTGTCTGTCTCCAAAGTGCCATCTCGTATGATACCACCTCCTCAATAGATTTGGGAGCCATAAGGGAGAATCCCTCAGTAATTTTTCTAGCCAATAGGGAAAATTTGTAAAACTGCTAACTCATGAATGACATTAATGATTCTAGAACTATTCTGAAATCTACCTTTTAAGTTATAATTATGCTCAAAACTCTTCAGTTGTTTTCATTTCCTATTGATTCTGTAACAAAATATCACAAATTTAATGGCTTAAAGCAACAGATATTTATTCTATTACAGTTTTGAAGGCCAGAAATCCAGTGAGTCTTTCAGGGCTAACACTAAGGTGTTGGCAGGGCTGGTTTCTTTTGGAAGCTCTGGGGGAAACCTGTTTTGCCTCTTCCAGCTCCCATGGCTTCCTGCATTCCTTGGCTTCTAGCCACATCACTCTAATCTGTTTTTGTAATCATATTTCCTTCTCTCCTTCTGCAGTTGAATCTCTCCCTGCCTCCCTTTTATAAGAACACATGTGATTACACTTAGGACCCACGCAGGTAATTTGGGATAATCTCCCCATCTCACAATTCTTAATGTAATAACATCTGCAAAGTCCTTTTGGCCATAAATGGTAACATTCATACATTCTGGGGCATTAAGATGAGGACCTCTGGATTCAGCCTACCATAATGAAGGAACTGAGTTGTGCAAAACAAAAGCAGAAGAATTAAAAACATGTCACCATACTTATGATCATCGCCTAGATCAATTGAGTCATTAGGGATTGCAAAATGGTGATAGTTAAATATTCATTCTCTTTTTTAATTCATTCGTAGAAAGCTTATTCAATGACAAATTGCCCCTCATTAACCATTTAGTAATCTGACCAATAGAAGTAATGCTCTTAAAGGTATTTTAATCCATCCATAACTCATTATAGTTATCATCTTTAGTGATACTCAGTGTGTCTCCCCGTCAGCTGGGGGGAGTCCCTTGATGGCCTCCTGAGCCTCTTCGCATAGTGCCCAGCAGTCTTCACAGCCTCCTTGATCCTCTTCATCCACATTTCCTGTCCCAGATCTGAACTTGCCATTTCCCCAGGGAGTGGTGTTCCCTTGGCAGGAAAATGGCATCTAGAGACCAACACCTGGCCACATGTGGTTGTTTATTGCTACCAAAATGTCTTTGTTCTTAGACCTTTGAGAGCTTTGAAAGCCAGGTGATTGTTTCTAAGATGTTAAGATACATTATGAGTTCATGTTCATACTTCCAATTCCAATGAGGGTTTCAGAGGTTTACCTAACCTTGTTTATTTTACATTTGTTATTTCCTTTCCTTTGTGCCATTTGAACTACAGTTCTTCAAAACCAATATCAGGAGAATACACACACACACACACACACACACACACACACACACACTTGTCCAATCATTTTCTGAAAGGAAAATGTATTTTACCGAGAAACCAGACCAATAATATATACGCATATAATTTAAAAATGGGATTTATTAGAATGGCTTACACGATCAGAGGCTAGACAGTCCCACCATAGCTGTCTGCTCACTGGAGAGCCTAAGAAACCGGTAGTTGCTCAACTCAAGAAGTTAGGACCTCAGAACAAGAGACATCAATAACACAGCCCCAGTGCAAGACCAAAGGCCTGGAAGCTTTCTGGAGAATCATTGGTGCGGTCCACATTGAAAGACTGAAGAAGCTGGAGTCTGATGTTCACAGACCATGGCAGCAAATGACAAACCTACTAAAGAAGAGTCGAGCTGGCACACACTGATGGACCTCCTCCTTCTTCCACTTTTGTTCCAGTCAGGTGCATTTAGGTTGGGTGTCCCTCCTCAGTTTGCCGTCTCACATGCCAGCTGTCTCTGGAAACACCCTTACAGACACACCCAGAGGGGTGCTTTACTAATTTACTAGGTGCCCCCCATCGGGTTGACAATCAAGATCAATCATTACAGAAAATAACAGGTGTGCTTTCTTGGGAGTGCTATCCAGGTCTATGTCATTCCTAGGGTCTGGGGAACTCACCTGGACACAAGGGCAGCAGCTGGAGCATTCCATATCCCATTGTACCTTTGAACAATGACAACTGTGCAATTTTTCCACTGGGACATTATCCATCATTCTAAGTGTTGTCATGTGGACATATATGCAGATCAATCCAGGGCATGTCTGGTTTATACCTATTGTCCCAGAATCCTGCTGGATACAACATTTGTCCCTGGTTTTTCATTTTTAATAAATCCTTACTACTAACATTTGTATGAAATAAGCCAGCATGAATTTACTAGAGTTCTACTTTATATTTTCAGCTTAGTGTCATGGTCTCAGCAGTATAAATTAGGCTTGTACAATGAACAAGGTTCTCACTTAAGACATGGTTAAATCAGAAAAAAAAAACAACCAGTGATAGCCTTCATAACAATCTGTCTCTCTCTCTCCCAGATCTTTGCCAGATTCAGTATAACTAAATGACTCCCTTTTGAAGAGAGCAGGCAGAAAACTTGCTGAAAAAGTAAACTATGCTCAGAACCACAGGCTAGGAGCAGCTAAGCTCCTTCCAGTCCTATATTGTTAGGAGAAGCAGATGATGCTACTGCCCTTGCCAATTACTTGGCATAGCTGTTCATTGCACTATGGCCTTAACCTTGACTTGCAAGGTGCATGAAGCAAAGTCCATAAAAATGTGGAAAGTTATAAATTGAATAGATACTTAGCAGCCCTTCCACAGGGTGGATAAGGGTCTGCTTGCTCTTTTTTAACAACACACATTAATGGTACATATTAAAGGTGTTAGTTGTGATATTTTGATACATGCATACAGCATGCACTGATCATATCTATCCACCCTTCTTCCACCCTTACCACCCAACCCAACATCCTTCCCAATTTTCCACATATAAGAGAACATACAATACTTGTCATTCTGAGTCTATCTTAGTCCACTTAACATGGTGTCCTCCAGTTCCATCCATTTTGCTGAAAATGACAAAATTTCATTTTTGTTTATGGCTAATACTCCATTTTGCATATATGCCATATTTTATGCATTTATTAATCTGTAGATGAGCATATAGGCTGATTCCACATCTTAGCTACTGTGAGCAGTGCTACAATAAGCATGAACATACAGGTATCTCCTTTGCATGCTGACTTATTTCCTTTGGATATATATCCAAGAGTGGGATAAATGGATCACATGGTAGTTCTATTTTTCCTTTTTTGAGGAACATCCACACTGTTTCCACAGTGGCTGTGTTTCAGTTAGCTTTTTGTCATTGTGATCAAAATGCTTGACAAGAACAATTTAGAGGAGGTAAAGTTTATTTTGGTCCATGGTTTCATAGGTTCAGTTCGTGGTTGGCCAACTCCATAGTTCGTTGATGCAGAACATCATGGAATAAAGACTTGGTGGAAGAAAATGGCTCAGTTCATGAGAGCAAGAAAGCAGAGAGAACTCTGCTCACCACCAACAAATGTAAACCCCAAAGGCATGCCCCCAACAACCTACTTCCTCTAACTACACCCTACATGCCTACAGTTAGTCCATATCAGTGGGTTAATCCACTGATTAGGTTATACCTCTCATGTTCTAATCATTTCACCTCTGAAAATTTTGCATTTTCTCACAC
This sequence comes from Sciurus carolinensis, assembly GCF_902686445.1. Taxonomy (NCBI): domain Eukaryota; kingdom Metazoa; phylum Chordata; class Mammalia; order Rodentia; family Sciuridae; genus Sciurus; species Sciurus carolinensis. Next base: position 127,114,111 of record NC_062215.1, read on the forward strand.
CTGAGCTTTAGAGGGACACCTCATATCTAACCATAACAGGCTGTACTAGTTTACATTTCCACTAACAGTGTATAAGAATTCCCTTTTCTCCACATTCATTTTTTTTTAATTTTTTAAATTTTTACAGACTACATTTTGATTCATTGTACACAAATGGGGTACAACTTTTCATTTCTATGGTTGTACACAATGTAGATTCACACCATTCATGTAATCATACATATACATAGGATAATACTGTCTATCTCATTCTTCTGTCTTTCCTTCCCCCTCCCCCTCCTGCCCCATTTTCCTCTACACCATCCAAAGTTCGTTCATTCTTCTCTCCCCACCCCCGCTACCCCCACTCATTATGTATGGTCATCCACTTAACAGAGAAAACATTTGAACTTTGGTTATTTGGACTTGGCCTATTTCACTTAGCATGATATTTTCCAACTTCATCCATTTACCAGCAAATGCCATAATTTTATTTTTCTTTATGGCTGAGTAATATTCCATTGTGTGTATATACCACAGTTTCTTTATCCATTCATCAATTGAAGGGCATCTAGGTTGGTTCCACAATCTAGCTATTGTGAATTGAGGTGCTATGAACATTGATGTGGCTGCACCACTGTAGTATGCTGATTTTAAGTCCCTTGGGTATAAACCAAGGAGTGGGATAGCTGGGTCAAATGGTGGGTTCATTTCAAGTTTTCCGGGGAATCTCCATACTGCTTTCCAGAATGGCTGCACCCATTTGCAACTCCACCAGCAATGTATGAGTGTGCCTTTTTCCCCACATCCCCACCAACACTTATTGCTTGTGTTCTTGATAAGAGCCATTCTAATTGGAGTTAGATGAAATCTTAGGGTGGTTTTAATTTGCATTTCTCTAATTACTAGAGATGATGAGCACTTTTTCATATATTTGTTGATTACCTGTATATCTTCTTCTGTGAAGTGTCTGCCCAGTTCCTTAGCCCATTTATTGATTGGGTTCTTTATATTTTGGGTGTAAAGTTTTTTAAGTTCTTTATAAACTTTGGAGATGAGTGCTCTGTCTGAAGTGTGTGTGGAAAAGATTTTCTCCTATTCCGTAGGCTCTCTTTTCACATTATTGATTGTTTCCTTTGCTGAGAAAAAACTTTTTAGTTTTAATCTATCCCATTTATTGATTCTTGCTTTTATTTCTTGCGCTATGGGGGTCTTGTTAAGGATGTCTGGTCCTAAGCCAAAATGATGAAGATTCTTCTATTTCGTGAAGGGTCTCAGGTCTAATTTCTAGATCCTTGATCTATTTTGAGTTGAGTTTTTGTACAGGGTGAGAGATAGGGGTTTAATTTCGTTTGACTGCATATGGACTTCCAGTTTCCCAGCACAATTTGTTGAAGAGACCAGCATGTTATTTTTTTAAGAATAGCCATTCTATGGGGTGATTTGGTATCTCACCGCAGTTTTGATTTGCATTTCCCTGATGGCTAATGATATTGAGCACCTCTTCATCTATTTACTGACCATTTGTATTTCTTCTTTTGAGAATCATCTATTAGATCATTTGCCAGTTCTTAAAATTGGATTACTTGTTTTTTGTTGTTAAGATTTTTTTTTTAGTTCTTTATATTTTTGAATATTTAACCTATATTAGATATATAGCTTGCTGACAAGTATTTTCTCCCATTCTGTAGGTTACCTCTTTACTCAGTTGATTGTTTCCTTTGCTGTGTAAAACTTTTTAGTTTGATATAATCCCATCTTGCCATTTTTTTTCTTTTATTTCCATGCTTTTGGAGTCCTATCCAATTATTGCTGGTACAAATATCTTGAAGTATTTCTCCTATGTTTTACTCTAGTAGTTCCAGAGTTTCAGTCTTACATCAAAGTCTTTGATCCATTTGGGGTCAATTTCCAGAAAGGGTAAAAGATATGGGTTAAGTTTCCATCTTCTGCATGTGGATTTCTAGTTTACTCATTTGTTGAAGAAATTGTCCTTTCTCCACTGTATGTTTTGGGCATGTCTCTCAAGAATCAGTTGGCTGTAGATGTGTGGGTCTATTTCAGGACTCTAATCTGTTCCATAGGTCTATGTGTCAATTTTACGCCAACAGTAAGTCTTCAAACCAGGAGTTGGGGAACCTCCAGCTTGCTCTTTATGCTCAAGATTGCTTTGGCTACTCAGATCTTTTGTGCTTCCATATGAATTTTAGGATTTTTTTTTTCCTATCCACGAAGAATATCATTGACATTTAGATAAGGACAGGAGCAACCCCTTCTATGTCACTCACACCCAGTCTGGTCAGCAGTGCATGATCAGAAAAGGGCAGGGGTTGCCAAGGTAGGAGCTCCGTAGGTGTGTGGCAGTGGTAGTTGTGTTCCTCTTTGCTGCTTTGTGTCCCAGGAATGGGATTTCCAATCTCCATGGTTGGGCATGCTTGGAGATTGGGCATGGCTGGGACTTGCCTCCTGCTAAGTCCTTCCAACTGTAGTACCCCCCGGGGAATAAGCAGGAGTGGGCCATGTTCAGAGCTGGGTAAAATTCTTCTGGGGGACTGACTCCCTTGGCTCTGTGCATGCTGGGACAGGGCAACAGCCAGAGAGGCTTTTCTCCCTCTGACTTTTTCAGCCGTTAGTGCCCACCAGGGGGAGCAAGTGCGACTGCAGATAGGCAGAATTCCTTTCAACTGAGGTACTCCTGGGAGTACCAGGCAAATTTTCTCCTTGTACCTTCTAAGGTTGTGTACCTGGGACAAGGTGGCAACTGGAGCTTCAGCATTGGGGCAAACTGCCCCAGCCTGCTCCCGTGGAGCTTCAGTACAATCAGAGTTCTTTCCCGACTGTGCACAGAGCAGAGTGTGCGGTGGCAGGAACCATGAGGGTAAATGCCTTCAGTGTTGGTGCTGATGTGAATCTGCATTTAACTAGCCTTGCACCTGGTTTCCTAGAGCAGATCCCCCATGCCCTAGTTCAGTGTGCTCCATTCCCTGTCCCCCATTGTAACACCTGCTGCCTACAGTGCAGCACATTCTGCAGGTTTGAGGCAGAGTCGCTCTATGATGCCAAGTTTTGTTCTCAAGGTGGCTACCCACTGATCCAGTTCAGTGGAGTGTCTGTGGGTCCCCAGAAATGGGAACACACAGGAGTTCTGACCCTTAGAGCAGTCCAAATTCGAACATTAATCCCTTTTCAAGATGGCTCCTGGTTATAACACTCTGGGCCAGGAGATGGGAGATGATGTGAAATCCTTTTTCAAAGCAAGGCTACTGTGCAGATTTCAGGTTACTTATCTAATTAGACTGAAAACCTGTGAGGGTTGTGAAACTTCCCAGTAGCTAAGATTGATAGAGTTTGCTAGGACTCTCACCCTTACTCTACATGGTGTTGTTATGGGGCGCAACTTAAGAACAGACCGATCACCACTGAGAAGTCCAAATTTGAGAGTCTTTATTAAGCCGGCTGGCTGACTGTCTCACACAATGCCCCAAAAAATGGCTATTGGGAGAACACCCCCGACCATAGGGTTTTAGGGGTTCTTATACCAAAAATCACATCAAACATAAGTGTCTGTTGCTATGATTCGAAATTACAAACTAACATCATGAGATCATCAACAGAGGGGGAGGTGGGTCAAAATGACCCTTACCTGGGTACAAACTAAACAATGGTTACTAACATCCACACAATCACTGTTCACATGGTACGTTGTTTAGGAGCAATAGGAATCAAAAGAGAGCAATTTTTCTTTACATAGGAATCATCATTCTGTATTGTTAAACATGTCACACTAAGTAACTGGTGATGGGTACAGAGGTGGGGTGTTCCCATGGGAGAAGCTTATTTACTACATAACATGGAGTCTCCGAGAAAAATGGAGTCTGTTTAGTCATTTCCCTTAGAGTCTGGCCTATAACATTCTCATGGAGTCAGATCTGTCAGCCCAACAGAGTATGGGCGGGGAGGCGGGGAAGAGGGAGACTGGTCCTCCCCTGGATGTGGTGCTGGGGGGGCAGGTACTGGGATATTTGATTTTCTCTCACTATACTATTGTTTCAGGTCTCTAAATTACAAAGTTTCCATATTTTTCCCTTTGATTTCCAGTGTTCTCCCATATGGACTCACCTCAAAATGCACCTGTGGTTTAGGATCTTCTTTGTGGAAGAGCAAGTTTGTGCTGGGTGCTTCTATTCAGTCATCTTGCTCGACTTTTCCTCTGCTCACTCTTGTTATGGTGACTCTAGTACTTACTTATTAATGGCAAAAGTCTGCAACTTTTACAAAAAGTCTGCAACTATTTATTTAGTTTATTTTCTTATTTGGTAATTTTTAAATGAATTGTGAGAAGTTAGTTTTTAAAAGTAAACGTATAATGAAAAATTAAGAACTGAATTTCTGTTTCTCACAAAAATTGATGAGGAATATGTCATTCACCCAAAATGTTAGTTTTTGCCATCCATTATTGGTAATTTCACCCATCATGAAATCACAATAGAAATAAATGAAGGCCACCCAAATAAGAATAAAGACTATTGATCTGGAGTTGGCTATTGCTAGAGAATCAGCCTCCATCACTCATTGTATTGGTAGAATTTCAAAGGCAGGAGGGGAATAAGAAAAGTTCTATATTAAGAAGTTTCAGATGTTTGGTTTGGAAATTGTTGGCATGGGAAAGATGTAGGAGGGCTAACTAGAAGCAGGGCATCTTGTATGTTCAGTTTGGGGAGAAATTTTGACTTTCGCTTGTTGGTCCTGGGTTGGAAGAGGGGCAAACTAAGGAAGCGTGCAGCCATTAACCAATCCTGACTATACACCTGGTCTTGGAGGGCAAGCTCCACATCCACTGGTTCCGCACCCTTGTTCCCTGATCATTATGGCTGATGGCTATAGAGATCCTCAGCTATCTCCCAAGCTAGTTGCTGCTGGGGTTGCAGGTGGGATTTCCATCTTCATACATGATCATGATCTAGGTAGTTGGTATCTTCAATCTCTTAATTTGAAAACCATATTTGTATCTTCTGAAGAAGCACCAGCATGTTTTTTAAAGTTTTTGTTGTTATTTTAAGAACGGTATGCCTAAGGATGATGATTTAACACATTACAGCAGCAGAAGGTGCATTTTCATAGAAGTCTGTGAAGCACAACTTTGCATTAAGGTCACAGGTCTTACTTTTTAGACCAAATTTTTTGTGTGCACATTAACATGAAGCAAAAACCATGCATATGTTGACTCTATAGCAGAAGATAAAATAGTTAAGAAATGTCAGTTTTATTCCAGTGGCAGAAGATATTTTATATAGAAAATATTATATCAATTGAAGTAATTCCAAATGTGGTTCATGGAAACCAAATGTTATGGTTTGGATGTGAGGTGTCCCCCAAAAGCTCATATGTGAGACAATGCAGCAAGATTCAGAGGAGAAATGATTGGGTTGTAAGTCTCTTAACCCAATCAGTGAATTAATCCCTGATGGGTTTAACTGAAGTGATAGGGTATGGCTGGAGGAGATTGGAACTGGGGCATGGTTTGGGGGTATATATTTTGTATCTGGAGAGAGGAGATTCTCTCTCTCTTTCTCTGCTTCCTGATAATGCGAGCTGCTTCCCTCTGCCACACTCTTCTGCCATGATGTTCTGCCTCACTTTGAGCCCTGAGGAATGGAGCCAGCCTTCTATGGAATAAGACTTCTGAAACCATGAGCCCTCAAGTAAACTTTTCCTCCTCTACAATTGTGCTGGTCAGATCTTTTAGTCACAGCAGTGAAATAACTGACTAAAACACCAAAGTAAAATGTTTACAGGTAAATTATGTCAAAAGTGACATATCTCATACTATTTTATGAATGCTAATATAAATTCAGTTTAAAAGTTCAACTTTGCTGTGAAAATGCAAACAATGGTAGGTATGGTGCTGTGGTAAAACAATGTTTTTTTTTTTTTGGTACCAGAGATTGAACCCAGGGGTGCTTAACCACTGAGTAACATTCCTAGCCCTTTTTGAGACAAGGTCTCACTAAGTTGCTTAGGGCTTTGCTAAGTTGCTGAGGCTGGCTTTGAACTTGTGATCCTCCTGCCTCAGTCTCCCAAGTTGCTGGGATTACATGCATGTGCCACTGCCACCCAGCAAAAACAATGTTCTTAATAAATTAAGAGGGCTAGGGTTGTGGATCAGTGGTAGAGTGTTTGCCTAGCACCCATAAGGCACTGGGTTCAAACCTCAGCACTACATAAAACTAAATAAGCCAAATAAAGGTATTGTGTCCATCTGCAACTAAAAAATATTTTTTTAAAAAATTTAAAAAATAAATTAAGAAACCTTCAGAATAGAAACGTTCTAGGAATTGACCATGATACAAACATAATTAATATTTGTGTTCAAGCAAGCTGAGAAATTTTACAAATAAAAGTAGTTCTCAAATATAACAAATATATAACAAATATTTACACATCCCCTAGTATAAGTAACTGAACCAAAATTTTTGTACAAAATCTCATGAATACAAAAATTCTTAATGTGGAGGAAAAAAAATCCTTGCAATTTTTAGCACTATTATATTCTTTTTATTCTTTGTCATTGATTAAATTTTAAAATGTTCAAGCTTTGAAGTAACACTTTGTAAGTCATCCTAAGTATCTGACAATGGTATTGAACTTTTTTGCAATCAGTACTCTAAATTTTGGCTTCATTTTGCTCAAAATCAATTGGAAATGGTTACTCTAAATAGAGTAACAAATGGAGTGCCCAAAACTACAGTTTTTAAAAATTTTAGTGACTTGAATTAGTGAAAACAAACTTCCAAACAGTAGGACACTGAATTTTATCCCTTCAAGCAAAAGAAAGGAACTGAATGAATCTCATGATGAGGGACCAAACAATACAGATTCAATCTTGAATTTTTCTGACTTTTGGAACATCTATATTTAATGGAACTATATTTAATGGAACTATATTTAATGGAATTATATTATTTATAATTCAAATGGAATGAAATCACTAATGCCCAGTGGTTTTGAAACATCCACATTGGCAAAACATTCAAAAGAATCATGGAGACAATTTATTTGACATGTTTTGTCTGATTAAAACTATTTGTTGGGGCTGGGGTTGTGGGTCAGTTTTAGAGCACTTGCCTAGCATACATGAGGCACTGGGTTCAATTCTCAGCACCGCATATAAATAAATAAAGAAAATAAAGATCTATCAACAATTAAAAAGTATATTTAAAAAAAAGCCATTTGTTGCTTAAGGCATTCTGACTGATGGCAAAGGGACAGAACCTAGGAAAATATTGCGGCTGAAATTTTACATATTTCACAACAAAAAATGATTAGGTTTTAGAACACCCTCCGTTAGCAGATTTTGCTCTCAATTTACCAAGAATCTTAGAACTTGAAGAGAGAGTAACATTTCAGTTAAAAATACTATAGTCTACTGAAAAGAAGGAATTGAAGGTGTCAAACTTACAAAAGTATTAACCATAAAATGCAACTTCAAGGAATATTGCAGGCAATTTTTAGAAAAAGTAAAAAATAATAAAATCATACTCGTAAATATACATTTCAGAAATATCAGTGACAGTATTAGAGCTACATCTAAGAAACTGATTAACATATACAAATGTGCAGCGAAAATAATCATTCTGCTAGTTCTTAAAAAATATTCAGATAATAGGAAGAAGCTTAAATTTTTTTATCTCACAGTAATTAGATACATATACTTTTTAGAAATAAAGCTTCTAAAATGTCTAGACTTTTATTTATTTTTTAAATTTTTTTGGTGCTGGGGATGGAACCCAGCCTCACACATGATAGTCAAGGGCTTTACCACTGAGCTACATGCCACCCGCCCCCATCCCTAGATTTTTATTTTTTAAGATTTTGTCTTTGAAAATTGAATAGAACTTCTCATAGGTATATCAATATAATCAAGTGACTTTGTTGGTCAATAAAGAAATATTTCAAGGGTTGACTGACTTCATTGCTTTGGGCCTGAGGTGAGGCAGAATTTCATGGCTGAAGTGCATGGCAGAGGAAGGCAGCTCAGGACAAGAAAGCCAGGATGTAGAGAGAGCTCTGTTCACCAGGGACAAATATAAATTCCAAGGGCACACCCCAATGGCCTATCACCTCCATCCACACCTGTATTAGGGTTCTCTAGTGGAATAGAATCAACAGGAAATATGGTTAGAAAAAGAGGATTTATTAGATTGGCTTACATGACCAGAAGCTGAATAGTCTGGCTGTCTGCAGTTAAAGAAATGGAAGAACCAGCAGCTGTGCAGTCCAAGAGGCAGAAGCCCCAGAACAAGAAGGATCAACAGTGCTACCCTAGTCTAAGACCAAGGCTTCTGGAAACTACCTGGAGAATCACTGGTAGAGTCTGCTTCGGCGAGGGTACGATATCCTCAGCCAATGGAAGCAGCTGTCAAGAACCTGTTCTAGAAGAGTGGACATCTGCATCTGCTTTCTTGTTCTTCCAGCTTTTATTCCATCCTATTGGGCATTCTGCCCACACTTAGGGAGGGGCTCCACTTCAGTTCACTTCCCACATTCCAATCATTCCTAGACACGCCCTCATGGACACACCCAGAGGCCTCTTAATCATCAGCATCTCTAAGTCCAATCAGATTGACAATTCAAATTAATCATTACAACACCCTACTTGTCTATAGTTACCACCCAGTTAATCCCTATCAGGGGATTAGTCCACTGATTATGTTGCACCTCTTGTAATTAATCATGTCACCTCTGAACATTCTTTTTTAAAAAAAAAAAAAATTGTAGATAGACATACTTTTATTTTATTTATTCATTTTTATGTGGTGCTGAGAATCAAACCCAGTGCCTCATACATGCTAGGCAAGCGCTCTACCACTTAGCCCCAACCTCAGCCCCTGAACATTCTTGTATTGTCCTATACTAAATTTTGGGGGACAATTCATATTTGAACCATTATAGTGGTAGAGCGCTTGCCTAGCATGTGTGAGACCATGGATTCAATCCCTGGCACTGAAAAAAATGAGTTATTACAGAATTTAAGAAATGTTTAAAAATATATATAAAATTGTAATGATTTTTAGCACCTCCTTTCCCAAAATATCCTGATTTGGTTCTCTACATATCACCCTCTCTCTCTGAAATTAATTTCTTTGAAACTTCTCTTTATGGTCATCAATTCCTCCAGGGTCTATGCTGGCAAAAAAAAAAAAAAAAAAAATGGTCCAAGGACTTTTAAAAAGACATTTCTCCAAAGAAGATGTACAAAAGATCAACAAGCACATGAAAAGATGTTCAACATCGCTAAGCATTGTGGAACTGCAAATCAAAGCCACAAGGAGACACCACGTTGAACCAGGAGAATGGCTATTTTCAAAAAAAAAAATAGAAATTAAGTGCTGATAAAAATCTATAGAAATTGGAATCCTTGTGTACTGTTGTTGGAAATGTAATTTTCTGTAGCTGCTATGGAAGAATACAATAGCTTCTCAAAATTAAAATAGAATTACAGTATGATTCAGTAATCTCACTTATAGGTACATACCTATATGTTTACTAGGACTGCCATAATAAAATAACACATTAAGTTTATTTTCTACAGCTTTCACATCTAGGGCCGGGGATATAGCTTGGGTCAGAGCTTTTATCTACTAAGATCAAAGTGTCTTCAGGTTTGGTTTCTACTGAGGAGTCTCCCCTTGGCCTTCAGCTGGCCAGTCTCCTGCTACTTCTTCATATGGTCATCCCTTTGGGCTTTATGTCTTTCAACATGTCCAAATTTCTACTTCTTACAAGGACACCAATCAGATTAGATTAAAACCTGCCCACACCCTCATTTTAGCTTCATTACCTCCTTTTTTTTTTCCAGGGCTTTGTGCTCACGAGGGTAGCACTCTACCAACTGAGCTATCTCCCCAGCCCGCCCTTCATTACCTCTTTAAAGACCTTACTCCAAATATAGTCACATTTTCTAAGATACTGGAGACTAGGGCTTAACTTCTGAAGTTTATGGGGACACAAATCAGCTCACAAGAATATCCAAAAGAATTGAAATGAAGATCTTGCTGGGCACAGTGGCGCATGCCTATAATCCCAGTGGCTTGGGAGGCTGATGCAGGAGGATTGTGAGTTCAAAGCCAGCCTCAGCAAAAGTGAGGTGCTAAGCAACTCAGTGAGATCCTGTCTCTAAATAAAATACAAAATATGACTAGGGATGTGACTCAGTGGTTGAGTGCCCCTGAGTTCAATCCCCAGTACCAAAACAAAAAATAAATAAAATTTTAAAAAAGAAATGAAAGTCTTTTTTTTTTTTTTTTTTTGGTGGTGCTGGGGATTGAACCCAGGGCCTTGTGCCTGCAAGGCAAGCACTCTACCAACTGAGCTATCTCCCCAGCCCAAAATGAAAGTCTTAAAGAGATAATTATATAACCATATTTGCAGCAGCTAGACAGCAGAAGTAACACAAGTGTCATTGATGGATGGATGAATAAATAAAATATAGTGTATGCATGAAATTGAATATTAGTCAGTCTTTAAAAGTAAATAAAGTCTGACATGTTACAACATGGGTGAACCTGGAAAATATTATGCTAAGCAAAATAAGTCAGTCACAGGAAGATAAATACATGGTTTCACTTATATAAGGTATCTACAGTAGTTAAATCCATAGCAGAAAGCACAGAGTGGTTTCCAGAGGGGAGGAAAGAATGGGGACCAAATTGTAGTTTTGCCAGAGGAAAAGAATTCTGGAGATTGGTGGCACAACAGCAAAAACGTGCCTAATAATACTGAACTATACATTAAAAAATGATTAAGATGGTAAATTTTGTTATGAGTATTTTACCACAATTAAAATTTTTAATTTAAAAATGAAATATTTACAGTGATGAATCAACTGAAAGAGAAATTAGGAAAACTATCCCATTCACAATAGCCTCAAAAAAAAATTGGGAATCGATTTAACAAAAGAGGTGAAAGACCTCTACAACCAAAACTATAGAACACTAAAGAAATAAATTAAAGAACTTAGAAGATGGAAAGATCTCCCATGTTCCTGGATAGGCAGAATTAATATTGCCAAAATGGTCATACTACCAAAAGTACTATACAGATTTAATGCAATTTCTATTAAAATTCCAATGATGTTCTTCATAGAAATGAGAAAAGCAGTAATGAAATTCATTTGGAAAAATAAGAGGCCCAGAATAGACAAAGCAATCCTTGGCAAGAAAAGTGAAGCAGGAGGCCTCACAATACCAGGACCTTAAATTATACTACAGAGCTATAGCAACAAAAACAGCAAGGTTTTGGCATCAAAACAGACATGAAGACCAAAGGTAGAGAATAGAAAACACAGAGACAAACCCACATAAAAACAGTTATCTAGAAAAAGGCACCATAAATTTACATTGGGGAAAAGATAGCCTCTTCAACAAATGGTGCTGAGAAATCCAGAAATCCATATGTAGCAAAATGAAATTAAACCCCTATCTCTCATCCTGCACAAAACTCAACTCTGAGTGGATCAAGGACCAGAGACCCTGCATCTACTGAAAGAAAAAGTAGGCCCAAATCTCCATCATGTTAGCTAGGAGCCAAATTCCTCAACAAGGTTCCTAAAGGGCAAGAATTAAAATCAAGAATCAATAAATGGGATGCTATCAAACTAAAAAACTTGTTCACAGCAAAGGAAACAATCAAGAGCATAAACAGAGAGCTTACAGATTGGGAGAAAATCTTTGGCACCTGTACTTCAGATAGAGCATGAATCTCCAGGATATATAAAATACTCAAAAAACTTAACACCAAAAAACAAATAACCCAAACAATAAATGGGCAAAAGAACAGGCACTTCACAGAAGAAGAAATATGATTGGTCAACAAATATCTGAAAAAAGTTCAACATCTCTAGCAATTAGAGAAATGCATTCACTCCAGTCAGAATGCCAGTTATCAAGAATGCAAGTAACAATAAATGTTGGTGTGGATGTGGGGAAAAAGGTGCACTCATACATTGCTGGTGGACTGCAAATTAGTGCAGCCACTCTGGAAAGCAGTGCGGAGATTCCTCAGAAAATCTGAAATAGAACCACCATTTGACCCAGTTATCCCACTCCTTGTTATATGCCCAAAGGACTTTAAATCAGCATTCTACAGTGATGCAGCCAAATCAATGTTTGCAGCAGCTCAATTCACAACAGCTAAACTATGGAACGAACCTAGGTGCCCTTCAACAACTGAATGGATAAAGAAAATGTTATATATATATATATATATATATATATATATATATATGAAACATTATATATATATAACAAAGGTTATATATATATACATACATACACACAATTGAATATTACTCAGTCATAAAGAAGAATGAAATTTTGGCATTTGCTAGTAAATGGATGAAACCAGAGACTCATGATAAGTGAAATAAGCCAATCCCCAAAAAAACAAAGACTGAGTGTTGTCACTGATAACATGAGCAGATGCTAACACATAATGGGGTGTGGGCATAGAAGTTCATTGGATTAGACAAAGGGGAATAAAGGGAAGAGGGTTGGGAATAGGAAAGACAGTAGAATGCATTCGACATAACTTTCCTATGTTCATATATAAACACAAAACCAGTGTAACTCCACATCATGTACAACCTCAAGAATGGGAAGTTATTCTCCATGTACATATAAAATATCAAAGATCATTCTGCTGAAAAAAAATCATTCTGCTGTCATATATAACTAAAAAGAACAAATTAAAAATTAAGAAAAATGGAAGATCTATATACACATTGTTTCCAAGTCATATGATGGTTAATTTCCTTGTTTTGATATTGTACTGTATTCATGTGCAATGAAACTATTGTTGGACACTGGATGAATGGTGCAGGGGACCTTTCCATCCTACCACGCAACTCCCTGTGAATATGTAATTACTTAAAAAGTTTTTTTAATGTTATGCTTATGTGAAATAAGAATAAGGAAGTTACAGACTGGTGATTCAACCTCTTGGACCAGGATAACAGAACTTTAAGAACATAGAGATTAAAGCCTTTTAACTACAGCCTGCGCGAGAGGGTAACTTTGATCAGAAAGAATCCCACAAGCTGGGACCCAGCAGGACCAAGTAATCCATGTAGTGATCATTACAAGTTATGAACCTTCAAGGGACGTTGAATTAACAAGCTTTCTGTTTGACCTGGGGCCTTCGCGATGATTTCCTATTGAGTACAGGCCCCAGTACTAATTCCCCTTTATGTCAAATGCTTCATTTTGCCAAATAGTAGACCATAGAACATGGCTGGATTTCTCTCCATGTACAAGGCTCAATATCACACTATGAAGGCATAACAGATAGTATTGCCTCTGGCCAATGCCAACTGCAGTGGCATGTTTTTCCTCCAAATTCAAAGGCATAAGATCTACCCCTTTCCTTAGAAAACGTTAGCCTCAAACACCACCAATAACTAGGGTCTGAAAATTAGGGATTCCAGTCTGTCTCAACTACCAACTCTCTCAATTTGGGTAGCTCCAAATTTTTAAGTGAAAGGTTTGCTGGTGATGTTGAAATTTTATCTAATTCTATAATCTATGATTCAAATCCCCAGTTCCCCACTACAATGATTGCTTCTGGAAGAATATTCTTTTTTGCCTGTCCCTGGAAAGAGTTTAACAGTTATTAGTCTATTTAGATTTCTGGAGCTTGGGGGGTTTTATATGTTTTGAGTATTTGTCAATGTCATGTAGGTGCTGAATGATGGTTCCTAACACTGGTTTTTTATTTCTTAAAATCAGCTGTATCTGTTATTATTTTCCTCTTTTTATGTAGCTCTTGAGACTTATCTAATACACATTAGACTCCTATTACATAAATGAAATTTTCTTTTGTTGTTTTTATGGAACAAGTTTCTAATCTTCGGATTGTTCTCCCTAATTATTAAGACCCATTCTTTCCCACCATCAATTTCTAAACCTTCATGGCTACTTTCCTAACCCCTCTTCCCTAATTCCCCACCCTATACAAATTAAGTATTTTAGTTCCCTGCTGCTCAGGGTTCCCAGTTCCTGCACTTGACCAAGCTTCCCTCCCAAAGCCCGAGCGGAGCCTTTGATCAGGGTTCAGACTTCCCTTCCACGCCCACTGACCCACCTTCCTGTCCAACGCCCTGGCTCCTCAAGGCACTTCCTGTACTCTGGGACTGCCTCCAGACGCTGGAGTGGACCAGGAGGACTCCAGCCCTGTCAGCCCCTTGCGCCTCTTCTTCAGGACTGAGGCCCCAGCGCCTGCTCCCACTGGCAAGTCTGGCTGGCTGGGCATCCACTGTCCAGCGGGCTCTTGCCCCTGCTTGCCTCAGACAACCCCTCTCTTCCTGAAGGAGCTCTTGGGGGTCCCCACACTCCTCTCCAAGGGAGCCTCAGTACACTAGGTGGCGCACCATGCAGGCCCGAGGGGAGACTTCACCAGCGCCCTTGTCACTGTGAGCATTGACTCCTTAGAGTCAACGCTGTCGTGGTAGGCGGTTCATTTTTCCCCTGTTAGCTGAGTCAGTGACGGCCTTAAGCCTGAGCAGGAGATTGACTTGAAGTTTGTTTTTTTAAATGAACAATTATCCAAGAAAGGTATCTCAGTAGAGTAAGTACTGATACTGTCCTATAACAACTAATATGAAGTAACAACAGGACTTTTCTTTCAGATTTTACAATACCGTACAGAAGAGCCAATACCAATCATTTAATGAGGAAGATTCTTTGTACATAAAGATACTAATTGCCACAAATTGGACTAATTGTCAAACTAATGAATACGGGTGTAAGAGACAGTTTATTTCTCACTTGTATGAAAAGGAAATTTCCCTTCTGCCTCATGTTCCCTTCAAGAGAAAAGTCAAGATTATTTAACTTGCAAAATAAACACTTAACCTCACTTTATTTCAAATGAAATAAAATTGAGTCCTTGATCAGAAACCCCTTGGAGCAGTGTATATTAACCTAATTATCTTTTGTTACCTCAGTAACTTGATTTAGAATGATATGATGTAAAAAGCAGTTATGTTTAAAGGTCCTAAAATTAAATGATGATAAGGGTAGAACATAACTTCTTCAAGCCCAGGTCTCATGGATAAGCCTAAGGGAGTTTTACTCCTATCAAATTTTACTCTTAAGTTCAACGATGGCTCATCAGCTGCATTCCAACTTGGTCAGTCTTGAATGAGCTGCTCTGCAAAAGATTCAACTCTGAAATCCTGGTCACACTGGCATGAAATGGATGGTCAGAGTCTCTACCTAAGACTGGCTGTGGTTTGGGTAGGCAGGGTTTGTAGTAGCTATTGGTGGGGGGATTCCAGCAGCTGTGATTAGACAAGTTGCTCTTGTGTGTCTCTCCCTAGTGACCAACTGGCTGAGGCTTCTATGGTTAAAGCAACTGCTAGTTGTTATTAGTTCTAAGGTGAAGCTCAATGAAAAACGTGTACCTCCTGAGTGCATGGCACCATTAAAGAAGTTTGATATGTAGAAAGATATGATACAATATATATTCAGAAGGATTTAGATCAATACACTAGGGAAAAAATGAAAATATAAGGGTACACCTATTGAGTGTCAAATCCTTGGCAATTCTGTCTCAAAATCAAAAAAATAAAGCTACAGAGAGGACTTTCAGAGGAACAATGACCTAACCCTGAGATTTTGGGGGGAGCCATGATGTAACTGAGGAACTTCTAGTGGGGTGATGACCTGACTGTGAGACTTTTCAGGAGTAATCCTTATAGGGTTAGCTCAGCAGAACCCTTTGGAAAATACTGCTTTAACTGCCTCATTCTCTGAATCCCCTTACAGTCATGCATTGCTTAATAATGGAGACATGTTCTGAGAAAAGTATCCATGTGTACTTACACAAACGTGGGTAGAACAGGTCAGTCCCTCCGTATGGCCTCTATGGTCATGGTGAACGCAAGATGTATCCAACTGCTACTTCCAAAACACTGCACACTGTTTTATAGTAAACTTTTTTTAACAAGTAGGAGTATAATTATAGAAAGTATGGTATAGTAAATATGTGAGCCTGTACCAACATTGTTTATCACACATTATGGACTGCATACTTATATGTGCTGCAAACACTTTTATAATTGTTGGCATAGTAGGTTTATATACACCAGTGTCACCCCAAACACGTAAGTAATGTGCAGTTATGATGCCACTAGGTGACAGGAATTTTTAAGTTCCATTATAATCTTATGGGACCACCATTGTTGACCAAAATGTTTCAGCACATGACTAATCCTTAATATTATGTAGCACAGATTTGCCACCTATGTATCCTACAGTTGAACTATTTCCTATTGTGACATTTTGTGATGGACAGAGTTAGTCAAGGGTCTTTCAACTGTGCATGGTGTACACACCTGTAGTCCCAACAACTTCTCAAGCTGAGGCAGGGGATCTCAAATTTGAGGCCAACCTTGGCAATTCTGTCTCAAAATTAAAAAAATAAAGCTACAGAGAGGACTTTCAGAGGAACAATGACCTAACCCTGAGATTTTGGGGGGAGCCATGATGTAACTGAGGAACTTCTAGTGGGGTGATGACCTGACTGTGAGACTTTTCAGGAGTAATGACCCAACTGAACAGTCTTTTGAAGAAACAATGAACTGACCACGAGGAGACTTCTGAAAGAGTGATGACCTAACTGAGAAGACTTAGAAAGGAACATGACCTGACTGATGAGACTTCCGGAGGAGAGATGACCTAACAGAGGAAACGTCTGCAGGTGCCATGGCTGAACCTTGAGGGACTTCAGGAGGAGCTATGACCTAACAGTGAGTAAATTTCTGGAGGAGTGATGACCTAAATGACAAAATTTTGGAGGTATGATCATCTTAGCTTGAGGAAACTTCCAGATGAGCAGTGACCTAAGTGAGGAGCCTGCTGGAAGAGCACAGAAAACCTACTGAGGGAAGTCACACAGACACCTATCAGCATTTACCCAAATAGGTATTTTTATCTGTTTACCGAAGGTTCATTTACACAGCTGTAAAATGGGAGTAATAAGAGTACCAGAGGATTGAGGTAAGTATTATTTGAGGTAATCCATGTAAAACACTGACACAATAACTAAAATCCTGGGAAACACTGATGGCTGTTATTAGTGGTACATAATTTTATTTTAGGACTGGGGCTGTAGCTTGACTGTAGAGGACTTTGCCCAACTTCACAAGGCCCTCCGTTCAATTCCCAAAACTGCAATCAATCAATCAATCAATTTTGAAAAGAGTGTGGCATTTTACTTTAGCATCATTCAAGTTAAGGTAAACAGGTCAGTATAGCAAAGTTTAAGTACTATTCTTTGGTAATCCAGCTGGGGAGTTAATCCTTCTAAATTCTTCCTAAGACACCATTGCATAAATTCCTTTAATAGACAGTAGAGGTTTCTTTTAGAATTACTTTGCAAGCATGATGACAGGATTCAGAGAATTATAAATAAATGTGCATTATTTTCTAAGTAAGGAAATGGAAGTCGTTAGGATAAATTACAGAATACATGGAAATAAGACAGAAAGGTGGTGGCTTGTCCTTATAATAATATATGAAGGTAAAGTCTCCCTCAAGATTATCTAGTATTCAGGGTAATATATATCAATTTGCTGCTTATTCCTTTTTCTTTTTTTTTTTTTTTTTCCTGCAGTGCTGTGGATCAAACCCAGGGCCTTGGACATGTTAGACAAGTCCATTGAGTTACGCCCCCAGTCCTAGCTGTTTATTCATGATTAAATGTTCTATTCTCATGGTTATGCATATTAACCTGAAGACTGTTTTTTTTGTTTTGTTTTGTTTTCTGATATAAGTGCAAACAATTTTTATCAGTGGATCAGGGAACCCTAAACATAGTTTAGTTCTGTACCTCACCTATCAATCTTATTATCTTATAAATAAATGCCCTACTTTCACAAATGCTCTTTGAACTTAGTGTGGCATGGCATCTTACTGGTTATTAATTAATTTATTATTTAATAAACAGAATAAAATATTTGACACATGTGCATTTTATGTTTGCCTGAATTAAGATTACCTTTTGCACATTATTCTTTAACAGACCACGGAGAGGTAAAGTGGCTCTGCTGATCAGGCAGGATGGTGAAAAGAAATGGACTCTGAGTTAGCTCAGGCTTTGAGCCCAGGTGTTCAGGTACTTGGAGGCTTAATTCCAGATAAATCACTTAACTTCTTTAAATTTCATATTTCTCGTTCATAAAAGAGAAATAATATTACCTACTTGCAGACACCCTATAAAAACTAAACACATCCAGTACACGGCTCTTAGTGTTTGATTCTTGCTCATGTCCTGCATGGGTGAGGAAATGGGTAGGTACCCAGGAGGGATGGGCTGGCTGTGAAATAAAAGCCATGAAACGTATACACTAGAAAACGAGATAAAAAGGCAAGAATAATTTTAAAGCCAGGGCGTGACTGGTTGAGCAGTTCAGAAGGGCCCGGCTCTAACAAAGAAACCAGGGCTTGCTTTATTTATAGCAATGCAGATCAAAGGCGATCAGAAGGTATAAGGTTTCACTGTGGGAGGAGTCTTGTTTCAGTGCTTCTGTCTTGGTGTGGCAGGGGTCTTGGAGTAAGCAGGTTATTTGGCCTTCGGTTCTTGGTGGGTTACTCCAATCCTGGGCTGTGCTAGAACTTGAGCTGTGAGCTAGAACAGGGTGCCAGCTTGAGACAGGCATTCTTACACTAGGGGGTTTCTGCCTGGGAGTTCCCATAACAGGGCTTCCCTGTCTAATGACTCCAACATTGTTTATTTCACATGGCACATAGATGGCTTCCCCTATTCAATAAATAGAATCATTATTGTAATTATCGTCCTCCTTTTCCTCATCATTATTACTATCAATAATTATTAATGGCAGAGACCTAGGTATCAGGTTTCTTGACTCCCAAACCAGTACTCTTTCTAGCTTCCCAAGGAATACCTCAGTGTTTCTCAGTTTTTACAGTAATATTGTAGAAGAGACAAGTTTTGCTTTCACACAAATAACATTATATAACTATAGATTTCTAATAAGTGTCTCCACTTATAAGAATAAGGTCATACAATGATTACAGAGTTTTAAAAATCTCATGATTTAATAAGTAACTACTGTTCCTGTCCACAAGATGGGGTGTTAGTCAACCATTAGTTCAGTATAGAGTGTGGTTACATCTTATACAAATCAGTATTATATATATTTTAAATAGTAGAATGTAACTGATATGCAGTATTTGAAATAATACAGAAGATAAGAAAAGTTAAAAGTTCACGTCAAGAATTCCACAATTGTGGGGCTGGGGGGTAGGGTTCAGTGTAGAGGTGAGGCAGTGGGTTCAATTCTCAGCACCATATAAAAATAAATAAAAATAAAATATAGATATTGTAGCCATGTATAACTAAAAACATTTTTTTTAAAGAATTCCATAATTGCAATGCAGGCAGGCTTAGTGAATTGCAAACCTGGAAGCACCTCTTGGCTGTTAGAGAGAAATAACACCACCCTTTATCAGTCTTTGGGGATACCTCTGTTGCATAAATGTAGCTCTCTTTTCAGAGAATCACTCTAACTATCCAATTCTCAGCCTTGTATCTCACTTACAGTTATAAATTCACTCCTTGGCCTACATGACCAAAAACATGGCTTCTCTATTTTGCCCATTCAGAAGGAAGTTTCAGTGAGCTTCAGGGTTTCTCAATATATGGAGCTCTAGCAGGGTGTTCAAGCTTTTGTAAAATGTGCAAAATAAGAATTAGTGAAGAGGAGCCGGGTGTGGTGGTACACACCTGAAATCCCAACAGCTCAGGAGTCTGAGGCAGGAAGATTGCAAGTTTGAGGCCAGCTTCAGCAACTTAGCAAGGCCCTAAGCAACTTAGTGAGAGCCTGTCTCAAAGTGAAAAATAAAAGGGCTGGGGATGTAGTTCAGTGGTAAAGCATTACTGGGTTTACCAGTTTTCTCAGAACCAAAATCCAAAACCAAAACAAAACAAAACAAAAATCACAAAAACCCAAAACAAAACCAGAATTAGTAAGGAGTCTACCTCCAGATCAAAAACCTGTAACTTTTGAGACAATCACAAAGACTTTACCGGGCAGGTGTTCTGGAGCAAACTCATGCAGGCCAGTGCACTTCAGTCCTCAAGGGGAGTTGCAGTCAATGTCTCAGGCCCGCTGGCCTGCCATGCTTACAAACATCTGCTTTCCTAGTCCAGATCTCTCCCTTTGGAGGTTTTAATGCAGAAACTTTGTCTTTATTTTATTTATTTATTTATTTTTTTACGTTTACATAGGGTAATGATGTTTCTTTTTTTTTCCCTTCCCCCCCACCCCTCCCACCCTTTTCCCTTTATACAGTCCTTCTTTCCTTCATTCTTGCCGCTCTCCTTAGCCTAACTCTAAACCTAACCCTAAACCTAATGCTAACCCCTCCCACCCCCATTATATGTCCTCATCCGCTTATCAGCGAGATCATTCGTCCTTTAGTTTTTTGAGATTGGCTTATCTCACTTAGCATGATATTCTCCAATTTCGACCATTTGCCTACAAATGCCATAATTTTATCATTCTTCATTGCGGAGTAATATTCCATTGTATAAATATGCCACAGTTTCTTTATCCATTCATCAACTGAAGGGCATCTAGGTTGGTTCCACAATCTGTCTATGGTGAATTGAGCAGCAATGAACATTGATGTGGCTGTATCTCTGTAGTATGCTGATTTTAAGTCCTTTGGGTATAGACCAAGGAGTGGGATAGCTGGGTCAAATGGTGTTTCCATTCCAAGCTTTCTGAGGAATCTCCACACTGCTTTCCAGAGTGGCTGCACTAATTTGCAACCCCACCAGCAATGTATGAGTGTTCCTTTTTCACCACATCCTCGCCAACACCTATTGTTGCTTGTGTTCTTGATAATCGCCATTCTAATTGGGGTGAGATGAAATCTTAGGGTAGTTTTGATTTGCATTTCTCTTATTACTAGGGATGTTGAACATTTTTTCATATATCTGTTGATTACTTGTACATCTTCTTCTGTGAAGTGTCTGTTCATTTCCTTAGCCCATTTGTTGATTGGATTATTTGTATTCTTCGTGTAGAGTTTTTTGAGTTCTTTATAGATTCTGGAAATTAGCGCTCTATCTGAGGTATGGTTGGCAAAAATATTCTCCCACTCTGTAGGCTCTCTCTTCACATTTCTGATAGTTTCCTTTGCTGAGAGAAAGCTTTTTAGTTTGAATCTATCCCAGTTGTTGATTCTTGCTTTTATTTCTTGTGCTATGGGAGTCCTGTTAAGGAAGTCTGATCCTAAGCCAACAAGTTGAAGATTTGGACCTACTTTTTCTTCTATAAGATGCAGGGTCTCTGGTCTGATTCCGAGGTCCTTGATCCATTTTGAGTTGAGTTTTGTGTAGGGTGAGAGATAGGGGTTTAATTTCATTCTATTGCATATGGTTTTCCAGTTTTCCCAGCACCATTTGTTGAAGAGGCTATCTTTTCTCCATTGCATATTGTTGGAACCTTTGTCTAGTATGAGAAAATTGTATTTATTTGGGTTTGTGTCCATGTCCTCTATTCTGTACCATTGATCTACCTGTCTATTTTGGTACCAATACCATGCCGTTTTTGTTACTATTGCTTTGTAGTAGAGTTGAAGATCTGGTATTGCAATACCCCCTGCTTCGCTCTTGTTACTGAGGATTGCTTTAGCTATTCTAGGTTTTTTATTCTTCCAGATGAATTTCATAATTGCTTGCTCTATTTCTGCAAGGTACATCATTGGGATTTTAATTGGAATTGCATTGAATCTGTATAGCACTTTAGGTAGTATAGCCATTTTGACGATATTAATTCTGCCTATCCAGGAACATGGGAGATCTTTCCATCTTCTAAGGTTTTCTTGAATTTCTTTCTTTAGTGTTCTGTAGTTCTCATTGTAGAGGTCTTTCACCTCTTTTGTGAGATTGATTCCCAAGTATTTTATTTTTTTCGATGCTATTGTGAATGGGGTAGTTTTCCTAATTTCTCTTTCTGAAGATTCATCACTTATGTATAAAAATGCATTGGATTTATGAGCATTGATCTTGTAACCTGCTACTTTACTGAATTCACTTATGAGTTCTAAAAGTTTTCTGGTGGAATTTCCAGGTTCCTCTAAATATATAATCATGTCATCAGCGAACAGGGATAGTTTGAGTTCTTCTTTTCCTATTCGTATCCCTTTAATTTCTTTGGTTTGTCTGATTGCTCTGGCTAGAGTCTCAAGGACGATGTTGAATAGAAGTGGTGAAAGAGGGCATCCCTGCCTTGTTCCAGTTTTTAGGGGGAACGCTTTCAGTTTTTCACCATTTAGAATGATATTAGCCATGGGCTTAGCGTAGATTGCCTTTATAATGTTTAGGAATGTTCCCACTACCCCAATTTTTTCTAGTGTTTTGAGCATGAAGGGATGCTGTATTTTATCGAATGCTTTTTCTGCATCTATTGAAATAATCATGTGATTCTTTACTTTAAGTCTGTTGATATGGTGAATGATATTTATTGATTTCCGAATGTTGAACCAACCTTGCATCCCTGGGATAAAACCCACTTGATCGTGGTGCACTATCTTTTTAATATATATTTGTATGCGATTTGCTAAAATTTTGTTGAGAATTTTTGCATCGATGTTCATTAAGGATATTGGTCTGAAATTTTCCTTCCTCGATGTGTCTCTGTCTGGTTTAGGTATCAGGGTGATATTGGCTTCATAGAACGAGTTTGGGAGGGTTCCCTCCTCTTCTATTTCATGGAATAGTTTGAGGAGTATTGGAATGAGCTCTTCTTTAAAGGTTTTGTAGAACTCGGCTGAGAACCCATCTGGTCCTGGACTTTTCTTTGTTGGTAGGCTTTTGATGACCTCTTCTATTTCATTGCTTGAAATTGGTTTATTTAGGTTGTGTATGTCCTCCTCGTTCAGTTTAGGTAATTCATATGTCTCTAGAAATTTGTTGATGTCTTCGAGGTTTTCTGTTTTGTTGGAGTATAGATTTTCGAAATAGCTTCTAATTATGTTTTGTATTTCACTCGTGTCTGTTGTGATGTTTCCTTGTTCGTTCCGAATTTTAGTAATTTGAGTTTTCTCCCTCTTTCTCTTTGTTAGTGTGGCTAAGGGTTTATCAATTTTATTTATTTTTTCAAAGAACCAACTATTTATTTTGTTAATTTTTCCAATTGTTTCTTTTGTTTCGATTTCGTTGATTTCGGCTCTGATTTTAACTATTTCCTGTCTTCTACTACTTTTGGTATTGGTCTGCTCTTCTTTTTCTAGCGCTTTGAGCTGTAGTGTTAAGTCGTTTATTTGTTGATTTCTACTTCTTTTTTTGAATGCACCCCATGAAATAAATCTTCCTCTAAGTACTGCTTTCATAGTGTCCCAGAGATTTTGATATGATGTGTCTTTGTTCTCGTTTACTTCTAAGAATTTTTTTATTTCCCTCCTGATGTCTTCTGTTATCCATTCATCGTATAATAGTGTATTATTTAGTCTCCAAGTATTGGAGAAGTTTCTGTTTTTTATTCTGTCATTTATTTCTAATTTCAATCCATTATGATCTGATAGAGTACAAGGTAGTATCTCTATCTTCTTGTATTTGCTAACAGTAGCTTTGTGGCATAAAATATGGTCTATTTTAGAGAAGGATCCATGTGCTGTTGAGAAGAGAAACTTTGTCTTTAAAATTTACCTTTCTTAATTAGAAATATAAGACAAAATGAATAAAATAATCTAAGCAATGATCATGAATGCTATCCATTTCTGAATTTCAAATCAATAAATACTGTGCAGTTACACACCCACCTGGCCATAGAGGAGACTGCACTAGAATTAAGGCACAGGCTCATACAGGAATGCAAATATTTATAATAGAGTAAATATTTGTTACTTACTCTAATATCTTTATTTTTCTATATTTTACAGACCACATTCTGATTCATTGTACACAATGAATCATTTCTGTGGTTGTACACGATGTAGATTCATATCATTCATGTAATCATACATGTACATAGGGTAATGATGTCTATCTCATTCCACCATTTTTCATACCCACCCCATTTCCCTCAACATAATCTAAAGTTCCTCTATTCTTCTCTCACCACCCACCCCCACACCACCATTATATATCATCATCCACTTATCAGGGAAAACATTTGGCCTTTGGTATATATAATTCTTAATCTGTCACCTAAGTGAGACTTAATTGCTCACTTCATTTTTAAAAAGTTAAACTGGAGACATATTTAAGTCATAGGTTATTCCTAGTTTGAGCCCAAATACTTCAAAAGTGTTTGACTCTTTTTTTGCACAGATATTTGCCAACCCTTCCGAAATCTGTTATATCCACTAGTACAAAATGCTACAGACATGTGGCCACTGACCACACAACTCAGATAAGCACAGAAAGAAAAACCAGCTTCTTCAGGTCTTCCCTCTATTATATTCTGCTCCTGCCCCAACTGGAACAGACAACTGAAAAACATATTCCATTTTTTTTTCACTTTGCCCTTTCTAATATTCAGATTGATGGAATAGCTGTAAGATCTTCATTATACTTTTTTTTAATTTTAATTTTTTTGCCATACTAGGGCTTGAACCCATTGCCTCACGAATACCAAGCAAGTGCTCTACTACTGAGCTACATCATCAGTCCTTTATTTTATTTTGAGATAGGATCTTGTTAAGTTGCTGAGGCTGGCTGTGAACTTGTCATCTTCCTACCTCAGCCTCCTGAGGAGCTAGAATTACAGGCATGAGCCACCACACATGGCTTAGATGGCCCTTTTGATTAGTCTTACCCTGAAGAATTATGAAGGGAAATGAAGAAATCAGAAAGTGTTAAATTAAATACAAATAATGCAATACTTGGCTTATTGTTATTGTCTAAGAAGCCCAACATCCCACTTTTGATATTAGCCAATTTGTAGCAAAAAGCTATTTACAATCTGCTATCTGTAAATCTGAATATGTTGTCAAGCTATTAAATCTTCAACATTAATCACATCCTCAATGATTCCCACAAATTTACAATTTTTTAAATACAGTTTTATTTTAATACATTAAATTTTTTTTTCAGTCCATTAAGAGCTGCTGCTTAGTTCTAACACTCTGGGACTTTCATGTTTGGAGTCCATACTTTTTTTTTTTTTTTTTTTTTGGGTGCTGGGGATCGAACCCAGGGCCTTGTGCTTGCAAGGCAAGCACTCTACCAACTGAGCTGTCTCCCCAGCCCCTGGAGTCCATACTTTTTTAGAATTCATATTATAATGTGCACTCTTTTATCATTTTTAAACTACTTTTTTTTTTTTTGTGGTACTGGGGATCAAACTCAGGGCCTTGGGCTTGTGAGGCAACCACTCTACCAGCTGAGCTATCTCCCCAGCCCCTAAACTACTTCTTTAGACCTTGAGATACAGTGTTATTCTGGATTCATCACTACTTAGACTGGACTTTGTGCTTAAATAATTGCTATTTCATTTGCGACATATTGTTTGAATAATGTCATGAGGAATCTTTTAAAGTGCAAATATACACATGCAAATATACAAAAGCAGCACATACACTACCTACAGAGATCTACAAAAGAAAAACTGGCTACAAACTCATAACTTATCCTACCTCTAGAAATTTTAACAAAGGGCAAAGGATATATGATCTAAAAAGAAACCAGTGTATCTCAGAGTTGTCATTTTATATGATTTGAAAATTGTGTGTTTATGATTTTTCTATTGTCTTTTTTCACTAAATTATAACTACATCTCAGATTGGGCTCTCAGGGAATAGACTCTGAGAAGGAGAGAGTGGGCAGCAGATTTTTTAGAGAATGTTGTGGACATCACCATTTGTGGAAAGAATGGGAAGAAATAAGAGATTTGGTAGAGTCAACGAAATTCTCAGCTGACCCCAAGGACAACTCTGAAGCTGATTGGCCCTTCTGAATTGTCTTAAATTGGAGCCCAGGGTCAGGACTTTGACACACAGGGATTGCATGTAAGCTTTCCAAGGAAGGGAGTATGGCCTTGGATATGGATTCAGACTGGTGAATTAAATGGATATATGACATGAACCATTACCCCAATTAAATGGCATTTATTTCTGCCATTTCCTAGAATGTGATGCTCTTTTTTATTTACTACCGTGATATAGGGAGTCAGTTTTCTGAAGTTTCTACTTGGCCTTAATCTCTATAATATTTCTTACTACACAGGCCAAGGAACCAATGTGAGAATTGTGCCATTGACCAAGAATTTTTATTGCAATTAAACACTTAGGGACTGGATGGGTCTGTGAATATATTGTGAGGTGTTCTTGGGCCCAGAGCCTCAATCTAATTTAGTCTGATTTGTCAACTCAGACATCAAAATATTGAGTATTTCCTTTTCACTAATCTATGGTTACCTGAGTAGTTGCTGTAAATCCCTCTGGAGGATAGGGGAAATCATTATTGTGCACATTTGTGTTATTATGGGGTCTCTCTGGCTACAGGCCTGGATTCTCCTTTAGTTAATGGCTCTGAGTCCAACAACTGGCTTAGGTTTGGAAATTGGGCAAGAGAAAATATTCATGGGGAGGTAACTGTTCTTGGCCTCCTGTCCTCCATCTTGATTGACTTTTAATTGTACAGTTTGACTAGTACTCTTGCTAACTGACCATCTACTTTAAATGTTCTATTGACTATCTCCATATCTTTACAGCAGGCATGTTGAACTTACCAATTAATATAGTTGTATTTGCCTGGCTTTTGACAATTCTCAATGTCAAGATCCTTTGTTGCTTTGGGGTACCCTGATGACCATTGATACCAGTGAGCTCAGGTCTACCATGGCATCTCCTACCTTCATTTCTGACCTACAAGGAGAAGTGTTGCTGAACTTCTCTGCTTGTTGCTTTGGCAAATGGAGCATCTTCTGAGTCCTCCTATAGAATGCAGCCATTTGGTGGGTCTTCCAGTCTTACCTAGTATATTCAGCCTAGCATGATCACATCCACCATGTTATACTAGAATTCCTCTCGCTTTGTATGGACTGGTTTTGTTTGTTTGTTTGTTTGTTTTTCATGTTTCTAGGAGCCATCCTAATTGCATATTTGGATCTCTACCCCAGTCTGGGAATACAAATGCTCCCTATTCAACTTGATATTTAGATTTTTAAACTGACCCCTTCTCCCCACTGTGAAGCCCTGTCAACGTTTAGACCCTGCATATTCTCCCAGTCCCCACTGGTATGTGTCAGCTAGATCTACAGCTCTTTGGGGTATATTACTCTCCCTGCCTTATCAAATCTATATGTCTCTGATTAGGTTGTGACTTAACCCCTTTTGTCGGCTTGGTTTCTAAGAGAGGAGGTGGTGGTAGATCCTGAGGACTGCCTGTGTTGTCTTGAGGGAGATATCTCTTCACTGTCTTTAAGCAAAGCAGCAGGCACACTAGCTCTCCTTAGAGAAGCGGGGGCACTTCTGTAGCCTCACAAACTTCAGGAAACCTGAGGATTCAAGATTTTCAGATTCATCAACCAAATGGTCCCTCTTGTGTCACAGTTCCATTTTTCCCAACCAGGGCCCACACCTTACCATAGCAGACCTGCTGAAGTTGAGTTTTTAACTTCTTTGTACTTCTACTAGTCTCATGATTCAGTACTGGGTCTGGTCCCAGCCTTTTCTCCACTGGCTTCAAGAGCTGATTCTTATTATGTGCTACCATGGAGCCTTTCACACTTAACCTGTCCCTGCCAGTTAATCACTTTTGCTCACCTTTTTCCAAGGTTTCAGTTGAGCTCAGCCAAGTCCATCGGTGCCACTGTCATTAGCTCTACTTTCTCTCTGTATTTCTCAACCACCTGACACTTTTTGCCAACCAGTGCATTCCCTTCTGCTGGCGTGCCATCCCAGTTCACTACTGGTGAAAGTTTTAACTGCACTGTCATATGATGCTAGGGGTTATGTGTTCTACCTACCACCAGGGGGTCTCATCCTGTAAATCAGAAGGCAGAACCAGGTGTAAAATTCCAAGGAAGAATTTTTTTTTTTGGATTGGAAGATTAGTTTTACTTTTAATTTTTCTTTTGTTCTTTTTAGATATACATGACAGTAGAGTGTATTTTGACATATACATACATGGAGTATGACTTATTCTAATTGGGGTATCATTCTTGTGGTGGGGTATTCATACGTGAACATAGGAAAGTTATGTCTGATTATTCTACCATCTTTCCTAATCCCATGCCCCTCCCTTCCTTTCATTCCCCTTTGTCTAATCCAATGAACTTCTATTCTTCCCTCCCCCATCTCTTATTGTGTATTAGTATTCACATATCAGAAAGGACATTTGGCCTTTGGTTTTGGGGGGACTGGCTTATTTCACTTAGCAAGATAGTCTCCATACTGCTTTCTAGAGTGGTTGCAACAATTTGCAGTCCCACCATCAATGTATAAGTGTACCTTTTCCCCCACATCCTTGCCAATATTTATTGTTGCTTGTATTCTTCATAATTCTATTCTGACTAGAGATGGAATCTCAGCATGGTTTTAATTGACATTTCTCTAATTGCTAGAGATGTTGAACATTTTTTTCATTTATTTGTTGACTGATGGTATTTCTTTTTCTGTGAAGTCCCTGTTCAGTTCCTTTGCCCATTTATTGATCATGTCATTTGTTTTTTGGGTTTTTTTGTTTTGTTTTGTTTTGTTTCATTTTGGAGGGGTATTAAGTTTTTTCAGTTCTTTGTTTATCCTGGAGATTAATGCTCTGAGGTGCAGGTGGCAAAGATTTCCTCCCATTCTGTAGGCTCTCTCTTCATGTCCTTGATAAGTTTCCTTTGCTGTGAAGAAGCTTTTTAGTTTGATAGCATACCACTTGTTGATTCTTGATTTTACTTCCTGTGCTTTAGGTGTCTTGTTGAGGAAGTCAGTTTCTAGGCCAACATGATGGAGAGTTGGGTCTACATTTTCTTCTACTAGATGCAGGGTCTCTATTCTAATGCCTAAGTCCTTGATCTACTAAGTTGAGTTTTGTGTAGGGTGAATGATAGGGGTTAAATTTCATTCTACTACATGTGGATTTCCCATTTTCCTAGCATCATTTGCTGAAGAGACTTTCTCTTCTCCCATGTATGTTTTTGGCACCTTTGTCTAGTATGAGATAACTGTATTTATGTGGGTTTGTCTGTGTCTTCTATTCTGTACCATTGGTCTTCATGTGTGTTCTGATGCCAATATTGTGCTGTTTTTGTTACTATAGCTCTGTAGTATAATTTAAGGCCTCTTGCTTCACTTAAGAATCTGCTTTCTTACAGAACTTATGGTCTCAGGTTTTGCTGCCTGTAAAGTCAACTTCGAGATGGATATTAGTGGACAGATTAGTGATTGCAGGGAAAGGAAGCTCCTGAGTGGAGGAAGAACACAGGCTCTGATGCAATCTCAAAGGCAGCCTCAGATGACATTACTGGAAACTCTGAAACCAGGATGGACTTTTGGATTGTCCAAATATGGGGCCATGGGAGTAGTCTTCAAAGGCAGGCTACCCCAGAAATAAGGGTGACCTCATGAGGTGGCTCTCACCAGTCAAAGCAATTATAAAGAGATTTGGCAATTGAGGTCTGCTGCCAGCAGCACTCTGACAAGCAAGGGAACTAAATTCTCTAGCATTAGAGAATTTGAGTGGCATATCACAGCACTCCCTGTGAGCAGGGGAGTAGTTCTTCATTAATGCAAGGTGGGTAAATACTGTATCTCTAAAAACTGTTATAGTGGCAGGCACATTGGTGCTCAATAATTAATATTAGTATTATCAACATAATGGGTTATTGCTGTTTTCACATTACTAAGTCACTGATTTATCACTGACTGGAGGCCTATCATGTATGAACTAATGCTATAAGGATGATGGTAGCAGAGCTGCCTGCTCAGCCTATTGAGGAAACTCCTT
Source organism: Sciurus carolinensis (assembly GCF_902686445.1). Taxonomy (NCBI): domain Eukaryota; kingdom Metazoa; phylum Chordata; class Mammalia; order Rodentia; family Sciuridae; genus Sciurus; species Sciurus carolinensis. The sequence goes on from NC_062215.1 coordinate 127,144,063, forward strand.
TAAGAGGTACAACCAGTCAGGCATAGTGGGGCACACCTGAAATTAAGTGGCTCAGGAGGCTGAGGCAGGAGTGTCACAATTTCAAAAACAGCCTCAGCAACTTAGTGAGGCCGTGTCTCTAAATAAAACATAAAAAGAGCTGGGGATATGGCTCAGTAGTTAAGAGCCCCAGGGTTTTAAAAAAAAATTCAAAAAGGGGTACAATCAATTAAAGAGCCTTAAAGGGTTAACAAAATGGTTTAAAGAATACCTGATGGTCCTAGAAAATATAGTTGCTCTGACAGAAGTGACATCTGAGCAGTATCTAAGAACATGTTTTCTCTGCAGACAGAAGCAAGGGAAATAGAGGCAGCAGGAACAGCTTGGCTTCTGGGCACTGTATCCCCAAAGACCATCATTTTATCCAATACATCTGAACTGTGGATAACAAAATTACATTAGTCTTTCTCACACTTGGGCTTCATCCTCTTCTTCCATTGCCTTATGAAATCTTCCCTCAATTTATCCTCTTCGAAGTTGGTATTTAATTACACAAAAGAACCTAATGTCAACTCTAGAGAAAGAGATTCCAGGGCATTCCCCAAACCCCAAAATTAGTCCAATTTCAAAAACCCACAGGATCTGTTTATGCATAAATTTTGCCTCCAGTCTTTAACTCATTCCTTAACTTCACCAAAAAAGTACCTACATTTCCATGATGTAATTAATGTAAGTTCCACCTTGTAATGTGGAACTATGTTAAGTGTTCTTTAGAATTTCAAAAAAAGTTACATGTACTGGTTTTCTTTTGTTGTGTAGTTTCATTATTCTCAAAGGTTCCAATCAGGTATGATTCTTTTCCAGAGAGAAAAACACTTGCGATAGTCAGAACTTCCTCTCATCATTCATAGCTTGCTTTCTCTACACGGCTCTCTTGAGCTGTGAACACAAGGCCAACAGACTTTCATTTCATTTACAAAGCTTGTACTAGCTGATGCTGACACATGAAAGACTTAAGGTGTCTCAGATATTACATGTCTCAGATAATACATGAAAAAATGGAGGGTAAAATCAAGATCTGTGAGACTTATTTTCTATTCTTTTAATCACTCATTGCTTTGTTTGAAACATAATAGAATGGATGAACTAGAAAGGTTCTGGGGTTCTTTGGTAATGCCACTAATGATTTTTCAAGTACTACTTCATCGAAGAATGGTTATGTCAAAGAAAAATACAATGTTGCATATGCTTACAGAAAATAAGGAAGTGATTCATCACATATATAAATTTTGCTTAGGTCGCAGGTTCTTTTACCTTTGACTTTCAGAAGTAAACTAGAGTTATGTAAATAATAGACTGTCCATATTAAAACATTACTTACAAGATTGAGCCAAAGTAAGTCAGTAGCTCTTCAATAAATGAGCAGAACCCCATTATAACAACAGCTCTTTATTACATGGTTTCAAATACACAGGATATCAATCATGTTCCCAGAAATTTAATAATCACATTCAGTAAAAGACTGCCAAAGTTGTCCCTCAACATCTAATCCTAAAGGGCTTCCTTCAAATTCCATTTACAAAGCCTTGCGCAAAAATAAAATAAAAGTTTAAGCACCAGTAAGACTGTTGCTAGCAGTAGTTTTATTTCGTTTTCTTCTTCATCATCATCATCCAACATGCAGCTTCTTCCTCCCATGTGCCTGGCCCTGTAAAATGGGTCTATGCTCTGCTTCATGGTACAAAGTTTATAAAGACAATATACCAATACAAAGTTGAAGCCATTAAAAAGAGCTTAATAATAACTACCAGGAGATAATTAATTTATTCTGGAGTGTTGATGGAATCCAAAGAGATGTGGAAACCACACACAAACATTACAGTAAAAGTTTTACTGGGGCAGGAGTGACAGGGGAACTTTGTATGTGCTACTGAAGGACTTTCTGAGTTGATCTAAGTTTATTTTCTTTCTGCTATTATCTTTAAATACTGCAAAGCATTGTGGGCGGCATCACTCTGTGCATTGCCACAAGAGATGCCCGAGCCATGACACACTGTGATAGGACTGGTTGACAGTTCGGCAAGACACTGATACTGCCCATTTGCACTCAGTTCTTCTGTAATGACACAAGCAAACACGATGATTAGTGCTAACCGTGTAAAAAGCAGATTCTTTATAAAAACAATCATTTTTTTGATATTTCTCTTTTAGCATCCATGGTACACTATTCCATTCCCACATCATTTCTCTCATGCTTGTACAAACAAAAAACAGAATGAGTCAGATACAGTGGTGCATGCCTGTAATCCCAGCAACTTGGGAGGCTGAGGCAGGAGGATCACAAGATCAAGGCCAGGCTGGGCAACTTGAGACTCTGTCTCAAAATTAAATAAAAAATAGCTGGGGATATAGCTCAGTGGGAGAGCACTTTGGTTCAACTCCCAACTTCATAACAGAAATGGTAGTTCAGCCATAGCAGTTCTCAAACATACTGCTTCAAAGCATCTGACAGAACGGCAAAGAAACACAGGTGTTTAGGATTGAACACTAGCCACTCAATCAGAATTGTGGGGTTGGGGTTGGAGGTGGCTGGCTCCTGCACTTCAAAGAAGATCTAAAGGCAACTCTAATGTGACTAGTTGAACAAGGTTTGCAAAGTGCTGGTGCTGAACTAAGCAACTTTCTTAACAGGGAAAGAACCATTTGCTAGAGGACTAGAGAGGCTATTTCCCAGTAGGATGTCATTTTCAGTAGGCATTTCAAACAAGAAACAACCTGGTTCAGGGAAAAACCTCCATTGTGCCTTCCTATTCTTAGGACTTTAAGTCTGTGCAATCTCAGTTATGGTGTTTTAAAAACACCACTTAAACCCAGGAAATGCATATTATTCTCATCAACTGATGATCACTTCTGAAAATGGTAAAATGAGGCACGGGTTCTTAAGAAGTAAAACTTAAGAATGAAGTATGACTTATTCAAAGTGGTCATGATTAAATGTTTCTATTTTAGCTAGTCAATTTAGTGAAAAATATCTAGATAAAGTGAGATTATTTAGTGAGAGACTTTTGAATTCTAGAATCTTTTTTTTTTTCAATTTAAGTTCACATAGAATCAATCATTTTAAACTGAACAATTCAGTGGCATTCAGTACACCTATAGTGATGTCCAAGTACCCCCTCTACCCAGTTTCAAAACATCTTTATTACCCCAAGAGGACATCCTATACCCATTCAGCTGTTACTTTCCATCCCCTCTTCCCCAATCCTGGCAACCAACAACCTGTGTTTAATCTCTATGGATTATCTGTTTCTGAATAGTTTATATAAATAAAATCATAATAAGTGCAGCCTTTTGTGTCTGGCTTCTTTCACTCAGCATACTGTTTTTCACTATCATCTATGCTGTAGCACATATTAGAACTTCATTCCTTTTTATGGCTGAATAATTCCATTGTATGGCTATTCCATATTTGTTCAGTCTTTCATTTGTTGGTGGACATTTGGGTCACTGCCACTTTTTGGCTCTTGCAAATAGTGCTGCTGTGCATATGTGTGTGTACTGGTTATTTGTTTGAATACCAGATTTCAATTCTTGTGGGTTATACTAGGTATGAAATTACTAGCAATTAATTTGAGGAACTAAAAAACTTTCCCACAGCAGCTAAACTATTTTACATTCCATCAATGATGTATGAAATTTTAATCTCTTCATCCTCATAGACACTTGCTAATTTTCCATTGTTTTGACTATAGCCATTCTAGTGGGTGTGAAGTGGTATCTCACTGTAGTTTTAACTTGCAGTTCCCTATTGACTAATGATGTTGAACCTCTTTTCATGTGTTTGTTGGTCATTTGTACATTTTCTTTGAAGATAGCTGCATAAAAGTTAGCCAAAAGTTAGTTCTATATTTATAAGAATGATTTAGTTCTTAAAATTGATAATAGTTTCAAAGACATTATTGATTCATAATCCAAAATATTCATCTCAAATTCCTTCTTTTCCAAGATTCCATATCTTCCATAGTTCTACTAAATTCATTTATCTTTGTATCCCAAACTCTCAACAAATTATAAACACTAATAAATATTTACTAAATGAATAAATTCTTAACAATCATCTTTCCTGACCACCTCTCTTCATTAACTCTCCAGGTTCTGCATCATTCCTGGCTTATCAAGACACTGCATGACTCATCATTGAATTCCAAAGTAGCAGATAATATCAGAAGTTCTTTCAGCCCCTAACCACTCTAATCTTCCAGTGCTAGTATCTCTGACAACTGGGTCCCCACATCTCACTGAGGCTGGTATAGGGATATCAAATTCTTTACTCTTTATGCTGATATAAGTTACCAAATGCGTGCACATGCATGCACAAACACACAGCTAGCTTTACAAACTGAATTAAAAGAAAGTCTACATTGACTTGCTTTCCCATCTGTCCATATTTGTCTATATAAAAGACTACAAATTAAAGAAAATAAATGATAGCTGGAATGGATAAAGCTACAAGTTGACTTTTCTCTTTTACTATTGAGAATTGGTACTCAATGATTAAGTGGAGAGACATGGTTTGGCCCACACAAACTTGGTATTGTGCAAAAAATGGGGAGCCTTTTCATTTGCCAAATGCCTAACAGACCTAACTAACAGCCAGTGAATCTACTGGGACTCTTCCCCTAATTTTCTTTTCTTCTTTTCTTTTTATTTTTTGGTACCAGGGACTGAACCGAGCGGCACTTAACCACTGAGCCACATCCCCAGCCCTTTTTATTTTGAGACAAGAGTCTCACTAAGTTGCTTAGTGCCTTGCTAAGTTGCTGAGGCTGGCTTTAAACTTGTGATCCTCCTGCTTCAGTCTTCTGAGCCAAAGGGATTACAGACATGCACCACCTTGTCTGATCCTCTTCCCCTAATCTTGTTCTACCACTGACTAGTTATGTGCTCTTGGGTCAGTTTCTCAACCTTTCTGTGCCTTACTTTCTTCACTCATAAATAAGAATAGAACTCACTTCACAATCAGTTTGAGGATTCACTAATTGGTACATGTAATGTCCTCAGTACAGTGCTGGCACACAGTTAAACTATGACTTTTAGCTATTGACTTTATGGTTGGAACTGTATGTTAGCTATTATTACTATCCACAAGAATCGGACATATCAACTATATATACTACTGCTCTGGCAATTATTTATAGTTAGAATCCTTGATTAATGAAATAATAAATTACAACAGAAACTTTTGTTTTCAAACACACTTTTAAAATAAATTTATCTTGGGATAAGCCAAAGGAAAAAAAACATACCTATATCCAAATACGTTATGTTAAAACCTTGTTCCTTGGCAATTTCACTAAGCAGCTGGATGTAATCTGTATTAGGAATACTAAGGAGGCTTCTTTTCAGTAGGTTGATCTTTTCACCAGGAGAATTCCTCAAGGAATGCCAAGTGCATCCTAAAGAATTTCCTACTACATTTGTCTGAAAAACAGAGATGAAGATTTATACTCTTAACTAGGACTGCCTGCTAACACCAGTATCAGTATACTTACAAGTATTAAATACATTTAATACTTCAGAAAGCACATTTAAACGGGTACCATGTGGTTATCTTTCCAATTTAAACTAAACAATGCTAACATGTACTTACATTTAAAAAATACCTTGAAATGAAAAAATTTTAAAAAAACACTAAATAAATAAAACACACACACTATGTTTAAAAATACTTTTGTTTATCAATATTAGAGTTGGAAGTTGTTGAGATCTTTAATGAATTATTTTTCTCTCTTTTGACCAAGTTGGTGCTTCCTTTTATCTAAGTGGCAACTTTGGAGACCTAGAGGGGCCCACATCATATAAGAGAAACAAAAATCACACATAAATTTTTTTTTATATGTGCTTATACATATTGCAAAGGTTTCTCTGCTGAATTTTCTGATGGTAACCTTAGGAGGTAGAAATTTGAGAGCACAATAAGCAAAATCTGCAAATAACTGAATCTGCCTAATGGAGGAATTTACAAACAAAAATATAAAACAATTTTCATAACTTCATAGTTTTTTTTATATTGAATATCAGTCATTATAACTGACAGTCATAAAGCAGAAAACAAAATAAAAACTAAAAAAGATGAAATGTGAGTTGGGTTTGAGAACAAGCTGCTCAAACAAAAGACAGGATGTCAAAAAGTTCTTATCAGACTTATTTTCCAGAACCCAAGTTAATTTTTTCCTTTTCCTTTCACCTTTTCACCTCTTTCCTTTCATCTCCCCTATGTCCTTCCCTTTTCATCTCTGTTTTTAGAAGGCCTCAAATTTCCACATTAGTTTATAGTTCCCAAGTTTCTTTCATACACTATTAATAAAAACAACTATTTTATGAAGTACGTAGAGCCACTATGTTTAGTCTCAATTATTATAACACATGGCAGGTGAAGGAATTTACAAAAGATCATAGGGACAATGACAAAATAGAATCAAGTAACTTATTAAATTTAATAAATGAAAATTTATATTACTTGTTTGAAACTTGAAAAAATACTGTTTTTTTGTCTTTTTTTTTTTTTTTTTTATGGACTGGAGATATAATTCAGTGGTGAGTGCCTGCTTATTAGCATGTGTAAGGTCCTGTGTTCAATCCCACAGCACCAAAAAAAAATTTTTTAAATCACAATTTATTACCATGTTTTCCCTGAAGCCTCTGTTCCACTCCCCAAAGGTATTCACTGTTAAACATTTCCACATTTATTCATTATCTTTCCATAAATGTTTACAGGTACATACATATGCACACACACACACATATATATGTATATATACACACACATATATATATACAATCTGTTTAAACAAAAATGAAAGCTTACTCTTTTATATCTTGCTCATTTTTCTCATATCAGCACAGTTTTCACCAATCTGAAAGGTGAAATTATCTTATCTTGCATGAATGAAGCTGACCACTTTTTCTTTTCTTCAATAATTTGCAATTCTTCTATTGAGCTGTCTTTTTTACTGGTGTGTTGGACTTTTTTGTATAGTATTGTAAATAGTCCTTATACAGTCATGAGTTGAAGATAATTTCTTCTTACTTTGTTTTCATTCTCTTGATTTTATTTACAGATTTTTGGTAGTGTAGGAAGTTTTATTTAATCAAATTTATCAGTCTTTTATTTTAAGCTTCTAGCTTTTAAGTTGTGCTTAAAAAAGCTTTCTACCTGCTAATATTTGTGAAACAGAAAGTTCCTCCATGGTTTCTAATACTTATGCAATCTTAATTCTTATGTTCAAATTTTTCATCCATCTGGAATTTAGTGTGAGGAATAAAAGAGCAAACTAAATATATGTCACAACACACACATAAATAAATAAACATGTCCCTTCCATCTCCAAACCTATTTGTTGTTTCTATATCATTACTGAATAATAGGCACTCACACTTCAGGGATTTGAAATTTCACTGTTGCCACACACCATGTTCCTATATGCATTAGCATCAACACCTAGATTCTCTATTCTATCCTCTGCCTTTTCTTGTATCAGCAACCTGTTTCCGTGACTACTGTTTTACTCTAAGTTTTCTTCTCTAATAGAATTATAGCCCACCCCCTACTTTTTTGGTTTTTGGCTATTATTCAAGGTTTATTTTTCCAGATAAACTTAGTACTGAGTCTCCCTATCAAAAATGAAGAGATTGGGCTGGGGTTGTAGTTCAGTGGTAGAGCACTTGCTTTAGCATGTGTGAGGCCCTGGGTTGAGGTACTGGGTTCGATCCCCAGTACCACATAAAAATAAATAAATAAAATAAAGGTATTGTGTACAAGTAAAAAGAATATTTTTTTAAAATGAAAAGACAGTATTACATTTAATCAATTTCTATTATATTCTTCAGTATAGTTTTAAATTCTTCCTTACATGAGTCCTTGCACATTTAAGTTTATTACATACTTTAAAAATGGGCACTTTTATATTCCAGCTCTTGCTATTTATAAAGAAAACAACTGACATTTTTCTAGTACACTTCTTTACATTTGATTTTTTTCCTATAAAATGAGTCATTTTTTAATCATAGTTCAGAGAGGACAGTGCTACAGCTATAATTTCACATTTGTAGAGAGGATGCCAGAACCTCAAGTCACCTATCACGGGCAGCCCAATCTCTTAAGCCTTACATCTGCCCAGCTGCCTATTTAGTATCTCCACTTGGGATATTCCACACATACTTCAATCTCAAAAGCCTTGTCCTGTCAAATTCTGTTTGGCACATTATTGAAGGGTGCCACCATCTACTCAGTTGTCAAGTTAAAATGCTTATTTCCCCCTTTTTTTAACTCCCCACAACCAATCAGTTATCATGGCCCTTCCCTTCTAAATAATTTTTACATCTATTTTTTTCTTTCCATTTCCTCTGCCACTACCTTAGTTTAGGTAATTGTTTCCCATCTGCTTTCTATAATAGCATTCTAACAGGTCTCTCTAATCCTAATATTCATTTACTCACCAAAAACCTGTCAAGTGATTTCCTTTCTAACATACACAGTGAACCCTGTCCATTTCAGATTAAAATCTTTAATGATTTTGTATTACCTTCAGGATTAAGTGCAATCTCCTTAGTATAGCAGTCACATTAAGATGTAATCCCTCTTTACCTTTGTGGTCTCCCTGTTTGAAACTCCCCCCTCAACATTACCCCCTGGACATACCAACTCCCTTAGGGTTTCTAGAATGCATATCATGTTTCACCCTGGGGTCTGTGCACAATTTTTGTTTTTCTTTCAGTATTTTTTTTTTAGTGGATAGACACAAACCTTTATTTTATTTATTTATTTTTGTGAGGTGCTGAGGATCGAACCCAGTGCCTCACATGTCCTAGGCAAGTGCTCTACCACTCAGCTACAACCCCAGCCCCTGTGCACAGCTTTTTCTTCTCTCTGGAATTCTTTCCCCTCATTCCCATCCTATAGGTCTCAGCTTAAGACATTACTTTCTCCTTGAAGGTTTTCTGAAACCCCAGGCTACATCAGATACGTTCTTCCATGTTCCCTGACTGCCCCCGATAAGGACCTGTCTGTAGCATTCTTCCCTTTTTTGTACACTATAAACTCCTTAGAGGCAGAGACTGTTCATTTACTGTAGCCCACTACTGGGCACAGACCTTGGCACATAGTAGGAGCACCCTAAATGATTGTTGAGTGGATAACTGAATGAACTAACAAAAACTGGAAAAGTGCTGTTGCTTTGAAGACCAAAATAACACTACTGGGCCTATCATTTTATTCTTCATCCTTTATTAATTTTTGGTATTGAGAATCAAACCCAGAGTTTCACAAATGCTATGCACACACTCTACCACAGAGGTACAACCCCAGTTGGGACTATTGCGTTTAGATTCCATCTTATTATTCTGAATTGACTGTGTCTCTCAAGTCCTCTTATCTGGTCACCCCATGTAGCTCTGGTTCACACACAGAAAGCAGCTAACATTGTAGTGTGCAAATGAAAGGTGAAAAGATTTTTTTAAAATGCAACAGTGAAGTATCTATTCAATGAGAAATCAAGGAAAGCTTCCAACAGTAAGAAAAACTTAATCAAATTAACATCATAACTGTCTGCTCAATACTCACTAGAGAAATGTGGTTCTCTGGAGAAATATTACTAAATTTGGCAAGAAATTTCTCAGCAGCATTTCTCTTGGCTTGTTTCTTTGATGCCCCCTTTCCTATATAAAGAAAAAGAAATGGTAGATTTAGAAAAGAAATCAGTGTCCACAGAGGATGATCTAATGTGTAAGGGATTATGGTTTTTATCTTCTAGGCTATTTTCTTACCTACTTAACATTTTTTTTTTTTTTTTTTTTTGGTTTTTGTTCATTATAATATATATAGTCCTCTCTCTCTCTTTTTTTTTTTTTTTCCCAGTGCTGGGGATTGTACTCAGGGCCTCATGCATGCTAGGCAAGTGCTCTAACACTAAGCTATACCCCCAACCCTCAAATGACTATTAATTCTTTATATTTTATTCCTTTTCTTTAATAGTTATACTTTCTGCTTTTTTAAATAATTATTTTCCCTATGCCTAGCTTTAATGAACAATATTTTGTTTAATTCTGACCAATTATTCAGATTTATCAAAATACAATGGAATTATAATCCCTCTCTCAATGTCCACTACCTGTTTACAATCTTTTATACTGACAACTGTAGAATTTCCTTCTTTAACATGAGTAAGAAGGGAATGAAAAATGATAGAATTGAAAGACACCTTAAATAGTTGCTTTTGTTCTTTGTTTTTTTTTGTTGTTATTTTGGTTTTTTTTATTTTTTATTTTTTGGTACTAGGGATTGAACACAGGGTACTCAACCAGTGAGCCACACCCCCAGCCCTGTTTTATATTTTATTTAGAGCCAGGGTCTCACTGAGTTGCTTAATGACTGGCTTTTTGCTAAGGCTGGCTTTGAACTAGTGATCTTACTTCCTCAGCCTCCTGAGCTGTAGATTAAAAATCTGAAGCCCAGGGAGATTCTTTATTTCACTGTTGAAATAAAGGACTGCATCAGGAACCCGAAGGAGCGACGCTGCTTCTGGCCCAGGGGGTTCTGTACTGGCCACATCACCTCTCAAGGGCAGAGAGTGCTGTTGAAACTAATATCTAGCTAAGATAAAAGTCTACTTTAAGTCACTTTGAAAATGACAAAAACATACCGGAGTAGTGAAGAGAAATTCTCACTAGTACTTATTTAAGTGGTTGCTATTCCTCATAGTTCACATCCTGTATAACTTAAAAGTTACCATAATTCCAAAAGACAATTTCTACTTTATTTTTATCTCATTGCAAGTTTTTGGCCATCTATTCTCTTACAAAACACCTCTTTTTCAAATGTTAATTTCTTCTAGTCCTATTTTCTAGAATATCTATTGAAACATTAAGAGATTTACTAGTGTTTTTCCTCCCAGATGAGTTGTTTAAATCACTAATATGAAGTGATGATTATTTAAGGAATGGAGCATATAATATGTCTTTCTAGTAACAACTTATGATTTTCAAAAACATCAAATTAAGAAATATGAGTATTTTTCTTCCTTTTTTATTGGCAGTACTGGGGATTGAACCCAGGGCTGCTTTACCCCTGAGTTACCTCTCCAGGTCTTCATAATTTTTGAAACAGGGTCTCGCTAAGTTGCTGAGGGTGGCCTTGAACTCTCATTTCTCCTTCCTCAGCCTTCAGAGCTGCTGGGATTACACAGCCAAATATTTATTCTTAAGTTCTACCTTAGAAAGTTAGAGATAGTAGTGTAAGAGTTTATCAATTTTTCTCCCCATAGAAATATTTGAAAAAATGTAACAATAGAGATTTCTATGGTCATTCATCATCTGAAAATATTGCAAATGTCTTGAATGGTAAGAAACAAGTACCAGTTTCCATAAATGACTCTAGCCTGCAAATTGTGGTATATTCTCTCTTATGAGCAGGTCCTCCTTCCTGGGAAAGAGTATATTCAGGAAGTCTCCAGCCATGATGAATAGCCAATTCCTATAAAATTAAAATGAGGCTTTAATAGTAATTTCAACTGCACAATGGCTCAATCACATAAATTATATTTCTTCTTGATTTAAATCTTATTTCTAGTCATGTTTGAAAATAAGACCCAATATTTCCCATAAACATTCACATTTTTTATATCTTTGTATTAAACACCAAAATGGAAGCAGTTTTGTTTTATGAATGGCATTGCTATTTTAAGCAATAGTGAGCTGATATGAGAGAAAGGCCACCACTGACCTCTTTGAGAACACCAGAGGAGACACCTACTGGTCTCCTTGCCCTTAGTTCCTAAAACCTCTGCACTCCTGGCTACAGGTTTCTGGACCTGCAGCTGCTAACTACTGCTGCATTTGATCAGGAGCTCATGAGGAGCAGAGACAGCAAACAGACTGGGATGAGGTTACAAGCAGAAGGTGAAAAAAACAATAGAAAAACTTACAGAGCAGAAAAGAGACCACAGGATTGGTTGGGTAATGGGGAGGAAATTAGTCCTAACAGAGCACATGAATAATCTGGAAGAAGAATATTCTGCATACAGAAATTTAAAGCTAAACGTGTGTGTGTGTGTGTGTGTGTGTGTGTGTAAATAAAATTCTGGTAGAATAAGCAAATAAATAAATTACATCTCTTTTTTTGAGATAGGTTACCCACTTTTGGCTCTTTATAAAATCTTCTCTCAACAGAAGTAGAAAGAGGTTTGTTACAAGAGTGGGAAGAAATATTCTTGAAGTATAACACACTCTACCCATGTGTAATGGGTCCTGTTAATTTCAAATAAGAATTCCACAAACCAAAGGTAGATACTGCATATGGAAGAAAATCCAAAATATAAATAAATGAAAAATAATTCCAAGTTAGCTGTGTAAAATCTAATGATCATAAGTTGGAAAACAAAATATTTCACCACCTTATCTTTAAATTATAAAATGGATTATCTTAAGCACTATAATACCACCATTTAATTTTGTATTTTATCAGTAGACAAAATGTTAAATATGGAAAAACTATATAACTTACCTGTAATGAACCAATAGGATTAAGCTGGTTCTTTGGTTGCTTGGAAGGGTCAGGCATTAAGGGGTCAGGAACTGCAAAGCTAAACATATTTTAAAATATTACTCAGTAAAATAATTTCCCTAAAGTAATAACTAAACAAGAAGCATTTTCTACTCAACTCTATGCCAAAGCTCTTGCATTATTTCTACGTGTGATGCCCTTCTTCCAATAACTTCTATGGAAATCTGAGCTGTACATCTATCTGTACGTATCAAATGTCACTTCCTCTAAGGAGGCTAGCCTTTTACTCACTCACTCCTTTGAACCATTATAACATTTGGTTTGACTTTTTATTTTTTATTTTTATTTTAGTACTGAGGATGGAACCTAGGGACATTCTATCAATGGGCTACATCCCTTTCTCTTTATTTTTTTTATTTTGAGATAGGGTCTTGCTAAGTTGTTTGGGCTGACCTTGAACTTAAGATCCTCTGCCTCAGCCTCCCAAGTCACTAGAATTACAGGTGTTATCACCATGCCATGCTTGGTTTGACTCTTTAAGGAAACTGGCCACAAATTTATACAGTCTTAGAAATACATGTAATTTGTCTGACCCTCACCTAACCTTTCCCAATTCAGACTGTAAACTCCTTGATGATAGGGTGTATTACTTATCTACATAAGTTTTGTAGTGCTTTATACATAATAGGTGCTTGATAAAAATACATTCAAAGTACACTATTATGACTACACAAAAAAACCTAAAGAGTATTAGTCAAGAAATTTATCCTAGCAATATGGATAACACAGATCATCGATGTTTTTTCATCTAAGTAACTATGGAAGAAAGATCTGTTTTTCCATCATGTACTCAGTGGTAAGATAATCCTGGAATATTTCTATATATCCTGCATAAAATAGATGGCCTACATAAATCTGGTTTCAGTATATGGAGATTATGATTTGGGAAAAAGAATAATCTTTTGAAGGCAGTTTGAAATTACTAGTTATTCAGAAGATCAATGCCTAATGCAAAATAAACTGCATTCCAAAGTTACTACTACCTAAGCAATGGAAGAATCATTTCTTCCATGACAAAGAGGCTTAACCATTGCCATTTCCTCAGATTTCTTTTCCAACTGCCAGAATTTCAAGCTTTACATAGGCTGATGAGATATGAGTATTCACTTACAATGCTGCATGCCGAAGCTACCCAAATAATTGTGATGGAGAAGTGAAAAAGTCTCTGTATTAAATCAGGTCACTTTAGGCCTGATTACAGCTTAGTAATTTCCATTTTATCTGTCAAGAAGCACAAATATATAGTAAAGTTTGTTAGCTTTTTTTTGCTGACAATGTGAAGTACCTATATGCAGAAAGGACACTCTGTACACTCATTTCTACCAATGTACTCAACATGTTGGGTTGACCTTTGGGCCACACAGAAATAGCACAGCCATCACAAGTGGGGGCAGAACTCAAAATCTGCCATGCTATTTGGCATGTCTTGAAAGCTAGCATAAATCAATTGTAAGGTATGACCCCAGTGAAGCAAGCATCATCTTGTGTGAAATACAAGGCCTGTCTGGGTTAAGTGCTTGTCTAGAGGGTTACTATGTCACTGGTTACTTCTAAACTCCCCAAAAGGTTTAGAATGACTTAGGAAAAGGGAAGTGTATTGCATGAGAACCTAAATACTTAATCCAAAAGAGTTGCTATAGATACAGAACAAAACACCTATTCCAAATTTCACAGGTCTTTGCAGTTAGCTATGAACAGATTATACCAGACTGAACTCTAAGCATCTTTTTTTTTTTTTTTTTTGGTACTGGGGATTGAATCCAGGGACAAATTGAAACTATACTTTCAGAATTCTTTAAATAATTATTGAATATTATCAACTTACCAAAAAGACATAAGAATCTATTTAGATTGTTGACATACAGAACTACCACTGGGTAGCAAATTGAGTGGACGAGGTTATTACCCAGAACTATTTATTGTAGCCAAAATCATTTTTATGTACTACATATTTGTGTATATTTTGCAATTTGGAACAATGTGTATCAAAACCAGGTGTTTGTTTCAAGCTGAGTTTTATAATTCAGAGGAAAAACCCACATAAAGAATCAGGGGCTAAAAATCAGAAAGAAATGTAAATCAATGAAAGATTACTAGTAATTATATCACCAGTGACTTCTTTATTTTTTTATATTTTGGTACCAGGGATTAAACCCAGGGGTTCTTAACCACTGAACCACCTACCAGCACTTTTAATTTTTTATTTTGAAACAGGGTCTTGCTAAGTTGCTTCAGGTCTCACTAAGTTGCTGAGGCTGGCCTTAAACTTGAAATCCTCCTGCCTCAGCCTCCTGAGTCGTTGGGATTATCCAGCTTGAACACATCCAGCCTGAACTTCAAGCATTTTTGAGTGCATGTATAAGAATTTGAAGACATACTATGTTCTATGGTGTGCCTAACAGAAACCAAAGGGTAATACTTTATGATACATGAATGCTCTAAGATTCACCTAAAATGTCAAAAAAAAAAAAAAAAATCAGTTTGGAAAAACATGGCAAGAATATCCCAGTTAACCTTCTTTTGTATTTGGTATACATTCTATAATAAAAGGAAATCTCTAACTCCTTCTTCCCAATGAGAATTCCTGAAAGAATATTTTTATTTCCATCTCACACCTTGTTTTCTTCAGTGTAAAAATTAATCAAATTCTTAATACAGAATATTAACAGTAGCCAAAGACATGGCTTCCTATTGCTGCATGCCATCTAAAACAACAAAGTAAAGGCTAATTCATGAGAGGCTGCAGTTAATAGCTAATTGCTGGGCTTAATTGGATAGAACTATCTTTGGAGGTTTTCATAAAGAAATAGAATTTCAGAGTTCAGATATTAACAACTGTTTATTCTGATGCTGTTTGGAACACATTAAGATTTTTAATCTTACCTCAGCCATCATCATTTTGAGCTGCAAAATACAAAGAAATTTAGCTCACCAAATACTTGCATTGGCTTTCAGAATGTGGATGGCCGCCTCTGCAGCTCGGTGTTTTGCCAGCTTCTTACTTGTACCTTCACCTGAATTAAAGTGTAAAAAGGAAGTCTTTATCTCCTGTGAAAATGTGTGGCTTACAGAGATGTTGTCATACTATGAAACAAAGTCATGACAGGTTTTTCATATATGCACTTGGTACTGAAAACATACACTACATGCAGTTACACACTGTAATAAAATATTCACCATGTGAAGCTGATACATGAACAAAATCACAATTTAAAAAGTTATATGTATTTAAGTCTATGCATCCCTGTATAAAAAGTCTTACTCTTTTTACATTATATGTTCATTATACAAATGGTAATGATGTCACATGTCATACCTCCTAAAGAAATGCAACTTAATACTTCACTCTTCCCTTATTCCTGGATAGGAAATTCTTCTGCAGCAACAAATCTCCTTTACAGAAGAAACTTACAGAAATTTTGGACAGTGAAACATGCACAATTTTATTCTGACAATCTGGTCCTATTCTGGATCAAACCCCTATGCTAGCCTAAGCAGTAATAGGTGACAGCTTATGCCTTAAGTCTTCCACACAATCCATAACCCTTGCCTTGTAGATAAGGGAGGCTAGGGATAAGACTGATATTTTAATTCAGTAAGCAGTTGCATCTGATAAAGAGTAAATTCAATCATTTTTTTTCCTTCTGAGTTCAAAAACTCAGGGAATAAGTTTGAATTGTGTCTTCCAATGTCAGAGGACACAAAAACCATACTCTTTTATCTATTAACATAGACGTTAGGGACATAGCACAGAATTAAGGAGATTCCCTGCCCTCAAGGACAGATGGCCTAGTGTGGGATCTTGTCTGCTAACAGGTATTTGAAAAATTGAGGGGTACAAGTTACACCAAGCCTAATGTGAGTCTTGAGGAGCACACGAAAGCAGTCGTGCCCCTGTTCTTGTCAGGGATTCAGAACAGTTTCATGAAGAGAGAACAAAATGCACAATTTAAAGATGAGGAAAGGATAGTAAAGTGGAGGGAGCTGGGAGATTTGGAAGAGCATTCTGGGTAGAGAAAAGGCACCTACAAAGGTTCAAAGGATTAGCACAGTGTTCTCAATTTCCAGGAACACAAACAAATGATACCTTCAGATTACCAGATGGTAAAACTTCAGTCTACCTACTAATTTTTTTTTTCTTGGCATCCTTCCAAATTAAATTTAGTATTCAGTATTTTTTGTTTGCAACTAAATAGGTACATGAGGAAAATAATGTCCACATTTACAAATGGGCATGAATCTGAATTCTGAAACGTCTTTGCTGTGTGACTCTGAGCATGTTATTTATAATCTCTCTAAACCTGTTTCTTCATGTATAAAAAGGGGACACTTCTTATACAAAATACTTGTACAGATTCAGGAACTAGAAGCTACTATGTAATACAGTGTATGGGTATCTTCCTAACTTCCTCATTTTTTTTTTTTTTTTTTTTTGTGGACATAATTAAGAGTGATACAATAGGCCCAAAGTTCCAAATGATTCCATAAGGACAGGAGGGAAGCTCAGAAAATTCTGGGGTCATGCCTCCCTGTGTCTGCTATAATCTGTAAAACTATGAAACTTAATAGTACCTACTGACCCAGTTATAAGGGCTCCAAGAACCCTTTTGGTTTCTTTTTAATTCTTGGTAGAATCCTAGGGTATACGAAGAGCCTTGTAGGATGCCTGGATAACTTTTATTATCTGAGCATCCTTATATCTGAGGAAGAGAGAATTAGGGAAGGAATCAGATGAAGTTGAAAGCTCTTAACAACCTAACATAAGAGGTCTCCGTTTCAAAACCTGCTCCTCATAGCTGTCACTGGCAAAAGGGGCGCTTTTCCCAATTGAAAATCAACACCAAGTCTGGACTGCCAACCAGCAGGGTCAAGGGGGTTAACTGTGCATACAGACCTGTGCAGGTTATGTCACCAACGGTTACTCTGAAGGTGAAAGTTGGCACGTGTATCTGCACATCGGATCTTTCACATTCATAAACCGGGATGTTCTTGGTCTTCATGCCATATTCGTGTAATACCTGAATTGGTGTTTTCCCTGGCTTAGCTGTTATCATCTTCCCCAAACTGCAAAAACCAGAAAAAGGTGTGCTTTGCATGTCGAAGCAGAGAGAGGCAGAAGCATACAATGGCCAGTTTTGACTGCCATCAGTGGTGACCTGGGAGTTACCGTAGCTTCCTGGCTGCCAGGATCAGAGCTGGCAAGGCCCTGGCGCACCTGTCTCCCAGCTCTGCTGCGGCAGTCACCCAGCAGGGGCTAGCCGGGTGAAGGAGGAACGTCTTTAATAGACAACTTGAACGCTGGCAAAAGGTGTTCTCAGGGGATTAAGGCTGGCACGTTCGCTGCATACTCTCAAGACCAAGCCCACCAACCGGGTCCGCGCGCTGCACTTCTAGCCACCCGGGTCCACCCCGCGCGCCGCCGCGGGCCACAAAAGGGGCGGGGCGCGGCCACAGACCCCCGCCCGGCGCCACCAAGAGGGCGGGGCAGAGCACCGCAGTGGAGGGGGGGGCTCCAGGAAGGGGCTTTACCCAGAATGCCGCCGGAGCCGGCTCCCCGCCCCCGCCTCTGCTGCCCACCACTCTCGGCCCTGCGGTCTCTACTGCCCGGGAGCTGACCTGAAGGTCCCGCTGTCCTCGCGCTCCAGTGGCGGGGCCTCCGCGCGATGTCTGCTTTGGGACATGGCGAGAAGAGACAGCTAGGCAGCGCGAGAAAGAGTGGTGCGGAACGGCGTTCTCGCTCCCCGCGTCGGCCGGTCCCCGAGAGGAGCTCTCCAGCACTACAGCCTCCTTCGACTCCCCCTCTCCTCGCTGCTTGC
The DNA here is from genome assembly GCF_902686445.1 of Sciurus carolinensis. Lineage (NCBI taxonomy): Eukaryota > Metazoa > Chordata > Mammalia > Rodentia > Sciuridae > Sciurus > Sciurus carolinensis. The sequence continues at coordinate 127,162,477 of NC_062215.1, forward strand.
GTCCCTCTTGCGAAAGGGACAGGCGGGGCCGGGTGGGGGAGGGAGAGGAGGGGACAGCGCTACGGCGCCGGCCACACCCCCTCGCTGTCGGACTCCCGGCCCTGCTCCAGGCCAGGCTCCGCCCCCCTGCTCTCCAAGGCCCGCCCCTCCGCAGCTCCAACTCTTCCCAGCTCTCGCCCCCGCCCCCTTCGGCTCCCGGGACTTCATGGTGCCCGGCCCCGCCCCTCTCCAGGTCCCGCCCCCTCTGCCCTCGCAGGCTTTTCCCAGCTCCCGCCTGCCTTCCACTTAGGCTCCCGCGGCTTCCTGACTGGTCTTTTGCCTCCCGCTGTAGCTGCGCTTGGAGCCGGAGTTTTGGGGCCTTAGAGGGAGGTGGTTTCCTCCCCGGAAATAAAGCTTATTCTTGTGGGCTCAGGGTCCGTGAGGCCAGAAGTCCAATGTGTTTGAGTGGTGGGGAGAACAATCTGGGGACAGGTTCACTTTAAGAAAGATTTGAAAATGCAAAAAAAAGATTTGAAAATACAAAATTGCTAGGGAAGCTCCCAGAACCTGGCGACGAAATTTGAGACCCTTGATTTATGGACTCCTGGGAGCTGCTGTTGGCTTTCCCAGCCTTTGCGTCCTGCCTCCTAGCACACTGGGGCGTCTGGAGACCCTCCTCTCCCGCTGGGCGGGCTCCTTTGTCTTGGAGGCGTTCGTGGCAATTTGGACGGTGGACCAGTAGAGCCGGCAAAGCGCATTAGGTGTAAAGGAAGGCCTTTCTATACGCCAGGTTCCAGTGTTGTCGGTTGTAATCGCGTTGGTGGATGCACCACCTTTAATGGGGATTAGGCCGCGACATGAGTTGTGTCGTCTCTTTAAATGCTTTCCACTTGCTGAAATGGCTCCCTGTGCTTACAAGGTATTCTGAAGATGGTTTTGCACAATACTGTTTTCACAAAGCACATTCTTTAAAGTACGGTTTGGGTTGCATGTGAGCCCTGGATACTTGAATGCAAGTGAAAACAAACAAACAAACAAACAAAAAACAATCTAATCAAATTAATTCCCATTATTTGAGAATTAAATACACGACGAATATATGCGTGTATATTAACTAATACCCAACGGTATTAGTTTTAGTGAACACCTTTTAAGGACCAAAGAGATCCTGAACGTTTATATTAAAACCGATGGCACTGCAATATTTTAGTTCAGAGTTGCTTCTAAAATATATTTTTAGCTATAAAATTCCTTAAAAACAAGCCAAAACCGCTAATAGATCTCTTTACAGGTTAAATAAAGACTAAATAAAAACAGGTTAAGTAATGACTAAATAAAAACAAAGTAAGTGCGACAGGAGTCCATTTCAGGTGACATGGACTGAGTGCCTAGCTTCTTAGTAAGAAAACATTGCATAATAGTTTATAGTTTTTTAAATGTGTAACGTGGCTTTAATTTAGTATTCTGTAAAAATCTGCAGGCGATTGTTTCCCTATATTCTGTGAATTTATATTTAATATTAAGCACCTGGTTTTGTGAACTTGCAGATGTGAAAATGTTCCTGCATGAACTGTTTGGCCTGGTGAACTTGTGAAGGAATTCCCTTTGGACTAGGTCCATTCTAGATAGTATCCAGGACTAATGTTAGTGCCTAAATTGCAGCATTTCCCATGGGGCTATCTGCTTCCCTCAGAATTGGCCCATTGCTACTGGAAAATCACTATCAACCATGATTCTCATCAAGGACATCAATAGTATGTTTGAATTGGTTTTCTTTGTATGTTTTAGTGCTATAAATTGCCAGTCCAAATTAAACTTGCTTTTAGTATATCATTTTACACCGTTGATCTATTATTCATTACTTGAGCACATGAAGCGAGGCAGCATTGTGAAGTCTACACTGGTAAACTACTTGGTGAAAGCATGTTTTGTATTTTTAACGTGCGTAATTGTATTTAAGATCAAGTGAGCTAGTTTTGTGCCTGGTTTTCTTGTTTTAAAATGGATTTGTTACCTGGGGGTTGCAGTTGATGACGTTTTGATATTAATATGTTTGCTGCTGCTACCAAGAGCTTTGTCAAGCAAGTTGGAAATGGAGGGAGATTAGTTCCTGTTCCAAGCCTCAGTGAAGCTGACAAATACCAGCCTCTCAGTCTGGTGGTTAAAAAGAAGCGATGCTTTCTGTTTCCTAGATATAAATTTACCTCAACACCTTTTACACTGAAAGATATTCTACTAGGAGACAGAGAAATTTCAGCTGGTAAGTTTAAATGTTTGGGAGTGACTACTCAGGGAACTGTTATTAGTAACCTAAACAGGGGTCCTATATACTAGTTACATTAGTAATACATATTTTCAATGAAAATAGCAACCTTTATTATGAAAGTGATAACATTGAGATGAACAATGCCTAAAGTTTATATAGTACCAAATCTCTTATCAAATACTTTTAAAGTCTACCAATTATTTTTTAAGTTGTTTTAACCAAAATCAAGTTAGAAAATGACATAACATTTTTTTCATCTGTAAGTTAGCGTATTATTTGATCTTACCTCTTACAAATGAGATGAAAATAGTTTATATTTTTTTACGGTTCAGTTATTACAACTGGCAAACTGAAATGTATTTTTAAAGCTAGATTATAAAGTCAGCTGACATTTTGATAAGTTATTGCTTATATTGTTTTTATTTCAACAACCTAGTACATCTTGATGTTTAAGAAGTTCTGTTGGCGAAACAGAGAATTTGAGTTCACTTGAAATATTTTGGCTATTTGTTTTTTTTGTTGTTGTAAAATTGAATTGCTATTTTAAATTTTGACCTGAAATGTAGCCTTTCTTATTAACATTTGGGTGATTGAATCTTCAATTGTAAATTAACATGTTACTCTAGATAATCCATGTAAGCTGAATTGGAGACATTTAAAAATACTAGGTTCCTTTTCATAAAGGTATTTCATCTTATCAATTACTGAATTATGAAGATGAATCAGATGTTTCACTTTATGGAAGGCGAGGCAACCATATTGTAAATGACGTTGGGATTAATGTTACTGGATCAGATTCCATTGCAGTAAAAGCTTCATTTGGTGTAGTAACCAAACATGAAGTGGAAGTATCAACATTACTCAAGGAAATTACTACCCGGTCAGTATAATAATCCAAATACATGTCAGTGTTTTAATTATATAAACATCATGTCAAAGAATGCTTAATTCTACTAATGTAATTTATTTGTGTGATTTTTTTGAAATATAACAAGTTAGTAGTATTTTTGGAAACAGACCAGTTGAGAAGCAGCAAGCAGCACTCAGGCAGGGGAGAACTCCAAACATTATTTTACACCAGTGGGCCCAGAGGAGAGCAAACTCCAGACTCTTAGCCCGGATCCACATTATCTCACGACATTTATAGGTTATTTGGCATCATCTTACACCAATCCTATCTCTAGGACTTTTTTCCTCTTTAAAAAAAAAATCCTAATCTACAAGGCTGAAGGCCTTGTGCAAGGTCTCTAACATAAAGCATGCTTACAGAAAGAAATAAGAATAAAGGGCTCTTTTCACATGAATTCATTAAATCTCTGGCCTTGAAAATGAGGCACAGGGATGTTTACATTTCACCAGGGAGTAGTCAGACTCCTAGGGCAGTTATTTATAATCCGAAAGGTAGGGATTCATGGTTAGTTAGGCTTCCTGAAGAAAGGCTGAGGGAGAGGAGGAGAACTGACCCTTTCCCCAGGCATTGGTTTCTTATGGTAACATTTTCGTAATTTCATTTTGCAACCAGTCTGCTTTTGCTATCACAGTATACTGAACTTTGGATAAGGGTAGATATCAAAGAATCATTTGGTTTGAAGAAAATTTTCTAGTGTTCCACAGAATCAATAAGGCTGTGCACAAATTTGCTAAATTATTAAGTGGAAAAAATAAGAAAATGTCTCTAACAAATGTACAGAGACCCCTCCAACAGACTCAACAGACAAAATAAAACACTCCACATGAGCGTGTTTTAAGAAATTAGAATGAGAGGCGTGGTATTCACATATTTTTGTCTGTATTTTCTGATCTATATGAGGTCTGCCTTCACTTAGTTAAGATGCACCGTGTTTGAGTAACATATGATATAGCAAAAAATGTGCCTGATTATTTATAATTTGATGTTGAAGAATCTCATGATTGTCTCTTTTTTATTTTAGAAAAATTAACTTCGACCACAGCTTGATACGTCAGTCACGGAGCAGCAGAAAGGCTGTGCTGTGCGTGGTCATGGAAAGCATTAGAACCACGCGACAGTGCTCCCTGTCTGTGCATGCTGGCATTCGAGGGGAGGCCATGCGGGTAGGACATAAGCATTAGGCTTTTCTTATTAGGTACAGACTTGCTGTGGGAATTTTTTTTTTAAGCACTCAGTTTATAAGACTTAGGTATTTCATCAAATGTTGAGATGAAAGAGCTGCCATGGTGTAGAATTTTGCACAGTAATGACGGTGTTTAAGAATATGAAAAAAAAATCCAAGAAAACAGATTCTAAACCTGTGTAATTTGGTGCAGATAAAGCACTAATCCTTATTGAATAATCTGTATGCCAACATCTCTGGTATTGCTATTAAGTGCTATTTTAAGGAAAAAAAATTAAGTCCTGAAGTTACATTATTTTATTTTTGAGGTACTGGGATTTTGCCCAGGACCTCACACATGCTAGGCAAGAACTTTATTGCTGAGCTATACCACCAGCTCATTTTATGTTTTAATTTTGAGATGGGGTCTTGCTAAATTGCCAAAGCTGTCCCAGACTTGGGCTCCTCCTGCCTTAGCCTCCTGAGTAGCTGGGATTTATAGGTGTGTGCTGTCATGTCTGTAAATAATATAATTTGTACTTGGAATTTTTAAATGTTGAATTTATATTTTGTATTAAAATAATTTTTCTAAATTTATATTATCAATGGTATAGCATGCTTCATTCAATGTTAAATCCTTTTTAAAGATTAGAAAGTTATGTGGGTTTAAATTTGACCCTAATTATGATATTCTTTATCTTTGCCATTCAGTGACACCTAGTAATGATGTTGGGATTAAGACCAGTTGTTAGAAAGATATAGTTAAATGATAATCTTTTTCAAGTCTTTACAAATAAAGGTTCTGTTCAGTATGACATTCAGCTGTTCACCAAATTCTGATTAACATTGGATGAGTTGAGGGGCACAGACTGAAGCATTACTTGATTGTGGGTGACAACTTTCAAAAGCTGCAGAAAGCTCTGGAGGAATTGAAACAGTAGATGAGATTAGACTGAAAACACTTCTAGCACTTAAACATAGTTGTTTCCTAAGATTTAACGTTTAAAGAAAAAGACTTCTACTGCAAAGAACATTACTGTTGGGGGTGGCCCTAATCTTTTTCTTCAGTACCAAAGTAAGCAAAAAGTGGAGAAGTCTTCCCTGGTTCAGATTACCAGTCCCTGCTGGATCACTTCGATCTCTGCTTTGACAGTTTGATTCAAGCAGGGTAATTCTTTACTTGAAGAGGTTTTTGTTTGTTTTTTGTTTTAGTAATATTGTAAAAGACAATGTGCTTCTCAAAAAATCTATCCTGACATGTTAGGGTCCTTAATAATGGTTTTATTATTTATTTATTTATTTAATATAGTTTCATTTTATGGATGAACAGAACCCCAAGGGAAGGGACAAAGCTATTGTTTTTCCAGCACATACAACCATAGCTTTCAGTGTTTTTGAACTCTTCATTTACCTGGATGGTGCCTTCGGTGAGTGGAGGATCTGCTTCAAACAGTGATTTTTTTTTTTTTAAAGGAGAATTTAATAGGAAAGTCAGTCTCTCCCTCCCTCCCTCCCTCTCCCTTCCCCCCCCCCCCCCCCCCCCCCCCCCCCCCCGTCTCTGTCTGATAATCATAGAAGAATGATGCTTTCAGCACAGTCAGTCATGGGGTCATGGGGAGATAATCAGTGACCTTCTGATAGATATTTTTTGATGTGGCAAATAGGAATAATAGAAGCAAGAGGCCCGAAGTGTCAGGGCACCATAGACAACTTTTCTTACTTCAGTTTTACTTGTATTAGATACAACTCTCCCCCGTACTACCCTTAAAAACATAACTAGAAGTAAGGATACTTCCTCCGGAATAGTCCTCTTGTGTAATAGCTCAACATAGCTCACTTTAGCTTCTATGTTTCACAGGGCTTTACCTTTGGTTGACCACCAGCCAGTCCAAGTCCAGGTATAGCCCAAAGGACCAGGAAGGGAGCCCCCAATTTATAAACATTTTTAGATCTGTTTTTGTTTCTGCAATTCTGTGGGAGGAGAGAATGGGAAACCTAGAAACAAAACTATGTTCTAAGTAAATTCTATTTGGAACCCCTTAGGTGTAGGTTTTTACAGTTCTATTGATTTTTGGGAAGAGGATATACTGGTATCCATCCAATTTTAAAGTGTAAGTATGCTTTGTTCTTGCCCTTCCAGGAATTTATCCTACAGGTGTACTTACACACGTGTGAAATGGTTTGGGTACGAGGATAGTCTGTTCTTAATAACAAAAGATTGAAAACGATCTTAAGGGAGCTCATTAAATAGTACATCCATAAAAAAATAGTACATCCATAAAACAGAATACTAGGAAGCCATTAAGAATGAGATCTCTATAGACCCTGACATGGAATAATCTCTATTTTATTGTATTTTAAATTTTTTTGATACTGGACATTTAACCTAGGGGCGCTTTACCACTGAGCTATATCCCTATCCCTTTTTATATTTTATTTTGAGATGGGATCTCACTAAGTTGCTTAGGGCCTTGCTAAATTGCTGAGGATAGCCTCAAACTTGTGATCCTTCTGTCTCAGCCTCCTGAGCTTCTGAGATTACAGGTGTGTACCACTAAAGAAATGTATCTAGTATGTAACTATTTGGTCCTAAAGAATTTTATATACACTTATATTCTTTTATGCTTGTAAAATAATATGGAGTATTTCTGAAAGCATACACAGACACTTAACAGTGCCTCTGGGGTGGGAGACTAGCTGGTTACAGGTGGGCTAGAGACTTGTCACTGTATGCCCTTTTTGTACAATTTGAATTTTGTACCATATGAATGAACTTTTTCCAAAACATTCTGAAATTTAGCTTTAAAAAATGGAATGAATGGCATGGACTGGAATTCATTGCTCCTATAAAACATCCAATAACATATGAGTTGTTCAAGTTATAACACCTTCTCAAAATTGTTTTGTAGACCTTTGTGTCACTTCAGTGTCAAAAGGAGGATTTGAAAGGGAAGAAACACCAACGTTTGCACTGCTCTACAGACTGAGAAATATACTATTTGAAAGAAGTATGTCTCTTAAAGAGTATTTCAAATGAATTTTTTTCCTTCCTGGATTAATATTCAATAATGCCATGTGTTAAGGGAAAATTTCAATTTAAAAGCCAAATTGTTTCATGACTGATGGTTTAGATTCATAGATTTACAAATGCAGTTTGGCCTGTTTGTTTTCTGTTTTGATGTCTAATACATTTCTGTTTTTGTCCTTTTAGACAGAAGAGTGATGGATGCCATTTCTCGTTCACAGCTTTACTTGGATGATCTTTTTTCTGAGTACTACGACAAACCTCTCAGCATGACTGATATTTCACTCAAGGAAGGGACTCATATCCGAGTTAACTTACTTAATCACAACATTCCTAAAGGGCCTTGCATACTCTGTGGAATGGGGAACTTAAAAAGGGAGACAGTCTATGGGTGCTTTCAGTGTTCTGTAGATGGACAGAAGTATGTGAGACTTCATGCAGTCCCCTGTTTTGATATTTGGCACAAGAGAATGAAATAAAAAGAAATGTACAATATGCTTGATTGGTGTCTTAAGTGCAATCATGCCATAAGCCTTCTCTAACTTATCTAGTTTGCTTTGATGAATTAAGTTAGACTGAGAGAAGAGATGGAAAACCTGTGGGGTTGTCATTTTCCTCATGCGTAAAGTGAAGATATGACACAACTGTTTACCTCATAACTCGTCATGATTAATAACATCGCATATGTAAAAAAGCTCAAATCTAAAATTCAGAAGATATTCATTCCTTCATAATTTTGCCAGTTAATTTAGAATCATTTTTGGGATCAAGTCTATGATTACATTTTACATAAGAGATTTTTCTAATACATCAATTTTATTTTTAATCAAATTTAATTCAACATTTAAGGATGATAAGAATGCACAAGTAGCTACTTTATGGACCTTTAGTGCTCTTGGTCTGGTAAAAGGAGAAAAATGTGTTAATAATTTAATATAATCTTAAATGTTTAATTGCAGTATCAAATTAAAAACACTGAACTCAGCATGGAGTTTTGTGTACTTGGTTAACAGTGTGATAGGTTGCCATTCTGTGATGTACATATGCTAATTTTGTCTTCATAGAACTTGCTTAATATTTTTCTTGTCTTCATAAAACTCATTTTTTTTTTTTTTTTTTATCTTTTGTGGTGCTTGGGATTAAACCACTGAACTATACTTTTTTTTTTTTGAGACAGGTTCTCCCTAAATTGCCTAGGCTGGCCTTGAACTTGTGATACTCCTCCCTCAGCCTCCTAAGTAGCTGGGATTACAAGTCTGTCACACAACATCTGGCTTCTATTGCCATTTTGAAAGTTAAGGCAAACAGATGTCTGTTTCTTCTTTGAAAATGTTTAAGACATTTAGCATGTTTAGTTCTGAAAGGTCTCTATTTTTTGCTCGTTGCTCAGTCTGGCCTTGAACTCATATGGGCTCAAGATGATCCTCTTGCCTTAGCCTCCCTGAGTAGCTGGGATTATGGGCACATGACACCATGCCTGGCTTGAAAGATCTTTTCCATCTACTGTTTAAGACATCTGAATTTTTCACACACAAACAAACTAAATCATTGTTATTCACCTTTATTAAAATAATTGCCAAAATAATAAATTAAATTCTGGAACTCAAAATATAACCATGGCACCCAGTGCTAAGTGTAAGTATAATGAAGGCATAAAGCAATCATGTAGATATGAAATACTTAACTAAGTTTAGAATGACTACCAACTTATTTTTAAATTATTTAATGTTAAACAGTTTTAGGGTACACTTTCTATTTATCATCTATACTTAAAAGAAATAAACTTAAAAGTACACAAACACTAATGAATCAGAAAAAGTAGAATTATAAAGTTTGGATCATAAGAAAATTTCCATATATATTTTACTGTATTTTGGTTTGGGTAGAGTATATTGTTTAAATGAAGTATGAGTATACTGATCATAAAGGATCTAGTGATTTTAAAATTATGGATATAGAGAATGGTGGCAGTTTTTAAACCAAAATATAATAATAGAATTATTTACTTAGTTTAGGTTGACAGAGCAGGCTTTTCTGAGGGAAGTAAAATGATGAAGGAGTTATAGTTAAGCAAATGAAAAGGTGTTAGAAAATTGAGTACAGAAGCAAAAAAATACTAGGAGGAAAGAAGATAGTAAAGATAATAAAGATGGTAAGTAAGTAAAAACAAGTATTTATTAATGTGGTGGTTTCTGTATTACCCCCTAGACTTTTAAAAAGAATTTCTGGCTTTGTATTTGAATGAGTTAAAAGATAAGCAATGGTTTAGAAAGAGCAAGTTTCAGAAACAGAAAACCTTTGTATCATACTCACTTATTTTGAGCAGAGCTATGTACTGCCTGACCATACTTCCCCATATATGTATGTTATGTATTATGCAAAATTTTATATGCTTTAATAAATATGTGCCTTTTCTTTGGCACAGTGATCTTTTATAGCATCTTTTATGTATTACTTGCAACAAGGTAGATGTTTTTCTTCATCACAGTGACCAAAAGACCTGATTTCAGAGTCTCAGTCCATACATGGCCAGCTTCATTTCTCTGGGCCTGAGATAAGGCAGAATATTATGGCAGAAGAGGAAAGCAGCTTAGGACATGGCCACCAGGAAACTGAGCTCTGCTTACCAATGACAAAACCTGAAAGGCTTACCCTCTGTGACCCATCTCCCCCAACCACACTCTATCTGTCCACACTTCCCATCCACTTAATCTATCAGTGTTTTAACCCACGAATGAGGTCATAGCTCTCATAATCTCATCATTTCACCTCTGAAAATTCTCAATTTGTTTCAAACATGAGCTTTTGGGGGACACCTCATGTCTAAAATGTAACAGTAGACCACATCATGATTTGACACAAAATTGACCTAGCTCTGTATATCCTCATTTGGAGTAAAAGTGGAAGTTTTATAGTTACCAAAATTTGACAGCATGCCAATTCATAATCATCATTCACCATTAATGATAGGAATGTTGTAAAATGAAATGACATGAGCAAAGTTCTAGAGAAAGGGTACTGGTAACTAAGAAACTCCATGGCATCAATTGAAAACTATGAAGACAAAAAGGGGTGGTAGATATAAAAGTCTATGAGAAGGAAGAGAAAAGCACATTTACAATAACGTCTGAGAAGTATGATCTTTATGCCTGTCATAAGAGGCAAAAAGTCTTTATTCTGGTCAAATATCTCTGAGCATTCCCACCTGGAACAAATATGCAAGGACAGAAGCTTACACCAAAAAAGTAGAGTCTGTGTAGCAGTTTTTTGTGGCACAGATACATAGGACTAAAATCTTCCTTCATGCATACCAAGGGAAGATACTTTAATCCTGATTTTTATACAATTCTTTCAATAATGTTATGAAATACATTAATGGGTGAAATTAGTAGTTCCTGGGTCCCTACTGCATATTTAAAAAATATGGAACATTTTAACATCTAAAATATTGGATCTTTACATATTTATACATACTGTTCAGGTTAGAGTTGGGAAGAGCTTGCAGATTTTGACGTGTGCTCTTATACCCTGGAGGGGGAAATATTGCCCACTGGGGTACAGGTCCATTTCATTGTGCTGCAATTTGTGTTCACAGAATAAAACAACAGGAAACACAATCATACCTTTTCTGAGAGTTAAATTTGCAAAACGGCATCACATTTATTAAACAAAATTACATGTATTGAGGGGGAAAACATCTCACAGGGGAAACACAGAAACACAATCTGGAGAAAAATGACTTTGTGTTATGTATTAAGTACAGTAAGTAGCAAAACAATGTAGAAATAAAAATATGTTATAGTTCATCATGTTGGTATACATTGTATTCCTTGGGAGAAATGAAGCCATCACCATCATGATCATTCTTCTTAAAAATATCTTCTAAAACTGCATTCTGATAGGACTTGTCACGTGGCTTCTCATCTTTTTCAAATTCCTTTTTCAAGTAATGATTTATCTAAAGACCCAAAGTAACATTTCTTTAATAAAAATATATAACAAATTTCTAGTAACTTTGAGGACTTTATAACAATAATGAAACTCATCTCCAAACCTACTTATATTAAAAGTTGCATTTTAAAAGCTATTTGGGATTTTAATTTTGTAACATTGGAAACAATTTTTGAAGAGTATTCATTTCCCCTGAGATTACAGATGATTAGTAGTGACACAATGAATTTTGTTGAAACAAAGTGCTTTCCAGTAATCTACATATTTGCACTAATTATTATTATTATTATTATTATTTTTTTTTTTTTTTGCGGTACTGGGGATCAAACTCAGGGCCTTGTGCTTGCAAGGTAAGCACTCTACCAGCTGAGCTATCTCCCCAGCCTCGCACTAATTATTCTTAAGGATTTCCATTAGTGAATAAAATCCATATTAGCAGTTGTATAATCTCTAAAACTAATGTTGTATATGCAATAAAACCCAACTATGGATTTTAAGATAAAATTTAATTCTTGATTTTTCCATGCTTCTATAGCTTACTCCCCACACCTACATAAGCATGACCATTTAATAATAATGTCAAATAAATAACTGGCACTCTGAAGTATTATTCCCTGATTCTCCAGGTAACATGAAATTTCCCTATGTGAACACACAATAAAGTGCTGTTCAAGATGGTAGCCGCTAGCCACATGTGACTACTGAGTATTTGAAATGTGGCTATGTCAAACAGATAAGTTACTGTAAATACACACTACAGATTTTGAAGATGGTAACAAACAGTATATCTCATCAATAATTTTTATATAGATTTCATGTTGAAATGGTACTATTTTAGATATGTGGAGTTAAATAAATCACTAAAATTTCACCTATGTAGTCCTTTCCCTTCCCTTTCCCTTCCCCCTTCCCTTCTTCCTTTCCTTTTCTTTTTCCCTTCCCTTTCCTTTTCCCTTTCCTTTCCTGAGACAGTCTCACAGCATTGCCCAGACTGGTCTCAAACTAATGGGCTCAAATGATCCTTTTGCCTTAGCCTCCCAAGTAGCTGAGATTACAGGTATGTACCACTATACCTGAGACTTTGTTTTTTTTACTTTTTTACATGTGGTTACTAAAAAATTTCAAATTGTATGTGTAGTTCAATGATATTTTCATCGGAAAGTGCTAATCTATGTAACCACTAAAGAAAACAAAGCATAAAAATCTGGAGATAATGTTCTGTAAAGCTGGAGCATTTTAGAGGCAAGAGAACTTTTGAGAGCTAGAGTTGAACCCTGAAAGGATTTTAGCAATACATATCCCAAGCTCAACCCATTGCAAATAGACTTTAGAATGATCAATGGACCTTACTGTAGGATATATCAACTATTCTCAAATGTGACTTTGGTCCTATATGAAGGGTGATACTTTTATCCCCCAATGAATACTTAGCAATCCTATGTAGGTATAGAGAATCTGAAATAGCCTTAAATAATATGCAGTTTCAGGTAAATTTATTCTTTTTATAACCAGTATAGCTGATTCTCAAAATCTATTCCTTTTCTAATACTCTGTAGTACAGAGGTTCAAAAGGCAGATTGGGGTTGTAGCTCAGTATTAGAGCACTTGCCTAGCACATATGAGGCACTGGGTTTGATCCTCAGCACCATATAAAAATATATAAATAATGGTATTGTATCCATCTACAACTGAAAATTTAAAAAGGCAGTGGGTAAGAATGTGACCTTAACTTTGCTAGTACTGAACTCCACACTACTTCCACTTTGTAATTTAATAAAGTACTATTATCCTGCCCCCTCTAACTTTATACCAGAGAAGTAATTTACTAATTCTTTCTGATGATTAAGGAAGAAGTTTCTAGTAGTTCATCTTTCAAATCCAGGTTTTGCCATGTACTAGCTTGGCTGGTCTTAGACCAATAATTCAACCCTTTCTGAACCTTAGGTATGTTATCTGTAAAAGAAGGGCAATATCTATATTGTAGGATTGGAGTAATGTTTATGGGTGTCAATAAAAGATAGTTATTGTCATTTAAGAGTGTGAAAATCACTCATCTATATGGTGATAATGCAGTTGATAGCCAAGAGAAATATATGGAAATTTTTTTGTAGCTAAATAGGGTCACTATTTTGGATTTTCTCTTTTATTTCCCAGAAAAGAACTGAAGATTCCCTAATGCCCAAGAATATTCCTATTGCTGAATACACCTCTGGGTGTGCCTGTGATAACAAATGGACTCTACCTGGGCTGAGCTCTTGGGTGCTGTGTGGATCCATCTGTAGCTGCTATTCACTCTAAAGAGGGTGACAGAGTCAACAGAGATACACATGCTGGAAACAGTTCCCCTCTAGCTGCCCTTCTTCTTCAGCACTGGGGATATTCTCTTCTCCCTCTCCCACTTCCATTGTTGGCTACCCTCGTGTAGGTAGATGTATCAGGGGAAAGTCCTTACTAAGTTCCTAGAGGAAGAAGTGAAAAGTGGGAAGAGGATTGGAGCGGGAGAGAAAAAAGAAACAGAGAAAAAGGATTTAGTCCTATCACTTGAAACCTGTGACCCAGCAGCCCTTTCCTACGTAAGAGGGTGGGAGTTAAACATTCTGAATGGCCTTCAAACAAGCAAAGAGGGGAGACATCTGAGTTTTTAATTTTAATAGTACATACTATGAACCTAGGTAAAGCACTATACTTCAATAAAACAAGCATTAGTCTGAAATACTCATGACAGAAATTCCCTGAAAGAGGCAGGGAGTGCCCAAGATTAAGAGCATAGTAGCAGAACCACATTGCCCAGGTTGTAATCCTGGTTTTGCTACTTAGAGCTGTGTGAATTTTTTTACTGGTTACTTAACCTGTCTGGGCATCAAAATTTTCCCATGTATAAGGGAGAAATGATGATAACATTGTCTACCTCATAAATCGTCACAATGATTTGATAAGCTCATGTGCTTGTGTGTTTATAGTAGCATCTGGTACCAAGACAGTGTGAAAAATATTATTTGTTCCTATTACGAGATGTTTATTAATTCTTCAATTCGTATATAAGATCAAGCCAAACTTTGCCTCCTGTTTGGCAACTTCCTGGTCGACCCAATTCAAATTCTTGCTAGTTCTTTTCATTAGCTTGTGAAATTCTCATGATCCTCTGAGGTGGGAATTATTTACCCTGTTACAAATTCTTATGATGCTGCCTGAAAAAGAGATCTACTCCTAGAGCCCAGAAACTGGAAGAATCTTGTACAAATGAATAGTTTGAGATTTTAGTGACTGTTTTACAGGGAGAAAGTTAATTGAATAGACTGACTCTTCCGTTTTATACTGGAAAAGCATATTTTCTTCAGAGTATAGTTTTTGTAGTAACCAGCTCTACTAAAGTGTTAAAATCCATGCTAGATAGGACTAAAAAATAATAGTTGCAACAAATGTATTTAATTTATAATAAAAAAATTAGACTATACACTTGAAATTCGTTTTAATCACCTCTGTTTTAGAGAGTTGCCGGTCATTGTCTGTGTCTATTTGTTTAAATGTTTCAATGCTCCGTGGTCCCTTGGTCACAGCATAAAGTTCAATCTCAAAAATCAATGTTGCATCAGGTGGAATCTTGCCGTCTGCTAAAGGTATAAATTTTCACAGTGTGACTTATACAATATATAATGTTTCTAATATTTATTCATAAAGTCATAATAGTATTATGATTACATTATTTAACATTTATAAGAACTGATTTCTAAATACCTTTGAATTTTTTTCTTAAAATGTTTTTGTCTTTTAAATTTTTTTTTTTTGTGGTTCTTTTTCTTTCTTTTTTTTTTTTTTTTCCCACATTGTGCTGGTGATCCAACCCAAGGCTTCATACACACTAGGAAAGCACTCTACCATTGAGTTACATCTCCAGCCCCTTATAAATTTTTTTCCATTTGTTTTTAAACCAAGTCAGTTCAAAGGAGTTACAAAACCACTATTGATTAAATTAAAATAAAAAATTTTTATGATTGTTACAGAGAAGAAATTTATGAGTTGAAAAATTTCCAAGTATAGATGAATAATCTCTTAGAAAATGGTCTCAAGTAGCAATTTAGAAGCATAAATATCAATATGTTTTTCAAATTCTTTATAGACATTAAAAAATAACTGTGATAATAGAAAAGTCCAGAAATAATTTTACAAAGAAATTTCTTATCATAGTAAAAAAAATTTAAGTATATATTTGAGTAGTTCTTACTAATAGTTAACCTGTTAGCTGAAGTCACAGATGATTGTAGTAAGCTATGATCTATTTCAGATAAGCATTTCACAAAAATGACTAGTCAAAATGACTTGCTAGGAGGCAGTGGGTAGCTTGTGTCACTGGTATATTTATTCCCATGATCTCACACGTACCTGATCTACTATAGGTGTTCAAATTTCAGCTGAATATATGACCCATGTTTACTTTGAAAGTGACTAAGTTTCTTCTTTGAAAGGAACAACATTTTTTTTTTAATGAAAAAAACAGGTAATTCTTGCTAATATATATATATATATATATATATATATATATATATATATGTAATCCAAGTAGAAAAGAGTTTGCAACTTATAGGCAAAAGGAGCAGTACATCAGTAGTTTCCAAAACCAGGACAAAGAAAAATCTACCCATGCATTACACTGAATAATGTGGAAGTCCTAATTAGTGCATTAGTGTACCATATATTACCTGACTTTAAAGAGCTGGAGCTTGATTCAATGTCCTTTTTATAAAACCCATTTTCACTCTGTCTAGTTATAATCACTTTAAGACACAACAATAATTTCAGATAATAATTAAAGAAAACCCAAAACACAAATTCCATTTTTGGGTGCTTGGGATGGAACCCAGGGTCTCACACATGCTAGCTAGGCAAGTGCTCTACCACTGAGCTATATCCCCAGTCCAAATTCAAATTTCTGAAAGAAAAAAGATCAGTGATACAAATGAAGTTGCTTCATAATTCTACTGCAAACATATAAAATGTTGCAAATTAGTTCCTTTTTTTTTTTAGCAAAAAAACTTAAAGTATGATAAAGAGAAAAATATGCACTTGCTATAGCATTGCTACTTAGAGAAGCAGACCAAAGAAGTGAGAGTTAACGTAAAGAATCTATACATACCACATATATCGTTAGTTAAAGCACTAAGAAGTCACATGCATTTCAAGACATGCAGGGGTGGTCTGTGACATGAGGCAAGGACATTTCACAGGGGAAAGACTTCTTCAAGTATTACCTAAAATAAAGTTATAGCTAATGTTAGGTCTTAATAACAATTTACTTTTAAAAAGCTTATTTAATCAAAGAAGGTTATTTTTTTAAAACCCATTCTTATTCTACCTAGTTGTAATCACCATAAGACAGAAAAAGAATTTCTTCTGATAATTAAAGACAAACTTAAAACACAATTCCTTTTTACTTAAGATCTATACTGCAACTTTTAAAATAATCCAAGTTATTATAATTCAGGTGAGACTAGCAGTTAACTATGTTCCAGTGAACATGATTTTTTTGGCCTCAGCTTCCTTACACATAAAATGAAGGTGCTGGTGGTATTATTAGTGAACCTCACCATTTTTCTGTTTATTGGAGACACCTCAAACTGAATATGAACTAATTTTTTTGAAGTCAAACTTCTACATCCAGCAGCAAGGGTGTTAATAGCTTAGGCAACCTGGGTAGTCATTCACATCTAAGCATCGGTTAGTTTATGAAAAATAAGTGGTCATTTGCCCAAGAATGATGGATTCAGGACTGGCACCTGTTGATGAGGGATGTAGGTGCACGAGGCAGATAGAAGAGTGGAGCTGTTGGGGTAAGAAGAGTAGACAGGCATCTCATAAGAAAACACAAGAAAGAAAGGGAAACTCTGAAAATGAGATAAAAAACTGAAAAGTAAACTGCCTATATCATTTGGTCTAGAAAATGGCCTCAACTTCATGACAACAGTTTTAGGACAGTATTAGATTTACCTTATCTTCAATTTTCTTTCTCTCCCAGGTTATACAAAAAAACCCCTAATATATACAAATTATGGCACCATGGGAGTTTTTTTTTTTTTTTTTTTTTTTTTAAATCCTCCCCCCACTCCCTTTTTGCAGAGCTGGGGATAGAACCCAGGACCCTGAGCATGCCTGTAAGTGCTCTACCACTAAGGTACTGAATCCCCAGTCCTGAGAGGTTTTTTGTTTGTTTGTTTTTGGTACCAGGGATTGAAGCCGGAGGCACTTAACCACTGAACCACATTCCTAGTCCTTTTTATCTTTTCTTTTGAGACAGGGTCTAAGTTGCTGAAACTGGCTTTGAACTGTGACCTTCCTGCCACAGCCTCCGGAGTCATAGGGATTATAGGTGTGCACCACTAAGCACGACCCCAGGAGTTATTTTGATAGGATCCAAATGACTGGCAAAAAGCATTGAATACGAAGCCATCATTTCCTAGAACCATTTCCTTAGATCTGACTGGGTTTGTGGCACTGATTTCCCCACAGTCTAATTTGGGGCAATGACCCTTGCTCTGGTTAAAAAGAAAAGGTATGGGAATCACTACTTTTTTTTTTTTTTTTTTTTTTTTCTGAGAAGAAATCTCACCCTTGACTCTCAATCCTCTTCCCCCAACACTTTAGGTCATCAGATAACTGTATGTCTTTCCAGATATAGTCGTGAAGATACACACATAGGTGAAGTTCCCATGGTACAATGTAAGTTCTTTAAGGATAGCATGTAGTGTCTACTTTATGCCCAGTGCTCAAGAGAGCCTGGGATGATCAGTAAATATTGTTGCAGGAATTAATCTATCCCACTTTATTTTTAATATATTAACACACTTGGCTCTATGACTTTTTTTTTTTTTTTTACTGGCAATAGATTAATTCACTGTATAGATCTACCATAATTTATTTAATAAATAAATAATCTCTTGAACTAATTACCTAGTGATGGATACTCAGGTAGTTTCCAGTCTTTTGCTACCAAATGGAGTCTGCAATGAATGTTCCTTTACATATACCTTAGTGCACATTCCCAGCAACAGAATCAATGGGTCAGAAGATATGTAGATTATTCCTTTTGATAGACATTGTTAAGTTAAATGGTTTGCATTCTCAGCAATAATGCAAGAGATGGCTAGTTTTTGCCAACTTTATGTTTATTAATGTGATGGGTAAAAAATGGTGCCTTATTTTTATTTTAATTTTCCTTTCTTTACAAATGAAATTAAGTATTCTGACAGGTTAAAAGGTTATTTGCAGGGTTGGGGTTGTAGCTCAGTGGTAGAGTGTTTGCCTAGCATGTGTGAGGTACTAGGTTTAATCCTTGGCACTACATAAAAATAAATAAATAAAAAAAATAGATAGTTGTGTCTATCTACAACTAAAAAATATTTTTAAAAAAATTAAATAAAGTTATTGTGTCCATCTATAACTAAAAATATATATATTTTAAAAAGGCTATGTGCATTTTTTCAATAGCAAGCCACTTGTTTATAAACTTGATCCATTTAGAGACTGGTCATTCATGTGTGCAGCAAACATTTTTCCCATTTATCTACTTTACCTAGGGTTTGTGAATCTTCTTGCTCTAGGATTTTAAAAAATAAGCAAGACATTGAAAGAACAAATTCATCCCCTGTACATTTCAAGGCTTGTCTTATATTGGGATAACAGTAACTGACAGCTTGTTATATCTCAAGTGTTCCTTTTGCAATCTTACTATGCTGTTCTTTTATTCTAAAATCCTTCTGGTTTTCTGTTTTATTAATTTAACTTGGTACCGCTTACCAAAGATCTACGTTTTTATAAACATTTATGTAACAATACTATAATGACACTAAAAACAGAAATGTCCAAAGTAGAGTTTATACACAATCATTATGAGTGTTGCTGCTATACAAAGGAAAGAACTCTGGCCAGAGACCTGTATCCCAACAATGTGTTATTTTCTTTGTTAGTATAAAGGACTGAACTGATCTATACATAGGTAGAGTTTGTTGGAGCCTATGGTTCTGTGACTATTTCCTCTATTATTTAATTTTTATTTTAGTTGTGGGGAAATACTTAACCATTTTAAAGATACTATTTAGTAAAGCACAATCATATTGATATGCAAACAATCTCTAAAACTTATTTTGCAAAACTAAAATTCTGTACCCGTTGAACACCTTTCCCTTTCACTTTCACCCTCCAGCCCCTGGAAACCACCTTTCTACTTTCTCTCTCTATGAATTTGACCACTCTTAGATACCTCACGTAAAAGGAATCATACAGAGTTTATTTCTTTGTGTCTGGCTTATTTCCCTTTGCATAATGCCCTCATCGATTTTGTAGTATCTGTCAGAATGTCCTTCCTTTTTAAGACTGAATAACATTCCATTGTATGTATACACCACATTTTGTTCATCCACTTTTCTGTGAACGACAGGATTCTTCCACCTTTGGCTGTTGTGAATATGCTTCTGTGAATCAAATGTGATTTATTTTTAAATGTAAAAGAAAAGAGAAATAAATATTAAACACCTTACCATAACCTTCCTTTCCATATGCAAATGAAGGAGGTATAATCACTTTTCGCTTCTCTCCAGGGCACATATCCATCATAGCAATGTCTAGGCCCTTTATGACTTGTCCAACACCAAGAACAAACCATTTGGGATGACCTTCATTTTGTGTCCGGCTATAATAAAAAACAATATTAGGTAAGCTGATTTCAAGAAAACAAACTTTAAATTATAGCTGGGCATTTAGTTATAATTTAAAATTGGAGTCTCTTCCCATATCAGCATTCTTTTTGAATCCCCTAGTGGGATATTTGGCTCAAACCTGCCTAAAATTGGCAGAAAGAAGTATGATCATTAATCATTAAGAGTCATCTCATTTTCTTTTTTATTGTCATTGTTACAGAGTTACAGAGACAGTTAACTTTTTAGTGGTCTCCAACCTCTCACTAACTGCCTGGTTTGTAGAAATAACTCACTTAACTTTTTTGGGTTTGTTCTAAAAAAAGATGGGTGGGTTTAATCTCAAAAAGTCATTTTTTTAATTGTATATGGACACAATACCTTTATTTATTGACTTATTTTTATGTGGTGCTGAGGATTGAACCCAGTGCCTCAGGCAAGCACTCTACTACTGAGCTACAACCCTGGCCCTCAAAAAGTCATTTTAAGGGTAATTTAAAATAGCATATTATTAAATGTCTCTCTCTCTCTCTCTCTCTTTTTTTGTACCAGGTTTTGAACCCAGGGACACTCAACCACAGAGCCACATCTCCAGCCCTTTTTAAAATTTTATTTAAAGATAGGTCTTGCTGAGTTGTTTGGGCCTCGCTGAGTTGCTGAGGCTGGCTTTGAACTCCTGATCCTCCTGTCTCAGCACCCCCCCCCACCCCCCCACCCCCCCCCCCCCCCCCCCGCTCCCACCGCTGGGATTACAGGGGGCGCCGCCATGCCTGGCCTAAATTCTAAATGAGAATTTACTTTCCCCATTCCTGTCTTTATAGAGTAATAGCACAGATGATGAAAGGGCATTTTGACTCAGAATGATACACTATCCATTAAACCAGAGTAAGCAGCTGGTGGGATTAAGAGTAGGAGGGCAGAGGCCCCGCAGAAAACACCAGGCAAGTCATTGAGGTGGTTGTAGTGAGAAAGTGACTCCAGTTTAAGGGACGGAATAAAATCTGTTTAGTTATCATCCTGTGTGATCCTCAGTAAAGAGACTTCAACTCAGGAAAAGCGTGAATACTTCTAGGGGTCCCAAAGAACGTGATGGTAGTCCGAGGTGTTTGGGGGTGCAGTGTATTCTTGTTTTCATCAGAAACTGAGCCAACATTTTCAACAATTAAAAAATGTTCAGTTTACTAGGGAACAACTGCCATCTAATTTGGTTATTTAAAATGACTAAATGGCCTGGCACGTTGGTACATGCCTGTAATCTCAACGGCTGGGGAAGCTGAGGCAACAGGACCACAAGTTCTAGGCCAGTCTCAGCAATTTGGTGAGATCCTGCCTCAAAATAAAAGATAAAAAGGCGTAGGGGTGCAGCTCAGTGGTTAAGTGCCTCTGGGTTCAATTCATAGTACCAAAAAACAAACAACAAAAAATAACAAATAAATGGTTCAACTTACTTTAAAGAGAAACAAACAAACAAACAAAAAATTAGGCTTTTGGTTGGTGGAGGTAAGATTTGGTTCATCAGTTGGACGTGGGGGCAGTTCGCGGTATCTCTTACCTGCAGTAGAATTTCGAGCCATCTTTAGCCAAGTAACCGTCATAATGGGCATTTAGCAGGTCTCCCTTCTTGCTTGTCTTAGAGCAATTTTCTGGACGATGCAAAACTTCTATTTTCACTTCCTCTGGGTCCACTTCTTTCTTTTGTCCCTGAGCAGTAAAAAAGCCCCACAGGTAAAAGAAAACGATTAATCTGGGTAAGAAATGCATGGTTCCTGGAACAGGCACCACAATACCACAGCGTTCCCCACCGCGTGTCTTTCGCGCTGGGCTGTTCTCCCCCGGGCCGAATTCCGACGCGTGGCAGGCATTGTCAGACGTCATAAAGAACATGGGCGGGGCTGCTGGAGGCCCCGCCCCCGGCCGCGCACTAGATGGGTACTTTTCGCCCCCCCTTGTGAGGCCTGGAGCATGTCTCGGTGGTACCCGGCTCTCGGGCTGGATGTCCTTTGTTGCTAAGGTAGTGCCGCTGCTCCTCCCTAAGTCCGCATATTTTACAGCAGGTTTTCTCCGGGTTCAGTAGTAACTCGCATTTCCTAAAATAAAACTGGTCAAAGACAAGCTGAACAGTCTACGGTGGGATGTTCTAAAATCAGAGAATATAGTTATTTTTGGCGCACAAGGCTTACAAGACCCCTAGGGAACTAACGGGAATGAATTGGGACAGGTATTCTGGAAAAAGAGGATAAGGCTTGCGGTTCCTAAGTGCTTCTGGAGCGTCCTTGAAGCGCCTTCTTGGGGTCGGAGTCATGCATTAAGGAGTTCCAGGTTGCGTCAGGCACACGCAGCCTGGAGGCTACCAGGACTGGACCAAGAGACCTCTTTGGACTCTGCGATTCCTAACCTGCCGCTGCCTTGCGTTTCCGTCCCCCACCACTCGGGGCCGCTCTTAATTTGAGGGATTCCAAAATTGCGGGAAAAGCTCTTGACTTTTTTTTTCCTTCTAACTCTGTGCCATCCTAATTAATTCATATCAGATGAGGAGACTTGAATACTGGGCATTTTGTTCCAATCTTGCAGCTAATGTGAGGCAAAGATTGGGTCAACTCTGCTTGATGCAACCCCCTTCCCTCATTTCAGTATGAAAACCTTCCAAACACAATACAGTAGAAATTTGCAGTGAACACCTTATACCCACCACCCAGGTTCTATCATTAATGTTGAACTATTTTTGATATATTACTTATTCATCTATCCATCCACCAATTCATCTTATTCCAAGTCAATGTCCAGACTACCCAAAACCAGAAAGCTTTCAGGAAAGGCCTGGATTAAGTTCTGGGAAGAGAGAGATTATTCTACCTCAATAATGCCAAATCTCAGCACTGGGGCTGCTTTATGTGATTGCTTAAAGTTCACAAAATTCTATGATTCTGAAAACTACTGTCAATTATGTGAGGTGACTCTCATTACCAAGCAAGATTTTTTTTTTTTTTTAAACATAAAAGCTAGATGAGGTGGGCATTGTGACACAGGCCTGTAATCTCAGCTACTCTGGAGGCTGAGGCAGGAGTATTGCAAATTCAAGGACGGTCTTGGCAATTTATAAAGACTCTATCTCAAGACAGAAGAAAAAGGGATGAGGATGTGGTTCTGTGGTAGAGCAATTACTTAGCATGCTTGAAGACCCTAGGTTTAATTCCCCATACCACACACAAACACACAAGTTAGGAGAAAGCCTCTATTAAAACAATTTCAAAATTTGGAGAAAGTCCCTATTTTTCAAATACAATTTCAAAGTTTAGGAAAAGCCCTTCCCCCTTTAATTTCAATTTCAAAGTTTAGTTCCATGTTTTATATTCTAAATAAAATTCTGGCTCTCCGAGGATTGGGATGACGATAATTCCTTGTCTGAGGACCCCATCACAGCTGCAAATTACCTTCCTAGAAGAGAATTTCTCAGACACCCTTAGTGTGAGAAAAATAAGAAGATCGCAGAAATCAAAAGCCTTTTATTTTCTTGCAAAAACAAACAAACGAAAAACAACAAAAAAACAACCACCGAAAGGACCTTAGACTTAGTTACAGGAACATCAGAGGAGAGGCCTAAGTCACTGTCCCCGGGACTAACGTACAGGAGCTTGCGCTCAGTGCTGCAGGCCCGAAGTGAGAGGAGACTGCGGAGCCACAGGGCCCGGGCGGAGGAAGGAGCCGGCCAGGCGTGCGCCGTGCCCGCGCGCGCTCCTCGCGCCGCCTCCGGCACCGCGGCGGGGCGGCAGGCCGCGCCCGCTCCCGCAGCCCCGCCGCCGGGGAGGGGTTTCCCGGGACGAGCCGGCCCCTTTCATCCAGGAAGTGAAAGCGACGTCGGGGTCAATGAAAACAAACGGGGAACCCGGGGGAAGGAAGGCGGGCGAGGAGGAGGGAGCGCCGGGGCGTGGAAGGGAGCAACCGGGCCGCGGAAGTGCGAGCGGGAGGGCGGCTGCGGTCGCGATTTTACCGCTGCCACGGTCGCCGCCGCCGAGGCTCGCCCGGGATGTCTGAGCGCGCGACTCGCGGCCCCGGAGCACCACGCGGCGCCCGCCGTCCCGGCCTCTAAGGGCCGCCACGTCCCGGGGCGCGCGCGGGCTGAGGGCGGCTTAGGGCCGGCGGGGGCCGGGGAGGGGGCCGGGGCGCCCGGGAGGGGCTGCCGAGAGGGGCTGCCCCAGGCCCCGCGCCTACCCCATCTGCGCGGCCGGCGCCTGGCCAGGAGGATGCGCGGCGCCGGGCTCTGAAGCATGGAGGGGGTTCTGTACAAGTGGACCAACTATCTCACAGGTATCGGGGCTCGGGTGGTCCAGGGACAGCGGGGAGAGGCGGAAGGGTTGAGCAGGCTTAGGTTGCGGCGATGGTGGGTCCGGGACTCCCTCTCGCCTGGCCGGTGGTGACCCTCAGCGAATCCAAAGCTTAATCCTTCTTTGGGTCTCTTGTAGCGTCTGTCTGGCCTCGCAGGGGGAGAGTTCGAAACTGCGCACCTTCCCGAGGATGGGCTCACTTCTTTGCTATGTTAATAGTTCTGATTGCCTCCTGTGGCCTCCGGAACAATTCCCAATCATCCCTACGTGTGTTGCATTCTCTGCCCTTATTCACACTTAATTGTCAGTGGTCTGTTCATAACTGAGTTGTCGGGTTATTGAACAGGATTGGACCCTTTAGGATCAAGATTTAATTTTAAGAGATGTTTTCAATATTCCTTTTAAGCTCCTTAACAACACTATTGATTTTAGAAGTTCACTTGTTGAAGTTTGAACTTAGCAAGCATGGTTTTGGAATATGTCCCTAGGAATATTTTCTTTTAGGGATTGGTTTTCAACGAAGTATCCAAACGTTTGGGAATTCAGATAATTGAGAAATAGTGGAAGAAAGTGCAATACACAGAAATGGAGCAGGCCTGTTAGTTTCATCCATGAAATGGGTTGGAAGAACTCCAGTTAGCTTATGTAGAAATGAGAGCAGAAGGGAAGGGCCCCTTTCCATGATAATGAAGTCCATTAAGAGCTCTTAAATCTGAATTGTAATGCGGTCTCTAACTATCAACCAGCACTAAAGGTAAATGGCTCGTTTTCTCAGGATCTGAGTCTTGTAAGGCCCAGGTGATCAACAATTTTATCCTTAAAAGTGTCTTCCAACTCCTAAGTTCTATTATCTCACCAAATTAGAGGAAGGGGAATGGATTTAAAACATGTTGGAATAGTAAACAGATTTCTTGGTTAAAATAGGCAAATATTGACTTGCTTCCCACTTACTCTGCCAAAAATATCTAACCCCTTAGTAATTGTGTGCTATACACAACTTGTGTTCACTGGACCTTGTGAAAAAACCTGCATATAAACACTATAAGGCATATAGGTGCTGAGCTGTAGTTGTTCTTGCTTTTTGGTTAATTAGAACCCTAAAGCCAGATATACAGTAGCAGATACTTTAGTGTTTATGAATCACTGATAATTTATTTTGGCCAAACTAAGAGTTTATTTCCTTAACTATCATTTTAACTGAAAACATTTAAACAAATAAAGCACATTTAAAAACATTGAATTAAAAATCTTTTTTGGTGATGCTGAGGATTGAACTTAGGACCTTCCACATGCTACTGAGCTGTAACCCCCAGCTCCGAGGCAAATATTTTTTATTAAGTATTTTAATTTGGGTGGTTGTGAAAAACACAGTTATACTGTTTGGTTGAGGTATCACATTAACCATGAGTCAGTAGCTTCTATGCTTTGAGATGCAAGTGATCGCCTCATTGCAAATATTTGTAAGCACTGTGTCCTAGGAGTTCATGCCAGAGGAATCATTTATGAGTAGCCCAGAGCAATGGGCAGTTACCGAGATGAGTCATAATTTAAGGTGAAATTTCAGTTGGGGTGAAGTGTGGTCTTGTTGGTTTCCTTATATCCTTTGGTACTGAGTACCAGCTGTGTTTTAGGTTTTAGTCTTTGCAGAGCATTTTAGCTAACTTCTAGTAAGCAATGAAGAGCTTGCTGAAATGAAATCTTTGGTTTGGAAAAATTCCATTTTTAAATTTAAATCTGGCTCCCCCACATGCTGATTTTTAATTTTAGTTCATCTTGGGTCAGTAGGACAAGCAGCTGTTCTTGCTAAGTGGTTGGGTTTTTTATTTTGAGGGGTACAAGGCATTGAACTCAGGGGCACTTGACCACTGAGCCACATCCCTAGCCCTATTTTGTATTTTATTTAGAGGCAGGATCTCACTGAGTTGCTTGGCACCTTGCTTTTACTGAGCCTGGCTTGGAACTCACCATCCTCCTGCTTCAGCCCTGGATTTCGGGCGTTTACCACCTTGCCCAGCTGTTAAGGATTTTTAAGGACCCTCCTGTGTAATGATAGTGTTATTTGGGAATCCTCTGTAGAATAAGAGTTTTGGTAACGTTTGGTAGTTTGAGATAAGAAAAGTGTGTTTTTTTTTTTTAAAGGAAATAACATGTGGATCTTTTCCACAGGTATAGTCCTGTGTTGTGTAAATGTGTGACTCAGTTTGTTACATTAAATATTTCTTCAAAAAAAATATATCGTGAAAATTAACAGACTTGATTAGAATAATATATTCAACCATGGTCACCTTTTGTGTTCCTACAAATTCTAAATGAATCATTTTACTCAAGTTTTTTTTTTTTTGGTTCATTTGTGTGTTTGTGGGATCGGAGCTTTTAAGCATGTTGAACAAGCACTCTACCACTGAACTATATTCCCAGCCCTTTTTGCTTTTTTAGAGACAGGCTCTTGATAAGTTGCCCAGGCTGGCCTCAAATTTGCAGGCCTCCGGCTTCAACCTCCTGAGTTGCTGGCATTATAGACATGTTCCACAGTGCCTGTCTTCAATATTTATTTTAAACAGATATTGAATTGCAGTAATCCCCTTTTGCAAAATCATACTTTGTCCTGTAGGCTCACTGGACCTATGGTGGAGGAGTCTATTTTCACCACATCCTGCTTAAAAAATTGTTTACCAGGGTGAATTAGTATTTGGAAAGATGTTTTCATCATTTCTATCCAAGGTCAATACTTATGGATATTAATACTTCATGTCTATTTTCCTATGGATTGTAGTATGATCTCACATTTGTAGTGTTCATTCATTTATTTTTTCTGTCACTTGAGAAATATGTTTTTTAAGCAACTGTTATGTGCCAGCCACCATTCTAATTGCTGGGAATGCAGTGTTGACCAGGATAAAGTTCATGTATCAAAAGAACTTTCCGTCTAATTTGGCACATCTCATTAGGGAATATAGTATTCATAAAGATGGATTTTCCAAGCTGGGTGCAGTGGTGCACACCTATAATCCTGGTGCTCAAGAGGCTGAGACAGGAGGATTGTATGTTCAAGGCCAGCCTCAGGAACTTAGTGAGGCCCTAAGCAACTTAGTGAGACCCTGTCTCAACATAAAATACAAAATAGCTGTGGATATAGCTTGGTGGTAAATCACCCCCAGTTAAATTCCCAGTACAAAAATAAAAACAAAAGAAAACAAAAACCCCAGTACAGAAAAAAACAAAACAAAACACAACAAACAAACAAACAAAAACAGAAAAAAAAAAATCCAGGCATCTAAAGCTGCTTGATTTATTTATTTTGGACATCTGTCTTTCTGAACTGTATTATGGTATTCCCTACCTTCTTATAACAAAAATTTAACTTTTTAATGATGACTCAACCCTGTCATTTCAAAAGTGTTACAGGTAAAGCCTTTTGGGGAGGAAAGTTCTGCATCTGTAATTAGGGTTTAAGAATAATTCATCCATTTGCCCTTTCTTGGGTCCTCTCTGGCCCTGGAAAAGCTGAACTGATTAAGCATATTGTTGGTTATGGCCAAAGAAAGCAGGATTTGAACAGCAGTGGTTTAAAAGGTGGTGCATTTTGGCCTACAATACCTGTGCTGAATTGTGACTTAATAGGTACAGAAAGAACAAGGACAGTCACACTGCGTCCAGCATGGTCACCATGTTGTTAGTGAACCGTTGTAAATTAGTAGCATGCTTGATAAGATTCCAGAGAACATGGAGTTTGGTTTGCAAGAGTGGGAGTTAGGCTTGAAGGAAAACCATCCTACTTACCAGGTTTGCTGTAGTGTCAAGTTTGTGACAGGTCAGGGAAGGGAAGGGGGGTCATGGGAAATATGTGTTCTTTCGCAGTTTATCGAGACTGTGTAAAGACTGGAATTCACTTAGCTCTTATGGTATGCAAGGGAGTTTGCTTAGGCAACCTATTTTCTAAGAGAAGGAAAGGCCACTGTAGAATTAGAGGGTGAGGGCGTAGCTGAGGGGTCATCTTGTGCAACGGACTTGTTTTGAAGACTGGGTGTTTTAGAGATTTATTGAAATGAAAAGATTTGCCCCAGGCTATTCAACAAGAATGATTCTAGAACTGGGTCTTAAATTCCTGTTTTCTGCTACTATTTCTATTACAGATTGAGCATTTATAACCTGAAATCCAAAATGCTCCAAAATCTAAAATTTTTTGAGTGCTGACATGTCACAAGTAGAAAATTCCATATCTCACTTCATGGATGAATCACAGAACCAGAAATATTGCATAAAATTACCTTCAGGCTGTGTATATAATGTGTACATGAAACAAATGAATTTTATATTTAGACTTGGGGCCCATTCCCAAGATATCTCATTATGTATATGCAAATATTCCAAAATATGAAATTCCAAACACTTCTGGTCCATTTTAAATAAGGGATACTCAGTCTGTACCTCATGAGAAGGAACAATTATGTTGCACCTTGTGTAGGGCTATCATTGAGGATGATTCCAGGGAATATAGATTTCCCCAACAAGGATATTTTGGGTAAGTGTTGGCTATTAAAAATGTCATTGTCAGGGGCTGGGGTTGTGGCTCACTGGTAGAGCACTCATCTAGCATGGGTGAGGCCCTGGGTTTGATCCTCAGCACTACACAAAATTATAATTAAAAAAAAAAAAGGTATTGTGTCCACCTATAACTAAAAAATATACATAAAAAAATTCATTGTCTTAATATTACTTGAGAGCCAAGAAATCACGTGTTTGGCAGGTTTTGAAATCAGTTTTCTGTGGGATAAAAGTAATTTTTTATTAACTTTTTAAATTTATGATCTTTTTAGGTTGGCAGCCTCGCTGGTTTGTTTTAGATAATGGAATCCTATCCTACTATGATTCACAGGATGATGTTTGCAAAGGGAGCAAAGGAAGTATAAAGATGGCAGTTTGTGAAATTAAAGGTGAGTGAAAATATGGAATTAGGAATTTGAATTAGAGTTCTATAGCAAGCTCCAAATGAGGACAAAAGCATTCCAATCATGTAGGGGTTTTTGAGTGCCATTAATTTCCTTAGCAATCAGGAGTGGCATATAGCATTGGTTTTGATAATTCTTCCTTTATTTATGTACTGTGAATGGAAATTCAGAGTAGCAGTGCTACTTTTCCAATTTGAACTTGGCAGTTTTTTGGCAATGCCACTTTTTCATCCCTGATGCATCTATGTACATTCTATTTAATTCTTATAGAAAGGTATTATAAAGATTGAAAGTTGAGCTCTGAAGATGAGCACGCCAGCTCTGATGGATATTGATATAGTGTCAGAGGCATAAGCTTTGGTTGTCTGCTGAATTGGAGATAAGTTCTAGGTGATAGAGATGGTTTCCTTTTCTTCCAAAAGGGGAGGAATAAAGCTCTAGGTCATGCTGTAATTTTTCCAGAAGGTTTCATGGATCATTGATTCATTCATATGCGTGGTTGGGGTGGGTGGTGTGGAGATAGGCACTATGAAATCAGTCAAAATCATAATGAAAAGTCTTGAATTCCAGAGTGAATTAAAGGAAAAACTAGAGCATTAGAAAAATGCGTGTTAAGTTCTTTCCAGGCTTTTCTCATCCCTCTTCCGTAGCCCGAATACTTGTCCTTGGTGAAGGATAGTTCTTTGGAAATTGTGAGCTCTTTCTCATAGCTGTCAGGTACTCCAGAGTCATCCTAACCTCTCTGTGCATTTTCTTATTTAGATTAAACCAGAGCAGCAGTTAATGCATTGTGCTACTTTTTCCAGGGCTACATTGCTACTTTTGTATGATTTTTCTGATAATTTTTAGTAAGATTTACCCAAGAAGACAAAGGGTATTTTTCTTCTTTGGATGCATATTATTATTATTATTATTATTATTATTATTATTATTGGTACTGGGGATTGAACCAGGATCTCTTACCCGTTGAGCCACATTCCCACCCCTTTTTTGTATTTTATTTAGAGTCAGGGTCTCACTGAGTTGCCTAGAGCTTCTCTAAGTTGCTAAGGCTGGCTTTGAACTTGCAATCCTCCTGCCTCAGCTTCCCGAGCCACTGGGATTATGGGTGTGCACCACTGCACTTGGCTGGATACTTACTCTTTATCTACACATCTGTTTCCTCACCTTCATCTCAGTTACTACTAGTAGTTTCTTTCATCAACAGTATTCTCAGGGAGGAGTAGGTGATGTCTTCTTGGAAGCTTTCTCCAAACTGCATGTGCCAGGTGATTGTATCGTACCTACTTTAGTTGAGTGTATTACAGTTTTAGTATATAAAGAGAGATAGAAACATTTCAGCCTGCTATATTATTGTATGTGTTCCCTGAAATATATGAGATATAATTTTGGTGCTTATTTCTAACAA
Organism: Sciurus carolinensis; assembly: GCF_902686445.1. Classification (NCBI taxonomy): domain Eukaryota; kingdom Metazoa; phylum Chordata; class Mammalia; order Rodentia; family Sciuridae; genus Sciurus; species Sciurus carolinensis. Next base: position 127,193,133 of record NC_062215.1, read on the forward strand.
GCATATTGAAACATATACCAAAAAGTGTTGACTTTCCATGTGTCTGTATAATTCATTTTCAACTATTTTTTATCACCTATAACATTTAAAAAAAGTATTTTCTTGAAATTACCTTAAGAGCCAGTTTATAAAGGCACAAGAACACATTCAGAACATTATTTTTTTATTTAAAAAGTGGTTGTTTTATCTCATTCTTGATAATTCCAGATGAGTTCTGGTCATAAATCAAAACTACATTCAAAGTTAGAAGTTTTGCCAATTTTGAGGATATTTAAATGTCAGCTGCAGAATTCTAAGGCAATTCTAAAATAGTTTCAAACCATGGCAGCATTTTTTTTGTTGTTATTGTTTGTTTAATCATTTTATTAAAGAATAACAAACTCATAGAAAAGATTATAAATCTTAAGAAAATGTTCAGCTTGAAGGATGTTAAAAGTGAAAGTATCTATATAACCACCACAGATCAAGAATTAGGTTATCATCAGAAACTCAGAAACCTGTGGTGGGGGTCCCCATTACCCACACATCCCCTAAAATATCATCAGTCATTTAACCTTCATCACTGCAGATAAGTGTTGTCTGCTTTTGAGCATTTATAACTGAAAGAATTCAGTGTTTTCTTTTGTGTTTGGCTTCTTTTTTACTCAGCATTGTGTTTGTGAAATCCATCCATATTCTGCTTAATGGTAGTTCAGTCATTCTTATTGTTATGTAGTATTCCTTTGTGTGACTATTCCATAACTTTTGGGTTATTTCCACTTTGAGATTATAATGAGTAAAAAAGAGCTGTCATGAACATTTTCTTTTTAATTAAAAAATTTTTTTTCTTGTATAATAAATATAAAAAGTTTATCAATGAGTAGAAAAGAGCTGTCATGAACATTTTTTTAATTAAAAAATTTTTTTTCTTGTACAATAAATATAAAATGTTTATCATCTTAACCATTCCTAAGTGTACAGTTCAGGAGTTAACATTTTACACATATCTGTTATCAAACATAAGTAGGCCTTTAGTATCAGTATATGTCTGGTAGAGTGGAATTGCTGAGCATTGCATATTTTATATATTTAGCTTTAACAGGTGTTAAAGAAAAACATATTCTTGATATTTATTAAAATGGTATGGCATACTTTATTTAGTATAGATAAATACAGGTGATAGATATAGGGAATACCACAGTGGGTTTTGCAGCAAAGGAGAGAGAGAGTGAACTCAACTCTGAATATATCAAGGAAAAGTGGGAATTTATAACCAAAATGCAGGACAGAGGAATTGGCAGTTGGAAAGTTACCAAGAAGAAACTTCAGGGACAAGTGGGGATTCTGGCTAGACGGACCTAACAGGATTCTTGCAGAGTTAGGCCAGGGTGATCAGTTACTCCCTAGGGGATGGTAAGGAATGAAGAATTTATTCAGATAAAAGGATAGAGAGATATTCAGGATGGGAGATTCTGGCCCAGCTGACTTGGCAGAGTTCTTGCTGGAGCTGGTCTCTCCCAGGTTGGAGATGGAAGCCCAGTAGAGCTAAGGACTCAAAGGACCCTGACTGAAATTTGGTTAAGGGGAGAATCTTTTTCAGAGATGATGCCAGACTGTTTTCCAACTTATTGATAAAAGGACTTTGAGCATTCCACTTGCTCTGTGTCTCATCAAAACTTTATATTGTCAGTTTTTAAAATTTAGAATATTTCTAGTATGTGTAGTGGTATCTCATGGTGGCTTAACTTTTATTTTTTCAGTAACTAATGGTGTTGAGTATTTTTTTCTTCTTGGATATTAATCAGCCATTTGAATGTCCTCTTCTTTTAAAGTTCCTTTTCAACTCTATCCCATTTTCCAAACTTGACTATCTTTTGCATTGATTTATAGGAGTCTTTGTATAATGTGAATGAGTTTTTGTATTACAAATATCTTCTCTCACTCCTTTTTTGTTTTCATTCTGTTATTAGTATCTTTTGATGAACAGAAGTTCTTAATTTCAATGAAGTTCAATTTGTGAATAATTTTTACTAGAACATTTTATTCTCCTTTAAGACATCTTCTGTTACCTTTTTGAAGATTTATTGTTTTACCTTTCATATTTAGTTCCAAGTTAGGTATGTAAGCTAGGGAACAAGATTCATTTTTTTTCCATATGAATATACTCAATTGAGTGAGCACATTTTTGAAAATAGCACTCCTCCCCCCACACACACATTATAGGAATGTCTTTGTCACAAGTCAAGTGACTTCGTATGTGTGGGTCTTTCTGGGCTGTCTATTCAGTTCCATGGGCCTTTTTCTTCTGTCCTTGTGCCAATATCACATTGTTTTAATTTCTTTAGCTTTATATCCTTTGTGTCTTATAATCTAAGTTTTCTAACTTTTTCCTTTGTCAATATTGTCGTGGTTGTTGGCCTTTTGCATTTCCTTATACATTTTAGAATCTGCTTGTAAATTTCCACAAATGTCTGCTGGAATTTTGATTGGAGTGACATTGAAATAAAGAAGAGTTATATTCTTAACAGTATTGTGTTAACATGATGTGGCCCTATATTTAATTAGGTACTTAATTTTTTTCAGTAATGCTTTGTAGTTCTGTCTGTAGAAGTTTGTTCCATCATTTTTTCCTTAGGAACTTGATGTATTAGAAGTTTTGTTTTTAGGTTTGTTAATTTCTCATATGTCAGTTTTGGAGAGGACCATCCTTGATTGGATACATAAGTTCTGGTATAATTGAAAGTGAGTCACCTTATTTTAGTTTCATCTTGTAGCAACATCATTAGAAATTAGAACATTGAGCTAGGCACATTGATGCACCACTGTAATCTCACTGACTTGGGAGGCTGAGGCAGGAGGATCACAAATTTGAGACTACTCTGGGCAACTTAACAAGCCTGTATCTCAAAATAAAAAATAAAGGGTTGGGGGATGTAGCTTGGTGGTAGAGCATCCCCGAGTTCAGTCCCCAGTACCACAAAAAAAAAAAAAAAAAAAAAAAAGAAGAAGAAGGTAGGTATTAGTGCTTTCACTAATATTAATGCTTAGCAAAAAAAGCATTACTTTTAGAGCTTTGGGATTCTCAGTTTAGAAATCTTTCCCATTCGTCATTTACTCTTGCATGGGTATACTTTTCAGTATCTACACTCAAGTGTGGCCATATAAGTGCTTTTGTGGCACTTATTTGCCATAATGCACTGAGCATCCAGTCAGTTTTCAGTAATTACTTCTGTAAGTTATGGCTTCTGCAGGACTTTCTGGGCCCCTCATTATTCAGCTCCACCCAGATTGTCCATTCGTAAATATGAATATTGTATTGCAATACAATACAAGGCTCTGTTGAGGCTTGCTTTCTCATAACCTTCGTGCATTCTGAGTTTCTTTTCTCATTTAGGCTTTTTCTCATGCTGTTTTTCTCCTAACAAAATTGTGCTGTCATCAGATCTTGATCTTGAAGCCTTTTCTTTTTGGTGTCTCTTATAACCTTTCTCTCATAATTACATGTGAAATCTTGCACCGAAAAATTCAACATGTAAGTGTTCTGATGATTTTTGGTGTGTTAGTTTGTTTTCTTGGTTAAATTGTCAGCTCCATAAGAGCAATGACTCTTTTCTTCCTATCTTCCCCTCCACTAGCACTATTCAGAGCTAAGTTAGTACTTGTCGATTAATGACAGTTAAACAGATTTCATCATACAACAAGGACTTGAGATTGGCTCAACTTTGTTCTTGATTAACTCTCCTCTGTCAGAGTAACAGAAGGTGTGTGTGTATAGTAGAGGAACTGGAGGGAGTAGAAGAGATGAAGGTCTTCAAAATTCATATGCTTTCCAGATGATTGTGATGGGCCTATCACAGAAATTTTGTTCTAATGGAAGGTGTGCTAGTCATAGTCAGTTTTTTGTTGTTGTGACAAAATAACAGAAGAAAAAGGAGGATTTATTTTGGCTCACTGTTTCATGGGTTTTAGTCCATAATGAGCTGACTTCTGTGCTGAGGCAGAGTGTCATGGCAGAGAGGCAGTGATGGAGCAGAGGTACTAACCTCATGATGATCAGAAAGCAGAGAGAAAGAGAGAAAGGATCTGGGGACAAGATGTAGTATCCAATGGCATACCCCCAAGAACTCCCTTCAGCTTGTCTCACCTCCTACAGTTTCCACCACATCCCAGTAGTTCATTCAGATTATGAATCTATCAAAGGATTTATCCACTGATGAGGTTAGAGCCCTCATGATCCAATCTTTTCTTAAAAGTTTCCCCTCTGATTGGGGAATCACACCTTTGACACATGATCCTTTGAGGGATGTTCCAGATTCCAACTCTAACAGAAGGTGGCCATAGATATTATTTGTTATGTTCCTTCTATATGTCAGACACTATCCTAGACTTGGGGGATACCAAACATAGACTCTGCTTTCAAGGAAGCTAGTAAAACCGTATGTGATATGTGTGACACTCATTTTACATGTATTTAAGGTGGTATAGATGGTGCCCAAAGAGTGTCTCACTTCTCAGTAGTTAATTTGTCTGTTTTCTCTTTCATATACTGCCATCACATTGGCAGCTTGTCATCTTGGGTCTGTGCAAGAAGGGCAGTTTGTAGGGAGCCCCTGGGCAGTCCCTGAGAGAGGCTTTGCCTATACTGTGAGTCCTAGTTTATTGTTTTAGGTGTGTGAAGTGTCTAATACTATGTTAGAGTGGTGATTTGATTCTCCCCAAATTATTGAAGTTCTTAACTATACTTCTCCTTTGTTTATCATAGTTCATTCAGCAGACAACACAAGAATGGAATTAATTATTCCAGGAGAGCAGCATTTCTACATGAAGGCGGTAAATGCAGCTGAAAGACAGAGGTGGCTGGTTGCTCTGGGGAGCTCCAAAGCATGTTTGACTGATACCAGAACTAAAAAGGAAAAAGGTAACAGTAATTTTTTACCCTTGTGGCAAGAATATTTTTAAAGACATAATATAAATTGCCCTGTCTACTAACTAGTAATCTGCTGCAAAGAAATAATCAGTAATGTAGAAAATTTACATATATAGATCATTCGTAAGCAGTATAAAGGTATAAATTGAGGGGAATGGTTCAGTAAGTAAACTGGTACTTCCATTAGCTGATATTTTATGTGACTAGTAAAATGTTTACAAGGAGTTTTAATGATGTGAGAAAATGCCTAAGGTTAAACCATCATTAATAAAAGCAGGACTCAAAATTAAATACAGTGTCAGTATTCATTGACTGGTTTAGGAAAGATGTGTAAGAATTTGTTAAGTTGTTACTTTGAAAGAGGAATTTCTAAGGAGATTTACTTTTCTTTGTATACCCTTTACTCATGAACATGTGTTTTCAATTCAAAAAAATTAAATAAATGTCAAAAGCAAAGCAAATGGTATATGATACTAATTGAACTATATGTGGATATAATGTTGAAAATATGACAGTATTTGTCTTAATAGATTGATTTTTCTTTTCTGTATTTTTTTATTTTCTAAAATTTTTCATTGAGAACATATTACTTTACATTTAAAAACCAATATTAAATTAATGAAAACAACTATATTATGGTTATTGAAAAATGGAGACTGAGGATGGAACTGAAAGTAATACTCAAATATAAGAAAGAACATCATGGATAAAGTACAACTACAATACAATAAAGTACAACACCAATGTTGATAGTTGAATAGATACACAAAATGTGGGATACATATACAAGGGAATATTATTCAGTCTTAAAAAGAAGATTCTGACATTTGCTACAACATGGATAAACCTGAAAGACATTATACAAAGTGAAATAAATTCATCACAAAAGATAAATATTGTGTTTCCCCATATGAAATACCAAGGATAGTCAGATTTATACAGACAGGAAGTAGAACAGTAGTGCCCAGGTCTGGAAGAAAGAGGGAACAGGGTTAGTGTTTAATGAGTATAAGGTTTCTTGTTGAGAAAAATGAAAAAATTTCTGGAGACAGATGTTAATAGTAGTTGTATGACATTTGAGTGTTCTTAATGCAAGTGACCTATACATTTAAACATGGTTGCAATGGCAAATTTTATGTTATGTATATTTTACCATAATTAAAAAGAAAAAGAAGGAATGAACTTAAATTTGGGTAAAAGTTGATTTAGGTTAGTCAAATGTGCAGATAGTGCTGCTTTGGTGCATTCTGGCCAAATGCAGAAGGAACTTTGTGACCAATACCAGAAAGCAATGGCGCTGGCCTGGCTCAGAGTGTGGAGAAGCCCCAGAATCTACTGTGTGTATATGTTTTTATTCCTCTGCAGCTTTTACTTTTAATTTAAAAGGTATTGGCCTGCCTGGTGTGGTGACACATGCTTGTAATCCAAGTGACTCAGGAGGCTGAAGCAGGAGAATTGCAAGTTGGAGGCCAGCCTCAACAACTTCGTGAGGCTGTAAGCAACTTAGCAATACCATGTCTCAGAATAAAAATGAAGGGCTGGGGATGTGGCTCAGTGGTTAAGTACCCCTGAATTCAGTCCCTGTTAACAAAATTTAAAAAATGGTATTGACCTGTGAGTGGCTGAGATGATGGCTGAATAGTTAATTTGTCTGGAGTTAAAGACAAGTAAGTAAGCAAGCTATTACTGAAATTCCGAAAACTGTATAATGTGAAATGAAGCTGCAAAAGAAACAGAAGAAAATAAATATTTATATTTAGTATTTTTAATTATAAGAAAGTTAAAAACTCCCATATGCCAAACTATATTACAATAAAGAAATAACATCTGGAAAAGTATTTGGTTTATGGGATAATGAAAGATTACTATCTTTAATGTGTAAGAATTTTTTAAAATTCTCACTTTATATATTTTTTAAGAGAAACAGCAACCATTAGAGCTGAAAAAAAATGTGCAAAGGACCTGAAAAAGCCAATTCACAATAGGAGATACATAGGCATTTTCCAGATGGCAGGGGACAAGTAATGAAGTGCAAGTATCTTGTATAAAACATCCAGGGATCCTCACTTTGTCTCTGGAATTAATCAATGTAAATTTCACAGCAGACATACGACCATCAGTTTTGGCTTTTGTTTTTCCAGCTATCTAAAGAGGTATTTTTTAGGGCTCTTGTTATCCTACTTCCAAGGTCTTACAGCTCTTAAACTTTAAGTATTCGGTTTTTTTTGCCTTCCTTTCAAATTGATTAAATTTTGTTTTATTGCCCAGGGAATAAGAAAATGATCTAATTGATGTTTATATATGTTTCTTTCAGAAATAAGTGAAACCAGTGAATCTCTGAAAACCAAAATGTCCGAACTTCGCCTCTACTGTGACCTCCTAATGCAGCAGGTTCATACAATCCAGGAATTTGTTCATCATGAGGAGAATCATTCATCGCCCAGCGCAGAGGTATAAGAGAAAGGATCTCCTCACATTCGATTCTACTTTGAACAAAGCCTGGCTCTCATCATCATCCCATAGGATGACAGGGGAGCATTTTCACAATATGTTAGTTCCATCTATTCTGGGATCTCCTGCTGTAAACTCGAGAAATTGGTAGTGCCTTGTAGTTTATATGTCTGGCCAGAGTCAAACAATTCCTTTTCTCTGGGAAATCAAGGCTGTTTGTTCTGATGATTGGAGGTTGGGTGAGAAGAAGCATTCTAGACTGTGACCTTTTGGCCATGTGCATGAATTCATTGGACAGCTATTATTCAATCTTTCTTTTGATAGGTCTCAGCTTCAGCTACTGAGAGTTGATATCTTATCTTTATGAAATAACTTAAAAAATTCTTTTGCAGAACAATGGTAAAGGATTCCAAATCCCAATTAGTAGGATTTGGCTATGATATAGGGCCTGGGGAAGAGGACCAGTAAGCCCTCTAGTCTCTGGGTGAAAGACCATCATGGGTCCCTGTCCCCTTTTGCCTAATGTGGTAGAAGTGGAACAAGAAATCTTCCTCTGTCTCCGGTGGTTTTTTTCCTGTTTGGGAAGGGTCTTTGTGAGGAAGGTGAGAGTGGTTCCAGGCTGGTGAATGCTGTGTCCCTGAGCTGTTTACCACAAGCTCCCTGAGGAAGGTGATCTTACACTGCTCCAGAGCTGTGTCAGTACTGTTCGGTACTTGTTCTGCCATTCTTGGTGTACTGGATTTTCTCCTTACACCTCAGTTTTCAGGGTGACTGCCAGGGTAACAGAGAGGCAAGAAGCAGTGTGGTAGCCAGGTAAGAGAGCCCTTCTCAACTTGCTGTCCTTGGTGGTTTAATCAGGGAACAAAAATCCTAGAAATTCCCTTGCAGGCCTCTCATCTTTTTTGTATGACTCAAAAGAAGCTAGCAGGGGGAAAAATGAGTATTTGGCAGAGTTATAGAGTAGCCAAAACTGGCTTAAATCAGTCTGCATTCATCCCTCAAGATCAGGCCTCTACTGCCTTGCACAAAATTGGGATTTTTGTTCGATCCCCAGCACCCAAAAAAAAAAAAAAAAAAAATTGGGATTTTTATTCTACCAAGGAAGAAGTAGAGTGGGTGAAGGATAGAATTGTGCTACCACTAAGTAACTCTCGGGATAATATGACGTCTTCAAAATTCTGATAGAGTTTTAGGAGATTATAGTTCAGTTAAGGTTTCTCCAAGATAAATTTTTGTACATAGGTTTTCAATATTATATTTGGTTTAAATGCAAAGTTTATTTTCTTGGAATCTAATTTCATACATTGTTTACCTCATAAACAGACATTTCATATTCATGCATTGCTTTAATTTTCTTTGGTATCGTATTTTAAATAATTCCTAAGTTATTAAGTCATACCCTAATCATGGGTCCACTGGAGATAATGTTTCATCACTTGATTATAAGGATGTGTATGATCCTATGTAGCTATGTGAGTCTGCTCAAGTCTTTGTGTGTAATCTTTCAGAACATGAATGAAGCCTCTTCTCTGCTTAGTGCCACGTGTAATACCTTCATCACAACGCTTGAGGAGTGTGTGAAGATAGCAAATGCCAAGTTTAAACCTGAGATGTTTCAACTGCCCCATCCGGATCCCTTGGTTTCTCCTGTGTCACCTTCTCCTGTTCAAATGGTTGGAATTTTTTGCTCTTCCTTTAGTGATATTGTTTCTGGGTTTTCTTTCTTTTTTTTTTTTTTTTTTTTTTTAATTTTTTTAGTTGTCGATGAATCTTTATTTTATTCACTTATTTATATGTGGTGCTGAGACTCAAACCCAGTGCCTCACACATGCGAGGCAAGTGCTTAACCACTGAACCACAACCCCAGGCCCTGAGTTTTTTTTTTTTTTTTTAAGGTGGGGGGCAACAGGCATTGGAGAAGAAACAGTTGAAAGATTGAATTTTTTTGTTTGTACTGGTATTCTGTATCAGACCTCTCTGCTGAGCATGAGTGTGCTTCTATTCTCTCCCTGGTTGGGGCTGCTCGGCCTGCCCCTGAACTGCTGCCCCCAGGAAAACATTATAATGCACTGCATGTGCTGGGACACAGGAAGGGTTGTGAGCACACTTCTGCTTGGTAAAAACTTTACAGTGGGGTAATGTTTTCCTCCTAATGAGATGCAGTGAAGCATGTCTTTAGAAGCTTGGAAGGGACTTGAAACGTGTTCCAGTGGGAATAGTATTTTGTAGTCAGCATTTGTTTTGAACCCTCTAAGTAGGTAAGTCACTTAATCTCTCTGGTCCTCAGTTTCTTTATTTGTAGAGTGTCTTCTCTATCAGAGGGCCATTGGGAAGGATCTGATCCATTAATGCTGCATGCTAAATGTTGATTTCTTTCCTCCTGATTACTGTGAACAACAAGAATTCTTTTCTCTGTGGGTGGAGGATTCTTTGTCCTTTTCAGGCCATTAAACTTGCTCTGGCATGCTGTGGGGAACTTGTAGGTGAGATATGGTTTCATAAGATTAAATTTTTTTAATCAAAGTGTTTTTAGGAACCCATTTGTAGGAGGAAAATGCCACATGGTCACTATTTTAGCAATTACCAGAAGTCTTATTGGTTAGAAGAATAGGGTCCAGTTTATTCCTAGGGTTCTTTTACCCACCTCAGCAGATTTAGTAAAGAGTATTCCTAAATTTATTTAGAGCGTTGTTTTCTAACATCCTGAGACAGGTGTACCATGAAGATAAATTTTATACTTAGTTTATTTGGGAAGTTTTGGTTGACTTAGTGAATTGGGTTTTTTGGTCCCAGTCTGATAGGGACAGTCTGCCAAGACTTCTCAGATCCTCTTTTATGCTGAAGTGTAGTGTGAATTGCTGAGAGTGGTAGTGTGCAGTGTTCTGAAGTTTGTCAGTTATACCCTTTTTGCTTATTTTTGAATACCCTTATAGGACTGTAGGGTTTAGCAGAACACAGTTTGACAAAATTGGTTTTTAAAACAATTGTAAATATGGTATAAACTGTTAAATAACATGTATAGTTGAACAAAAACCAGATTAGATTAAGTAGTTTAGGAGTTCTCAAATATCTTAGCTGGATTAGTTGGATGTACAGTGCTCCGTTCCTGAGGTTGATGCACGAGGTGTTATTGGCTTGTTACGTTTTAAAGATATACTTTATAGAGTCACATGCAATAATAAATACCTCATTGCTACAATTTTTGCATTGAATTCTTTAGGAAATGCCTTTGGCGAAGTAAAAATGTGTATTTTCTGTATAATAATGAACTCTTTTAAACCAAAATCTTCCATGAGCAGAAAAGTTATAGGAAATCTAATGAGTTAATCTAAGAAATATTAGGTTAGAGGCCATTTATTTTTCCTAGTTATACCATTTTGAGTGATACAAAAAGCAAGAATTATGGGTTATGGCAGTTCTTCTGAAGACATAGCATGGAAATTAAGTCAGACAGTCTTCAAGGCAAATTTGTTTTTTTTAAAGAATGAGTTATTCTTTGGATTGTCCAGAGGGGAGTGAGGAGAGGGGTGGGACTGGGGATGGGAAAGACGGTAGATTGAGACAGACATTATTACTCTATAAATGTGTATGAAAAAAATTTAAAAAATATTTATTACTGTCAAAAAAAAGTTAATGAAAAAAATTAAAATACACAAACACAAGAATGAATTATTTATTTATATGAAAAATTGTTCTTTTGTGTTTTATTCTTGTACTAGGGATGGATTCCAGGGGCATTCTACCACAGAACTATATCCCCAGCCTTTTTTTTGTTTTAAATTTTGAGATAGTCTTGCCCAGGTTGACTTCCAATTTGTAGTCCTCCTGCCTCAGCCTCCTGAGTAACTGGGATTTCAGGTTCATTGAACCTGGTAAACAATTTGTTTTTCCTATGAAAGTTTCCTTATATTAAAAATAAAGCTAAGATATTTGAGAACTCCTAAACTACTTAATCTAATCTTTTAAAAACTTTTTTTTTAGTTGTAAATAGACACAATACCTTTATTTTATTTATTTATGTGGTGCTGACGATTGAACCCAGTGCCCCAGGCATGCAAGGCAAGCACTCTACCACTAAGCCACAACCCCAGCCCTTTAATCTGATCTTTATAACTACTTCATCAAGCTTATTTAATCCATCTTAGAATAAACCTCCATTTAACTTCATTGCAAATCATCATGTTAGGTACAGACAGTTGTTTTGACCAACAGATTGGTTCTTGTGGTGAGGATATCATTGGATGAAGTAATCCTAAAGGAAGTAATTTTTATTAAAGGAGATGGTAGTGTATATCTGCATCTTAATGTCTGTCATATTAGATGTACCTGGACTATAAATTGGGTGGGTCATATCGATTCTTTCTACTGGAATTTCTTATCAACTAGTGACTTTATTTCAAGTATAGAAGGCATTTGCATAGCATAAGTGTTATACCTGTGCTTGTGAGATTCTTGGGTCTGTGTATATAAAAGCAACCATCCTAAATCTTTAGTACAAACTTTGCCTTCTGCTACTTTGTTAAATGTTGAAGTCATCTTTTTTATTTGGTGGACTACCTTTATTTTTTGATGGAGGAGTTGAAGCTTCTAAATTACGTTTAGTATTTATCACATTAAATGCTCAGCTTAATCAGATATTTTTAAAATATGTGTTAGAAATCTATGTGAGGCTTAGGGTTCTTTTGAGTTCTTTAAAGCTTGAATTATTCCTGCTGTCCTCAATGAGAACCACATTTTAGAACATCTGTGTGTCAGCTGCCTGAATGATGAATGGTAAAGAGAAGCTTTGCTACTGTCTAGCCTGCCCTTTAGAGAAAAAAGAGTTGTTTATTAGAATACGTTTCTGACTTGCTACATAGTCCTTATCACAAAAAGTGTGACTTTTGGATTAGTTTTATATCCCGTTTTTTTCTTATTTTTATGTATGCATACATATCATTCACATATATATGTACATATACATACATATGTGGTGGCTTTTAGTATTGGGGAAAGAATACAGCATGTTTTTGGTATGTGTTGAGAAAGTTTTCAATCAGTGAGTATTAGGGAGAAAGCTTGACATTGTGCTGATTATGTTTCTTGAGTCTATAAAAAATAGGGATTTTTTTTGCCCAGGAATATTTTTCTCTGTATTAAATTTATGGTAATTATTATCATAATAGTAAATTAGAGTTGCATTATTCTACTTCGTGTGTGGATTATGCTAAGTTTTCTTTTTTAATTTCTAGATGAAGCGTTCTGTCAGCCACCCTGGTTCTTGCAGTTCAGAGAGGTAAAGTAACTTTTTTTTTTGACCACCTTCTCTCAAACTTGTGCCTAGTTAGGAAATTCTTTGGGACTCTAATAGTAGTATGGAATGTAAACTCTGTGGGTAAGATCTGGTTCTGATTCGCTCTTCATAGTATCACTGTATATACATCTCTTAGTACTTGATATCAGGGCCTGGTCCCAGTGGGGAGTCAGGAAAGAAAAACTGGGTGAATAAATTAACCAAAAGGTAAATATCTTGCCAGCCATTGGAGCTTTTTTAGGTATTAGAAATATATCAAATGATGGTTAAATAGAAATTCATACTTGATATAGTAAGTCTGCACAACTGAGGCTCATTTTATTTTACTTCAGCTTTTTGTAGCATCATACATACATGCTAAGGTATAGTTTCATTAAATGAGAAAGCTCTTTCTGAAAAGAGAAATACATGTGATCTTTTAGCATATATTCATATCAATATACTTATTGTACCTTCTAGATAGATCTTGCTAATGTTCCAGGTTGTTAAACCATTTTTTTTTTTTGGTTAGGTAATAATCTTTTAAATTGTAATAGTAATCTTATTTGATTCTTTGAGAAGTGGTGAAATTATAGTTTCATTAGCATCTGTTTCTCTATACTGACTGTTAAATGCTGAAGACTTACTGTTTTGTCATTTTTTCTCATTACTTATATCATCATTGATTGAATCATCATGTGCTTAGAGGAAGCCAGAGATGTGTATATCCAACCATATCAGGGAATGGAGAGTTTTACCAACTGAATTTTCTAGAAAAATGGAAGCTTAAATAGTCATTGACCAATTTTTAAGTTTTATGAGAGAAATGTTTCTAAACTGTACTTTCTCCTTTATGCCTTATGAAATAAGATATGAGTTAAATATCTTTTCTCTGATATATTGAGGTTGTCATTAATTACAGTAATGTTTGGCTGTCATAAAATAGCAGCTGAGGTGCTGTCAGGTGGTGGTGATTGGCTTCCATGTTTAATTTTTCAGACTAAGTATTAAAACTAGTGTTTTAGCCTATTTTTTTGCCATCTTTTTTTTGTGGGTGGGGTTCCAGGGATTGAACTCAGGGGCATTCGACCACTGAACCACATCCCCATGCTTGCTTTGTATTTTATTTAGAGACAGGGTCTCACTGAGTTGTTTAGCACCTTGTTTTTTGCTGAGGCTGGCTTTGAACTCATGATCCTCCTGCCTCAGCCTCCCGAGCTGCTGGTATTACAGGCATGCACCACTGTGCCTGGCTTTTTTTGCCATCTTCATCTTCTCTTGCTGCTGTCAGTGAGTCTGCCACCAGCATCTTACCTATACTTCTTTGTCATCTCCTTCATGATTAGATTTGTGCACTTGTAAAACCCATAATTGTTTTCCATATATTTGTAAACCATCCGATATGTGTACTACCTTGGTGGACCGTCTTCTCTGAAGCCACTTCTTAGTTACTCCTTTTCTATTTAGTTCAGCTCAAAGGCCATTTTTCCAGGTTACCTGAAACTGGATTTAAGTAGGTTGACTTGCTTGCAGTTTGACCCTGAATGAGTAGAATGTTGCTGATGTTGAATGTCAGGCATAAACATAATTCTTCTTTCATTTTAAGAAAAGTCATTTAAAATTCCAATTGAGTCATGGGTATTTTCCTTTGTTTAAGGCCTTATAATTTAATGCTCTTTATTTAATTTTCAGAAGTAGCTACTCAATAAAAGAACCAGTGTCTACACTTCACCGACTCTCCCAGCAACGCAGGAGAACCTACTCGGATACAGACTCTTGTAATGATATTCCCCTTGAAGACCCAGATAGTAAGTTATGTGGAATTTGTTTGTTTATTTGGCCTTTTTTAGCATACTTGTTGTAGGGCTCTGTAATTTCTGGAAATAAGAATACTGACTTTGAAGCACACAGTAATAGCTGCTCATATATCCAATTACTGACAGCTTTATTATCAATTAAGAAGTGCTGAGGATTGTTTTGTAAATATATCGTATATATATATGTGTGTATATATATATATATATATAAAATATAATCTTTTTACTCCTGCTACATTTGCATTTAAAAAACATTTTAGAAGAAAATATGAAAGGATTTTTTTGGAAAATAAAGACAAGTTCTAAAGCCAAGGAAAACAAATCAGTTTTTTTTACTTATGTGCCTTGAAATGGCTAAGGACAATTTTGTCTGCTGGTAGTGGTGAATGATAGCAGCAATCATTCCTTATTTTTCTCTTATATTAAAGAGACAGTGTATTGTGATTTTAGGAAAACAATTTGGTGATTTGTATGAGAAATTTTATTTTTTGTTTCTGAAGAGAAAAAGCTTTGAAAGTGTGTTAGACTATCTAGTTTGACAGTGCTGACTATGATTTCTAGTGAACACAAATTCGTCTTCTTATTACATTACCATGAATAGACTTTTACTTTTTAGTTGTTACTATTTCCCAGGAAGCATGTGGTTTAGAAATTGCATACAGTTCTCAATTAAGGAGCAGACTGTGCTCCAAAAGTTCTTTTATAAGTCATTTGTTTGGAACACTAATTTTACATCTCTTAGGAAATGATACAGTAAATGGTGGTCAGATTCTTTAGATAGCCTAGAACAACCCAGCTAAGTCATAACCAGGCTGGGTAGGACAAAAACCATGTCATTGCATTTCTGGTATTTGATTATGTTGGAAACACTGATTAAGATAGAGCTGTTTTACTAAACCAGGAAGTTAAACAGACTTTGTTTTAGGAGGATGTAGAGTTTATGCAGATAGTGGAATTCTGAAGGGGCATTTTCAGATATTTAGAAGTTAGTGACATCTTTCTTTAAAATAGAACTAATAACCTATTTATTGACATAGAACATTATACTTACCACCATTTTCATTTTAAGTTGGAACAATGGAGACATGAAAGAAGGAAAAGGGGTGAGGGTAGGGAAGGGGAAGAGAAGAAAAAAATTTTCCTGGCCAGTTGATCAAGACCTGGAAGAGAAAGGAGAAGGAGGAGAGTTAAACAGTTTGGGTTATGTGAAAAAGGTGTCATTGAAGCAGGTAATATGGATTCAGATTCTCCTTGTTCTTTATGCCCTTTATACACAACTCTTTCAATCCAGAGCTTCTGAGAATTTTCTGAGTGCTGCCTTCTGCTTTTTTTCTAGATGCTACTTCTTTTTGCATTTTAAAGAGAATCTTTTGATAAGTTTTTATAAAACTAGCCATTCTTTCTTAGCTCCCTTCCCTTCTCTTTTAAGCATCTTGGGTGCTGACTTTTTGACAATGGTTTTCTTAAATTTAGGTTTAAATGCCTTAATACATGTAGGATTCCATAATTCAGCTGTTAGGACTGTAACAGAACTAGTCTCTCACACATAAACACACACATATGTACATATATCTCATTTTTTCAGAACTTCTCTAAATTGACAAGGTCAGAAATTTTGTCCTTAGATTTTTCTATTTATGCTAATACTAGTGTTTCAGCTGGTTGACAAAACAGTGAATTAGCGCTCTTCCTTATAAAGCATATACATTGCATTTGACAGTCTTCATTTGAAGTCTTTATTCACAGTGGTTCTTTTTGTGATGTATGACTACTTATGTTTTTAAATTTTTTTAATTAGAAAAGTAATAAGTCTTCTTGTACATTCAAACAATATGTATAAAATAACCATTCTGGAGTAGGACTATGCTAGTGTGTTTAGCTGTGTCCTCTTAGAGTTGCAGGGGTATTTCTCTGAGGTACATTCCATGTGGAAAGATGGGAACTCTCAGTATGAGGTACCTTGTCAACTTTGCTCAGAAAGTCTCATGAAGAGGTAGACCTTAATTTAGTCTTAGTTCTCTTACCAGATAGATCTTGGGTAAGACAGGTAACCTGTTTTGGGTCTTGGTTTCTTTGCATAGAAACAAGGAAGAAATAACAGTATTAAAATAGTCCGACTGAAAGAGCAATAATTAGTTAAGGAAGGTTAAATTTAATCCAGCAAGTATTTATTGACTACCCATTATGTGCCAACTATGATTTTGGCAATGAACAAATCAAAACTTTGTACCTCATTTTCATAATTTATCTCATGAACTCTGAGAATTCTCCATATAATTGTCAATGGTATAAAAGTTAGATTTCTTTATTAAACAAACAAAATATTAATAGGAAGCTAAAGAAATTTCATGTCCCAGAAAAGAAAATTTAGAATGTTCTTTCACAGAGGTGTGGAGTTAATACTGATAAGATGTTTAACCTTTTAATGAATTTCTTAATAGGACCTGTTCACTGTTCAAGAAATACACTTAATGGAGATTTGGCATCAGCAACCATTCCTGAAGAAAGCAGACTAATGACCAAAAAAAAATCTGAATTGGAAGATTCTCTTCCATCCTTCTCTTCCTGAGGAAACTGAAGTGTCCAACTTCCTCTAAGTATTGCTATGCAAAAGCTGCTGTTATCAACTTGTTATAGGGAGTAGTTTTTCCCTTTACTTAGTATTTCTCTGCACTTTATAGAATATTGTAAAACAAACAAACAAAAAACCAACCCACATACTTTTGAAGTGTATTTTATCTTTATATAGTTTATTTGCAAGAGTATTTTCCTAATAACTTCACAGTATGAATGTGCATATTTCTTTTTTTTTTTTAAATAAATGATGGTGTAACATTTTGACATCCATAAGGACAAATGTAGATATTTTTCTAAAAAACTGTGAGGGACTGACATCTTGGTCAGTGTATATTGTAGCTTATACACATGAAATCTTGTAAGGTTTCAGTTTGACTGAAGTGTGATATATGTAACTTGTGCCATGGACCAAAAGGTCACCTTACCCCAGCTTAAAATAAGTTACAATAGCAGCTTGATGATGATTGTATCAAATTTCTTTAAGAAAAAAGGAAATGCTTATTATTCTAAATATCTTTAGCCCAAATAACATGACATATTGAATATTCTTTAAAAACCAGACTCTGCTGTCCTTCATATGTGAAGTTGACACTACTGATTTGTCAATACCAAATGCTGGGTTAAAGTATTTAATTTTATTTATTTATTTTCTTGTTTCCTCAAAGATGATTGCTTTCTAACTTTTGTGACCTACCAAATTTAAGATATGTATATGTTGTTATTTACATCGTTCTACAAAAGAGGATGATGTTGTAGTGACTTGGCTCACTTACACCAGAGAAATAAATGACTTTCAGTGGAAGAGGATTTTAGTGCTTTTTAAATTTTTTTTTCCTGAAATAGACATTAAGCTGCTGTTGTAAGGTATTGTTTGCAGCTCTTCAGAATATCTAGAGACATTTTTAATTTATGACTATTTATACAAAAAAAGGAATCCTGTCAAGTTGACTGTTCTGTATCACTTGAGAATGGCATTATTTAAAGAGCAATTAGCATTTGTTTAATAGTGCCTGTCCATATCTATTGTCAGTGTTTGCCTTGTAATTTTTTTTTTTTTTTAATTCACTTTGGGATGATAGTTTTGTCCAAGATTTTGGATGAGCAGCACTTTAAAACAAATTGGCTTGGTGTTTTTAAGTTAATCATGTGTTTAATAAATATGTGGTTTTTGCATTCAAACTCATCATATAATATATTGTATTTTTTACATTCACTGATATTCTGTGTAGTCTTTATTAAGTGTTAATATATTCTTTATGATTTGATTTTGTTTGTATGTTCAGGCCTGCTGGTAAATACACAATGAAGTATACTTTTAGCTTTTTGTTGCCTGTGAGCTTAGAATGGTGTGGATTATTTCCCTTTAAATTTCTCTTATAAGTTTATGTGGCAGTTTTTTTTAAATGAATTAATATTTGGTATTTACTCAAATAAGATATGTAATTATAGGCTTTCTTTAGTATAAGATGACATCAATGATCTATGTACATTAACATGTATTTAGATAAAATGCTACTAAACACGTTTGTGATTTTAAATAGACTCCTCTATGTTCAGTGGAATCTTCCTGCTCATAAGTTGTATTTCATGTCTAATTGAAAAAAAATTGATAATGCGACAAGTTTCCATGTTGAATAGATAGTCAGGTTTTGTTGTTTTTTTGTTTGGTGGTAGGAACTTGCACAGTGATGAGACCTTGAAGGTCAAGGTGCTACCGGTAAAGTTTTTCTGGTAGTTTTTTTGTTCATTTGGTTTTTTTTTTAACAAAATAAGATTTGAATTCATAGGAAATAGTCAAGTCCATTTTCTATTACTTTATAGATGGATAAGTTTGTGAAATTTTCTGTAAATATTTTAAAAATAAAATGCAGTCATTCCTAATTTGTATTATTTTTCACCCTTGAAACAGGTGCTCAGGTGTGCTATATCCCTCAGAATGACTTTTATTGTGACTTGGACCCACTTTTTTTCCTTTAGGAACCAAAGTAATTTGTGAAATAATTTTTTTATTTTTTGGAGTGGTATAGATATATCTTTATTTATAAGTAGGTTTTGGATTTTTTTCTTTTCTTTTCTTTTTTCTTTTTGTTTTTTAGACAGAGTCCTGCTATGTTGCCCATGCTGGTCTCCAATGTGGGCTCAAGCAGTCCTTCTGCTTCAATCTCTGGAGTAGCTGGGAATACAGGTGTGGTGACACCTGATACATATCTAGGTTTTTGATCAGTAGATAGCAGGAAGCAACTTCTGAAGAATAAGGAAACCTTGTATTTTGAGGAATCCCATGTATTAAGTGTGCCTGACTTCCGAATTTTAAGGTAAAGATGAACCGAATAATAACAATTTTGTAAGAATTTTAGCTTGTCAGGGTTTTCTATAATATATAGTTATTGGTTGACTCTTTCTTGCTTTGTCCAGGACATGAGGTTATCGAGAAATCTGGAAACGTTTGATGTGTCAATGGTCTTCTAAGCAAAACTAGTGCTTGCTTTACGTTTGAAGTGCCTGGTCCCTCTTGTGGGGGCATCACATTCATCCATGATTAGAGGGACCTTGATAAGAATTGTTTTGTAACTGAACTAAATTTGAATTTTGTTACATTATATTGGGTTATTGTGTTATCTTCAATCAAGATAAGTCCAGAAATGAATGCTATTGCTAAACTTCAATTCCAAGGCAAGAGATAAAGCATCTTTATTTCTACAGATGCCCTGGAACCTATGACCCTGAATTACAGTTTTTTTTACTAGACATTACACTTAGAAATTTAGAAATCATCATAAAACCTCGGGAAGTATGTCTTTGTGGTATGTTAATACTAGAGTGCTGTTATGTTAGTATTATTGCATCATTAATTTGAACTCTGCTAGTTCTTCCTTTATTTAATGAGGTACCTCTATGTCATTTGAGTCTTGCTGTTGTGTTTTGGTGTATGAGTGTCCTGGCCTGAAGGGAAGCCCTGTTAGGCTATAGGAGTTTCTTTAAGGTGGTCTCTCTTTAAGAGTTCTGCTGGGTAAGTACATGGTAGGTACTTGATAGCTGGTAGATAGGGCTACAGTTTCTTGTCTTTTTGGTTCCCCAGTCCTCTTTCTGTATGCTGAATTTGTAAGTTTAAATTCTTTTTTTTTTTTTTAAATTAACTCTTTTATTAAAGTAATTCATTCACATAGTTAAAAAAGTAAAACGAAAAGAGCAATTTAGAATCCCGAAGAGATGCACTTTTAATGGTTTACTCTGGTGTTTACCTTCCTTTTTAAAAATGGTACTACTTTTTCTTGATTTAATCAGTTTCAGAAAGCATTTATTGAATTCCTTTTATGGTAGGCAGGATTTACTTTTTTATATCCCCACCTCTCCTAATTTTCTTCCCCTTCCCCTTCCAATATAGATGATATTCACAAAACTTTTTGTTTAAATCAATAGATACAAATATTGTTCACTGACAAACTACATGACTATCATTATTTACTTTCTACTAGAAGCCTATTTTTCCTAGAGTTATAATTGCCCAATTGTAAATTTTGCTTAGTTTATATACCTCTCACAGTGATAATCCAAAACCACAAATCCTCAAAAACATCAGATAATCTTACCGATTCCTTTTTTTGGTGCCCTCTAGGGGCAGTATTTCTTCCACAATCTCTCTTCTGCCATTCGGACTGTCCACTCTTCAGGCCTGTTCCTGTCTATGTATTGTGATTTAGTCTCATGTTGGATCTCCTGTTTAGTCAATACTGTGATTTCTTTTTTCTTGATTTGCTACCTATTTTTTAAAAATTCTTTTTGCCAAAGCTCCTGCACAATAGCTTCCTGGAAAGATTCACTGGAGGTCCAGATTTTGAGACTTTCTGAGTCTGAAAATGTCTCTGCTCTTGATCAGTTTGGTGGTTTGAAGTCTGTGAAAAATAATTTTCCCTCAGTTTTAAAGGCAATGTGTCACTCTCTTTCAGCATGTGATTTTACTGTGAGAATTCTGACACCCTTCCTGTTTTTACTCTCTGAAAGCGTTTAGGAGCTTCTCTTTACAAACACCTTAATATTTTATAATGTCTATCTGTCTTTATTCATTCATTTTAATGAGTACTTGACTTGGTGGAGTCTCTCAGTAGATTTGACTGCTTTGATTCTAGGAATTTTTTGTGCATTGTTTCTTTGATTATTTTCTCTGCCGTATCTTTCTAGAATTCTGTTACTTGAGCTTTGAACTTCCCAGATTCCCAGATTGATACTCTAATTTAAAAAGTCTTTTCTCTCCAGTTGCTGCTTCAGTTGTATTATTTTGGTTGTTTTTGTTACCCTTTGGCTCTTCAGTTGAGTTTTCTACATTTAGATTTCAAAGAGATCTTTTTACTTTGTTATTTTTCATAAAACCCTATTTTTATTTTATAGGTTCAGTGTCTGCTTTTCATCTCCTTGAGGATAAAATAATGGGGTTTTTATTATGTCTTTCCTCTTTCTTGCATTGTTTCTATTTTCCCCATACTCCTGCTTTTTATTTGTGTTGTACTCTTTTCTGAAGGCTTCCTTGGAAATTTGGAGAGATCATTCGTTCAGGTTAGTTGTGTTACAAAGCTAATTTCATAGGCCTTTATGGTTGGGCTGTTCTATCAGTTGTCAGGGCCGTGGAGCAGAGGACTAGCCTTTTCTGTTAGGATCCCTGAATTTCAAATCTTTTCTTTGGTGTCAATTTCTCTAAAAAGTTGGGTTCTGGAAATAGTTTAGGAGAAGATGTCTGAGAACACCACAGTTTATATGATGCTGTATTTTCAGATTCCTTCATACCTGGTCCTCTATAATTTGTGACCTTCAGGTTCAGTTTTCCTGTGGATAGCAGGAGAAGGTGGTTGACCACTGTGGAGAGCAAGGGAGAGGACCAGGGGTCCAGTTGCTTTTTGTATAGACTTCTAATCCTCATTTCAGCTCTGTACCTCCCTTCTGTCTTCTACAATACTAATGCTTCAAAGTTTGCACTTACCAGGGGTTTGGTATATTTGTTGCTCCTCCCTCTGGTGCTTAGGCTTCAACCTCCTCCACGCTGCTAGGTTAGTTACATACCTCCTCCTGGCTTCTGTCCTTAGAAATTGTTGAGATCTCTTGGCTTTGTATTCTGTTCTCTTTGTCTTTGTGAATTAATCCCATTTATATTCCTTAAGTGTCTTTTTGGTGGGGTTTTGGATGTTGAGGAAATAAATTCATGTGGTCAGCCCATCATGTTTAACTGAAAGTCTGGATTTGAATTCTAATAGTGTGTAGGAAATAAAATTTCTTTAGTATTTTGCAATTCATTCTTTCCATGGTAGTAATTTTTAATTCCCACGCTTTTTACTATAGTACCTACCTCATAAAGCTGTGATGAGTTGAAGAATCAATACACAAAAACACCTAGAATAGTGCCTGTACACAGTATGTTTTAAATAAGGATTCTTTATTATGAATAGTTATTATCACTATTAATGTCACTACTATCACTCTGAATTCAGTAGCCCATTTAGACTTGAATGAAGATGTTTTGCCATAGGAATAATTAATATCTGGGAAAAATAATGTTGATAATATTGACCTTACTACTTCACATGAGTGTTCAGTGTTATTTTTTTGAGAAATGTTAAAGCCTTAAGAAATCCAATCTAGTAGTTACTCTAAATGTTTGATGAAGAATATAATTTAGATGTGTTTTTAAGCTTTATTGGTACTATGTTTTGTTCTTATCATCTAAATATGAGGTATAAAGTTATGGAGATGATATTTGTTATGCCTTACCTGCAGCTTATAGGTATAATAATTTTTTTGACCATATAGATTACAGGAATAGAGAAATAGTATATTGCAGTCTTTGCATCCATAGCCTTCTTGTGAATGGTTGTATCCCTTTCAGAAAATGTTGTGCATGTACACAAAGCAAAATGCGTGCATTTATTCAGTAGGTAAAAGTTTAATTTATTGTATAATTAGAATATCTTGGAGAATGTTTAAATTCTGTTTTCAATTTTTTAAATATTCTCCTTCAGATTGTTTTTTTTTATGTTAACATCTAAAAGTAAAATCATTTGTTCTATGTAGAAGTTACTCTGAGCCTAGGTTTTAAAATTCCTTTCTTTAAGATATTTTAAGTATCTTCTTATGTTTGGATTAAGGGAGTACATAATCAGATTCAGTTCTTAGAAGTGAAAGGGGGTAGGTGATGCATTACTTTTTTTATGGACACTGACCTGTGTCCTTGGGGAAGGGGATTTTCATCTCTAGGGACATTTTCATTCTTTCTCACTGAAGTAGAATCCCATGTTGTGACACATGGCTGTAAATATCAATATCTCCACAGACTAGAATTTTTTATACAAGGAATAGCCAGTTGTTTAGTGTAACTAAACCTCTTTGCAAATAAAACAGAGGAAAACAGGTAGTAGTTGTATCTAACATAAAAGAAAGCCTGCTATTGGCTTAACTCTGGTATCTCCCCGCTTCCTTGGAGGCCACTATTATAGTCTTTATTGCATCCTCTTACTGTCTGCTTTGATATCTCTACAGAATTTTGATGTGCGCATCTTTAGAGTTCTTATGCTTTATATCTTCCCCCAAATCAGTAATTATCTAGTATCTTTTCATAGGATAGAATTTGTCCTTTCTACCCTTCAATATGTTCTCCTTCCCCCAGTCTTCCTTCTTTTTTTCCTTCCTTCCCTTTCTTCCTTCTTTCCTCCCTCTCTCCCTTTCTTTCTTCCTTTTTATGAGTAAAATATTTCAAAAACATTTACTATAGGCCAAGTGGTTGACCTCATTTTAACCTCATAATTGAGATATTAAAGTATAAGAATACAAGACCAACCAAGATGCACAAAAACAGGATTAACATGTGATTGGTTAGAATTAATATTATAGATGATTATTATATCCTAAAATTCTAAGTGTTTGAATTACCTCTTGATTTAATATTTTAGTTCCTACACCTTCATTTTTTTGGACTAGTATTGGTTGGTGAATGAATGCTAATCCAGAACTTACCAACAAAACCCAAAATTTAGTGTGGGGTAGATTAAGTTTTGATTAATTGCTATAGATAAACCAAATGAATTAAAGTACAGGGGGTGGTGTTTACTCATTAAGCAGTTCCTTGATATCAATGAGGGGTAATTTTCATGTACTCCCAATATCAAAGATGAATAAAATATATGACTGAAAAAAATTTTCTCCTCAGTTTTATTCTGTCAGGGTAGAAGGAGAATGTTGTTGATATTCCCTGTCTTTTAAAAAGTTTAGCACAAAGACTGTGCCCACTTTTATTTCAATATAACATATATTACATGATTTGATAGGATGGAATAGTTAGGAACATAGGAGAGAACGGTGTCAGGAAGGGATCTAGATCCAGCAGGAGCTATGTACTTACACTCTCCTTTTTTTCCTGGCCTTTCCTGATATTAGAGGTAGAAGTCATTATGTGGATGAGATGAAGCAGTTTAGGAATGAATAATGGTGAATCTTGGGTAATGAAAGGGAATGTTCTAGGAAAACATTTCAGTCTCATCTGAACCATTCCCTTCTCTTCCAGCACTTGGTCTTAATATTCTCAGAAAACTGGGTATTTCCCACCTCTCTTCTTAATTTTTCAAAGCAATACTTGATGATATATTCTTTATTAAATAATAATTTAGGCAATATAAATAAACCAAAATTCACCTGAACATTCTCTCCCCCAGGAGAGTGTAACCACTCTTTTCTGGGATAGACTCTTCTAGGCCTTGTTCCTGTGTGTTGACTTAGATTTTGTGGAGATCCTCATTTTCACTAGTTTGGATTAGCTCATTAACAGCAGGCAATTGAATAAACAGTTATGTTATGCACACTTACGTTATGCAGCCTGTAGTAGGAGGTAACTCTGTTGCTTTACTTGAATATATTTTGTGCATGACAGTTGAGCAATTCTGACCCCTGCCATTGTTGGCCAGACAACTGTTCTAGCTCTTTTATTTTCTATGAATTGATTACGTTTTTCTAGATAGAATAGAGCATTTTTCTTTAAAAGAGAATGCTGAAGTTTCTAGTGCTTTTCTTTAATTGTGAGTGTGAGTATGAGTGTATTATGCATGTTTTCTTGGTTGTGGACAATGCAACTTGGAGTCCTTTTGTTTTGAGACTCAACAGCTTTATATTTAATTTTACAGTTAATTTTAAAAGGTTAGCTGCAAAGGATGAAAGAGTTTTGCTATAGAAATTACCACAGCTTGGTCAAAATAGAGAGTTGTGTTTTTGTTTGTTTGGCAGCAATCAAAAGAGTGGCCTAGAGATAGTAAGGGTTAAGCATCCAGATTTCTGTAAATGAACTTATACATGTCCATGTGATTAAAAATGTCATTTGACAAATTTACATGGTAAATAAGCATTCAGTGAATACCTCTTAAATCTTACCACCAAAATTAACTCTGAACTTGAGTAAATAGGAGATTTCTATATGGTGACTTTTTCCTGTGGAACTTGGGGTTGCTAGGTTATCAAGAGTTTCATCTTGCCTTCAGAATTGGCATACTCAGGTGATAGTTCATAGCCCTTTTTCATTATGCCCCATCTTGGATGAAACCTTAGAATACAACTCTCATTTAACTTTATTATTTCTTTTTTGTTTTCTCATTTTTTAATAATTGACTAGAGAAAAGTTTATGATAATATATATCTGTGGTTTAGCAGTGTAACAGTAGATGGCAACCTTTTTTTCTTTTTAAAAATTTTCCCTTTCCATGTCAACTGGATCAATTAGTTTTGGTTTTGAGATTCTGAAGTAGAAGGTAGAATCAGCAGAGAGTGATGTACCTATTTGGTTAATGATATGTATCATGAGCTTGGTAAAAGGTGTGAGGAATGGTGGCGAGGATTTCTGTCATTGAGAACATAGGGCAATGATTATGGTGTAGGCTTGGTGTAACTTTGCCAGATTTTATTTTTTTAAGCACTCACAATAAACACAAACGACTCATAATTGATTCCCTGTTTTCAGTTTCTACTCTCTAAGTAGGATGTATTTAACTATATGAATATTTTAAAAATAGAAAATAGAAACAAACATAACTCATCATCTCTTTATTCGGGCCAAGTGTATATGTATGCATAAGTAATGTATATAATTCACTTACTAGCAGTGCCTTTATGAATTTGAAAGCCTTTGCAACCTTGACATAATGCTCAGGAAAAAAATAAAGTGCCAATACTATTTTCTAACAGTATGAATTTCGTAAGTGAAATTCAATAGCATATCAGTGCTTTGTGTAAGTCACCTTTCATGTTTAGATCATCCTTGGTCATCACTTGAGAGAAGAGTTTCAGTTCATTTGTTTTTTTGTGGTTTTGCCTAAGTAGCAGACCTCCTTAGAGATAAGTTGCCCTTATTTTTCCTTGCTGTGTTTTATTAATATAGGCCACGACTTTGGGGCAGAAAATGCTCAGGTTACAACTTTTATTTCTTGCTTTTGTAAATCAGGCCATGTTGGCCACATGATGTCCTTGAAAGTGACTTGAGTTTGGAAGCCTGGTAAAAATATACCAATGACCTACCATTTTTGGTCTCATAACAGTCCTTTTTGGTACATATGGCATCCTCTACTATGATGTTTGCATTTGTCATCTTTGGGGATTTCACTCCTATAGATATTTTCTTTTTTGGGGGGAGTATGATGTGAGTAGATATAGTTTTAGGTGATTTTTTTTTTTTAACACTTCAAGTATATTAAGTAAGTAGCTTGCTCTAGAAAAAATGAAGAAATGAAGGGTTTTCTGTTGTGTAGCTTTGATTTTTTGTTTTTATCCTCTGCTTTCCATACTACATGTTTTTTTCTTTCTGGTTTTCAAAATTCTGTGTATTATCCTGCTTCAACCTGCTCTGAAGAACGTACAAGAAATCATGGTTGGATATTAAAAAGTAAATTTCTAAGCACTTTATAATTTGCCAAAAAGCAAGTCATGATTTTTTCCTATTCTTTTTACCTTTCCCTTTTTCTTCACTTTTTTTCTCTCCAGTTTTGATGATTCTAGAGTCCTCAAAAATGACTCTTTGATATCTCTCTATTTGGTGTATTATTTTGGAAAAGAAAAGAATCACTTGGGTATGGCGGTGAGTCCAAAGGGGCTGTTACCATTTAATTTATGGTAGCTTATTCATTTATTTACCGCTTTAAAAACTTTCTTTAGTTAGTATTCATTTGACTACTCACTGAATACCGTGTTTCTAATATTTATCTTTGCTTTCTAAATGGTTTTTTTTTTACATTATTTCACCTTTTAATTCTTAAGTGCACTTAAAGCTCACTGTTTTATTATTTAATAGCTTAAATAAATTATCTTAACTATAATTGGCTTTCTTAAAAACTTCACTTTTTTAGTTAGCTAGTTGAATACTATTTCTTATTCACATTTGCACACCAATTATTATCTTAACCTAAACATAAATAAACATTAGAAAAATGTCCTTGCTTGCTTTAAATATTTTCTTTGTTGTGTATAAATATTATTAAAAACATAAGCACATGAATTTCTTTTTGCCTTTTAAATGTCTTTGTTTTTGATTAGCTATAAGTAATACATATAATATTTGCAACAACAGTTTGTGGGTATTTAAATGAAAAATTTGTAACTTTAGAAGAAAAATAAATTGGAAATATTGGAATTGGTAGACGAGCTAGCCATGAAATAAACTTAGTAATCTAATAGCAAATATGGATATCACCAAGCACTTTAATTTTAAAGCACCTTCAGAATAGGATTTTTATTCCCAAAAGGGAGGGGAATAAACTTCATTTTAAAATATATGTATGCTTATTTTGTGGGTATTCTTTTTTTCTCTTCCAAATTCTAAAAGGTGTATATTTATATTTTTGTTATGACAATTCTGCTTGTTTATTGTAGTAATTTTATAAATTCAATAAAACTGAGTCATGTGAACGATGTGGGGGAAAATGTTTAATAAATTTGCCATGTCACTAAGAAAAAAATTAAGTCTAGCATGTTCTGCTAAGGAAGCCTAAGGAAGGGTAATCCTCCACTTTTCAAAAATGACACTGGTTTGTTGAACACTTAAATGTAAAGTCTGATTGGTTAGCTTCAAGTTAGTGTTGTGATTTTGAGAAAAGATGTTAGGAGACTAGTTTACCTTTAAATGAAAGCATAAAGTGGTTCCCCTTACTTGTCTAAATCAGTATTTCTTTTGGTCTTTGACTAGATAAATAAGGTGATCCTTAAATCATTTAAATGGGGTACATTTAAACTTCCTGATGTCTAGGTTGTCCAGACCAATTACAGTAGAACTTCTGTGGGTGGAACCCAGTCATTAGTATTTTTTTTAAAAAACTCCCCAGTAATCCCAAAGTTGAGAACCTCTGAGCTGGGTGGAAACTTACACTCCTGATCATTATATTGAAGAACAGGTGGAGATGTGAATGTATATAGATCTCTATATATGTATAAATATTTACAATTATCTCATTAATTGGGGCCATCATTAAACATTTTGAAAAACCAAACACTTCCAGCTCTGAGAATCAGTAGCCTGTTTCACTTGGCAGCTTATTAGAAATGCACTCAGGTCCCACCCCAGATCTGCTGAGTGAGAGTGCATTTTCACAAGATCCTCTGGTGAATCCTGTGCACTTTCAAGTTTGAAAAGCACTTCTGGAAGTGGTATTAGGGCAATTATAGGTCTTATCCCCCTGCCTTTTTCTTCTCTCTGGCTTTGTGTCTTAAGCAAGTCATGACATTGTTTGGCATTGGAAAATGAGACTAGTGTGTTTATTTCAGCAGGTTAACAGTTTCCTGATCTGGAGCCACCGTGAAGGAAACAACCCTGTCATCATCACTTGAGATAGGGAAGGAGAAAGCAGTCAACATATCCGCTACCAGGCTGAAGGCAGCGCTCTTAATCTCCCAGCTGCCTTGTGCATTAAGAAAAAATAAGTACAGCCTTGTAAGGACCTACATACCTGTATTTTGAGAATTCTTTGAAAGGGAAAAAAAAATCGCTCATCCTAGTCTCAAACTGAAATGAATAAAATGGAGTCTTCCAAGTTCTCTGGAATAACGTCTGCTCAGTGCCCAACACTCGGGAAGCCACCCTTATCATGGCAGTAGAACCACATGGTAACATTTCAGAAATCTCAGCTGGCTTCCCTCTGTCTTAGAGCCCCAGGAATCAGGTGGATTATTTTGTTTTCTTTCATGAAGGATAGAAAAGATTCTTTTCTTACTTTTGGGCCCATTACTGTAGTTTCTGGAAAACTATTTTAGTCAGCTTTTTCATCATGGTGACTGAAGGATCTGACCAGAACAACTGTAAAGGAGGAAGGGTTTATTTAGGGGTTCATGGTTTCAGAGGTCTTAGTGCATAGAAGGCCTGCTCCATTCCTCAAGGATCAAGGTGAGGCAGAACATCGTGGCAGAAGAGTGTGGTGGAGGGAAGTGGCTCACATGGTGATCAGGAAGCACAGAGGGACTCCACTTGCCAGGTAGAAATATATACCCCCAAGCCATGCCCCCAATGCCCACCACCTCTAGCTACATCCTACCACCTTCAGTTATCACTCAGTTAATCCCTTTTAGGGGATTAATTCACTGATTAGGTTAAGACTCTTACAACCCAATCATTTTTCCTCTAAACCTTGTATTTTCTCACACATGAGCTTTTGGGGGCACCTCACATTCAAACTATAACACTGGCTCTCCCATTACTTCCCCTTCCCATGACAATGCTGGGTCAGGTAATCACCTTATTCCCTGGTGTTACTGCCGATGCCAGTAAAGGGTTTAATATTTCTCGCCATGACTTTCTGGGAAGAAGGCTAGTTGACTACCCTAGAAACAAAGGGCCTTTTAACAATGAATGACCAAAAGGAATTTTGCTGTTGTAAGGAATTTCCACGGAACCACACTGGACACGGGAAATCACATAAGGGATTTTATTAAGCAAACAGTGTCTCCCTGCAGGGTAAGAGAGAAAATGAGAGGAAAAGAGAAAGGAAAAGAAAGGGCGCGCACTAGAGAGAGTGGAAAGCCAGGAGGATAGAGAAAAGTGTGTAGGACTGACAGAAGAAAGGAAAAAGATGGTGGGGGAGCTACAGTAAAACAGTTGAATTCTGCAGGGCTAACAGGGAACCAATATCGGAGAAGGATACTTGCAAGCTGACTGATGAACCAATAGCTAGCTAGGATGTTCACAGATTGACAAGTGGTTGGGAGGCGGGCAAAATGGCTGTACCTGGTGGGCGGGGGAGCAGCTTTATACATTACAGCTGTTGACTCTGACCAGGAACAATGACCCTCAAAATAGAGCAGAGCACTGTCTCTAGCCCTCTCATCTTCCAGCAGGTTTGACTTTGGTGTTATGAAGTGGTGCTAAGACAACATTGATAAACAGAGTCCTGAGTTCCAGGTCTGAGGCTGACAATGTGACTGGGTATGTTTTTCAAAGGCCCTGGATCTCAGCGCTTTCTACTTTGAGCTTCCTTCTGGTGGATATTTTCATTAGAGGTCTCATTCTTTTCTCCTTAATAGTTCTATTTATTAGGACAGGGCATCTCAGCCTCTGGTCCAGTCTTGGCCCAGGGGGTCTGCGGGTGTCCCTTTTCTCCAGCTTCTTTGAGTTATTCTAAACCAAGAGGTGAGAGTGGGGAAGAGACAGCTGTCCTTCCTTATGGATGTGAGCTGAGTTTCTCGGCAGGTTGGGGAATGAGGAGTACCTGACCAAAATCTAAAAGCACATTTTGGTGGTCTTGTCTGGCAGTTGCCAACAAAATGCTGATTTCATTTAACGTGTGGCAACTGCAGGGAAGAATTCTATCCCTGTGTTCCTCCTTAAAGATGTCTGGTGCAAGTCTTGGTATCCCTGGAGAGTTACCCTTTAACTCAGGGAATGTGCACCTAGCAAGAAGCTTCTATTCCAGAGACTCTGCAGGTACAGGAGGACTTGGTTTGGGAGAGGCCTTGTACAAGGTACATTAACAGCCTCCCCAGGCTGCAGAAGGAAAGGAATGTAAGAGTTTCAGAGCCCTAGCAGGGTATTCATATGTGGTGATCATTGCTGCTCTTTTCAGGAGGAACTGTGTATAGGGAATTCTGAAAAGAGTTTGGCAAATACCTACCCAAGGCAAACATTCACATTGTATAAACTTTGGGTAAAAGTCCACAGCCATTCTCTTTCCAAAGTCCTATTTACTTTGCAGACACTATTTTCTACTAAGACAAGGAAACTAAGCTAAACTTTCTCTGCTCAAATTTTCTCAAAATTTCTCTTGGGGCAGAGTAAACAAAATTACACACTATCTTCCTGGAGTACAACCATAAAACATTCTCATTGAATTTGTCTCTGTGGAAACCATTGATTTAGCCTGTTATTTTACTGACTTTCTGGTTTACCTGCTGTCTCTACATGATTTATCTATATAATTGACTCCAGACATAATAAATCCATCTTTTGGGAAATTTCATCAGAGCATATCCTGTAAGAATGTGTTGTCCTATGCCCATTACATTTAATGCCATAGGTTGAATTGTGTCCCTCCCCACAGGATGTGTTGGACATTCAACCCCCCAGAGACAAGGTCTTTGCAGATGTAATTAAGTTTTAGTGAGGAGTTAGGATGGGCCCTCTCCAATATGGCTTGTGTCTTTCTAAAAAGGGGAAATTTGGACACAAACATGTATGCAGGGAAAATGCCACTTGAGCATGAAGACAGCCAAGGAGACAGGTCTCTTGCTCACAGCCCTCTGAAGGACCAACCTTGTGGACATCTTGACTTTAGACTTCTAGTCTTTAGAACCTTGAGTTGATTTCTGTTGTATAAAATATCCAGTTAGTGGTACTTGGTTTCAGCCACCCTATCAGACTAATACATCGAGGGAACACCAGTGAGATCTGTTTGGTCCCCTCTGAAATTCTGCTTCTCCAGAAGATTCTGCCTGGCAGTCCCTAATATAATGATTGCTAGTACTTAATTGGGTGCCATGCTAAGTGGCTGTAAGCATTTCACATGCAATAACTTGTGTCTGGTCCATCACAACAATCCTGTGAGATTGCTTTTATTCCCACTTTATGGATGAGTAATGGAGTTCAATAATGTGCCCCAGGTCACACAAGATAGTAAATAGGAGGTCCTAGATTTGAGCTGGGTACTCTGAGTTGAATGCAGATGTATGATCACAACATTATTCTACTTATTGCTGTGATTTATATAAATAATAAGAAAGAAGGAAAAGAAGGTTAGGACAGTAGTAATTACAAGTAAGATTTATGGTTTGGATAGGTTGAAACAGGGAGAGCATGCCCACCAGCTTACTGCCCTCTGTCGCCCCCTGTGGGCACGGGGACAAGAAGAGAGAAACCAACCACTCCTATCTTGCTGACGGTAGGGCGATACAGCTGCAGGAACTTCTCCCACCTCCACTGGAAGCCCTGGTTTCGGAGGCGCAGGGGAAAGAGGCTGGCTAGAAACCCCAGGAAAGTGTTCTTGCCTTTCTAGCTGGAGCACCCTTGACCTCCCAGGATCCTCCCTTCGCAGTCCTGGCAAATGCACCCACGTGGTCACGCCCTGGGTCAGAGGCAAGGGGCTTCCTTCCTACCGTAAGAGGAAGTCAAGCCTGAAGGTTGACGCACCTCCCTTCCCGCCACAGGCTGCTGCCCTTCCCTCTCTCCCAGGCCCGTTTGGATGTCAGGGAAAGGGGAGCTGCTACTGCAGGACAGGCGAAGTCCTTTCTTCAGGATTGGCATTCTCATCAACACCGCCTGGGGCAGCTTCGGGGAGGACGTGTGAGTATATGACCCGTCAAGACTGGGAAGATCATCCTAAGAATTCACCTGGTCAGAGCTACCTCTCACTTGGAAGTATGAGTAGGCATTTAAAGTTGTAAGGTGGGGTAGTGGGTGCCCTTGGCTGTCCTGATTCTCCAGGGCATGTTTACCCCCATTCTTCCTTCCCGATTTCTTGAGTGTTGGCTGTTTAGCTGTCCCAGTGGACAGAGAATGGCTGTGCCCAACAGATGTGCCTCTGTCCTGATCAGTTTGCCTCACCTGGGAAGTTATTTCCCTCTTTTCTCCCCTCCCCCATCACATCCTGTAGCCATTGACTGATGGATAAGGAGGTACAAAGGTACTTTCCCCTTGCTCCTGCTAGAATCAGCTCTGTGGTTCCTGTGAGTTCAGGTTGAGGCTGCTGCTGATTCCACATTCTTTTCTTAGCTTTCCTTTTCTACCCTATGTGCCTGCCTGCTTCCCTCTTCTTCTGAGAGTAATCCTTCAAAGAAGCAACCGAGACAAGAATCTTGTCTTTATTACTGAAAATTTACCTCCCAGGTGAGCCGAAGAAGAGGAGTACATGCTGGGCAGGGCAGTTCTGTGTTGACCAAAATAGTTAAACAGGCAAAACTCCAGACTTTGGACTAAGACTATGGGTTCTGCTTTTAGGAAATCTGATTTAAGAAAACTTGCTGAATAAATTAATGAAAATCTAAGATCTTCCTCTGGAGAATAAAAATCAGTGGAAATATGCTTCATCTTTGACCATTTGCATATATATTTAGGAGGTTAATTTAGGCAAATAACCAACATTGTGGATTTATAATTACTATTAAGTTAACTAAAGTGGACAAATACAGGTGTTTATGGTGCTATATATATATATATATTTTTTTTAATGCAGTATCAGTTATTTCAAAAAGCATGGTAGAACTACACTATTTAAAATAAATTCTTCAGTCCTTCATTTGTTATGTCTCAATTTTGAGCTGTAGTAGTCAAATGGACTCAGTCACACAACTGATGACTTTCCCTGTGTTTGTCATTTTCTGTTCACTGTACTTCTCAATGGACAAGATCCATTCAGATTACCTTTGCATTGTTCTCTCTGGGGTCTAGCACAAAATACTGTGAAATGCAGATGTTCATCTTTGAATTTAGTTGACTTGCCTCCCATAAAATAATTTTTCTTGGTAAGTTTAGAAAACAAACTTTTGAGGATAAATTTGTCTATAAGAATGATATCTAGGTCTTTAAAACAAAATATCCAAAACAGTAACTTAAATATTTGCTTAAAGGAACTTATTAACATGGACAATTTTCAAGTTGTGCTGCTTTATCTATGATCACATCTGTGATGTGTGAAGTACATACTTCTTACCTCAGAATCTTACAAAAAACCACCACCACACAGTTTGAGGTGCAGATAGCTTGCTTTATTTTGTTGTTACTATCTCAAGGAGGTCCAAGCAATAGTATAACTAACAATTGAATTTATACTTGCATGAAAAGAACTACATCAGATTGACATTTTGGGCAGTTTGTAATGTTATTTTTAGCTTAACGACAGCTTTATGATGTTGTTGTGTTTTACTTTTTGCTGTGGTTCATTGCTTAGTTGCCCAGGTTTTTAGTTGTAATTTAAATTTAGAGCTACCACACAAAGGCATTGACTGCACCTGGGACCTCCAGGAGTTGGCACTGCTCTGGCATAGGAATACTTAGATAACCTGGTTAAATGAGGGGATGGCCAGGCGATGGTACTTTTCCAAGCTATCCAAGCACTCTTTATGTCAGAGACAGTGTTTAATAAGCGAACAAAGTGTTGGCCGTTACACTTTGCTCTGGTAATATGTATGTCATGATAATTTTAAGTGTGACATCATCAAGAAAATGTAAGACGTTAAAGTGTTGCTTACAGGAGGGTAAATGCAAACATCACCAATGCCTTACATTTCTGATTCAATAGGTATTGGCGCACATATCAGGTGACATGTGCAGCATCATCATCTTTGAGGTGGGCAGGACATCTTCAGTGGGGAATTTCTCGACCCACTGAGGCATACTTAGACATCAACAGTATGTTGAGGCACAAAGATTAAGTGTTGAGCAGGGTATTCGTTCCATAAGAAACTTTCTCCTGCCAATGGTTAGTTTCAAAAGTTACATTGTAAAATGTCATAAAATAAAGGTACAAAACTTTATAACCGTTCATCCGGCTATGTACAGTATGTACATGTTGTTAGCAAATGTCTAATATTCTTAGGTCGACAATTATGAGAGATTGAAATGTATATTTTTGAACTTGACTCATTTAGGTGGATACAAAACTACTGTTTAAAAAATATTTACAGATCAGAAAGATTAGTCCATGTGAATCATTTGTGAAAAGTTAAGAATGGATGTAGAGTGTAAGAGCACAGGCCCTCTTAAATGGAGCGAATGTTTATGTTCACAGTGGCAGAGTCAGAGCCAAACTCATTCCCTAAACTCAGGGTGTAAAGTCCACCATCTTGTTTCTGTACATCCATGATGATCAGAGTTGTCAGGTCATCTGTGTTTTCAATGTGGAATCTCCCTTGTTGTTCTTGGTTTTGGATTCTTCTTCCACCACAGGACCATGTTATTTCCGGGGTTGGTTCCCCCGTAAAAGCGCAGGCTACTGTTAGAACTTTGCCTTCATCAATGCTGATATCAGAAGGCAGAGCCTCAATTTTAGGTGGAATTCCTTTAGGGAATGACAAAAAAGGTTTTAGGATCACTGAAAAAATAATGACGTGCTTGCTACTAAATTATGTGTACTAAAGACTACACCATGCTACTTGGCTTGTCTACCTCTACCAGTAATTTTATTGCTCACCTCTTCCGCCTGCTTTAAGCATTCTACTAGTTGAGCTTTCCAGTTGTGTCATACTAGATTTTCCCATAAAACTGCTGGAACTCATTTCTACAAAGGACTCTTGCACGGAGGACATGCTTTGGGCAGACATGCTTGCAAATTTCATTTCAGTCATGCTGCTAGCACTGCTGCTGCTGAAACTGCTGAAGGAGGCCTCTTGCTTAGAGGCAGACATTTGGACTGACTGAGACGAGAAGCTTCCTTGCAAGCTTGTGTCACCACTTGTCCTCAATACTACCTCTCTGGAAGGTTCTTCAACTAGAGCTGTGGAGCATAGCAGATACACAGTGAACATCAATGACATTTGGTTAATTGGTGACATCTGACAGTGACTTACAGAAATGAAAACACACACACACAGAAACATAACCCAAACAATTTGCTGTTGAAGCATAAGCGAATACATGAATACATACATTTGTCAAGAGCTAGCTCAATGTCTCCAAGAAACGAATCCTTACATTTCCTATCATTACATTACATGCAGATGCTAGGAGTCACTAGGAGAAAATGATTAGTGAAATAGAAA
This sequence comes from Sciurus carolinensis, assembly GCF_902686445.1. Taxonomy (NCBI): domain Eukaryota; kingdom Metazoa; phylum Chordata; class Mammalia; order Rodentia; family Sciuridae; genus Sciurus; species Sciurus carolinensis. Next base: position 127,229,341 of record NC_062215.1, read on the forward strand.
ATCATTGACATAGTATACATTCTGAAAATAAGTGTTACAAGGGCGTTGGTAGCTTTGCTTTGAAATTCAACTGATCCAAGTTTCTGTTTAGCTGTAAAGAAACCGACTAAGGGTGAATTCACACAGGATGTTTGTCCCTCTTCCACATGGAATTGATAGCACCTTCTGAGAGTTTTCTGTGCTCGGGCAACCCTTGACCCCTCCACCCCACCCCACGAAGGCCTTAAGTAAGGGAAATGGCCAAAATATACTTACGGAGGACTGTTAAGGAAGCGGTGGCTGAACATTGGCCATGGAAATTTTTGGCCTTAATTGTGTACTTTCCACTGTCACTTACTGATGCATTTCGGATTTCAAGAGTATATATATTTCTGGAGCGACTTACACTGATATTTGAAGAGACTGAAATCTAAAATGAAGAGGGAAAAAAATATTTATGTTCCTCAGCAATAGACATGGTATTTAAAATTTTCTTCAGTAATGCATTCATGATTTCACTTACTGGCAGGTTGTTTTTGAACCATTCTATTTCAGGAGATGGCTCCCCACTGATCTCACATGAAAAGAGGACATTTTGTCCTTCATTAACATTTTGAGATCTGGGCTGTGAGATGAAGGCTGGAGCATCTGAGAGTTCTTTGCTCAAAGTCAAGTCATACTGACACTTGACGATGCCTTGACTGGTTTTGCCTATGCAGGTGAGGATTCCTTCATCTCTGCGACTGGCTTGCTTGATGGTCAGGGTCTGGTCGCTGCCTGAGACCCCATATCTGTATTCCTCAGAGTTAGTAAGTTCCCTGCCATTCAGTACCCATTTCACATCAGTGGCACCAGCAATGTTGGCTTTTAAAGTCACTTTTTGACCATCGGTTATGCTCATCTGAGTAGAAAATGCTTTTATCTCAGCATGAGTTCTGATTTCTTCTGATGCCTGTGATGATTTTGTGATTTCCTCATGGACGATGGATTTTTCCAGGGAGATTGCTGCTGATTTCTTGACTTCTTCAGAAATAAGAACCTTTGATTCTTCCTCCTTAAGGGTCAACTTTTCTTTAGATTTCACCTCTGACACCTTGGTTTCTTCAGAAGTTAGGGATTTTTGGGACATTTCCTCTTGGACGGCTGCCTTCTTCTGAGATGTGATTTCAGAGGTCTTCTGTGTAGATATTTTCTGTGCCTCAGTGTCTTTTACAGCTAAAATGAGAAACCTCTGTAAGGCAAACTTAATGGGGAAAGACCTCCACCCTTTCTTTAGATTTTGCATGTGCATAATATAGAGTCAGAAGGGAAAAAAAAATCCTACCAAATATGCAGTGGAGGTAACCAATTCTATCTCAGTTCTGATCTAGGAAAATTATCCTGTATGACTTCTAAGACCAATGTAATGATTCTTTAAACTAAGTCGAAGATGATTTTTATGAATTAAGGAAAAAGGTCTTGCAAGGAATAATCAAAAGATTTAGGAGATAAGTGGACTGAAGAGATTTTGAGTAACTGAAAAATTAAATCACCTTTTAAAAGAGATGTAAGCAAACAAATTTTAATTGGGAAAACAGATATAACCTCTTGTTAACTTTGTGTTGCTTTAGAAAAATAACAAGAGTGAAAGTTTAAGGAAGCAGTACCATTTTGTATAATCACCTGACTTTATTCTTAAGTATTCCTGGGGGCCAGGGTTGCTTGTGGAATCTTATATAATTCCACATAAATAGGCATGATCTTTATATTGATGTAAAAGTTCACATTAACTTCAACTATGTGCGCTTTCTACATTTAGTTACAAACAGCATTCTAGAATTAAAAAAAAACTTTTGCTTTAAAATTTTCTTGTGTATTTATGGGGGTGTTAAAAAATGTTTCCTTTATATTGTTTTCTGGAAAATGTTGGTTAAGAACAAACATTGGCCTACCTTTTATTGTCAGTTTGCAGCTGGAGGACACAGATCCAGCTGAATTTGTTACCATACAAGTATAAAGTCCACTGTCAGACGTTTCAGTCTTATGAATTTCTAAGAGGAATATTCCTTTGTCTTCAGAGAGTTTATATTTACTTCCTTGTGTAATAGTCTGTGAAATGCAAATGATTTTAATTATTAAATGTCACTTAATTTCTCTTTTTGAGTGGGGGTGAGGGGAGAGATTAGTGTTTTAAAAGAAAAAGGAACAGTTTAAGAACTGGTTACCTTTCCATCCTTTGTCCAGGTGACAGTTGGCTGAGGTTCTCCAGTGACTTTAACTGTAAATTTAGCAATGCTGTCTGAAGAAACTGTTGTATCCTGTAGCCCAGTAACAATTACTGGTTTTGAGGAAATTGGTTCAGGAGCTTTTGGCTCAGTTTTCTTGGTTTCTGTTGACTCAGTAGTTTTCTGAGCTGATTTCTTGGTTTCTGCTGACTCAGCAGTTTTCTGAGCTGATTTCTTGGTTTCTGATATACTTGATACCTGCTCATGGATACTCTTAAAAGCCTGTCCCATAAACTGGAAGCTAGTTTTGGAAGTTCCACCTTCCCCAGAAATCTCACAAACATATTCTCCACAGTCAGATTCAGTGAGATTATGGATTTTGAGTTCATAGGTACCATCTGCTGAATAATGAAACTGGAAATGCCCATTTTCCTTCAGTTTCTTGCCGTCTTTGTACCAGGTGACCTCTTTTGCACTTAATACACTACTTTCAACTGCACAGGTAAGCTTTGCAATATCTTTAGAAGCTTCTGCTTTCAGGAATCGAGTTATCTTTGGTGGGGCAGAGACTGGCAGCTGCTGAACTTTCTCTGTTGGTGTAGGCTTTGTCTCTGTGGGTGACACAGCTTTTGGATGAGAAGTCACGGGTTCTGGAGATTTCACTCGTTTGGGAGACTTCACTGCTTCTGGAGATTTTACCCGAGGCTCTGGGGATTTGACCCTGGGTGGGGATGTCACAGCCTTTTCTGTAACCCTGGCTTTCTGAACGGTCAGGGTAAACTGTGCTTCCTGCTTCCCCTCACTGTTCTCTACCAGCACGCTATAGTTGCCCTCATCAGATGCCTGCACTGAAGAGATCTCAAAGGTTGATTTGTACTTTGCAGTGGTCACTTGGTGGCGAGCAGAAGTACTTATCACTTGCCCTCCACGCAGCCAGGTCACAGTTGGTACCGGCTCACCATCTGTATCACAAGAAAACCTGGCAGACTCGCCTTCGTAGACAGTTAAGGACCGTGGCTTTGTTAGAATTCTCGCTGCCAATGTCGTCTTGATCTTTCTGGTTGTGGATTTTTCTTCCAGTGACTTTTCTTCTAATGCAGTGCTTTTCATTTCTGCAGAAGCATAGTGTTCATAGGATGAGAGACTTTCCCTTGTCTCTGTCATCTGTGACTTCACTTCCCTGACCGAAGAAGAAGCTTCCATCTCAGATGTTTTCTTAAATGATGAAACTGCATATGCCTCTGTTCTTGTCAGCTCAGGGAAAACTGATCTGGGGACCTCTTCATCTCTGCGCTGGGATGCATAAGTGGTATAAGCTCCTCCTGTTACGTCCAAGGTCGCATAGTCAGAAGCTTCTCCTTTGTAGTTGGTGCATACAGCACGGTAGGTTCCACTGTCATCAATGTGGCAGTCCAGAATCTCCAGCGTCAGGACACCACTTGTGTTGGTGTAATGAATCTTACTGCTCTCTTGGAGCTCCACACCGTTGTGGTACCATTTAACCTCAGCAGTTGGCTTAGACTGAACGTTCAAGATGAAGCGAGTGTTTTGGCCACATGGCACCCTATGGGAGCGCATTCTCAGTGTGATCCGAGGGGCGTGGTCCAACGTGAAAGGCTGCTGACTCAGGACTTCATACTTCCTCTCTGATGTCTTTTGAGTCTTTAAAGCAGCTTTCATGGACTCATATCTGGAAAAGATATCAAATCTTGCAGATCTCTCAAATCTTGAGAGCGATCTCTCACTAGACACAGGGCTGGGGGAACGTGGGCGGGTTCTCTCTGGAGTAGGGGACCTTCTTTCTAAGTCCTCTTCATAGTCCTCAGCTGGCGGTGGACGTGATCGGATCAACTCGGACACTGGCCTCATTAGCTCAATGTAAGTTGGCGACAGGGAGCGCCGCCGTCTCAGGAGCCTGGAGGCGGATGAGGATGATTCTCTCTGAGCACGTCTTGAGATTTCGTATTCTTCCTCAATTTCTGTTATTTCGGTTACTTCTCTCTGTCGTCTTGATTTCTTTTTAGACTTTTCTTCCTTGGACAGGTGGTCAAGCTCACTCTTGTACTCTGAGAGGCGCTGGGTGGTGGTGACCGGCCGCAGCAGCTCTTCATCCTCCCTCTCGGCCATGATCCTCTGCCGCTGCTTGGGCTGTCGGTAGGAGGCGCGGGCGTGCCGCTCCCGCAGCTCCGCGTAGCTCGTGCTCGTGTCAGCTCTGGCAGGGATGTGATAGGTCGAATACCTGAAGTCTTTTCTTGTTTCCTCCACCTGGACGTGAGCTTGTGGAGAAGAGTAACGGAGGCTAGAAAGCTCAAAGCGTGGCGGGCTCCGGCTCGGGGGTGAAGCGGAGAAACCCAACTCAAGCTCCTCCTCGAGCCGCAGCCGCTCCTCCTCTGTCCTTTTCATTGCCAGGTAGTCATCAATGGGCAGGAGCAACTCTTCATCGGACATGTCCCCCAGAGAGCGTCTCCTGCGCCTGTAATAAAAGCCATAGTCAGGAGAGGGCGTCCGCCGGCGGGCTGGCCTCACCATCTCCAGGTCATCCTGGGACAGCTTGGGAATCCTCCACTTTGGTCTGTATTGGTCCGTAATGCGCGGAAGAGGCATCACATAGAACTGTTCCCATCTGGAAAGGCGGATGCGCTTGGGTCTCTTCTGTACCATTCTGTCCAGTTTCCCAGGCATTTCATACTGATCACGGATCTTTTTATACCACTTCATGTCAGACATGGGCACGAACTGCTTGATGCGTTGGTCTTCCTCTACCGTCGTCTGTTTGTACTTGCGAGGCTCTGGTACTTCGTAAGGCATGCGGAGTTTTCTCTCCTCCTTCTTTTCTTCTGTCTCAAGTCGGAATTCCCCTTTTACGGTCTTGGTGCTCACCGCTGGTTTGTAAAGGATGGCCGCTTCTCGCAGAGCCTCTTGGGCTACCTGTGTCAGTGGCACACTTTCAGTTCCAGAAAGAATTTCAGCCATTCTTAGTGTCTTGTCAATCTGTTTTTGTACGTGTCGTTCCCGTTCCTCCTTACTCTGGAACTCCTGTTTGACGTATCTCAGGCGATCCACTTGTAAGTGAGCCTGGCAGCTGGTGGACCCAGCTGTGTTTGTGGCTGTGACTCTATAGTAACCTGTGTCTTCAGGCAAAGTGTCCCTGATGTGCAAAGCATAATAATCTAAGCCTTCATGAACAATTTCAATGTGAGGCCCAAGGGACAGTGGCTGACCATCTTTCTCCCATTTTAATGTTGGTGGGGGAATGCCTGACACTCGGATCTCAAAGCAGACACTTTGGCCTTCTTGGCATTCTGCGTTGGCCAGTAGCCGTTTGAACATGGGTCTTAGGGTAGTATCTGTTGGAGGTGGGTGTAGGGTTACCGTTAGCTTTGCTTTACAGCTGTCTTCACCATATTTGTTCCTTGCCACAACTGTATACTCGGCATCATCGTCTGTAGTGACACTGTTGATTGTTAATTGGTAAAGACCCTTGTCAGACTCAAATGTGTACTTCTTGTCATCATCGCCTGGTTTGATCTTCTGACCTGATTTATACCATGTTACACGAGGCTCTGGGTGGACAGTTATAGTTACTCCAAACCGGACATTTTCACCCACATAAGCCGTCTTGTTATAGAGAGGCAGGGTAAATTCTGGTGGCCTCTCCAGGAGTCTCATGGTGTCTGTTCTGCGCTTAATTTTCTTCATGGTTCTACGGCAGTAATAGTCATAAACTTCTCTCACACCTTTAACAAACAGCTCTGCATAAGAACTGTCTTCACCGTAGTCATTGACGACTTTACATCTGTAGGTACCATCATCGAACTTGGTAATGTCTTTGACAAACATGGTAGCCACTCCATCTTCATAGGTGATTTCATATTTCTCACTGTTCTCCAGCTGTCTGACACCAAAATACCAGGTCACTTGGGTAGACTGATCATAATTTTCAATTTTGCATACATATTTGACATGTCCTCCTTCTTCACCAACTGCATGCATTATCTGCCCAGAAACCGGACCTATTTCGATGGATGCTACTTTAACTTTAGCAACACTCACTCCCCGCTGAGATCGGATTGCACCACCGCAGGAGATTCTGGCTGCTGACACAACCATGTTGAGGTCTTTCTTGATCAGGGTGTGGTAGTAGCGCCGGTGTTTTAATGTTCTGATGACTTTAGTACTGACTCTGTCTATCTTCTGCTTCAGCCACGGATGTTGGAGTGCCTCAGTTGCTGTCATGCGAGATTTTCTCTCTTTCACTAATAGCCGGTCAACAAAATCCATGGCTTCAAGGCTAATTTCTTTAAATGCTTCTTCATCGAAAGTATATTCGGCATTCATGATATTCTCAATTATCTGTTGGTTAGTTTCAGCCAGGAATGGGTTGGTACCACCCAGCAACACATATACCAGTGTCCCAAGTGACCACATGTCTGTGGCTGTGCTGACAACATCATGGTGGTGAACTTCTGGTGCATAATATTCAGGGGCAGTGAACAGAAGCCTGAAGTTGTCCCCTGGCTTCAACTGACGAGCTTGACCAAATTCTATGATTTTAATGATGGAGCTCCTTCTTGTTTGATAAATGATGTTTTCTGGTCTAATGTCAAAGTGTCCAATATTTTGACTGTGTAAGAACTCCAGTGCTTCACAGACTTGGCGAACATAACTTACAATTTCTCTTTCATTGAGTTCAAAAGCACTTGTGTTAATGCGTTCAAATATGTCAAGTCCTGATATGAACTCAAAGATCATAACTAATTCTTCCATGCTTTCAAATGATTCATGGAGGTATAAGATATTTCTGTGCCTAGCAATGTTTAGGATGGAAATCTCTTTCTTTACCAAAACTTGATCAGTTCCTTTGACTTTAACAAATTTGGCCATGAATGTTTTCTTTGAGGAAGTTTCAACACAACGGTGGACAATTCCAAACTCGCCACGTCCAAGATCTTCAGCAATCATATATCTCTCATAGAGTTCCTTGGTTTTGGAGTGGGATGCTTTAGTCATGGAAACTTCCCTGGTTTCATCTACCTCTTCATCATAATTCATAGCTCTGGTCTTATCTTCTTTTGTTATGGTTGGTTCTGAAGGCTCAGAAGGCTTGCTCAGGCCAAACTTATTTTCGGCTATTACCCGGAACTGGTAACTTGTCTTTCCAAATAAGTTGATCACTGTATAACGTGTTTCTCGGGCCTGTCCTACCCGGAGCCACCTTTCTGCAGTAGTTGCACATTTTTCAATAATATAGTTGGTGATTTTGCTGCCACCATCAGAAGCTGGCTCTGTCCATGTTAAGTTGACAGAATCTCGTGAGACATCACTGACTTTTACTCCTCTGGGTGGGTCAGGAACATCAGCCACATCCAGTTCAACTGTCTTTTGATCAATTCCGAATCTGTTTTTAGCACAGACCACATAGAAACCAGCATCTTTTCTCTCCACTCCATTGGGGAAAACAAGCGATGTGAAGGATCTTGTGACAATAACTTGGTAGTGGCCATTATTGTCAATGAGATCTTGTCCTTTCTGCCAGGTGATCACAGGGTCTGGTTTGCCACTGAAGGGGATCTTAATGCTGACCACCTCGCCTCGGAGGGCATGAACTGCTCCCATGCCTTCAAGCGTTTTAGGCAAGTGGATCTTAGCTGGAACTGTATCAGAATAAAAGAAGAAAAGAATATGATGTAGCAACACCTTGCACTATCTAATTAAATGTAACACCACCCCCCCGCTCCAAATTAATGGTAGGTCATCAAACATCAAACTGACATTTACTGATTTGTGTTTACCTTCCACTTCCAAGGAGGCTGTGCCAGACACAGATCCACCTTGGTTGGTAGCTCTGACTTGGTAAACGGTGGCATCGTCATCTGTGACACTTGCAATGATGAGCTGGTGGTAACCACCCTTAAATTCTTGAATCCTATACTTTAATCCATCTGCAATGATTTCTTTGCCTTGCCTGTACCATTTTACAATAGGTTTTGGATGACCAGTCACTTTGCAGACCAAAGTAGCATTGCTCTGATATCTCACATTTAGATTTCTCAGTTCCTCTTTAAAGTGTGGTGCCTGAATTGGGACATCAGATTTGGGAGTAACAGGTTCTGATATTTCACTCCATTCACTTTCCCCACCTAGGTTTTCACACTTCACACGGAACTCATATTCAAGACCTTCAATAAGGTTTTGCACTGAAAAGACCGTTTCTCGAATTTCTTCTGTTGTCACAGCAATCCATTTATTCTGCTTCTTCTCACGCTTTTCAAGGTAGTAATTTCTTATCTTTGCACCTCCATCACTGGCAGGTGGCTTCCATGCCACAACACAAGAATCTTTTGTGACAGCAGTGATAGTTGGTTTGCCAGGAGCGCTTGGCTTTTCTATTAGAAAATAAAAAATTTGAGTCATGAAGTGAAACAGACATCTTCATTAAAAACTTCTTTTAAAAACAGAATGATTCCAAATTCTATTTAAAATAGCTCTTTCAGACAAATGAAACTGGTTACCTATGCTAAGAAATGTGTCAAAAAATGAAACTCCCCTATAAAGAAGGAGTTAGGGTACATACTTCCCCTTTTAGATCTGCAAACATTCACTTAAAGTAAGAGGAAAAGGTGTTCTAGTTTATCTGAATCTTTGCTATTTCCTTTCAAAATTTATTTCTGTTCAGAAGAGTTTTGTGTACAGATAGGGTTTTATAGCATATAAGATAAGAAATAGAAAAGAGGATTCAGGTTGTACTCACCAAACGGACTCTTAATGATCACAACTGAGGGAACCTCCAGGGGATCACTGATGCCAAAGGTGTTCTGAGCTGAGACCCGGAAGTAATAGCCAGCATTTTCTGTAAGGTTCACAATTCTGCAGGTTGTCACTGAGATGGCTGAAGACACCAATTGCCATTCAGCCCCTTCCTTGGCCTCACACTTCTCCACCACATAATTGGTGATCCAGGAGCCGCCATCATCAGCTGGGGGTTTCCAGCTGATGACCACAGAGTTCTTTAATAGAGCTTCAATCACAATTGGTCCTGTAGGTTTGTCTGGTTTATCTGTTGGGAGAAAATGTAATTGTAGTGATTGTCATAGTGTGTTTTCCAAGATTTTTTTTAAACAGAAAATCACCATAAGCAAAAACAAAATACCTTGTATTTCTACATCAAGAATGGCATCAACTGTTCCAAAAGCATTGCTGAGCTGAACTTTATATTTCCCAGCATGAGTCTTTCGCTGGACATTCTTCATGACCAGATGAGTATAGTGCTCAGTGTTTTCAATAGTAATGTTTTCTGAGTTTTGCAAAAGTTTCTGCCCATGGAACCAAGTCATGGCAGGTACTGGGCGACCAATGTACATGACGTGAAGTCGAAGTGTAGAACCCACAGCACCATAATATTTCTCTTTCAGTGGATAACCAGGATGGAACTGTGGTGCTGCTTGCAGGAGAAGCTTACTACTGGTTTCTGCTTCTCCAACTTCATTGGTAGCTATGCAGGTATACACGCCTTCATCTTCTTGTTCTTCTGTCATCACTGTCAGAGTATGTGTGCGTCCATCTGAAGACATTTTATATTTCCGGCTTTGTATGAGCTCCTTACCAAATCGGTACCATTTGATGTCAGGAAGAGGCCTTCCGACAATCTGGCATGAGAGTTGAGCAGCTTCACCCAGTTTGGTGGTAACATCTTTCATTTCTTGGCGTACTCCTGGGGCCTCTCCAGCTGAAGGAGATGAACCGTAATGTTAATGCATTACTACTAAATCTATAATCCTTTGTCCTTGTATATCAGGAATGAATATATCCTACTGGTAATACTATTATGTTAAGAGGTACATATAACTTTAATTCTTACAGATTCTTTGAAGTCGTTTTTCTAAAGTCATGTGGAAATGAATGAATTAAGCACATCATCATATTGTTTTGTAGACTGACTTTTTTATGTTTGGGAAGACATTAAACAATGTAATAAAAGGTCTTGGGGAAATATGAGTTCTCTCTATAAACCTTTAGTATTCCTGCTCCTTGAAGTTGGGTACATTTGTTAACCTGTTGAATCTTGCTAGGAGGTATAAAAAAACCCATTGCATTAGAGATAGAAATTGTTCCAGGAATATGCTTTAGTTCATGCATCTAACATCTCCTGCTGGCACTATGTGTCTGGAATGGCTTCCTATATATCTTATTATCTGTTCCCTGTGTGTCCATATGCCCTAGCAAGTGATTTATTTCCAAATACTTGTTCTCCAGTAACTCTTGATGGAATTCTACTTAGTAGAGAAGAATAGTTAGTCTTAATATGTTGTTTAGTTTGTAAATTATAGGCAGAGAACTCAAGGCTACTTACATGTTAGTTTAGTCTTTATAGACATAGCTGTTCTTCGAGGTCTGCTAAGCCCAGTCTCATTTTCAGCAAAAACCCTGAATTCATATTCAGTAGCTTCCAGCAACCCCCCTATTGTGAATTGCTTGTCCTTGATACGATCCTTATTGCTCTTCTTCCAAGCACTGTCTCCAGACTGTCTATATTCAACCCAGTATCCAAGAATTTCTTTGCCACCATCACATTCAGGTTTCTCCCACTGTAGGGTGACACTGTCTTTGGATATTGAAAGAATCTCAAGTTCTCCTGGTTGGCTTGGTTTATCTGGAATATTTTAAGATAATTGAAAAGAGAATTAGATTTACAGGTGAAATAAGAGAAAAAGACTAAAACTGGCTTGCTTCTTTGATTTTTAGTCCCTCTGGAGGCTTTCTCCTTACCAAATGGATCTTTACAGACAACTGGTTCAGAAGCAGGGCTGGTCTCACTTAGGCCAACATCATTCTGTGCAATGATGCGGAACTGATACTCAGCATCAGGAACAAGCCCAGTGACAGTGTACATTGTGGTGGTTATCTGAGTCTTGTTGTGTCTGACCCACTTGTCAGTTGATGTTTCCTTGCGTTCAATGTAGTAGCCTGTGACTCGAGAGCCACCATCATCTTTAGGTCGGGACCAGGACAAGCTCACAGAACTCTTGGTCACATCAAGCACTTCTGGAGGATTGCTTGGTGGTTCTGGTGGATCTATAAATAAAGTGGAAAACCCATACCTGTCAGAGACAGTCCCAAATCTTGGAAACTGATTGCTTTCATTTAAAAACAAGAATACTGAAATTTTTTTTGCAATTTTGTGGTTGAAAGAGTACTTACTCAGTGGTGTTTTTGGTATGACTGGTTCCTCAGATTTCAAGGGTTTGCTTATGCCAAATTGGTTTTCTGCTGAAACACGGAAATGGTATTCCACATTTTCTTTGAGGCCTTTTACTACCAGAGATGTACCCCGGACTCTGGAATCAATGGTATACCAGGCGGCTTTAGGCACTTCTCTTCTCTCAAGGATGTAGCCTAAGATGTCAGCACCACCATCATCAGCAGGAGGTCTCCAACTGACCCTTACAGAGCGGGCTTGTATGTCATCATATTCAAGTGGCCCTTCTGGAGTGTTGGGACTTCCTATCACCCTGACCTTGATGTAAACAGTCTTCTTGCCACATTTGTTTTCCAGAACCAAGTCATAAGTTCCAGAATCTTCCCTGTCTGCTTCCTTGATCACAAGCTCAGTGTGTGTTTCGGATGTTGCAATCATGGCACGCTTACTAACATCCTGGCCTTCCTTGGTCCATTTACATATTGGGAATGGTTTTCCTTTGATTGGTATGGTAAGTCTGATGACTCCACCTTGTCTTACAAAGACACCTTCCTGGTATCTTTCATCAAGTTCATAGTCAGGATATTCTGGGGAAAAAGGTAAGGTTACAATTTAGTTTTTTTTTTTTTTAATGTGGAGGAGTAAGCAATAAGTCTTAAGGTAGATATGGCAGAAAGTAAATGATGATGTGTCTTACCAAGCATCTCCGTAACTTTGACAGTTCCTGGTACCTCAGCAGGCTCTCCAGGTCCACCAGCATTACAAGCAAGGACACGGAATCTGTATTCAGCGCCCTGAGGTAGGTGTGTTAGAGTATATTCCCGAATCTTGGTTGGGGTGGTATTACATTTGGTCCATTCATGTTGATCTACTTTTTGCATTTCAATCAAGTAGCCTGTGACCTTAGATCCTCCTTCATCTTCTGGAACACTCCAAGCTAGGGAGACTGACGTTCTTGTTGTATCAGTTACTCTTGGATTTTGTGGCTTTCCTGGTGGAGCTGGGAAGAAAATATACTTGTTAAAATTGCTTCAAAGTTGAAAATTAACTGTGCGGTGCTGGGGATTGAACCCAGAACCTTGTGCTTGCAAGGCAAGCACTCTACCAACTGAGCTATCTCCCCAGCTCACACTGAGAGTTTTTGATGTATGGATTTTAGCATTAGACTACTTTTTGTTTTCTAAATTTTTGTATTCTATTTCCTATAGTTTGATTATGGTGGTGATTCCATAACAGCACATTTTTCAGAACTCATAGAACTACATACTTCAGAAAGATTAATTTTACTACATATAAATTATATTTCAATAAGCTTGACTCATAAGATGTTATTTACCAATTGGATCCATGGCAACAATGGGTTTGGAAGGACGACTCGGTTTTCCAGTCCCTCTTGCATTAATGGCTGTGACACGGTGTTCATATTCTAAGCCTTCAATAAGGCCAGTGGAGCGGTACCGTGTCATCGTCACTGGTACTTTATTTACACGGACCCACCGATCTGCTCTCACTTCTTTGCGTTCCACAATATATCCAGTCACTTGGGAGCCGCCATCATCTTCAGGTGGATACCAAGTAAGTGTCATGCCATCACGGGAGACATCAAATACCTGTAATGTTTCAGGGGGTCCAGGAATGCCTGCAGCAAGACAGAGGTAAACATAATGTGGCATTGAGAATAAATTAAAGATGCATTTTTTATTCATGTTAACTTTTTTTTTTTTTTTTGATGAATGTACTGTATATATTCCCCCCCCCCCCCGCCACTGGGATGGTTAATTTTTTTTAAAATTATTATTATTGTATACAAATGGGTCATGTTAACTTTTAGTATTTTAAATGGCATATTAGACACTTGTGAATATTTTACCAATGCTTTCACTTTTGTACTTTTTTCTATTCCTTATTTTCTTTAATTTATAAATATTTATGCATGTACTTTATTTTTTCTTACTATAACAGACAGCTTGTCTGTCCTACTTTCTTCCCTCCCATCTTACTTCTCTTCCTCCATTTCTTCCTTCTTTCCCTCCTTCTCTCCTGATTCCCTTCTTCTCTTTCAAAAGAATGAGGACTTTAAAAAAAATCTTAAGTTGAAAACTTTCAAGGAAAGGAGGTTTTAGAAACTTTAGATCCTGGAGTTAATTTCTTTTTTTTTTTTTTTTTTTTGTGGTGCTGGGGATTGAACCCAGGGCCTTGTGCATGTGAGGCAAGCACTCAGCCAACTGAGCTATATTCCCAGCTAGTTTTCATCACATCAGGGCAGAAACCAATTCTTTTTTGTTAACATTCATAATCAGAGGCAGGGAGAGCAACAGAGGGGTGCAAGGACTTACTGATGCTGCTGCGACACTCAATGACCTCAGACTGCAAGTAAGAGCCAATCCCGAAGCGGTTTGTTGCAGCCACACGGAACACATACTCATTTCCTTCAGTGAGTCTGGTAAACTTAAATGTTGGTCTAGTCACTGATTCAGAAACTGGCAGCCATCCTGGACGATGAGCATCACGTTGTTCTACAACATAGCCACTCAATGGAGCACCACCATCCAGTTCAGGGGCTTCCCAGGAAATGGTAACTGATGTAGCGTCAATTTCGTCAATTTTGATGGGTCCAGTCGGTGGACCAGGCTTGTCTAAAAAGAAGAATAAATCCAGGAAATTAGTTTTCACTTCAAATCAAAACTGGGTGACCAAACATGAGCAACTTTCTTGTGTCTTTGTCACACATTCTTACCAAGAATGATAACTTTAATGGTCTCTGAAGTAGTTCCAGTAACATTCTTTAATTCAAGTGTATATTCTCCTGTATCTCTTATAGTGGTTTCACGGATGGTTAATTTAGTTATTTTAGTGTGAGTTTCAACTGTGACACGCTCTGATTCTCTCAGTTTAGAACCAGCAAAGAACCAGGAAGCAGTAGGAGGTGGACGTCCAGCAATAGGAATCACCAGCTCTATAGGTCTGCCAGCTGGGACATGGATGGTCTTTTGAGGCATTGTAGAAAGATCAATTGTTGGCAACACTATGAGAAAGAAATCAGGCATTTAGTTTTAAGCATTATTTCTAACAATAAAGTGTAATGAACTCTGAATATTTTCATTTTACTTTACTATTGTTATTTTTTGGCTATTCAGTACATACCTCTGAGATCTTGTACAGTCACAGCTGTGACGATCTCTCTTGGTTCTGACACGCCTTTCTCATTTTGTGCCCTTACTCTGAATAGATATTGTTCACCTTCATTTAAGGAAATAACAGTATGCTCTAGCACTGTGGGCTTTAGGGTGACAACCTTCATCCATCTCTCTGTGCCTGCTTTGCAGGCCTCAAGAACATATCCAGTGAGTCGGCTACCACCATCATAGAGTGGTTTTTCCCAGGCGAGGGTGACAGTGGATTTGGTGACATCAACCACCTCTAGCTTTGTAGGCACCAATGGCACTTCTGAGACTAAGACTGCATCAGATGTTTCACAAGGTTCTCCAATACCATAAATATTTTCTGGTAGAACTCTGAAATAGTACATGGTTCCTTCTACAAGTCCAGAAACCCGGTAAAGTGTCTTGCTGCACTTGGTAGTGACTGTTTTGAATGCTCTCATGGCAGCTTCACGTTTCTCAATGATATAGTTGTTGACTGGAGCACCACCATCAATTGTGGGAATTTCCCAAGTAATAGTCACAGAGTCTCTCGAAACTTCCTTAACTTTCACTGAAGGACAGGGACCAGGAGTATCTAAAAATAGAATGAAAGATCCATATTTCCTCTTTGCCTGATTGGTTGATAGATTTGGGGTTGGGACAGGAGAATATAATCTACATAGGTCTTCTCTAAAGAAGTGATCAATCACAGGTCAAGGGACCTTTTCAGAGAATCTACTTCTAAGAATACTTACCATATATTTTAACAAGGACTGTTGCTGATTTCTTGCCAGATTGATTTTCTGCTTCAATTGTGTATTTTCCAGCATCATATCGATTAACTTTGTCCACAATGAGTAAAGAATAACTCTCAGTGTTGTCAATAATTGCCCGGTTTGCAAGGTCAATGCCCTTTTTGCTCCATGTGATAACGGGAGGTGGTCTTCCAGACACAGACACCATCAGGCGCAACGTGGCCCCAGCCCTGAGGGTCACAGTCTTCTTTAGATCATCTGCAAGCTCAAGATCTGGTATTTCTGGAAAATAAACATCAAAATTTAATTAATTCACGAAGAGGTCAGATGAGAAATTAATTCACTTAAGTTTTGATTATAAATACCTAGTCTTTCCACAGGCTCAATTTCAGCAATTGTCTCGCTGTATTCACTCATACCCTTCACGTTCACAGCTGCAACTCGGAAGGAATATTTCTGGCCCATTTTAAGGTCTGGCACAGTGAATTCAGTATTTCTTATTGTGGCATTGGTATGCACTCGGTACCACTGATCAGTGTCCTTCTCTTGCATTTCAAGGACATATCCAATGATGTCAGCACCACCGTCGTACATGGGCTTGGTCCATGCCAAACTAATGCTGCGCTTGGTGGTATCCACAATTCTTGGAGCAGAAGGTGGTCCAGGGGTATCTGTGGAATTTAAAATTGGGATGTAGGTATTACACAAATAAGGAAACTTTTGAGAATTGTAATTTTGGTTTTCTAGATTCACAAAGGCATTATTGCTCTGTGTCCACACTCAGAAAGACCAGCTTTGTAACTGGGCTCTTCTGATATTACAGCACAGCTGTATATGTTACATAATCACTGTTATTATTTTAATAATCAGATTGCTTTAGGAAGTTAGATGTTTCTTCCCTACTACTTCAGCTAACTGTGTGTATTCTCTTTTAGCTAAGCCCACTGTTTAACCCATTTGTGGGGACTTATTTTAGTTGCTTATCTTTCAGTGCGTTTATATCATTATATCACTTCTGTTTCTAATGAACACAGAATCTGTTTCCTCATCCCTCCATTTGGTACTAATGAATTATTCCTTTTAGCTATGGGACTCAAACCCTGTAAAAGGATTTGTCTCTTAGTTTTGAAGCTCCTATAACAATTATTTTATTAGTAACTTATTAAATATTAGACACTTTTTGCTCCTACTGAGCCTTTTCTCAAAAGGGACTTTACTTTTTTTTTCAGTAGTTACCAGTATAATGCATTCTTAGGAAGAGTTACAAAATATGTTTTTCATATTGATAGCAGACTAATTTGTTTTTTCATAAATTAGGAAGATACTGCAATAATTTTCAGCAACATTAATGCTAACTTGCCAACAGAAGAGGGTTCTCTGACTAGTCTGTATCTAATATTACCCTAACAAGCATATTCTTTTTTAGACATATACATTTTGTAAATTTTATAAACTCTTTGAAATGACATGTTAAAAAATTATTTGTCAGTGGTTTTGATAGGTATTAGATTCATATATGATTCTTAGAACTCACATGATGGTTCTCTGCATGTAATGAAGTTGGAAGCTTCGCTAGGTTCACTGTTCCCAGCAGCATTCACTGCGGTCACTCGGAACTGGTAGTCACAACCTTCCATCAGGCTGGTCACCTTCAGCCTGGTGTCATACACCACATAGTCTTTGTTGACACGTGTCCAGCGCAGGCTCTTTTTCTCACGTTTGTCTACTAGGTAGTTACTGATCTCATTGCCACCATCGGATTCGGGTTTTGTCCACTGGATAATGATATGCTCTTTGCCAGCCCCGACTTCTTCAGGTATGCCAGGTTGTGATGGAATAGCTGTGTGTATAGTATGGAAATAAGGATGACGATCAGAATTGAAGACAATCACTATGAACATGAATGCCCTTCTCCCCTCTCCCTGATTCCATCATGTTTTGGTCACCAAAGCGTTTAAAAGTGTTAATACTCACTGAATGAGTTTCTGGCTACGATGGGCTCTGATTCAGCGGGCACACCAGGGCCATATTTGTTTACTGCCCTCACTCGGAATGTGTACTCGTTGTTCTTGATGAGTCTGGTAACTACATAGGACAGAGTTGGGCATTCGCCTTCGACAATCACCCAGTTGAGCCTGCTGGTCTCACGTCTTTCTACAATGTAGTGAGTTATTTCTGCTCCTCCATCTTCCTGAGGAAGGCTCCAGGCTAAAGTGCACTTCTCCTCGGTTATTCTGCTGACGGTGAGATTTCCACAAGGGCCAGGGGAATCTGAAACAGATGCATGGTAAGCCATGCTGAGGACCATTCTTTCCACTCACGTGAAAATGCTTTAGCAGCCCAAGAACATGTGCCATGCTTACCAAGTACTTTGACCATGACCGACACGGCCTTGGTCCCACTGGCATTCTTCACTGTTAAGGTGTATTTTCCACTGTCACTCCTGTCACAGAACTTGATCACAGCAGTGGCTCGTTTCCCAGTATACTGCATAGAGACTTTTTCACAGAGATCTAATTCCTTTTCTCCTTTGGTCCAGATAATTTTGGGTTCAGGTTTGCCACCAACTGCAGCATCAAGAACAAGATCTGAACCTGCTCTGATGGTAACCAGATCACCCTGTAATCTGGCATCCAGTTCGGCTTTGGGTGGAGCTGTTAATACACAAAATAGATGCAAATGAGTATGTGACAGTTTACTCTCACATAAATTGTGGTAATTTAAAGGAGAACTTTGACTATTTCTTACCATATTCATCTCGGCAAGTGACGGGTCCCGTGGATTCTGACCCTTTGCTAATTACGCCTGCTGCGTTCTTGGCCAACACACGGAATTCGTAAGTGTCTCCTTCACTGAGAGCAGTCACGGTGAAGAAGTTGTCAGACACAATGGTATAGTTGCACTTTAGCCAGCGGCCATCTCCAACCTCGCTGACTGGCTTACGCTCTATGATGTAGCCCACGACCTTGCTGCCTCCATCGTACACCGGGGCCGACCAAATCAGTGATACTGTTGATCGGGTGACATCTGTCACTTCTGGTCTACCTGGTGCATCTAGAAGAGATGAAAAATAAGGTGAAAAATATAACTGAGTTCTCTGAGTTTAGCAATAATAGTAAAAGACAAATGCACCCCTGATTTTTACTACATACCAACTGGGTTTTGGGCCATGATAGGTCTTGAAGCTTCACTGGCCTTGCTAACACCTGCAGCATTGAGTGCATAAGTTCTGAATTGGTATTCCAGTCCTTCGACTAAACCAGTCACTTTATAGTTGCACTCCAAACACGGCACTTTGTTTTCCTTCACCCAAAGAATGGTGTTACGTTCTTTCTTTTCAACCCAGTAGCCAATGATTTTACTGCCGCCATCATGGTAGGGTTCTTCCCAGCGAATAGACATGGCATTGGCAGACACATAGTACACTTCAGGTCTGGTAGGAGCACTTGGTGGGACTGAATATAAACAAAGGCATCAAACGTGAATACAGTTTTACAAAATTCAGTGGAAATACTTAATAAATGAGACTTTGAAATATGATTTTAATTTTTCTTACCAAATGGATGCTCAGCAACTATTGGTGCTGATTCTAGAGGTTTGCTGACACCAAATCTGTTCTCTGAACTGACACGGAAGCAATATTCCATGTATTTTGTGAGGTGAGTGACTTTAATCTGAGTACGCTTGACACTGGAATTGATGAGTTGCCAAGCTGTTGTACCTGACTCACGCTTTTCAACTATGTAATTAGTAATTTCGGTGCCTCCATCATCTTTAGGTTCAGCCCATGACAGGACACATGATTCAGCTGAGACAGAAGAGACCTTGATGGGGCCAGTCACTGGACCTGGCCTTCCAATGACCACAACTGTGATAGTAAATGTTTTAACACCAGCCGTATTTTCCAGGGTCAAGAAGTATCTGCCAGAGTCACCTCTCATGCTGTCCTTTACAGTCAGGGTGGTCCTGTCTTTTGTTGTTGTGATACTCACTCGGTCTGTCTCCTTAAGTCTCATTTCTTCCAGTTTCCATGTTACTTTGGGGGCGGGACGACCACTGATTGGCACATCGATAGTAAATGTGCTTCCTGCTTTGCAAGTTATGAGCTGATTGGTAATTCCAGTGAGATCAGCAGTGGGCTCAATTTGAGGCTCCTTGATGATGACAGATGAGAAGGCTTCCCTGGGTTCACTATAGCCAGCATCATTCTTGGCCTTCACACGGAATTCATATTCAGTGTTCTCGACCAGGCGCTCAACTGTGAAAGTCAGCTGTTTGGTGTGACCAGCTTCAACCCAGAAGTCAGAACCTTTTTGTCTCATTTCGAGCAAATAGCCAGTGATTCGACTGCCTCCATCATGATCCGGTTTAAGCCAAGCTAAGACTGCAGAAGATTTGCTAGTGTCAACAACATCAAGTCTCCTAGGAGGAGCAGGCTGTTCTGTGGCCACGATTGGTTCGGGCATTTCATAGGGCTCACCAACACCATACTCGTTTTCTGCAGAAACGCGGAAATAGTATGGAACGCCTTCTGCCAGGTCACTGACCTTGAGGATCTGACGAGTACATTTTTCACTGATAACCTGCCAGCTGCGGCGACTCGCTTCTCGTTTCTCTACCACATAGTGATGGATTCGGGCACCACCATCAAGGAGAGGAGCATCCCACATCAGTGTGACAGATCCCCGGGTCACATCCTTGAAGGTAATTGGACCAGGTGGTCCTGGAGAGTCGAGCACCTTGACAGTGAATGTGATGGACTTGCTACCACTGTTGTTTTCCACAGTAAGGGTGTATTTCCCTGCATCATTTCTGTTGCAGTTTTCTACAGTGAGGGTGCTGAAGGAGTCTGTCGTGTGGATATCAGCCCGAATGCTAAGGTTAGAGTCCGGCTTGCTCCATACAGCTGTAGGCGTAGGTCTGCCCTGGAAGGCAATGAAGAGGCGAATACTGGCCCCAGCTCTAACGATGTGAGTTTGCTTGAAGTTTGCGTCAATGTCTAACTCTGGAGCTGATAATCGGTCAATGGCTTTAATTGTGCCAGTCACTTCGCAGCTGTCTCCTTTTCCAGCACCATTGATAGCACTGACCCGGAATTTGTATTCTTCACCTGCTTGTAGATCAGTGACTGTGTATCTTGTTTTCACGCAGGGCTCGGTGTTCACCTTGTGCCAGTCTCCCAAGTCAGCTTTGCACATTTCTATAATGTACCCAATAATTTCCATGCCACCATCAAAGACTGGTTTGGCCCATTCTAAGCTCACAGTTGTCTTCGATGTGTCTGTCACTTTGACCACGGCAGGAGGACCTGGTGGGTTAACAGGTTCTCTACATTTAATTAGCCTTGAGATATCACTTGCAGGTCCCACTCCTGCAGCATTTTCTGCCATGACATGGAATTCATATTCGTTGCCTTCTGTCAGACCAGTGACCTTGTATCTCGTCTCAGAGATGGGTCGTTTGCTGATCACTTTCACCCATCTTGTGCTTTTCTTTTCTCTCCTTTCAAGGATATAGTGTTGAATCTCATTGCCACCATCTGATTCTGGTCTTGCCCATGTCAGCGTAATGCTGTTGCCTGTTACATTGCTAGGTTCCGGAGTGCCAGGGGCATCGGGAACAGCTGCAAAAGACGGGGGAGAACTCAAGACAGTTAGATACATTTGCTTGGGAGGTTGATGTTATGACATAGTATCATTTAGTAAAAATGGAAACTTACTGTACTGTATTTGAGCAACCACTGGGTCAGAGTCAAGTGGTCTGCCAACACCAAACTTGTTAACCGCAGAAACACGGAATTGGTATTCATTGCCGTTTATTAATTTAATGGCAGTGTAACTGTGGGCTTCACATTTATCTTCAATTAATGCCCAAGCAAGTCTGCTCGTTTCCCTTTTTTCAATGATATAGTGGGTGACAGGAGCACAGCCGTCATTGAGTGGTGCGTCCCACCACAGGGTCATCTTCTCACCGGTAATATTGGTGAATCTTATGGGCCCAACTACTTTTCCTGGTGTATCTGTAAGAAAAAGTTTTAAGAGTTAGTTTCTTTTTCCTGTCAATTAAAATATAATTAGGCATATCCTTAATCCAAGTCTAAATGTTTGTAACACTAATTTTAAAATTACCTTGTACTTTCACTGTAATTTCTGCTTTTGTGGAACCAGATACATTTTTGGCTTCCACTGTATATACACCACGATGGTCCCGATTAGCATCTCTAACAAAGAGGCTGGTGGATCCAAGGACGTCGGTTATTTCCATATTCATCCTCTTTTCTATTTCGACTCCATCTTTGAACCAAGTTACTCGAGGTACTGGTCGTCCTTGTACCAAAGCTTTAATTCTAAGGCTCTCTCCAGACTTAATAATGAGACCATCGAAGTACTCAGGGCCAAACTCTACTGTTGGTGGAACTATAAAAGAAATAGACTGCGTATTAGTTTTGCTTCATAAAGACATACTTCCACACATTTTTCATTAGCACTGTTATCATAAAGCCTGGCAAGATAATGCCATCTGGGCTACCAAAGACTATTGTGAAAGTGGGACTGAAAATTACATTTAGACTATGTGGTTAAGTATTTGTCCATCATTAGAAACAAAACCTTTACAGGTCATTTACTTTCTGATAGGACTGCATGTTCAAACAAGTTCTTGCAAAAGGCCTTCAACTGTACCTAAAGCAAGGTGACGATTGTGTGGTTGGCTATATGTTGTTTTTTTAATAACTCCAGTACAGATGGACATCTCTTCTTGGGTCCTTTTTTACTTATTTTAAGTGGTTAAAGTTACAAAACTAGAAACTCATTCCCACTTGCATGAGTTTTACATGGGATGGAATGAAATAATAGACATTATAAAAGAATGGATTCAAGTTATGGTTTTTCTTCTCTTCATCTGAAAGGTAGAAAAGATCTAATTCATCCACATAACATCCTTGGATAATCTGTATGAAATGATGTTTCTGTTCTCCTTTTATAGACCAGGGGCCAAAAGTATTTTTTGAAAGTGCAAATGCTCTTAGTGACATTGAAAGTGTCATAAATGCTTACCATTTTCATCTCTTGTCATAATAATGCCAGAAGACTGTGAGGGTGGGCTTATGGTTCCAACAGCATTTCTTGCAATTATTCTGAACTCGTATCGATCTCCAGGACTAAGCCCTGTAACTGTGTACTGACATTCACTGACATCAGTGAAGTTGCATCTAACCCAGCGATCATTCCCTTGCCGTTTCTCAATGCTGTAGGCCACAATCTTACTGCCTCCATCACGCAGTGGTGGGTTCCATTTAAGTGTGATGGTTTCCCGGGTGACATCAATGTAGTCAGGAGTGCCAGGTGGGTCTGAAAAATCATAAGGAAGTTAAGTGCCTCATTATGTCTGTAACCAGCTCTTAATCAATAGAAGAAAAATAACATGAATAATTTCCCCAACACATTTTATTCATTAATTTCAATTTTCTGCTTCTCAGTCTTTAAAAAGAATTTTAAATTACTTTATTAGACTGATTTAAAATCATTCCTCTTGCTTTACCTCACCAGTTGGGTTGTCTAGTTACAAGAAGATAGAAGGAAGGTGATATGTGGAAGGAAAGCAGTGCTCGATTTTCTTGTACTAACACATTTGATTGCTTAAATATATTTGAATAATAGTTACTTACCCACTGGGGAAACAGCTAAGGTAAATTTGCTTGGGTCACTTGGTGAGCTTAGGCCAGCAGAATTTTCAGCGTATACGCGGAATTGGTAATCCAGGCCTTCTATTAGTCCGGTAGCTCTGTATTCTCTTCCAGATATTGGTGATGTGTTAACTCTTTGCCAGAGGATACTATTTCTTTCTTTCTTTTCAACATGAAATCCAGTAACTTCTGAACCGCCATCATAAACTGGTGCA
Source organism: Sciurus carolinensis (assembly GCF_902686445.1). Taxonomy (NCBI): domain Eukaryota; kingdom Metazoa; phylum Chordata; class Mammalia; order Rodentia; family Sciuridae; genus Sciurus; species Sciurus carolinensis. The sequence goes on from NC_062215.1 coordinate 127,252,517, forward strand.
TCCCAAGTTAGTGACATGCCATCAGAAGTCACATTGTATATAACTGGCTTTCCTGGGGGGCCAGGAATCCTGAACTGGTGTTTTGCCAAAATAATGTTTGAGACAAGTGGTTCACTGACTCCATATCTGTTTTCTGCTCTAACTCTAAACTGGTATTCAGCATCTTTGACCAGATTAGGAACTTTGAAAGTGGTCCTGGCAACACTTGAACATACCATCTTCCAGTTAGTTTGTGAAGCTTCCCGCTTCTCGATGCTGTAACAAGTAATTTCTCCTCCTCCATCATCTTCAGGTACATCCCATGATATTATGGCACTGTCAGCTTTGATTTCATCAAATCGAATGGGTCCTTTGGGCTTGGATGGTGGGCCGAGGGTGATGACCGTAATGGGGAAAGAATTTCTACACACCGCATTATCAAGAATAACTGTGTATTTTCCTCCATGTTCCTTCTTGACATTCTTAATATTCAAGGTAATTTTGTTTTCAGTTTTACTGAAGCGAACATACTCACTTTCTTTCAGTGGTAAACCATCTTTCAACCAACTGATAGATGGTTTGGGTTTTCCTTTATAAGGTAATTCAAGATGTACGTTATGCCCAATTCTCACTGCGATTTGTGCCCCAGGGATTTCTGACAGGTCGACTTCAGGTGTGATTACAAGTTCTTTTACTGTAAGTGGCCCAATAGTGACAGCATCACTCAGCCCTTTCTCATTTTTAGCAAACACCCTGAATTCCAGGACTGACTGTTCTTTAAGTTGGCCAATTTCAATTTCACATGTCTTGCTTATGCCGGCGTGTGACCATGATTGTTCGCCTTTACCTTTCCTTTCTACAACATAGTCTGTGATGACACTGCCACCATCGAAGTCAGGTTTGGTCCAGCTCAGGATAACAGATGTTTTTGTTGAATCTTTCATTGAGAGATCACGTATGGGTGCAGGTACTTCAGCAGCCTTCACTGGTTCTGTAGTTTCACAGGGTTCCCCAATTCCGATTTCATTTTCTGCAAGAACTCTAAAGAAGAATGGTATTTTCTCTGATAAATCTGTTACCTTAAAGGATGTACTGGCACATTTGTGCGACACAACAGACCATGTTCTCTTGGTGGCATCTCTCTTTTCAATGATGTAATTAATTATGGGAGATCCTCCATCAATGAGAGGAGGATCCCAGAGCAAAGTGACTGTGCCTAGAGAAACATGTTTAACCTGTAGTTTCTGGCAGGCGGCTGGTGTATCAAGCACCTTAACACTCACGGTTGAAGACTTGGGTTGACCAACCCCGTTTTCTATTGTCAGAACATATTTTCCTGTATCATTGCGAGTAACTTGAGGAATAGTGAGTAATGAAGATGAATCAGTATTTTGAATGTTGTATCTGGCATCACTGCCAAGATTCTTCTCATCTTTTCTCCAGGTGACAGTAGGTGGAGGTCTTCCTTTAAAGGGAATCAACACTTGGACATCCTCACCAGCTTTGGCTATAATAGAGGTTCTGAGAGCCACATCTAGGTCGATCTCTGGTTCCTCTGTAGACACAAAATGGACATATACAGTGAATTTTAAAAGCAAGAAAGTCAGTCTTTTCCTGGAAAATACTCTAATAAAACAATAAAAACACAATCACACCAGTTGTACATACCAAGTATATCTTTAGCTTGTACAGGCTCAGTCATTTTTATGGGTTCTCCTTGTCCAGCACAGTTTACTGCAGATACCTGGAAGTAGTAATTGACTCCAGGTTGCAGGTTAGACACTACATATTCTGTGGTTCTGACCTCTCCTCTGGTAGAGACAACAGTCCATTCTTCTTCCTCTCCTTGTCTCATCTCAACAACATATCCAGTGATAGCACTGCCCCCATCATAGACAGGTTTACTCCAGCCAAGAGTGATGGATGACTTAGTCGAATCTGCGATTCTTATCTTGGCGGGTGGGCCTGGAGGATCTGGAATGGCCATTCATAAAATGGTGATTACATAATCATATACAATTTAGCTATACAAAAGATGCTGTTGTTGCCTATATGAGCACTTACCAATAGGATCAGCAGCTTTGTAGAAGTCCGATGGTTCAGAAAATGGACCCAGACCAGCAGCATTTACAGCACAAACTCGGTATTGATAGTCACTGTTTTCTGTGAGTCCTGTCACCTTCTGTCTGGTGTCACGAATAGTCTCCTTTTGTACTTTAAACCAAGCTAGACTCTTCTTGTCTCGTTTTTCAAGGAAATAGCCACTTATTTCACTACCACCATCTGCAACTGGCCTGTTCCAGACAACGGTCATTGAATTCTTGGTGCTTTTTGTCACCTCTGGTATGCTTGGTGGTCCAGGTGTAACTATTTAGAAAGGAAAAGGCAAATGAGTTTAAAGGATCAACATTACTCATAAATTCTATCTTTTGATCTTTGAATCCTAAGAATACTAGTTTATTCTATTTTCTACCCTGTGAAAAGAATGACATTGAGGTATGATGTGATACGAAAGGAAATCATTTTAAGAAAAGCATTCATAAGCTAGAGAATAGTTTCTCTTTAAATTTCTCATGATTTTTAGTTTTCTTTTTTTTTTTTTTTTTTTTTTTTTGCGGTGCTGGGGATTGAACCCAGGGCCTCTGCTTGCAAGGCAAGCACTCTACAGACTGAGCTGTTTCCCCAGCCCTGATTTTTAGTTTTCTAATGAAATCTTATCTCACCAAATGCATTCTTGGCTACAACTGGATCAGATTCTAGTGGCTCGCCAATTCCATATTTATTCACAGCTCGAACCCGGAAGATGTATTCGTTTCCTTTGATAATTTTGGTGGTTGTGATGATGCACTCTTCCAAATTTTCAGCCACCATAGACCACACGACACGGCTTGTTTCACGCTTTTCTACAATGTAGTGAGTGATTTTGGCACCACCATCATCAGCTGGGGGCCGCCAGAGGAGTGTTATCTTTTCAGCAGTAACAGTCTTAAATTCAATTGGTCCACCTGGAGGTCCTGGTTTGTCTGCAAATGAAAGAACAAGACAATATGTAGTGCTTCTAAAAGTCTACTAATTTTAAATTACTACGCTTTAGGCAAACAAAATATGACATTAGCCTGTGTTGAGCACCTACCAAGGATCTGTACTCTGATGGTGGCTGAGGCTGAGCCCATGGCATTCCTTAGTTTTAATTCGTAGCTTCCACTATTAAGGCGGTTGGCATCTTTGATGAGTATAGATGCGAGATCAGTGGTATTTTCAACACACACCAGTGCATTGGTTTGTAATTCTTTATCATCTTTATACCACTCAATTGTGGGCTCAGGTTTGCCAGAAATGCCAGCCCTGAGCTTCACAGATGTACCTGCTCTGTATTTGACAACTTCTGTATATTCTAAAGGCAGGTCGATTACAGGTCCACCTGTAAGAATGACAAATAAGAAATATTTAAAATATCCTAAAGATGAAAGAAATAGCTGCAGCAACCTCAAAATAAAGTCCCTGGCCCTTAGTAAACTATATGTGTGTATACACACACACGCATATGCACACATACACACACACACACACACACACTTCTAATCCTAGTGTGTGTTATTTTAATAATATCCTATTATTTTAAACTTTTAAATTTTATAAGCCACTCTTCTGGATGGAGAAGAAATACTATGAAATAACTCTGACCCCAATAACACTGTACTAATTGCACAGGAACTTTAGTGCCTTGTAAATATATTTTAAAGTCTGTTAGGTATTTTATCCCATTGATGAAATAGGATAAGGTAGTGAAAACATCACTGAAGAAGCAGCGTTCAGCATGTCCTTTCACTCTGGTTTTTCTTTCCATGTCTTCTGACTACTTCCTAGTCTTCTTTTCCTGTCTCACTTCACTGGTTCTATCCAGGTTGGAGTGGTTCACATCAAACCTTTGAAGTCTGAATGCTCTACTCACAATATTGTATATTCACTGAGAAGACTTTATACCTGGCTGCTTAGAACCATTGAAAAACAGAACTAAATTTGACTTTGCTTCACAGTCTCAGCAGTACTAACTCAGTGTCTATAAAGCCTGGCTAATACAAAGCAGCCCTGGAATTCTCAACACAAGGGTGGGAGTAGATACTTTGTTCAGGCAATATAGTGGCTTGTTTTCCCTTTTGAGAATGAAGAAGTTTTAGGAGAAGTGTCACAGGGTTCTGAACTCTCATGACATTTCAATTTTCAAACCATTGTTAGTTGCTTGTACCAGTTACTTTTCAGAATGGTCAAGTATGTGCATTTTGGACTGGAAATGATGTTAGGGTTCTGAAGAACCCCACTTCATCACTAGTAAGTGCTTGACCTTGGGGAAATTGCACAAGTACTTTAAACCTCAGCTTCTTTCTTGTAAAATGGGCTAATTTTAGGGTTGTTAGAACTAAGGGAAAGTATTTGTAATAATTACTCAATAAATGCTAGCTACTGCTAATACTGTCATCATCAAAGTCCCTGTTTACAGTCTTTCACTTATTTAAGAGCATTATTTTGTAAGGATGTACCCATGGACTTAACTATTGGCTCTGATGATTTAAAAGGGAATGAAAGCACCAACTTATACAACAAAGAATCATGAAAGGATGAATTTGAAAAGACCCTTAGGTATCTTATAGTTCACCTCTCTCATAGTTAAGGATGTTTCCTAAATATCCCAGCTAGTTCCTAATTTCTTCCAAAAACCTCATTATAAAACATGCAGTTAAAGTTATTAAAATAAGGAAATAGTATTAAGTAGCTGTTGGGATTCAAAGTTCTAACAATGCTTACCATAAGAATCAATGCATGTAATGGGTCCTACAACTTCAGATGGATTGCTGATGGAACCAACGGCATTCCTAGCAAAGACACGGAATTCATACTGAGAATTCTGAGTCAAGCCAGAGACAGTGAATTGAGTTTCAATGACATTGGTGAAACTGGCTTTCGTCCATCTGCCATCTGGAAGGTCACGTCTCTCAACTATGTAGCCTGTAATCTTGCTTCCTCCATCAAAAGCTGGTTGTTGCCATGACAAGTTAACAGAGTTCTTTGAAATATCAGTGATACGGACATTTCTTGGAGGTTCTGTGGTAATGAGAGAAAGAAGATTAGTGTCACTTATGCCAATTTATTTTGCTTTACAGAAATAAGATTTGCATTTTCAATGTGTCAGAACTGTCCTTGTGACAAATACATACCACAGGCATCAATGGCCAAGACTGGTTCAGAAGGATGACTGGGTTTTCCAACACCAGCAGCATTTTCTGCATATACCCTGAATTCATAAATAAGTCCAGCACTGATTGTCGTGACTTTGAAGTGAGTTGTACGGATGATCATCTTGTTGGCCTTTTGCCATAAGATACTGTTCCTGTCTTTCATTTCCAAGTGATAGCCTATGACTGCGCTGCCTCCATTGGACACAGGTTCATGCCAGCCCACAGTGATGCTTTCTCGAGTAACATTAGTGACCCATGGTGTAGATGGTGGTCCAGGTGTTGCTACAAGAGAGAGAAACCCCATTGGTTAATATAGATATTTAGCACATTTGTGGTAAATGGAAACCTGGGATCTTTGAAAAGTTTGAAAACTCACTGTATGGTAGTTTAACAACCACACACGCCGAATCTACGTGATCACTGATGCCAAAGCGATTTTCTGCCTTGATGCGGAATTGGTATTCTTCTCCTGTGGTCAGTTTCATGACTTTGATCATGGTTCTTGCAACTGTTGTAGACACCTCCGTCCATACTGCAGTACTGGTTTCTCTCTTTAGTACAATGTAATTGGTAACTTGACTTCCACCATCATACTTAGGTGGCTCCCATTTGAGAGTCACACTTTCTTCCGTTATATCACTAATAACAACAGGACCAGTTGGAGGACCAGGCCTGTCCAGCACAATGATGTTAATGAAAGCTTTGGTTGTTCCACTGGAGTTGGCAGCAGTGATCTCGTATTTTCCAGCATCAGCAGTAACACTGTCCTTAAGATTGATGGTCAGATTCTCAGCTGTAATTTCAGTATTAAATCTCATAGTTGCCTTCAGGGGGACACCATCTCTTGATAAGGTCACTTTGGGTAGTGGCTTTCCAGAAATTGGAATGTCAACTTTAAGGTTTGAACCAGCTCTAACATATACAGTGTGACTTGGAAAATTCTTCATATCAATTTCAGGAGGTTCTGAAAAATAAGAACATGGAAAATGATGGTGAAAAGAGTGTCTAAAAATTAAAACAATGCAAATAAGTTCAAAATTTGTTACTACATAGAATTAGACATACCTAGTTGCTCCTTTACAAGAACAGGAAGCAGGAGTTCTCGTGGATCACTCAGGCCAGCTTGATTTTCAGCAAAGACTCGGAAAAAGTATTCATGATTCTCCCTCAGACCAGAAACAACATGATGGGTTGTCTTTACCACTGCACATTTAACCCAATTTTTCTGTCCTTTTTCTAATGCTTCAACCACATAGTGTACAATTCTGCTTCCGCCATCATGTTCAGGCTTCAGCCAGCTCAGGGAAACACTATCTTTGGATACACTTGTCACTCCAAGTTTTTCAGGTGGGCTTGGTTTTTCTAAGAAAACAAAGTTTTGAAAGAAAGGGAAGAATTATTACAACACTCTTTCCCATGTGCCTCCTTCATATAATGTCAAGAGAGAACTTTTAAATGAAGGTCATATGCTTTTGAGTCTTTCTTTTTATGTGACCACTTTGGCTTTTGGGTCAACCAAAGCTCCCCCAAACTATGTTATTACATGTCAAAATATTCAACTTTTAAATTGAACCAGTTTGGATGATAAAATGTACTCCAAATTCATCGTGGGTAGAAAAAGGAGAAACAAGATGACCAATCTCATAAGAAACTTAGAAACTTCATCATCCAGTTTCTGAATACATATACACAAAGTCAGTCTCTCTCTCTCTGTCTCTCTGTCTCTCTGTCTCTCTGTCTCTCTCTCTCTCTCTCTCTCTCTCTCTCTCCCCGCCCCACTCCGTGTATGCAGTTAGATTTAATTTTACTTAAATTCAACATTTTAAATTTCTAGCTATGTATTTTGTATTTAAATCAGCAAAAGTTTTCTCTATTAGAGATTTCATTTTGTTCTATAGTATGAATAGTTTGTGGTGTGAACCAAAATCATATAAGATTAAGCAATGACTAATTAAAATGAGCCACACTATTCTAGCAAAATTAATGCAGATATATAGATTTTCTTCCTTCTTAAAACACACCTGTTATTTTGACTCCTTCCTTTGTTTCAGCTGGTGTGCCCACACCAAACTCATTTTCTCCAGCGACTCTGAAGTAGTAAATAGCTCCTTCTTGTAAGTTGGTGACCTTGTAGGAGAGGCGGTTACAGTTGTTGGTGACAGAGACCCATGCTTTCTTGCTGGCCTCGCGTTTTTCTATGTGGTAGTTCTTCACTGGTGCTCCACCATCATTTTCAGGAACATCCCAGGATAACACTGCAGTCTCTTTGGTTACTTCACGTACAGTAATATTGGCTGGAGGACCTGGGGAATCTAAGACTTTGACAACAATGGTCATTGAAGCGGCACTCAAAACATTCTGAATCGTTAACGTATATTTTCCAGAATCATTTCTGTTGGCTTTTTCAATGGTAAGTGATGTACGAGAGTCTGTGGAATCAATATATGCTCTAGTACGGAGGTCAGTGTCTGGCTTACTCCAGGAGACATTGGGTACTGGTCTTCCTCTGAAAGGCACAGTCATGGTAAATGAGGCACCGGCCTTGACAATCAAGGTCTTCCTCATTTCAGTGTCCAGATCAAATACAGGTTCTTCTTCTCTTTCCTTTGCTATCTGGGGGTCAGAACTATCACTGGGGTCACTGGCACCAACCTTATTGACAGATCTTACTCTAAAAACATATTCGGCTCCTGTTGTTAGTCCACTTATTGTGTATTCAGTGCCTCTTAAGCTCTGAATGGCAGTTTTCCATTCGGTTTCATCAGATTTTTTGTATTCTACAGTGTATCCAGTTATTGGGGCCCCACCATCAAACAAGGGCTTAACCCAGCCAATAGTTATACTTGTCTTTCCTGAGTCCATAATTTTGGGTTTGGATGGAGGAGATGGTAAGAACGCTGGATCTTCTGCCCGAACTAAAGGAGAAGTATCACTTGGAAGACTTAGGCCAGCAGCATTTTCTGCATAAACCCGATATTCATATTCACACCCTTCCCGAAGTCCTGTTGATTTCACTCTCAGATCATAAACTGGCTTTTTGTTTACCCGCACCCACCGTAGGCCGTTTTTCTCTCGCCTTTCAATTATGTATCCAGAGATTTCACTGCCTCCATCACTCTCAGGTCTTGACCAGCAAAGTGTCATGGAATCTTTTGTCACAGATGTAATTTCCAAAGATGTGGGTGGACTTGGAACTGTAAATGGGTCTAGTGCCTTCACAGCTACACTCTCTAGGGGCTCGCCAACCCCGTATTTATTAACACCAGTTACTCTAAATATATATTCATTGCCTTTCAGTAATTTGGTCACTTTACAAGATGTTGTTCTTAACTCTCCTTCACATATTGTCCATGCAAGTCGGCTTGTTTCACGCTTTTCTACAATGTAATAGTCGATGTCTGCACCACCATCTTCTTGGGGACGTCCCCAGGAGAGAGAGCATTTTTCAGAAGTGAGGCCATTTATTTCAAGCGGCCCTGCTGGTGGACCAGGCTTATCAAGTACTTTGCAATTAACTGTCACAGACCGAGTTCCTGCAACATTCTTCAGTGTTAGTACATACTGACCAGTGTCTCGTCTTATACAGTCTTTAACTGTTAACAAGGTAGTAAAGTCTGTTGAGACAATTTCTGTTCTTGCTCTTTCTTCAATTTCTATGCCATCCTTGGCCCAGGAAACTACTGGCAGAGGCCGCCCTGCAATGTCTGCATTTATCTTAAGGACTTCTCCAGCTTTGACAACAATAACATCTCGGAACTTGACGTCCATCATAATTCTTGGAGCTTCAACATCATCTTTAACTGTAATAGGTCCGGTGGATTCAGATGGTTCACTAATGGAGTCAGCAGCATTCCTTGCAAAAACCCGGAACTCATAGCGCTGATCTTCAGTAAGTTCAGTTACTTCAAAGTATGTTTCTTGTACGTTAGTAAAATTGCACTTCAGCCACCGGCCATCTGGTAGTTCTCGACGTTCAACAATGTATCCTGTGATCTTAGCTCCACCATCATAGTGTGGTTTAGCCCATTTAAGTGACACTGATTTTCTTGTGATATTTATGACTTCAGGTTGTCCAGGAGGGTCACAAGGATCTCTTGCAGGAACTGGTTCACAAGATTTACTGCATTTACCAATTCCAGCAATATTCTCAGCATATACACGATACTCATACATCAGTCCTTCATCAAGGCCGGAGACTTTCATTTGAGTGTCAGCAATGAGGATTTTATTTGCTTTGGACCAAAGAATGCTGCTTCTTTCTTTATATTCAAGGTGATAGCCAATTACTTGACTTCCTCCATCATTAACTGGTACTTGCCAGGTAACAATCATGGTAGATTTTGTGGCATGCACAACTTTAGGAGTACCAGGAGGACCTGGGGGGCTGAATGGATACTCCGCAACAACAGCTGAAGATTCACTGTAGGAACTCTTTCCATACCGGTTTTCTGCACAAACACGGAACTGATATTCACTTCCTGTTGTTAGACGAACTATTTTAATGGATGTTCTTGCAACTGCTTGTGAAACTACATGCCATGTTGTAGAAGTGGTTTCTCTCTTCTCAACAATGTAGTTGCTAATTTGGCAGCCGCCGTCATATTCTGGAGGATTCCAAGAAATGGTTACATTGTCACAACTAACTTCATCAATACGTATAGGTCCTGGAGGTCCTGGTCTGTCAAGTACAATTACAGTAATAGGAACTGTTATGGATCCAGCACTGTTTGAAACACTCAGTTCATAAGTTCCAACATCTTCCCTTGAAGCCTCCTTAATAGTTAGTGTTGTTACAGTCTTTGAAGAAGAAACATTGACTCTAGTTGTTTCTCTGAGAGTCTGACCATCTTTTTTCCAGCTTATAGTAGCTTGAGGTCTTCCTTTGAATGGCACATCAATCTTGAGTTGGTCTTTAGCCTTTACATTGAAAGTATGGAAGGGAAGCTCAACTGAAGGTTTTATTTCAATATCCCTTGCAATTACAGGCACTCCAAGTTGCCTTGGATCACTTCTTCCTTTTTCATTAACTGCAGCTACTCTGAAGACATATTCTTCTCCAGCAGTCAGGCCAGATATAGTTGCTTCTAGGGTCTTCACTTGTGTGCAAGTGCTCCATTTTTCACTGCCTTTAGTCTGCATCTCGACTACATAACCAGTAATTTTGCTGCCACCATCACTTTCTGGTTTCTCCCACTTAATTGTAGCTGTGTTCCGGGTCACATCCACAAGAGTCACTCTTCCAGGTGGAAGGGGTGGTTCAGATACTTTCACAGGCTCAGCTGTTTCAGCTGGCAAACCAATTCCATATTCATTGGAAGCCAAGACACGGAAGTAGTAAGAACATCCTTCTTGTAGATTTTCAATTTTAAAGGTATTCTTAGTGCAATTGTTTGTGACAGTAGCATAGGCTTTTCTTGTAGTTTCTCGCTTTTCAACGATGTAGTTTGTGATCTTAGCTCCTCCATCAATAAGTGGTGGTTCCCAGGACAAAGTCACTGAGTCTTTCTTCACTTCTCTCACCGTCAAATTCACTGGGGCACTTGGTGAGTCAAGAACTCTCACATTCACGAAAGCTGTTTTGGAGCCACTGTTATTTTCTAATGTCAGATTATACCGACCACTATCAAATCTGGTCACATTATCAATCACCAACATTGTGTAGGAGCTGGTCACCTCTATCTGGGCCCTCTCAGTAAGAATGCCTTCTGCTTTTTCCCACTTGACTTCAGGTTCTGGTCGACCTTTGATAGTGACGAATAAGCGTAAAGTAGCACTTGCACGTAGAATGACCACCTTTCTGAGGTCAGCATCAAGTTCTATTTCTGGTGGTTCTGTTCTCTCCTGAGCAACGACTGAACCAGGTATAGTTGCAGGTTCACCAACCCCTTCAGAATTGAAGGCGCAGATCCTGAAGTTATATTCAGTATTTTCTTTAAGCTTGGTCACTGTGAACTGCTTTCCTTGTAAACCTGTCGGTGGTGTGCATGTTGTCCATTCATCAGCGGTGGCTTCTTTGACCTCAATGACGTAGCCTTTCACAGGTGCCCCACCATCATAAATTGGCTTATTCCATGCCAGGGACACAGAAGATCTGGAAGTGTCTGTCACTTTTGGATTACTTGGTGGACCTGGTGGGTACAAGGTGTCACACGCACGGTAGAAAACAGATGGCTCACTAGGCTCACCCACACCAGCTGCGTTTTCAGCAGCAACTCTGAATTCGTAGGAATGACCTTCAGTAAGTCCAGTTACCCTGAACCGGAGATCAGTCAGTGTTTTCTTGTTGCACTTGGTCCATCTAACGCCTTCCTTATCTCGTTTTTCAAGAATGTAGCCCTCGATTTCAGCACCCCCATCATCCACTGGGCGTGCCCAGGTTACTACCATAGAATCTTTGGTGATTGCTGAAGCTTCAGGTGTTGAAGGAGGACCAGGACGCCTGTAAGGATTACAGGCTATAACAGGCTCAGATTCCAGGGGCTCTCCAATTCCATATTTATTCACAGCCATGACACGGAAAATGTACTCATTACCAGGAAGAAGTTTAGTGACTTTGTAGTTAAGGGCCTGTACCTCTGTTGAAACCTGGGTCCAAGAGAGTCTGCTTGTCTCTCTCTTTTCAATGATGTAATGTGAAATACTAGCACCACCATCTTGCAAAGGTGGGTTCCATGCCAGGTAACATTTTTCTGCAGTAACTCCAGAAACTTTCAGAGGCCCTTCAGGAGGTCCTGGCCTGTCAAGTACCTTGACTGTGATTGGTATAGTCTTTGTACCACCAACATTGCTGAGTTTCAGAACATATTGACCTCCATCGGCCCGTATACAATCTTTGACAACAAGAGTTGTTTTCTGAATAGTAGATTTAATTTCCATCCTAGCAGTTGTTTCTTCAAGTTCTTTTCCATCCTTCAACCAAACAATATCAGGTATTGGTTTGCCACGGATATCAGCTTCAAGAACAAAAGTCTCCCCTGCACGGACAACAATGACATCTTTATATTTGGGATCCAGTGAAGCATTTGGTGCATCAATTTCATCCCTTGCAGTAATGGCACCACTACTTTCAGATGGTTCGCTAAAGTTGCCAGCTGCATTTCTTGCAATAACTCTAAATTCATATCTTTGGTCTTCTACAAGTCCACTCACTGTAAATTCAGTTTCTAGTACGTTGGTAAAGCTGGCTTTCATCCAACGGCCATCAGGTAGATCTTTCTTTTCTACAATATAACCTGTTATTTTGCTGCCACCATCATAGGCAGGTTTCTTCCATTTCAGTGTGACGTTGTTTCTTGTGATAACAATGGCTTCAGGACGACCAGGTGGGTCACATGGATCGCGAGCAACAAAGCATTCTGACACTTTGCTGGGCTTGCCAATGCCAACGATATTTTCAGCAGAAACTTTGAACTCATATTCAAGGCCTTCATCAAGCCCAGTTGTTTTGAATTTGGTGTCTTGGATGGGAGTTTTATTTAACTTGACCCATAAAATGCTATTCTTTTCCTTTTGTTCAAGATGGTAGCCAATAACTTTGCTGCCTCCATCATTAACTGGTTCATGCCATTGTACAGTCATTTGATCTTTTGAGATTGATGTCACAAAGGGAGTTCCTGGTGGTCCAGGTTCTTTAAATGGATATTGTACAATAACTGGTTTGGAATCCAGGGGGGTACTTTTTCCATACCTGTTTTCAGCAAAAATTCTAAACTGGTACTCACTGCCTGTTTTCAATTTGGTTACTTTAATTGTTGTTCTTGCAACTGTTGCTGATACCATGTGCCAAGTGGTGGTGGTTGTATCTCGCTTCTCTACGATATAGTTACTAATTTGGCAGCCACCGGTATAGGCTGGAGGTTCCCAAGATATGACCACGAAGTCTGCACTAACTTCATCAAACCTCACTGGTCCAACTGGAGGTCCAGGTTTTTCCAAAACAATAATGCTGAGATTTTCTGTTGCTGTACCTGCACTGTTTGTTGCTGTTATGGTATATTTTCCAAAGTCATCTTTGCTACTTTCTTTAACGTGTAAGATAGTTGAAGTAGCTGTTTCTTCAATATTTACTCTTGTTGTCTGCTTCAGAGGCTCACCATCTTTGACCCAAGATATTTTAGGTCTTGGTCGGCCTATAACTGGAATTTCTATTTTAAGATCTTCTCCAGCTTGGACACTATATGTGTTAAATGGTAACTTAAAACTAGGTTGTATAGTCAAGTCCTTGGCTATGACAGGAACACCAAGCACTCTTGGATCACTTTTTCCTTTCTCATTGAAAGCCTTGATACGGAACTGATATTCTTGTCCAGAACTCAAACCAGTAACAACTGCATTACAGACTTTGGATTCAGCCACAACGCTCCATTTTTCAGTTCCTTTGGGCTGCATTTCAACAACATACCCCAGGATTCTGCTACCACCGTCATGTTCAGGTTTCTCCCACATGAGTGATGCACTGGTCTGGGACACATCAGTGAGTGTAACCTTTCCTGGTGGGGAAGGAGGTTCAGAAGCTTTCACGGCATCCACGGTTTCCACTGGAACGCCAACTCCAAATTCATTCTCAGCCATGACTCTAAAGTAATAAATGGCTCCTTCTGTAAGATTCTCAACTTTAAAACTTGTTTTGCTGCATTTACTACTCACATTAGCATATGCTTTTCTGGTTGACTCACGTTTGTCAATAACATAGTTTTTGACCTTTGCTCCCCCATCAATGAGAGGTGGTTCCCATACCAGTAGGACAGAATCTTTTCTCACTTCTTTGACTGTCAAATTCTGTGGTGGTCCTGGGGTGTCGAGAACTTTCACAGTTACAAAAGCAGACTTAGATCCGCTGCTGTTTTCCAACTTGAGAATGTATTTGCCAGCATCATTTCTATCACAGTTATCTATTGAAAGTTGGGTATAGTTTACTCCCTTTTCAATTTGGACCTTATCTGTGAATTCACCTTCCTCTCGAGACCAGGTGATCTCAGGTGTTGGACGACCTTTGAATGGGATGTGAATTCTGGCAGAGCCACCAGCTCTTACCACAATTCCTTTCCTTAACTCAGAGTCAAGGTCAAGTTCAGGAGCTTCAAGTTTATCTTCTGGTTTCACAGTACCAGGAACTGATACAGCTTCACCTAGACCAACTTTGTTGAGGGCACAGACTCGTATTTTATATTCTTGGTGTTCAATGAGTTTTGAAATCTCAAATCGTGTGACTCTCAGGCCAGTCTGTGGAGTGACTATTTGCCATTCTTCTTCATCTGCTTTACAGATTTCTACGACGTATCCCAGGATCTCACTGCCACCATCATAGATGGGTTTGCCCCAAGCAAGTGTGATTGAATTTTTAGTGGTGTCCACAATGTGTGCGTTGGTAGGCGGGCCAGGTTTGAACACAGGATCACAAGCCTTATAATACACTGTAGCTGGACTAGGTTCTCCAACTCCAGCAGCATTTTCTGCAGAGACTCTGAATTCATACTCGTGCTCTTCTGTTAAGCCCGTTACTCTCAGACGCAAATCTGTGATGCGGCGTTTATTACATTTTATCCACCGAATGCCACTTCTGTCTCGTTTCTCTACAATGTAACCGATGATCTCACTTCCACCATCACTATCTGGACGGTTCCAACAGACAGTCATGGAGTCCTTGGTGATGTTTGTAACTTCCAGGCTTTTGGGTGGTCCAGGAAGCACAAATGGATTTTTCATTAGTACCGGTGCAGATTCCAAAGGCTCTCCGACACCATATTTGTTGACAGCCATTATACGGAAAATATATTCATTCCCTTCTAAGAGTTTGGTAACTTTCAGAGAATTAGTCACAACTTCTGAAGCAACAACTGTCCATGCTAGTCGGCTGGTTTCTCGCTTTTCAACAACATAGTGAGAAATGTCACTGCCACCATCTTGAAGTGGTGGAGACCATGTTAAAGTGCATTTTTCTGAAGTGACTCCAGTAACCTGAACTGGCCCTTCCGGAGGCCCTGGTCTGTCTAATACTTTTACATTTACTGGGAATGACTTAGAACCTGCAACATTGGAGGCTCTTAGGATGTACTGTCCACCATCAATTCTAATGGCATCCTTTATAATAAGTAAAGCCTTGAAATCAGTGTTCTTTATTTCGCATCTAGCAGATTCTTCAACTTCCTTATCTCCTCTTAACCACTCAATAGTAGGTAGGGGCTTTCCATGGACATCAGCCTCAAGCCTGAATGTTTCTCCAGCATTCACCACTATTGTGTCTCTGAACTTTGGATCCATTGAAATTCTTGGAAGTTCAACCTCATCTTTGGCAGTTATTGGTCCAGTACTGTCAGAGGGTTTACTTATGGCACCAGCTGCATTCTTTGCAATGACTCTGAATTCATATCTTTGATCTTCAGTAAGACCTGACACAGTAAATTGAGTTTCAATGACGTTGGTGAAGCTGGCTTTCATCCAGCGACCGTCAGGTAAATCACGCTTTTCTACAATGTAGCCTGTAATCATACTTCCACCATCATATACAGGTTTGGTCCACTGTAAAGTGATTTCACTTCTTTTAACTATTATTGCTTCTGGTGTTCCTGGTGGGTCACAGGGATCTCGTGCTACATAGCATTCAGAATTCTTGCTTGCTTTGCCGACACCAACAATATTTTCAGCGTAAACTCTGAATTCATATTCAATGCCTTCTTCAAGATTCAGTGCTTTAAATTGGGTGTCATGAATAATAGTTTTGTTGACTTTTGTCCACAAAATACTATTCCTTTCTTTTCTCTCAAGGTGGTAACCTATGACTGGGCTTCCACCATTATTGACTGGTTCATGCCACTGTACAACCATAGAGTCTTTGGAAATGGCTGTGACAAATGGTGTGCCTGGAGGACCTGGTTCTTTGTAGGGATACTGAGCTACAATTGGATCAGACTCCAAGGCAAAGCTTTGTCCATATCTGTTTTCAGCAAATATTCTGAATTGGTATTCTGTACCAGTTTTCAGTTTGGTTACTTTGAGAGTAGTTCTAGCTACAGTAGCAGAAACAACATCCCATACTGTGGTGGTCGTATCTCTCTTCTGAACAATGTAGTTAGTAATTTGGCAGCCTCCTGTATATACTGGAGGGTTCCAGGATAAGGTAATACTCTCAGCACTGACTTCATCAAATTTAACAGGTCCTTTTGGAGGATCAGGTTTATCTAGAGTTATAATTTCGATGGATGCTGTTTTCTGACCAACAACATTGGCGACTGTGATTCCATATTGTCCGCTGTCATCCTTATGAGTCTCTTTAATACTGAGTGTGGTGAGGTCAAGTGAATCAGTAACATTGATTCTCGTGGTCTGCTTCAGTGGAAGACCATCTTTAGTCCAGGTGATGGTTGGCTTAGGACGTCCAGAAATTGGTACTTCAATTTTCAAATCTTGGCCAACCTGTATGCTGTAACTGCTGAATGCAGGTCTTACATCTGGCTCGATGACTAGATCTTTGGCAACTATTGGAACTGCAAGGGACCTAGGATCACTTCTCCCCTTTTCATTTACAGCAACAACTCTAAAAAGATATTCTTCTCCCTGAGTTAGGTTGGTAATTACTGCCTCGAGGGACTTTACTCGAGCACACTCTGACCATTTTTCACTGTGTTTAGCTTGCATTTCCACAATATACTGAATGATTTTACTGCCGCCATCATGTTCAGGCTTTGTCCAACTCAGAGAGACACTATTTCTGGTGACATCATCCACAGTTATTTTTCCTGGAGGTTGTGGAACTTCTGCAACCTTAATTGGGTCAGCAGTACGGGCAGGTAGGCCGATACCATACTCATTCTCAGCTGTGACTCTAAAGTAATAACTGCAACCTTCTTGGAGTTGATCAATTTTCCAAGAAGTTTTGTGGCAATTTGTTACAACAGCAGCATATGATTTTCTTGTGGCTTCACGTTTCTCAACAATGTAATTTTTTATTTTGGATCCCCCATCTAACAAAGGAGGCTCCCATGTAATTGATACTGAGTCTTTGGTGATTTCTGTGACTTTCAGGTTAACAGGTGGACTTGGTGTGTCCAGGACTCTCACAGTAACAAAGGCAGACTTTGTTCCACTGCTGTTTTCTAATGTGAGAGTATATTTTCCACTATCATATCGATTGACATTGTCAAGAACAAGTGAAGTGAAACTGCTAGTGACATCAATTATAGCTGCATCTCGGATTTCACCATCCACCTTTCCCCATTTAACTTCTGGTGTAGGACGGCCTTTTATGGGAACGAACAACCTTAAAGAGCCACCTGCCCTTATATTTATAATTTTCCTTAGTTCCATGTCAAGATCGATATCTGGTGCTTCCAGTTTTTCTTCAATTAATACAGGTCCAGGAACATCAGCATGTTCACCAACTCCAGCTTTATTAATGGCACAAATGCGGAAGTTGTATTCATGCTTTTCCTGTAGCTTCTCTACCTCTAAGTTTGTTTTATTGATTCCAGTTGGTGGAGTACACATTGTCCATTCACCAACACTCACATCACATTTCTCAACAATGTATCCTTGGATTTCACAGCCACCATCATATATTGGTTTACTCCAAGAAAGGAAAACTGAAGATCTGGTAACATCCATGACTTTGGGGTTGTTTGGAGGGCCTGGTTTGTAAATAGGATCACAAGCTTTTTGGTAAGCAGAAGGAGGGCTTGGTTCACTAAGTCCAGCAGCATTTTCAGCTGAGACTCTGAATTCATAATTGTGATTTTCTATAAGTCCAGTTACTCTCAAGCGCAACTCCCCGATCAGACGCTTGTGGCATCTTGTCCACCTAATGCCCTCTTTGTCTCGTTTTTCAAGAACATATCCAAGAATTTCACTGCCACCATCCGATGCTGGCCTTTCCCATACGACAATCATTGAGTCTTTGGTCACCGTTGTAACTTCTGGAGCTTTTGGTGCATCTGGCACTACAAATGGATTCTTGGCAATTAATGGCTCAGATTCAAGAGGTTCACCAACACCATATTTGTTTACTGCCATTATACGGAAAATATATTCATTGCCTTCAAGAAGCTTAGTAACCTTGCAACTGAGAGTTTGCACATTGGCATCAACCACAGTCCAAACTAGGCGGCTGGTTTCTCTCCTTTCCACAATATAATTTATGATATCACTCCCACCATCCTGAAGCGGGGGTTTCCAAGCTAGTGTGCATTTTTCTGCCGTAACCCCTGATATAGCAACAGGTCCTTCAGGTGGCCCTGGTCTATCAAGAACTTTGACATTCACAGTAACTGATCTCTCTCCGGCAACATTTTTGGCCTTCAAAATGTAATTCCCGCTGTCAACGCGTACTGCATCCTTGACGCTGAGACTGGTGGCAAAGTCAGTGCTCTTTATTTCTAGTCGAGCTGTGTTTGAAAGCTCCTGATCACCTTTTATCCACTGAGTGGTGGGTATTGGTTTGCCGTATATATCTGCATCAACCTTGAATGACTCACCGGCATGAACCACAATTGTATCCTTGTATTTGGGGTCCATGCTTATCCTGGGTGGATCTACCTCATCTCGTGCTGTTATTGCTCCTGTGCTCTCGGAAGGCTCACTAAACACACCTGCAGCATTGCGAGCTATAACTCGGAACTCATATCTGTGATCTTCAACTAGGCCAGTTACTTCAAACTGTGTGTCAATGATATTTGTAAAGCTAGCTTTCATCCAGCGGCCTTCAGGCAATTCTTTCTTCTCAACTACATAACCAGTGATCTTGCTTCCACCATCATAGGTGGGTTTCTTCCACTGAAGAGTTACAGAATTCCTTGTGACAATGATCGCCTCTGGCCGCCCTGGTGGATCACATGGGTCTCGAGCTACGTAGCATTCTGATGGTTTACTTGGCTTGCCGATGCCCACGATGTTCTCTGCAGAGACTCTGAATTCATATTCAATGCCTTCTTCGAGGCCAGTTGTCTTAAACTTGGTTTGAGGAATAGGTGTTTTATTCAACTTGACCCAGAGGATGCTATTTCTTTCCTTGCGTTCTAGATGATAGCCAATGACTCTGCTTCCTCCGTCACTGACTGGCTCATTCCATTGTACCTCCATGCTGTCCCTGGAGGAGAGTGTGACAAATGGCGTGCCAGGAGGACCAGGAACTTTGAATGGATACTGAGCTATGATAGGCTCTGAATTGAGGTAGGTGCTCTTTCCATATCTGTTTTCAGCAGCAATTCTAAACTGATACTCACATCCGGTCTTTAATCTGCAAGCTTTTATTGTTGTCCTTGCAACTGTAGCTGACACAATTTGCCAGGTGGTTGTGGAAGTGTCCCGTTTCTCTACGATGTAATTATTGATGGAACTTCCACCATCATACTTTGGTGGTGCCCAAGAAAGAGTAATACTGTCGGCTGTCACTTCATCCATTTTAACTGGTCCAGTTGGAGGCCCTGGTTTGTCAAGAACAATAACATTAAGGGTCTCAGTAGCTTCACCAGCTGAATTACTCAGTTTGACCACATAATGTCCAACGTCTTCTCTACAGGCTTCCTTTATTGTCAGTAGTGTATTATTTTCTGTGCTCTCTGCATTTACTCTAGTTGTCTGCTTCAGTGGTACATCATCTTTGTGCCAGGTCACAGTTGGTGTCGGGCGTCCAATGAATGGAACATCAATTTTAAGGTCTTCACCTGCCAGTACAGTGAAAGTATTGAACAGGAGTTTGAAGGCTGGTGGGATGACAAGGTCTTTGGCAATCACTGGCACACTCAGTTGTCTGGGATCACTGATGCCCTTCTCGTTCTGAGCTGAAACACGGAAAGAGTATTCTTCACCCTGAATCAATCCAGTTATAGTGGCTTCAGTGACCTTGACCGTGGCACATGTGGCCCATTTGTCACTGCCTTTGCTCTGCATCTCTACAATGTAGCCTAGGATTCGGCTGCCTCCATCATGCTCTGGTTTCTCCCAGGAGAGTGACACGCTGTTTCTTGTGACATCTACCAAAGTTATTTTTCCTGGAGGAAGAGGTCGTTCTGATGCTTTCACAGAGTCTGCGGTTTCAGCAGGCAGTCCAATGCCATATTCATTTTCAGCGAGAACCCTGAAATAGTAACTGCAGCCTTCTTGAAGTTGGTCTACCTTCCAGGAAGTCTTGTGACAGTTGGTTGCAACAGTTGAATATGCTTTTCTTGTTGATTCTCGCTTTTCAACAATGTAGTTCTTTATTTTTGAGCCTCCATCAAGGAGAGGAGGGTCCCAGGTCAATGTGACAGATGTCTTTGTGACCTCCTTTACCTTCAGATCCTGTGGAGGGCCTGGGGTATCTAGCACTCTAACATTCACAAATGCAGACTTACTGCCTGAGCTGTTTTCTACAGTTAGTATGTACTTGCCACTGTCAAATCTGTTCACATTTCCAACAATAAGCAGGGTGTATGAGCTTGTGGATTCAATGCTAGCTTTGTCCAAAGACTCTCCATGTTCCCGGGTCCACTTCACCTCAGGTGCAGGTCTCCCTTTGATTGGAACAAAAAGCCTGAGGGTGCAGCAGGCTCTTATAGTCACAACTTTGCGCAGGTCAGCGTCCAGTTCAATCTCTGGTGGCAGCATTCTTTCTTCAGCCTTTGGAGTTCCAGGAACCAGGGCTGGTTCCCCAAGTCCTTCAGAATTCATGGCATAGATGCGGATTTTATACTCTTGGTTCTCTATGAGGTTGGTGATGGTATAAGAAGTTGCCTTGAGCCCAGCTGGTGGTGTTACAATCTGCCATTCATCTTCTTCTGGCAGGGCAATCTCAACCATATACCCAGTGATTTCTGAACCACCATCGTAAATAGGTTTATTCCATGCAATTGAAATG
The DNA here is from genome assembly GCF_902686445.1 of Sciurus carolinensis. NCBI lineage: Eukaryota > Metazoa > Chordata > Mammalia > Rodentia > Sciuridae > Sciurus > Sciurus carolinensis. The sequence continues at coordinate 127,273,556 of NC_062215.1, forward strand.
GATGATCTGCTTGTATCCAGAACACGTGGGTTACCTGGTGGGCCAGGTTTGAACACCGTGTCACAAGCTTTATAGAATGGACTGGTAGGACTTGGTGCACTAATGCCAGCAGCGTTCTCAGCCATAATCCTGAATTCATATTCATGTCCTTCGGTCAGTCCAGACACTTTGTATCTTAAGTCAGTAAGGGTCTTTTTGTTGCATTTCACCCAGCGTTGGCCAGCTTTATCACGTCGTTCCACAATATAATTTATGATTTCACTTCCACCATCAGAGTCAGGATGTCCCCAGCAGACAACCATAGAATCTTTAGTGATAGCTGTAACTTCAGGGTTTTTGGGTGGATCAGGGGGTCCATAAGGATTCACTGCAAGCACAGGTTCTGATTCAAGTGGCTCTCCAACTCCATATTTATTTACAGCCATGACACGGAATATGTATTCATTGCCTTTCAAAAGTTTAGTGACCTTTAGTTTTGTTACTTGGACTTCTGAGGCTACATTTGTCCATGCCAGTCTGCTGGTTTCACGTTTCTGCACTATGTAATGATCAATTTTGGCACCTCCATCATCCCGTGGAGGCAACCATGACAAGACACACTTTTCAGCTGTTACATCAGATACAGCTAAAGGTCCTTCAGGTGGGCCTGGTCTATCAAGAACCTTGACATTGAAAATGTGTTTGGCAAAGCCACCAGGATTTGTTGCTGTAAGGATATAGGCACCACTATCCTTCCTTGATGAATCCTTGTTCACCAGATGAGTGGAGAAGTCTGCGATTTTTATTTCTAATTTCCCTGTGCCTTCAAGCTCCTTTCCATCTTTTGTCCATTCCATTGTTGGTGGTGGGCGACCTGAAACATCAGCTTCCAGCTTGAATGCTTCACCTGCTTTTAATATAACAGTGTCCTTGAATTTAACGTCCACCATTATCCTTGGTGCTTCAATGTCATCTCTACATGTGATGGCATCTGATGGTTCAGATGGCGGACTAATAGCACCAGCGGCATTTTTGGCAATCACACGGAATTCATATGCAGCATCTTCTGTTAGGCCACTCACTGTAAATTCATTCTCCAAAATGTTGCTGAAGTTGGCCTTTAGCCACCGTCCATTAGGGAGGTCTCTCTTCTCGACTATATAACTAGTAATTTTAAAGCCTCCTGTGTATTCAGGCTTAGCCCATTTAAGAGTCACTGCATGTCTAGTAATATTCAGAGGTATCGGTTTCCCAGGTGGGTCAATGGGATCCAGAGCAAGCATTGGTTCAGATGGCTTGCTTGGCTTGCTTTTACCTGCCATATTTTCTGCAATTACTCGGAATTCATAAGCAATGCCATCTGTAAGTCCAGTTGATTTGAAAATGTTGCCTGGTACTAATGCTTTGCTCACAGTCTGCCAGAGAATACCATTCCGTTCTTTTCTTTCAACATGATATCCTAAAATGGGGCTTCCACCATCAGAAAGTGGCTCATGCCAGCTAATTGTCATTGAATCCTTGGTAACTGCAGTAACCTGAGGGGTACCAGGAGGCCCAGGAACCTTAAATGGATAGTTAGCAACTATAGATGCTGATGTGATGCCTGGTCCAACTCCATATCTGTTTTGAGCTTTTACACGGAATTGATACTCCACTCCAGTAGTAAGGCGAGTGGCTTTATAGGTCGTGCGTATTACTGTGGTTGCTAACTCCACCCATGTAGTACTATCAGTCTGTCGCATTTCCACTACATAGTTGCTTATTGGTACTCCTCCATCATTCTCAGGTGGGTCCCAAGAGAAGGTTACAAAATCAGATGAAACTTCATCGAATTTGATTGGTCCTATAGGTGGCCCTGGGATATCATGGACTTGAATGGTGATGACATCACCAACCTCTCCTACAATGTTCTTTGCTGTGAGTGGATAGGGCCCACTGTCACTTCTGACACACTCATTGATATTTAAGATGGTTGAAGTTGCTGTATTTTCAAAATTAACTCTCTGTGTCTGTTTAAGAATCTGGTCTCCTTTTTTCCATGTAACTGTGGGCTTTGGTCGACCAAGCACTGGAATTTCCACTTTGATATTTTCACCAGCTCTGGCAATGACCAGTTTCTGATAGATGCCACGGAGATCCAACTCCGGAAGCATCGTTTGCTCCTTCACAATGACAGGCCTGCTTTCTCGAGGGGCACTTCTCCCGGCACTGTTCACTGCCATCACCTGGAAGGTGTATTCCTCCCCTTCAGTGAGATTTCTCACAACACATTCTAACCCTTTCACAGTTGTGATGTGGGTCCACTGGTCAGAACCTTTCCTTTGGGCTTCAATCACGTAGCCAGTGATCTTGCTGCCTCCATCATGCCTGGGTTTGGGCCATGCCAGGCTGACTGTGCTCTTGGTTATGTCCATAATGTTAAGGCTGTCTGGGGGTGATGGTGCTTCGGAGGCTCTTACAGGTTCTGTAGTTTCTGTCGGCTCCCCAATTCCATATTCGTTTTCTGCCATCACTCTAAAGAAGTATTCACATCCCTCAGACAAGCCAGTAACTTTATATGTGCATTTATGACACTTAGTGGTAACTGTGGAATAAGATTTCCGTGTGGCTTCACGTTTCTCCACAATATAATTTGTTATACGTGAGCCCCCATCTATCAGAGGCAGGTCCCAGTGCAGCGTGACACTGTCCTTCGTGATGTCTGTCGGCCTCAGGTTAAGGACAGGACCTGGTGTATCCAAGACTCTGACATTAACAAAGCCACTTTTCTTCCCAGCAGGGTTTTCAATGGTCATCACAAATTTACCAGTGTCATATCTGTTACATTCTGGGATGATCAGAAGAGTAAATGATTCTGTGTTTTCAATGTTGGCCCGGTTCTTTAGGTTGATATCATCTTTGGTCCATGTCACTTCAGGAGCAGGACGACCTTTAATTGGCACAAAAATTCTGATACTGAGTCCTGCTCTGACCACAAGTGTTCTTCGAAGCTCAGCATCTAGTTCGAAATCAGGAGCCATTTCCCGCTCTACAATTTCAACATTTGGAATCACTGCTGGCTCCCCAACACCGGCATCATTGACAGCACTGATTCTAAAGTTATATTTTTCTTTAGTCTGAAGATCAGGGACAACAAACTGAGTAATTCTGAGGGCAGTTCCGGTTGTGTCTTTTATCCATGCCTCATCTCCTACTTTTTGATGTTCGACCACATAGCCAGTAATTTCTAGTCCACCATCATAATGAGGCTTGCCCCATGCTAAAGAAGCAGATTTCTTGGTAGTATCGGTGACATGTGCATTTGAAGGAGGTCCTGGAGGATCTGAAAAAGAAACAAAGAAAAGATGTGTATGTTAAGACTTTGGCTTTTGAATAATTTATATCAAATGTTGGAATTCCCAAATTACAGTGTTGAGAAAGATAAATACTAACATGCTACATCTTTCATTAGAACAGAATTTGAAGCATCACTAGGTGGCCCAATTCCTGCTCTGTTTTCTGCACTGACTCGGAATTCATAGGTGTTTCCTTCTTGCAGTCCTGTTACTTTGCATCTGAGATCAGAAACCGGCGTCTTTGTTGCTCTCACCCACCGCAAGCCTTTCTTTTCTCTCCTTTCTACGTGATATCCTGTGATCTCACTGCCACCATCATCAGTTGGTCTTTTCCAGCTGACAGTGGCAGTGTTCTTAGTGACATTTGATATCTCTGGCTTTCCAGGAGGACCAGGAGGACCTAAAAAAGAAGAAAATTTATGAGAAATCCATGATTTCCTAAAGTCTGCTATAAATGTTTTTGTCAATTCTCTCCTGTGCTCTACGTACCAAATCTGTCTACCATTTTGACAGGTTCAGATTGTACAGGTTCTCCTTTGCCATAATGATTTACAGCTGAGACACGGAAAAGGTACTCATTTCCTTGGATAAGCTTGGTTACCACATGCCTGCAAGTCTGAATATCTTCAGAAACCACTGTCCACAAAAGTCGACTGGTTTCTCTCTTTTCAAGAACATAGGACTTAATTGGTGATCCGCCATCTTCCAAAGGAGGTGTCCATGTAAGCGTTGCTTTTTCAGCAGAAACATTACTGATTTCAATAGGACCTGGGGGACCAGGCACATCAAGGACTGTTACCTTCACATGCTCCTCCTTTGTGCCGAAAGGATTGGTGGCAGTGATAGTATATTCACCAGCATCTTTTCTAGTGGCATACTTGACAGTAAGTGTGGAAGATGTTGGGGTTGAAGTTATCTGAGCAATATCTGATGGTCTAATGTCTTTTCCTGCCCTGGACCAACTTGACTTTGGAAGGGGTTTGCCAAGAATGCTAATGGCACTCAAAACAATGGTATCCCCTGCTTTAATTGTTAGCCCATCTTTTATTGTGGGATCAAGGACAATGGTTGGTGCCTCTGCAAAGAAAAAAACACATTTTCAATCAGAAAAGGAAGGAGGTTCAATTGCTATTTTTTAAATAAAGTGAAAAGTAAAATTGACCTACCATATTCGTCCTTGCAAATAATAGTTCCTGTACTTTCCGATGGAGCGCTAATGGCACCTGCTGTATTCTTTGCTCTAATTCTAAATTCATATTTTCCACCCTCAACAAGATCAGTTACAGTAAAGGCACAGTCTGGGACATTAACGTGGTTGGCTTTCATCCAAGATTTAGAAGGTAGATCCCTCTTCTCCACTATATATCCAGTTAACTTATGACCACCATCATATTTGGGTTCAGTCCATATGAGAGTCACTGAATTCCTTGTTACATTAATAACCTCAGGTTTGCCAGGAGGATCTAAAACAAAAATAAAGCCAATCAAACAAATACCAACATTTGCTTCAGGTAGCAAATGCCCTTAAGTTTTTCTTTGTATAATGGCTTACCAATTGGATCAAGTGCCACAACTGGCTCTGATGGCAGGCTTGGCTTGCCCACTCCTGCTAAATTGATTGCCATAACTCGGAATTCATATTCAAGACCTTCAGTTAATCCTGTCACTTTAAAGTCCTTCATCCTTATAGGAGTCTTGTTAGCTCTCTTCCACAAAAGGCTGTTTCTTTCCTTGAACTCAATATGATACCCTGCAAATATCCCATGAATGTCTTAGTTCAGATAGAAAGTATAAACATAGACGAATTTTAAAAATTTATATGTATCTTTGTCAAAATTATTTATAATAGGATATATTGAACAGATGATCATTCTTGTTCTCTATACTCTTATTGCCCAAACATAGTGCCATTTCTTTTCTTGAAATAGGCATAGTTATGGTCCTGTTCAACAGTTTTAACCCACATTATATATTCACTAAGAAAGACCTTATTAACTGTTACAATAGGAGGTTTTCAATGAAATAAAACATTAGCCATATGTACTGAAAGAAAAATACATTATTGTATGTGTACTTTGTTTTATGAATGAGTACACAGTCATCTTGTTTCTAGGGAAATATTTGGAAGGAACATCGATGTAAAAACTGTAGGATAAGAGCAAATTAAATACCTGTAATTGGAGAGCCACCCGTTTTTCTGGGGTCAGTCCAAGTCAGAGACACTGAATCATGTCTGACATCCACAATATTAGGAGGTGGGGGAGCATCAGGTACATCTAGGAGAAAGTACATAATGCAAGATATATAAATAGGGAGCCTCCACAAAACCATGTTTTACTTCATTTTCTGACCTTGAGGCACTTACCAAATGGATGCTTAGCCACTATTGGCTCTGACTTCAGGCCTTCTCCTACACCATATTTGTTTTCAGCACTGACCCTGAAGGTATATTCCACACCCTCATGAAGTCTGGTTACTCTGAAGGTGGTTTTCTGGACAGCTGAGGCACATGTCACCCACTTGTTGTTTACAGAATCTCTCTTCTCTAGGATATAGTTGGTGATTTCAGAACCTCCGTCATCCTTTGGAGGACCCCACTTTAAGGTCATGGCTTCTGCTGTGACTTCATCAAATTTGATTGGTCCAGTAGGGATGCCAGGCTTGCCAACAACTTTTATGGAAAGGGTTCCTTCCTTTGTGCCGGCAACATTCTTAAGTGTGATTGTGTATTTTCCAGCATCAGATTTTTGGCAGTCATACACTACAAGAGTTGTGTTAACTGCAGTTGACTCAACACTGACTCTTGTGTCAGTTGCCAGAGGATCTTCCCCTTTCTTCCAGGATACTGATGGTGCTGGCTTGCCTTTGATGGGAATCTTAAGACGGAAGTTGCTATTTTCTTTAGCCAAATAGCACAGATCAGGTAGGTCCTTTAAGTCAAGATCAGGAGCCACTGTAAAACAGCAGAGATGAATTGTCATCATTTTTAAGACCAGGTAATTAGCATTTTCAGATCATTATAGATTTTAAAGGATTTTTTTTGATAAGCTAGTGAGTAGGGCTCAAGGACACACTTTCAATGGCCAATGACAGTAAAGAGAAAATGAAGATGTATAGGGAGAAGCTTACCGACATCGTCCTTTGCCACAACAGTGATTTCACTTGGGGTTCCTTCTCCATTTTCATTTTCAGCACTCACTCTGAAGGTATATTCCTTCCCTTCAGTCAGATCTTTCGTGGAGTACTGCAGGCTTAATGATTTCATAACACGTTGCCACTTATTTTCTTCAGTCAGGAAATCAACTACATATCCAGTAATTCGACTTCCACCATCACTACGAGGCTTTTTCCAGCCAATGGTACAAGATGACTTGGTGACAGACAATGCTTTCAGGTCCACAACTGGTCCAGGGGTTTCTAAAGCAAAGAAGAAATGATAAGGCTAAGCCTCAGATAACCAAGGTAGGATGTCACTCAACTGGACAGAGCTGTAGTTCATTTGCTCACCGGAAGCTTTGACAGCGTCTCGTGTTTCACCAGGATCACCGATACCATACTCATTTTCAGCAAATACCCTGAAGAAGTAGGACTTCCCCTCCTCCAAGTTAGATACTCTGAAACTTGTTTTTGAGCACTCAGTTGTCACTGTAGACCAGGACTTCCTTTCTGCATCACGTTTTTCAACCACATAGTTTATGATGGGGCTTCCACCATCAACAATAGGAGGATCCCAGGTAACATAAGCAGAGTCTTTGGATACTTCCTTAACAGTCACATTGACAGGTGGCCCAGGAGTATCTGGATTAGTAATGAGTAAGTAAGAAATGGATATATAGAAAATACATAAGTCATAATTTTAAACATACAATTCTTTTTTTCAGATAGACTTACCAAGCACTTTCACTACAATGGTATATTCCTTTTTACCACAGGTGTTCTCCAAAGTTAAGATGTATTTTCCCGCATCATATTTGTTCACATTTTCACAGCGCAAGAAAGTGTCAAAGTCAGTTGACTTTATGTCCAGTCCAATCCTTTCTCTTAGGTTGACATTCGGCTTCGACCAAGTAATCTTCGGAGGTGGACGTCCTCTTACTGGTACATAGAGTCTCATCGTAACTCCAGCCCGTAATATGAGTGTCTTCCTTAATTCAGCATCAAGTTCTCCCTCGGGTGGAACTATTTAATTTGGGGGTGAAGAAAGTTATAGTGAAAAAAAATTAAGCCTCAAATGACTTCCAAGGACTGGACTTATCATTTATAAATTTCTAAAATTATTTCTTACTCTTTAGAACATTCTTAATGTAATCTTTATGACTATTTCAATACTTTGTACTCATTGTTGATCTTTCCATTTTCCAATATGCTTTAGCCTCAAAAAAGTTTTCCTTGGGGGACCTACACTTCTTCTTCTCATGAATCCCACATGCTCTCAAACTCTGTATTTTAAAGAAAGTAGGTGACTGGTCCTCGGCTCCACTCCATTTTCGTTTCTTGTATTCAGTGAGGGTACTCCTCCATATAATCTGACTCCTTTTATTGTTTCAATGTAGGAAGAAAAGTAGAAAGTGGATAAAATATGATACCAAGTAACTAAAAGGAGATTGTTACAGAGAATAGATGAAGAGAAGGGAAGGGAACTTAAGATGGAGAGTCTGCCAATTACATTCTTTTGGAGAGGATAGATCAGAAGAGTAAATGAAAACCATGAGAATGATACTTCCCTAAGTTTTTTAAAAAAAATCCTCTGTTCTCAGAAAAAAAATTGCTATATCACATATTCCTTTGAAATTCTCATATATGTACAGAAAACTTTTCAAAACCACAAATCACCTTGCATTCCCTTTGTGCTGTTCTATGATACGGTGAAGAACCCACCCAGCTCTCCTAAAATGTACTCTTGGAGTTACCAATGCTAAAGCTTGTAAATAAATATATACCAGGGTTCCAGTCTCCCTCCTAGAATATGGCTGATAAGAAGAGCCCTAAGTATTTTTCCTGGTAATACTTACTTAAGATGTCCTTGGGGCAGTGTTTATCTGGCACATCACTGGGGTCGCTGAATCCAATCTTGTTAACAGCATACACACGGAACTGATATTCTGTGTTTTCCATCAGGCCAGTAACCTCAAAGCGAGTTTTCTGTAGTTTCTCTGGTAAATTGCATCTCACCCAGTGATCAGAGTCAGCTCGTTTTACTTCAACAAGATAACCGATGATAGGGCTACCACCGTCATAGGCTGGCTTGCCCCAGGAGAGACTCACAGAGCTCCGGGTTGTATCATATACTTTAGGGAAAGCTGGTGGGCCAGGAGGATCTGAGGAAAAAACAAAAATAGAAAACCTTAGTCAAAACTTCCTTCCTGGTTGCTTAATGCTGATTTTAACCCACGTATGGAACTCTCATGAAAACTTACACAGAGGATCCTGAGCATAAGCAGCTTTGGATGCGTCACTGGGTTTGCCTGGTCCAGCTTTATTTATAGCTGTAACTCGGAACTCATATTCGGTACCTTCTTGGAGACCTGTTGCTTTTATTGTTCTTTCAATGACAGGTTTTCTGTTGACCTTTGTCCAGTTAACTGCCTGAGTTTCTCGCTTTTCAACCAAGTAGCCAGTGATGGGTGAACCACCATCATCTGCTGGTGGTTTCCAGCTGACTGTCATGTGGTCTTTGGTTATGTTGCTGATGACAGGAGGATCACAGCGTCCAGGTGGGTCTGCAGGGATTGATTGAAAAGTAATTTCTCAAGCTAACAGGTAATACTTAAAACGGAAAAGGTAAAACTACAGGAAAACCTTCTTACCATATGGGTTTTTAGCAATTGCTGGTTCAGTGAAGATTGGATCACCCACTCCGTATTTATTTTCAGCACAGATGCGGAACTGATACTCATGGCCTTCTATAAGTTTCTCCACGCTACAGCTGGTGATGGGCACAGTAGCAGAGACTTGAGCCCAGTTGGGCCTGCTTGTTTCTCGTTTGTCGACAATATAGTTGGTGATTTCTGAGCCTCCGTCTTCAAGAGGAGGTTCCCAAGAAAGCATTGCACGGTCTGAATACATTTTGTTGATTTTAACCGATGCTGGAGGACCAGGTTTATCTGAAAGAAAAGTAATAAAGTGAAGTCTTTCACATACAGAGGAGTCCACATAGAGTAGAAGTCTGGAGACCTGAGCTGTGGTCTTTGTGTCATTAACTTCCTTTATGACCTTACAGTTGCTTAATTTTTCAGAATCTGTTTCCACATATGTAAAATTAGGTAACTGGAACATATGATTTCTAATACTCTTCTCAGTACTAAAACACTATTCTGAGATAAGATTGATTCTGTGCTTAGGAAATACACATTAGGATATATAACTTTGTCACATATTACTTTGTAAATCTTATATACATCTCCATTAACCAAGGTTAAGTACAGGATTGTAATTAAATGCTTTAGTTACCTAGTACTTTAAGCTTAATGGTTGCTGATTTGGAACCGCTTGCATTTTCGGCAGTGATAGTATAGTCTCCTGAGTCCTTTCGGTTTACGCTGAACAGCTCCAAGGTGCACAGGTTCCGCTTCATGGCCATCTTTATGCCTTCTGCTGGTTTTAGTGGTGTGCCATCTTTCTTCCAAGAAACTGTTGGCATTGGTTTACCAAAAACGGTAGCATCCAAGCAAACATTAGTTCCTGCTTTCACAGTAAGCAAAGATTTCATTGCCACACTCAGGTCTATCCTGGGAGGAACTGGAAAATAATGAGATAAAAAGGTGTTAACATGTGTGAAAATATATTGTGTAATTCTTACTAATAATATTAAGGAATTCATGTAATCTCTTGCAAGAATGGAATTTTTACCTGATTTATATTTTTTTCAGCCTTTTTTTGTATTTTTTTAATTTGTTCTGATTAGTTATATGTGACAGTAGAATGCATTTATCATTTATTTTTAATGGACTAATAATTGTATATATTTATGAGTATAGTATGATGTTTTGGTGTATGCATGCACTGTGGAATAATTAAGTCAAATTAGTGAGTGTATCTATCACCTTACCTACTTAGCATTTATCTGTGGTGAGAACATTTAGAATCTACTCTTTTGATAATTTTGAGATGTAAATTATTAATTATGATCACTGTGCTGTGCAATAGATCACTAAAATTTATTCCTCCTCTCTAACTGAAACTCTGAACCCTTTGACATCTCCCCTTTTCCCCATCTCCCTGCTCCCCCAACTCTGGTAACCACAAAGAATATGATTTTTAAATAATGTATTCATTATAAAAGTAACACAAGTTTAGTATAGAAATCTGACAGTGCTGAAAATATAAAGAAAAAAGTAAATTCCCATAATGTCATTTAAATGCATTTCTTTGTCATCTATGAATGTGTAATGTTGAAATTATTCAGTCCTAAATTCTGAATCCTGCTTTCTAGTTTAGCATGTTTACATTCTCTATAATCATACTTTTTAGTGTTACATATGAAGTACCTAAGGTTTCATTTTTCTTTTTTCCATATGTGTAGATTTAGCATTTTATCAGGAGAAATGAACATCATGAATGTTGTACATCTTTGCCTATAATACACAATGGAATCTTACCATTTTCTGCGAGGATAGTCACTGGGTCTGAGGGTTCAGAAGGCTGGCTGATGTTTACTGCAGTTCTGGCAATTGCTCTAAATTGGTACTGAGCATTCTCTTCTAAGCCAGTAGCTGTGTACTCTTCCTGGGGAATCTGGTGAGGTGTGGTATTGCACCGGACCCACTTATCACCAGGAAGTTTGCAAGCTTCCACGAAATAGCCAATAATTTTGCTGCCTCCATCATGCTTAGGGCGGGCCCAAATGAGGGATGCACTATTTTTGGTAACATCAATAACTTCAGGTTTCCCTGGAGGATCTAAAACCAAAAGAGAAATTCTTAGTATATATCTTCTTTGCAGAAGTTTAAACTCCTTATTTCACATTATCACTCCTGCTGCTAAGTTAACAAACTCAACAGGATGACAGTCATCCCATTTTAATAATCCCCAAACCAGGAAGCTCTTGAGTCCTTGCTATATGCTTCAAGGAGAGTTATATATAGTATAATTTCATGGTGTGTGTGTGTGTGTGTGTGTGTGTGTGTGTGTGTGAGAGAGAGAGAGAGAGAGAGAGAGAGAGAGAGAGAGAGAGAGAGAGAGCCTATTTTTGAAAAGTAGTTATCTTCAGAGGCCCCAAGATGTAAATGTGCGTCTACAATACTGAAAAAAATACTCACCAACTGGCATTCTTGCAGTTACATATTCTGTTGGTTTGCTGGGTGGGCTGGAGCCAGCTTTGTTTAGGGCATAGATTCTGAATGAATACTCAAGACCTTCCACAAGGCCAGCACAAGGATATTCAGTTGACCTGACAGGAGTATCATTAGCTTTCACCCACAGCAAGCTGTTTCTTTCTTTGCGTTCAATCAGGTAACCAGTGATGGGGCTCCCTCCATCGCTGTCCGGCCTGTCCCATGCAACAAATATGCAGTCTTTGTTCACTTTAGTGACTCGTGCATTCTTTGGTTCGCTAGGAACATCTGGAGATGAAGACAAGGGAAATGCCAGTTTCTGTTTTAAGTAACAGACTAGAAAGAAAACAATTATTTTTGTTTCTCCCTGAATAATACATACCAAATGGGAACTTAGCAAGCATCTTCGGAGATGTGAGAGGTTCCGAAATACCAAATCGATTTTCAGCACGGACCCGGAAGATGTACTCCTGACCTGGGATCAGCTTTCCAACCCTGCAGGAGGTCTTTGTGACTGAAGCTAGAGCTGTGACCCAGTCCCCGCGGCTAACATCACACTTCTCCACGATGTAATTGGTGATGTTACTGCCTCCATCCTCCAGAGGGATGTGCCATGACAGGGAGCAGGCATCGGCATCTATGTCAGTAATGTCAAACGGAGGCTGAGGGGGCCCAGGTGCATCTGTGTGAACCAAGAAGAAAGAAATATAAGAACAGGGATTTGGTTGGAAAAAATGCTTCTGGTCTTCACGTTTCAGTGGCCACTCGTCTCATACTTAACCTACCCATGACTGTGACTTTGATTTTTTGAGTGTCTGTTCCAGAGCTGTTCTCTGCTGTCAGGCTGTAGTAACCACTGTCTTTCCTAGTAACATCTTTTATGATCAGAATTGAAGAGTTGTCTGCTTTGTGCACTGCCAGGTGGCTGGATGTGACCACTTCATCTTCTCCCTTCTTCCATTTACAAATGGGATGAGGCTTTCCATATACATGGGCTTCGATTCGAAGTTTCTTCCCAGCTTTAATAGTAATTTGCTCTGGCATAAGGATCTTTGGTGGTACTAAAAGAAAAATAAAGATACATTAATTTTGGAGGGATCAAGTTCTCTTTGGTGGGGAACTCTGCTGATGTTTTTCAAATTGTATGTTGCAACCCCTTGTGGGTTCAAATTAATGTTTGAATTAGAGCCAATATTTTCAAAAGGAATGAAATACAATATAATAGGAAATAGATGTTGCATAGATAAGGAAAGGTATTATTTCAGGAAACTTCTTTTGTATACACAGGTATATGTATGTTCTGTGTCATGATTTTCAATTTATATATTACATGCTATTACTGTTTTCCAAGTATTTCTGGAACTAGATTCCTTAAAGAGAAATATCTACATAACCACAGAAAATTCTAGTGAACTTCTATCAGATGATATTAATGAAGCAATGACTACTTACACAGTTGTTCTTTGGCTTCGTATACTCCTTCAGCTTCTCTTGGCAAGCTGACTCCAACAGAATTTCTGGCCGCTACTCTGAATTTATATTTCTTTCCTTCCTTTAATCCAGTGACAACAAGGCTGAGATCTTTTACCACAGAATACTCGGTCCAGCGATCTGCAGGCTGTTCTTCTTCTCTGTAACTAATGATGTAGCCATCAATTTTAGCACCTCCATCACGCAGGGGAGGTAACCAGGCTAATGTAGCACTGTTCTTCGTCATTTCAGTCACTTCTAGTTTTCTTGGGGGATCTGGCTCACCTAGAAGAAAAACACAATTTAGAAAATTATCTAGGCAACCTAATTGAATACCCTTTGTTCTTATACATAGGAGTTTTAATATGTCATTGGTCTCAACGTGTATAAAACGTGCAGTTCAATATGTTGAACATAAAGAGGTCAAAAAGTCTTTCCTGGGTAGGTTAGATATTTACTATGATATTAGAATTTCCGTAAGTTAAATCCCTTTCAGTAGTAGATTAAAATTGTATTGGTATCTTGCCAAAATAGGGGCCTAGAGTTAGGAGGAGGAAGGAAGGAGATTACTTACTTAGAGGATCTGATGCCAGCACTGGTTTGGGGATATCTGTTGGGACGCCAGGGCCATACTCATTGACAGCAGTTACTCGGAAGAAATACTCACTCCCAGGGACAAGATTGGTTACATGGAAGCTTGTTTTCTTAACTTCGGGAGTAACTGTTGACCACGTCTTTCTCTCTGCCTCACGTTTCTCCACAATATAATGAGTCACTTGGCTCCCACCATCATTTTCAGGAGGGGCCCAGGACACATGGCATGATGTTTTAGTGACATCAGAAACTTTTAAATTAGATACAGGTCCAGGAGTATCTGTAAAGAACCACAGAGTCAGATATCCATGTCTGTCAGTGTTCTTAACTAATTTGTTTTCGAAGTGGGAGGAAGAAGCTTTTTAGCAACCTACCCAGTACTCTGACGTTCACAAACACAGCCTTTTCTCCTGCGGGATTCACAAGTGTTAAGGAATATTTTCCAGAGTCATCACGGGTAGAATTGGGGATGACAAGGAAGGCCATAGTGTCAACCAGATCAACTTGTCCTTTTCTGACCACGTTATCAATACCCACTTTTCGCCAAGTGACTTTGGGAGCTGGTCTCCCTCTTACTATTGCAAATAGCCGAATAGGGCATCCTGCTCTCACTATGACCAGTTTTCTCATGCTGGCATCCAAATCAATCTCCGGAGGTTCTGCAAATGACATTAAGATCATTAGTTGACTTTACTGAATGTGGGGAAATCATGAGAAATGAAGTGAGAATGAGTCAAGTGTCCCAGGAGAGCCTCACCTAGGATTTCTTTAGGTTTGATAGCCTCCTTCAGTTCTGCAGGGCGCCCAATGCCAACCTGGTTTTGGGCACACACCCTGAACTCATACTCCTGGTTTTCATCCAAGCTGGTAACAGTGAATTCCATGCGAACAAGCTGTGCTGCAGCATTGCACCTTTTCCAGCCTTCGTCAGGTGACATATCTGGTCTTTTGGGTCTCATTTCCACAACGTATCCAATAATCGGTGCACCACCATCATAGACTGGTTTTCCCCATGCAAGTGTTATGGAATTTTTGGTTGTATCAACTACTTTGAGATTTGTTGGTGGACCAGGTGGTTCTGAAAATAAATTAAATAAAAATGTTAGTAGTGATATTTTAATGTGGAGTTTTATATAGTCGATTCTCAATTAATCAAACATAGGTCATTCACTTTCTCAATTACTGAGTCCTCCTTGTTTCCTTTGCAAAAATTAGAGCTGGGCATAGTAGTGCATGCCTGTAATCTCAGTGGTTTGGGAAGCTGAGGCAGGAGGATGGTGAGTTCAAACCCAGCCTCAGCCAAAGTGAGGTACTAAGCAACTCAGTGAGACCCTGTCTCTAAAAAAGTACAAAATAGGACTGGGGATGTGACTAAGTGGTTGAGTGTCCCTGAGTTCAATCCCTGGTTACCTCCTCCCCCAAAATTAGAATCTACCATTGTTTATACATTTTAGGAGATTTGATGAAAGGTCTATTTGGAAAAATATTGGTTAAAATAAAAGAGTTAATCCATAATATCAAAACTTTATCTAATACCTCTATGCTCGAGATTTAGAAGAAACAAGAACATCTTACCTATGGGGTCTTTTGCCACCACTGGTCTTGATGGTAAGCTTGGCTCTCCAATTCCAACCTCATTTTCTGCCTTGACCCGGAACTGATATTCATGTCCTGGGAGGAGATTCTGTACTTTCAGACGTCTCTCAGAGATTGCACTTTTGTTAACAGGAACCCAGCGCACTCCGTGTTTTTCCTTTTTCTCCAAATAGTATCCTGTGATAGACTTTCCACCATCATATTCAGGTGGGTTCCAAACCACTGTCATTTCTTCTTTGCTTACTTTAGTGACTTCTGGGGGATCAGGGCGACCAGGTCTATCATACTTGGTTTTTGCTGTGACTGGTTTACTTTCTGTGGGAGGCCCTGTGCCTATTTTATTTTCAGCACGGACTCTGAAAATATATTCATTTCCTTCTATGAGACGTGTTACCGTAGCACTTGGGATCAAGACGTTAGCAGAATAGGTGGACCAAACCATTCTCTTGCTCTCACATTTTTCTAGAATATAATTTTGGATTTCACAGCCACCGTCATCTTCTGGTGGATCCCATCGAACAGTACACCTATCACTGGACACATCAGTAATTTTCAGATTCCTTACAGGACCAGGCTTGTCTAAAACATTGACAGTGGCATAGGCCACAAAACTTCCAGCTGTGTTAGTTGCTGTAACCACGTATTTACCACCATCACTTCGCTTGGCTTTAGTAAGGGAGAATTTAGATGATTCAGCACCGGTATCAATCTTGACCCTCGGTGATCTTGTTAAATCTGTAGCATCTTTGTCCTTGGTCCATGCAACTTCTGGAAATGGTTTGCCTCTAACTCCAGCCTCAAGTCTAATGGTGTCCCCTGCTTTGACAGTTAGCACCCCACTTAGTTTCAGATCAAGTACTGGTTTCTGTAAGTCTTCCTTCACAACAACTTCCTCTGTCTTTACCCAATCACTTTCCCCACCTTCATTCTTTGTCTGTACCCTAAACTCATAAATCTGGTTTTCAACACATTTGTCAACCATGTAGTGAGTTTCTTTAATGCTTCCTTTATGTACTCTTTCCCAGTCAGTAGAGCCCTTCAGCCTCCTCTCAACATGATACGATAGATTTGGGCTGCCACCATCATAATCAGGGCGCCGCCACTTTAGATAGACAAATGTCTTTCCTTTATCTGCAATATGAAGGTTTTCAGGCTCACCTGGCCTGTCAATAGGGTTAATGGCCAGAATTGGAGTTTTTGTTTCAATGGTTGGCCCAACCCCGACTTTATTCTCTGCACAAACTCGGAAATAGTATTCATTATTGGCTAAAAGGTTGGCCTTGATTAATCTCTTGGTGACATCTGAAGCAACGATTGACCAGCCTTTCTGATTTGGTTTCCGATATTCGACTATGAAATTGGTTATTTCTGAGCCACCATTATCCAGTGGATTTTCCCAAGAAATTGTGCAATTCTCTTTGGTTACATTGCTAACCCTCAAATTCTGGCAAGGCCCAGGTCTGTCAAGGACATTAACAATGGCTGAGCCTTGGGCATGTCCACTGCTGTTCTTGGCTGAGATGATATACTTGCCATGATCAGCCCTAACAGCTTCTTTAATTTGTAATTCAACACGAGGTAGATCATGAATTATGTCAACCCGCTTTTCTCGGACCAATACTTTGCCTTCCTTAGACCAAGTTATGTCAGGTTCAGGTCTGCCTTTGACTCGAGCAAGAATGCGAATAGTTTGGCCCACTCTGACAGTAATGACATCACGACAAGTAACATCGAGCTCTACTTCCGGAGGATGGAGGATGTCTTTTGCAAGCACAGATTCTGCTAGTTCTCTTGGTTCTCCTTCACCCACAATATTAGCTGCCTTTATACGGAATCTGTACTCATTTCCTTCAATTAGTCCAGGTACCCTAAAGGCACATTGCCTAATGAGTTCATCCTTATTAATCCTGTCCCACTGTGCAGTGCCAGGTTTCTGACATTCCACTACATATCCTAGAATGGGGCTTCCACCGTCACTGAGGGGCTTTGTCCACACCAAGTCAGCCCATTCTTTGCTCTTGTCTTTCAATTTAGGATTAATAGGTGGTCCAGGGGGTTTAATGGGCCGGCAAGCTTTGATTGGATCAGAACTTGGGGATGGATTGCTTAGTCCTGCAAGATTTTCAGCAAACACTCTAAACTCATATGTGTTTCCCTCATAGAGTCCAGTCACTCTGAACTTCAGGTCAGCTATTGGTGTTTTATTGACCCTCACCCACTTTCCAGTTATTTCTCGACGTTCCACGTAGTAACCAGTTATTGGACTGCCACCATCAGATTTTGGCAGGGTCCAAGACACAGTCGCAGCGTTTTCCGTAATGTCAGTAACCACTGGTTTACCAGGAGGAGATGGAGGACTAAACTTGTGTTTAGCAACAGTAGGTGTGGAGTCAAGGGGAGGACCAACACCCATCTTATTCTCTGCTCTAACTCGGAAAATGTATTCACAGCCCTTTTGCAGATGTGGGATTTTCAGCTTCAGCTTACTGCTTCCTGAAGAGACCACACCCCACGTGTCTTTCCTTGTATCTTGTTTCTCAACAATATAATTTATCACAGGACTTCCTCCATCATCTTTAGGTGGCTGCCATGAGATTGTCATGTATTCAGGGGTAATATCCAGAATATTGATAGGGCCTGTTGGTGGACCAGGAACATCAAGAACAGTAAGATGTACAGCTACTGTTTTGGTGCCGGCTGCATTGGAAACTGTGATTTGATATTCCCCAGTGTCTTTCCTTAAGCAGTTCTTGATGGTAAGGACTGATGAGAAGTTGTCAGTTTCAACTGTGTAGTGGTCATCTGTTTTAATCTCACTTCCATCGGTTGTCCACTTTACAGAAGGAACAGGTATACCTCTTATGATAGCAGGGAATCTGACTGTAGTTCCAGCTTTTACCACAAGTCCTTCAATTAATTTCACATCTAGCTCAATAGATGGAGGCACTGGAAAGTAAACATGAGGAAGTTAGGTTTCAATTCTCACACTACAAATGATTTAAAGAAGAAATAAAATATTAATGCCAATCCAAAAATTACCTAGTTTTTCTTGGCATTCTATTGGGATAGTTGTATCAGGGAGCCCAAGACCCACAATATTTTCAGCTTTTACACGGAATCTGTAGGTCTTTCCTTGTTGTAGTCCAGTAACAACACATTCTAAGTTTTTCACAGTCTTGAACTTAATCCAGTCCTCAGCACCTTCTTCTTGATATTCCACCAAATATCCAGTGATTGGAGAGCCCCCATCACGATCTGGTTTATTCCAAACAAGGGAGACTTCAGTCTTGTCAACATCCACGTGATGTAGGTCCTTGGGTGGCCCTGGGGGATCTTTAAAAAAAAGAAGAAGAAGAAGTCATGATGAATAAATAGTTTTCCCAAAGACAGTTAAATGATACTTTGTATCCAGAGAAAGCAACTCACGGAGAGGATCCAGAGCCTTGATGGGTTTAGGTGTCTCAACAAAAGGACCACGTCCATATTGGTTCTCAGCAGCTACTCGGAAGAGATACTGATTGCCTTCAGTAAGATGTTTAGCCAAATGACTCTTTTTCTTTGATGTAGTTGAAAGAGGTAACCACTGAGCACTGGCAACATCTTTCCTCTCAACTACATAGTTTGTCACAACAGAACCACCATCATCCAGGGGTTCCTTCCAAGTAAGGTAACAAGAATCTTTCCTAATTTCACTGACTTCCAGATCTCTAGGTGGCCCAGGTTTATCTGAAAAGTGTTAAATAATAATTATAAAAGTAATTTAATCCAGACAAGAGATAAATGTGTATCAAAATTTACTTTTCATGGCATAAGGATTAAAATTCTTACCTAATACAAGTACTTTCACTGAGACAGTTTTGGAACCAGCTGGATTCTCTACTGTTAAGGAATAAATTCCACCATCTTCATGGGCAGCATTACGAATTTCAAGCTTGCTACCAACTGGAGTAGTGTCAATTCGTGCTTTAGTTGGAGCCTCTCTGTCTTCCTTTTTCCAGGTTACTTTTGGGAATGGCACTCCTTTGATGATGGCACTAAGTCTTAAAGTATCACCAACTTTGATGTGTTGTTCTCTTGCCATGTTGGCATCAAGAATCAATTCAGGGGGTTCTAGAATAAAGATAACAGTATGTTCAAGTTTGATTAGTTAATGCATGCTATAATTATGCATATTCAGTCTGGAACCCATTTTCCTTGCACATGCTGATGAAAAACATTTTACTCACCAAGTCTGTCTTTTACTAGCACTGGCTCTGGAACATGAGCTGGATCTGATTCACCAGCTTCATTGACTGCCAACACTCTGAACTTATAGGTTTGACCATCCCGAAGACCAGTGACTTTATATTTAGTTTCAGGACATGACTCGGGAGTGTGATTGGCTCTTCGCCACTCTTCATCACCAACTTTCTGGTATTCAACAATATAACCCAGTATCTTGCTCCCACCATCATGACGTGGTGGCTGCCAAGTTAGATCAACTGAATTACATGTTGTATCTACTGCTTCAGGATTAACTGGTGGACTTGGTTTAGCTGCATAAAAATTAAAGAAAAAAAAAAAAACAAGGTGTTAGAACATAGATAGGAAAAATGTTGGATCATAAAGAAAACTGGATGAAGCTTTGATACTATACCAATTGGATCTCTAGCAAAGACTGGTTTGGATGGTGGGCTTGGATCTCCAATACCAATTTCATTTTCTGCAGAAACTCGGAATTCATACTGACATCCTTCTAGAAGATCAGGAACCCTAAATTTAGTGTATGGGTGGATAGGCTCTTTGGTAACTCTAGCCCATCGTTTAGACATTGTTTCCCTCTTTTCTAGGATGTAGTTGGTGATAGGCTTTCCTCCATCATGTGGCTTGTTCCAGGTTACTAATGCAGAGTCTTTGGTGACTTCTGTAACAATCGGCTGCTCAGGTGCATCAGGAACTCCTATAACAAATATTAGCAAAATATGTTAGAAGTTTAGTTTTTTCTGTTAACTACATCAAGAATTGGTATCTTGGAAACAGTACATACTGAAACGATCTTTAGCTTTCATTGAATCAGACACCAGAGGATCACTTATTCCATACAGATTTTCAGCATGTATACGGAAAATGTAATCTTTTCCTTCAAGCAGTTTAGGAACTTTGCATGTTGTTTTAGCACTTGCAGATGTCACAGGCATCCAAACGTCTTTTCCCAACTCCTTCTTTTCAATAATGTAATTGGTGATTTCACTTCCTCCATCATCTAAAGGTGGCTTCCAGGAGATAACCATATATTCTTTGGTTACTTCATCAAAATGGACAGGTCCTACTGGTGGTCCAGGACGGTCTGCAGAAAAGAAAATCAGAGCACAAAGTGTTGTTTCTACTTCCACTTTTGAGGGAACAGACAGTCTATTATCCTTGTCAAATAATACTTACCAACAACATTAACTTGACAGAATCCTTTCCTGGAGCCTGTACTATTCTCCACAACTACACAGTATTTGCCAGAATCCGAACGTTTGGACTTGATCTTCTCTAGAGCAAGTGTTGTTGGAGTGGTCTTTATATGAGTACGCTCATCTTCTAACACGTCAGCTTCATCTTTGAACCAACTAACCTTAGGCTTTGGTTTGCCTGAGTAACGGCCAGTGAGGGCAAAAGCTTCACCAACCCGAACTGTGAGCTTATCTCTGAAGTCGAGATCAAGCGTTGGGGGAGCTAAAAGTTAAAAAGATAAACACAAGTCATTTTTATTGATGTCTATGGCAACTCTATGAATGCACAAATTTTCAAAGTATAAACTGTAGCGGACACATACCTAGCTCATCCTTGCAAGTGATTGGCTTGGTGCAAAATGATGGTTTGCCTTGCCCAACAATATTGACAGCACTGACACGGTATTCATAGGTATCGCCTTCTTTTAAGCCTTTAACTGTATATTTTCTGCTAAGCAAGTTGTCATTTGTAACTTTGTGGAACTTCTCAGTTCCGATGAGTCGGCTTTCTAGGACATAGTTAAGGATTTCTGATCCACCATCATATTTAGGAGGATTCCAAGTCAAAGTTACAGTATCTTTAGTAACTTCTTTGACTTCCAGGTCTTCAGGTCGCTCTGGTACAGCTGCAAGTATGAATAAAGTGAAAAAAGTGTCATATTAAGAATGTAACAGAAGGTAGTAAACACTCCTTTCCGAGGACTGCATTTAAAGATTAAACTATCTGCTTCAATAAATAACGGAAGTGACTCATCATATAACTATGCAAGCTAAAAAGGGCCCTATACAATCTAAAATTTTCTCAATGAAAATTAGAATGAGGAAAATTAGGTGAGGAAATAGAAGTTCATTAAAACTAATTTAGGAAAGGTCTCCAGAGTTGGTGGTTTTAGAGTTAGGAAAATAATTTAGTTTCTACTTAAGCTACTAAGTGGAATTTAAAAAAAAAATCAGCATGGTATACACAGAGAGGATTTGATGAATCATATATAATTCTATAATCTTTCATATAACTAAGTACTTATTTCATATAAATAAGTACTTATTAAGTAAATGAAATCTAAGGCATTTATATACAAATTTTGTCACCATGGTCTTATTAAATGAGTAAAGTGATTAAACTTTTTTTAAGTTGTACTTACTTATTGGATCTCTGATGACAAGTGCAGTTGGTGTCTCGACAAATGGGCCCATGCCAATACTATTTTCGGCCGCGATTCGGAAAAAGTAGGCTTTTCCTTCAATGAGACCCTGGACAGTAGCATTTTGTCGGGTGACTGTGTATGTCACTGGGGTCCATGCTTTGCGGTCAGCTTCTCGCTTCTCAATGACATAGTTGGTGATTGGAGAACCCCCATCATCTTCTGGAGAAAACCATGTCAGTTTGCAGGAGTCATTGGTTAGGTTGTCAGAGAGGAATGGTATTCCAACAGGACCCGGCACATCTGGAAATAAGAGGAAAAGATTTCAAACTGTCTTCGGTGAACTCAACCTGTGTCACTCTCTGATTTTAAAAAGGAGACAAATACGGTTATGAAGGAATTAAGGTTTTGTGTCTATAATTGAGTTGTTTCTCCCCCTGCAATTAATAATTTAAAGTGAAGTAAGTTTGTAATAGTTATTGGCCGCTACAGTTTTAGTAGAAGCTGAAGGGAGAATAAAATGGAAACTTTGTGAGGGAGCAGCAGGAGAGGAGCAAAGAATGGCATGGTCACTTTGGGTCATTTCTTCTCTAAGAGGTAAAAAAAGAGATTTTTTTTCTGGGTGATAATCAATCAATGAGCAGCACAGGAGGGGTTAGAATTTTAATGTGGAAGTGTACAAGTTCTCTAAGTAATGGTTGTTTAGAAGTAAAGGGGGTTAGGAGCTTGGAACTAAACTAAAAGCTTCTAGGACTACTGCTGAATGAAATGGTTTTATATAATTTAAATATTAATTATGTTAATATAGGATTGACTATTTGCAATGTAGCTGTTCTTCGAGTCTCTAAGTAGGAGGGCTTTACTTTCTAAGCAAATCAATGGACTAGAGCAGCCAACAAGAGGCATAAAAAGTTGTATAGAGTTCAACTCTATATTCAGTGTCAAGAAATGCAATATTCATGCAAATGTTATGCTCTTCAATTAGAATACTGAAACCCTCAGAGGTTTTCACATTAAGATAATTGGTAAATAACTATGTAAAAATAATTTTTCAAATGTGAAAATGATCATTACAGATTTTAAACATTCACATGTATAAAAGTTGCTTTTATGGAAATGATATAATAAGTAGTGGGTGCTTATGGTTGTATGGTATATAAAAAAGAAGCTTACAAAATGTTATGTGTAGTAAGAATACAACCATATAGAATATACACAGGATGAAAAAGCAAAGAAGAAAAATTTTAAATTCTAATCTATGGGATTGTGGGTGATTTTTCTTCTTTTCCAAAATGTTTATAACATAGTTTTATTACAACATAGTTTTACTGTAGATGTAATAAAAATGCTTTTTAAAAACTGCATGGACAAAGTGAAAGTACTTACCTAATACATCAACAATAATTGTCTTCTTTCTTTCTCCCCCTGCATTTTTGGCAAGAAGAGAATAGACACCTTGATGGCTCCTCTGGCAATTCTTGATGACCATGGATGAGCTAATGGCTGTGGTCTCAATGTTGGCTTCTTGAGGTAAGGCTCTTTCGTTCATGCTCCAAGTGACAGTTGGAGGAGGCTTCCCAGACACATAAGCAATGATTCTGATCACCCCTCCAGCATGGACCACAATTCTATCCCTGACACTGGCATCCAGCTGAAGGTCAGGTGAAACTGGGAAATAATTGAAAAATTTAAATGTGATTTCCACTTTCAATCTGAAACATAATACATATTGAAGAAATAATAGAAGCGTGGATAATTACCAATTCTGTCTTTCATCTCAATGATATCTGTGACTTCTCCAGGTTCTCCAATGCCAGCAACGTTAATTGCTCTAACTCTAAATTTGTAGAAAGCCCCTTCTTTTAACCCTGTCACGACAAGTTTTGTTCCTCTCACTTCTTTATCTTTGGCCTGGGGGAAAATTATAAACATTTTACAATTAGTTCTTTGTAGCTTGTTGCTTTAATAACTTTCTATAATATAACCAGTTTTAAAAATATTATCAAATGGGGCTGGGGATGTAGCTTAGTGGTAGAGTAGTCTCCCTACACCTAATCTGATTACGTTTTTGACAATAACATATATTTTCATCATAGTTATGTTATTTTTCTGATTTCTTAAACCAAAAGTATAGATAGAAGCTAATGGGAGTGAGAATACTCCATTTTTAGTTCATTCATAATATGTTTTTTTTAAGCCAAGTTTTAGCTACCTTTTCCCATTCTTCTTTTCCCTCTTCCTTATATTCAACAATATATCCAGTAATTTTGGAGCCACCATCTTTTAATGGGGGAGACCATTCTAGGTCCACAGATGATTTAGTCCAATCTGTCACCTTGGGAAATGGAGGGCCAGGAGGAGCTGAAACAAACCAGTATAAATTAGCATTCTTGACTTTTCCATTGCACATTTGGAAGATAAATTTAAAAAAAAAAAAAAAAAAAAAAAAAAAAAGAATGGCTGCAAAGCTTACCAACTGGATCTCTGGCAGTCACTGGATCTGATGGCAGACTTGCTGGACCCACCCCAGCAGCATTGATTGCATATACTCGGAACTGATAGTCAGACCCTTCAATAAGACCAGTCACTTTGTAAGAAACACCCAAAGTCATGGCTTTGATAGGGTCTCGGTTCACCCTCTTCCATCTCTTTGAAGTGGTGTCTTTCATTTCTAGCCAGTATCCTGTTACGGGAGAGCCTCCGTCGTATTCTGGCTCTTCCCAGTTGACAGTCATGGAGTTACGAGTCACACTGCTAACTGTTGGTTTATCTGGTGCCCCAGGGACAGCTGTGGGGAAAACAACACATTAATCTACAAGAAATTATAAACAACATAAATAAGAATGGCTTTGGTATGAAATGGGAGCTGACTTACAGAAGAGGTTTCGTGCTGTTTCAGGTTCACTGTCAAGTGGTTCTCCAATGCCGTATTTATTCTGGGCCATGATTCGGAATACATATTCATGACCTTCCAACAATTTGGGAATTGTGTACATGCACTCCTTGGGTTCACTAGAAACACGTACCCATGTCTTCCTGTTAGCTTCTCTTTTCTCAATTACATAGTTTGTAATCTTAGACCCACCATCATCTTTAGGTGGAAGCCAAGATAATGTCATTTGATCTGCTGAAATTGATTCAAACTTTATGGGTCCTATTGGAGGGCCAGGGCGACCTAAAATGATTTAAAGAAGGAGTATTTTATTAGAGTGATTTTTAAAGCCTGAACCTACTTATGGATGTAAAAACAGGTAGTTTTAACCAAACCATGCAATCTTTACCGAGGACATTCAGTCTCATCTCCTTCGATGCTGTTCCCAGGTTATTTACAGCTGTGATGGTGTATAAGCCAGTGTCACTCCTGCGAGACTGTGGAATAACTAAAGTGCAGGTATCATCCACCACCAGTTTGTTGACATGGGTGTCATAGACAACAGGTTCTTTGTTATCAGGCTTCTTTGGAGGAGCTTTAAACCAGGTGAGTGTTGGGAATGGCACCCCTTTGATTTTGGCCACTATGCTAACATCAGTTCCTTCTTCAACCTCCATGAATTCTTTTAGCTCAATCGATGGTGGGCCTAGGTTATTAAAATTTTTAAAAAATAAGTTATCATTAGGAGTAAAAAGTGTTGAAGGACAGAAAGTACAATTTACAGGAATGATAAAGGTGTTTGTACCTACTATAGGCAGACTTATATCCCAGGCCAATATAAGAGTGGGTCTGTTTTTTAACACTGTTAAACTAGTTGGGAGAAAAGGTATATATCGTTTATTGGATCTACATGTGGCTAGACTTCTCAGCTATTGTCTCTCTTTTTTTGCATGAGCATATTCTGATAAAAGGGCAGGGAGGAGTGAAGCTGTAGTAGCTTAGGCTTGGGAGTCCTGTCACAATGATTTCTTTAATATTCATGTGAAGTTATGAAGAATTCACAATGTTTACTTTGAGGTGACTTCCCCTTATAAGAATGGTAAATGCTAGTAGAGGCAAAGGAATTTTCCATTTTCCACAACTTTAGTGAAAGAAGGTAGGAACTACAGCCTTCAGTTTTGAAAAGAGGATTGAACAAATGCACGACAGTAGTGATGGTAACAGTAATCAGAGAGAGCAGTATTACTATATATGTATGTATATTTTATCTTTTTAAACAGATACTTCTTTTCCTCAAGTAGAGAAAAAGAAACTTGATTGTGAGGAGAAATGCATGGCAGCAGTTGCCAAGCACATGACTGGTTGCTTTCTGACCCTTTGGAGGAGCATGCTGCAGAACTGCCTTGACTTCTGACAAAACAGCTTGCTGTGGAGAAAGTTACAGTAAGAAAATTACAAACCTCATCTCCTTTCATGATAGGAGAATGTAATTCTGTTGAGGTTGAGGGATAGGTAATTGAGGAATTTGCCCATGTCTGCACACAGCCCACAGGAACTTCCTCATGTTCTGATATCCTATCTCTATTTATTCAGGGCTAGTATTAAATGCCTAGGAAGGCAGCTATAAAGAGGGAATTCTTTGTCAGTGTGTTGGTACTTACATGTCTGGTCTTTGACAGTCACGGGGCCAACAGTGGCGGAAGGTTTGCTGACTCCTGCAGCATTGACAGCTTTGACTCTGAATTCATATTCTCCACCCTCTATGAGATCTTCAACGGTGAATTCCAATTCTTCCACATCGCGCTTATTGCACTGTCTCCATGCTTCCTTCTTTTTCCCAGTAGGGTCCCATGCAAGGCACTCAACAATATAGTGGGTAACAGGGGAACCCCCATCATTCTTTGGAGGTTTCCATGAGAGATGTACTGTGTTCTTTGTTATGAGGCCGATTTTGAGTTTAATAGGGGGATCAGGAGGATCTGTAAAAATAGTTAAAGGAGGCATTAAGCATTGTTTATAACAATACAGTTCAATTTTGAGAAAATATTTCAGACTTATATTTTAGAACTCACATATTGGATCTCTGGCAGTGGTCCTCTGAATGGTTTCTA
Organism: Sciurus carolinensis; assembly: GCF_902686445.1. NCBI lineage: Eukaryota > Metazoa > Chordata > Mammalia > Rodentia > Sciuridae > Sciurus > Sciurus carolinensis. The sequence continues at coordinate 127,300,405 of NC_062215.1, forward strand.
CAGGTGGGCCAATACCAAAACGGTTTTCTGCTCTCACACGGAAGAAATATTGCTGTTCAGAAATGAGGTCAGGTACCACAAATGAGGTGCTTCCACAGTTTGGATTGACTTTAGTCCAAGCCTTTCCATCAATAGTCTTTTTCTCAATGACATAGCCTTTGATCCTGTCACCCCCATCATCATCTGGCATCTTCCATGAAAGTCTGCAGCTACCCCTTGTGATGTCACTGACTTTCAAATCTTTGGGTGGACCTGGTACATCTGTTGAAGACAAATCATAATGTAGACAGAGTTCCTTAGATGCTTAAGAGTAATTTGTTCTTATTCCATAGTAACTTTTAAAGTTTTTCTTACCCATGACTTTAACTCTGCAACTTGCAGTCTTCTGTCCTGCTTTGTTCTTGGCTGTGATGCTGTATTTGCCTGAATGAGAACGTTTACACTCTGGGATGATGATTACTGATGAGTTTTCAGCAGTCTCCAACTGGACAAAGGAAGCAGTATTCATACATTGAATGAAATAATAGCAGTACAGAAATCAACCATATTGTAAGTTATTTCAATTATTATTATTAGTTTTACCTGTGCATCTTCAGGTATATCATGAACTCCATCCTATTAGAAAAGAAAACAGTTGTAGTATAAATACTCCTTCCAGAGATTCAGTGAGACACTCAGAAAAAATTTAATTTTCTTACCTTCATGGCCTTCTTGGCCTTCCCGTCAAACTCCCAAGATGATTTTGGTGTTGGGCGTCCTTTGATAACAGCAGGGATTCTAATCTGTGAGCCAGCTTTACAAACCAGACAGTCTTGTGCTCCAATGTCAATGAAAACCTCTGGTACCTCTGTAATGCCATGAATAATACAATAGGATTTAGCTGATATTCCTACAAAGTAATTGACCTATCCTCAGTAGATTAATCAATTTCATAATAAGACCAAGAAATGAATGCACATACTGAATAAGGACTAGTACCTTGAATATCGGTGGCCGCAATCTCTCCAGTTGTGTCACTTGGTTCAGATTCACCAGCTTCATTGACAGCTTTCACTCTGAACCTGTACTTCCTGAGTTCTTTCAGATTGGGGACCACACATTCGCAGGTAGTAAGAAGTTTGTCTGGTTCATTGACTCTCTTCCAGTCAGTAGTACCTTCTTCTTGCATTTCTACAATGTATCCTTTGATTGGACTGCCGCCATCTTTGGCTGGCGGTTTCCATGCCAGTGAGATGCTTGACTTTGTTTTATCTTTAACCTCTGGGCAAGAAGGTGGCCCAGGTGGGTCTAATAAGAAAACAAAATAAACCAGAAGCCATATCAAATTAATGTAATGCTATATTTTTATACTGTATGGATCCTTTGCTATACAAGATTATATATTATTTTTAATCTATTAAAATAGAAATGCTAAAAGGGAATAATAAATATGGGAAACAACCTATTTGCCTCTAGCATTAATACAAAGATAGAAAAATCAAATAACTGTAAAAGAAAGACTACTTATGATATCTAGATACTCTATAGTCTGTTTACACATGATTGGTGAAAAGTTAGATTACTTTTGAGAAACCCTTGAAGAGGTTCTATAGTATTTTCACTGAAAACATATTTTACTTACCAAAGTATAAAAAATTTTAAATGATTTCATCACTAGCTGGTAAATCTTTGAACAAAAAGCTAATCTTACTGCTATTTAGAGTCAGGATCAATATCTGCAATAATCGCATAATAGCCCTTTACATTTCTGACAGTGTTTTACAGTTGCAGAAATTATTTTACTCTATTTGTCATTTTAATCATAACTCTTCCCCCTCTGGTGAACAGACCCCATATTCAGTAAATACTAGTTTGCTAAATGAATATCTCATTATGTATATATAATATATATACCTCATAATATATATATATATACACCTCATTATTTGTATTCTCCATATACCAGTTAAGGATATTTAAAGTGTTTTAAAATAACAGTTGACTTTTTTCTACAGAATATCCAATCAGATATATCACAAATAGAATTAACTATTCAGGACATAGAGTTTTAATTTTTGAATGAATCTTATCATAGATCTTTTAGAATTTTCCTCTTTTATTTGATCTCACAGAATGTGCTTGAAAATTTGTTATCTATGCTCAGTAAATATTATTGAAAAGCTAATGACATTTAAATTTTTGTTGCATTCCTGCAAGAGGGTGTCTTAAGTGGGAGAAATGATTTCCATAGTCTAATGAGAAAGTTTATTTTAAGTATGAGAGCAGAGAGGAGCTTATAGTCCATCCAGGTGTTTATGACTGTGATTCCTCATAAAATATGAGTTTAATCCAAGAGTTAAAAAATTATAATTTTATGTGAGTATTTATGACTCTATATAAATATGAATAATAGCTTGACACAGAAAAAAAAATTTAAGAGCAGAATTATCTATTTAGTAAATTTTCCCTTCACAAATGATTTCCAGAAAGAAAGCCTACTTACATATGGGATCTCCAGCAAGAGCTGGATCTGATGGTTCACTGGGAGGGCCAATTCCTGCAGCATTTATTGCCATGGCTCTGAACTGGTATTTAACACCTTCAATCAAACGGGGAACATTAAATTCTACGCCCTTCAATCCCACTTTGGTTACTGGTGCTCGGCTAACACGTGACCAGTAGGCGCCTCCTTCCTCTCTCTTCTCCAACCAGTAGCCAGTAATTGGAGAGCCTCCATTGTCCAAAGGAGGTGTCCAACTCACTAGCATTGACCCTTTGGTGCGCTCTAGGACCTTTGGTTTTCCTGGAGGCCCAGGAAGGCGATAAGGATCTTGAATGACCACTTTATCTGATTTGCATTCATCACTGGTTCCATATTTATTCACTGCTCTAACTCGGAACTCATACTGTCCATTGGGGATAAGTTTCCAGACCTAGAAATGAGACAAATAGAAATGTCTTAAAAAGAATATGCTTCCATTGATTTTTCACTCTTCTCAAAACTCAAACTTATTTCGGGAGGGATTACTATCATGAGAAATAAATATATAGACTTAAAATATGGGGGAAGACAGAAAAGGAGAAAACCCATTTATAATAAGAATATGTAAATTTATTTTACCTCAGCAGATCTTTCAAGTAAATGAGTATCTGCATATCACATGGTATTTGCTAAGTAACCTTATGTGCATGGTACTAAACACTACAATAATGAATAGCTTCTTGTGTGTGGTTTTGAGTTTAACCATTAGATTTCAAGGTTATATGAAAATGGTATTAACTCAAAACCATGTGCCTTTAAGTATGTGAGAAAATACATAGAAACATTTACCCCATATCTTCTCTCTACAGCTGTGTTGGTGACTTCCTCCCATTCACTCTTTTTCCTACTTGCATCACGTTTGTCAATAACATAATGGGTAATTTCGCTGCCACCATTATCTAGAGGGGCATCCCATGTCAAGTAGCAAGATTCAGCTTTAATATCAGTGACAGCAAGATTTCTTGGTGGGGATGGGCGGTCTGGAAGGAAAACGACAGGAGCTTGAGAATACAATTCTTCAACTGGCAGTGGATTTTTTTTTTTCCCACAAGGAAGCAAGTCACTTACCATACACTTCAACGTGGACATTTCGGAACACTGAGCCAAGGCGATTGGAAGCAGTAATGGTGTAAGTGCCTTTGTCCTCCCGGACAGCTTTGGGAATGATAAGCTCAGTCTTTGCCTCACTTCGGGATACTTCTTCCTTGGTTATTTGAAGTGCATCAGTGGGTTTCTCAATCACAGTTTCATTCTTGGACCACTCAATCTTAGGCATTGGAAGGCCTGTCACATCAGCAGGGATGTTAACAGGCTCCCCTGCCTTAACTTTGATAGTGTCTCCTCGAACAGTCAGACGCAACTTAATATTTGGAGGCACTACAAAGAGAAGGGAAAGAAAGGGAAAAGCAGAAAAGTTAAAAGGATGCTTTCTCAACTTACAGGAGAAGGGCAGCACTCTAAAGAGCATTAAAAGATTTAGGTTCAGAATCCACACCTTCATCATCTTGTATGACGACATTAAGAGGCAGAGATGGTTCACTTTCACCGATTGCATTGACGGCTTTGACACGGAACTCATACATTTGGTGTTCATCAAGATTTTCAACCAGAAAAGATGTGGTTGGGCAGAGGCGCTTGTTAACTCTTTCAAAGTCAGGTTTGTCGTGACGCCGTTTCTCAATGATGTATCCTTGGATGGGACTGCCACCGTCGCTGCGGGGCTCTTTCCAGTCAAGGGTGATGGTGGACTTGGTCCTTTCTGTATATGTCAGCCTTTCAGGAGATGTTGGAGGACCTTTAACCAGAGGCAAGTTAAATGATAAGCATGAGAGGAGATATGCATACAGGAAATAATATTTCACTTTATGTGCAAAATAGGTTTCTGTTTGGCATTATCTTATATCCATATTTAAAATCCTTCTCAAAATGTGTCAGCTACCAAAATATAGCCATTCTTACAGAATTTTTTTAGCAAGATTTCCATTGAGTTTTATTAAAAAGAAATCAAGGTGCACATATGATTTATATTTAGTAGTTTAGATTGTTTACGTCTGTCACTGGGAAAGCGTCTAATCTTAATGAACTAGTAAAATAGGTCTGCTTTTGCTTTGAATGGCCAACTGAGAGCAAAGCGTTTCGTCTTATGTTAGCAGACAGCGAGATATGGCTACTGAACATTCTGTGAATCATGTTGCCTCAAGTGTAGGTTTAAATACAATACAATGTATGTAATGCTGCTATGGTTTTGTGTCTTCAAGGCCAGAACCAAGAGTAAGCACTGAATGGCGAAACTAGACCCAATCCATGTTAGCTGAGGTTACTGTAACTAGAAGCAGTGGAATCCCAGCACTGTTCTAATGTTTCTGGCATAATTTAAGATCAATGTACTTTTTAAGATGAGCTTTAACAGTGGTGTAGGATATAATTTATATTTTTCCAGGGGATGGTGGCAGAGAAATCATTCCTTTTGTCACTTGAGGAATAGGTCTTAAATGAGGTGTCAGTGTGCATTACCAGGCACATGCAATTGTAAGGTTCAAGAGAAGATTTCCTCTGATTGTTTTCCTAACCTTTGGTGGTTCTCTCTGGTTTGGGGTTCCCTATCTATCCAATATGGGGACTTCTGGATGGTTGGGCAAGGTTAAGGCATTTATCATAAGGTATTTTATCTTTTGGAAAAGCAGTAAACTCTAACTACTATATTATTAGTTTAACCAAACTCCAGTGTATTCTACTGGAAAGATTTAATACTTCTAAATTATTACTAGCCCCAGTAGATCCAAATTTTTCAGCACATAAATTATGCATGGTTAATATACTTGCAACCAAAAATTACTTTGGAATTATAGCAAATATGGTTTCTTTAAGTTGCTGGTAATTATTTGATTTACTCCAGCTATTTGTTTTGATTACTCTCTAGCTGTAGGTCTTGAGACTATTGGGAGTCTGAAAGGATAAAGCTCAATAAATAAATGATAAAACTAGAAGTAAAGTAGTATTTTATACAAGTGAAAAACTTGTTTTACCTAGTGGATCAACTGCAAGAATTGGTCCTATTTCAACAGGGGGGCCACAGCCAAACTTGTTCTTCGCAATAACACGAAACATATATTCTTGTCCCTCAAGGAGACCTGTGATGTCACATTTAGATCTCTCAGTCTCTATTGGTTGTCTCCAAGTATGCATTTTGGCATCCTTTCTTTCAATTATAAAGCCTGTGATTTCACTTCCTCCATCATCTGCTGGATCAGACCAGTTAAGAAGACACATCTTTCTGTTTGTTACAACAGGTTTTAAGTCAAGAACTGGACCAGGGACATCTGAAAAATAAAGCAACAAAATTAATGTAATAAGTCAGTACCACTTGGAAGAATCGAAAAGAAAATCCATGCAGAGTTCCTTACCAAAAACTTCCACCCGAGCCGCTGCAAATTTGGAGCCACAGTTATTAGTAGCTGTAATTATGTATCTGCCATGATCTTTTCTTAAAGCGTTCTTGATAATTAGTTCAGATTTGGTTCCAACATTCTCTATTACAACACGGTCTTTATCCAGCTCTCCTTCTTCTTTGGTCCATACTTTTGTAGGAACCGGACGGCCAGTCACCACAGCTGGAATTCTGAGAGTCTTCCCTGCCATGATTTGTATTCCACCCTTGACAGAAACATCCAGTTCCACGGTTGGAGGTTCTGTCGAAAGAAAGGAGTCATACATGAGTCTTATAAAGACAAAAAAAAAATAGTCCCATCTTGGGAAAATATCCATCATTTTATTCAAATAACGTAAGTACCTTGTGGTTCAGCCACTGTAACAGGCCCTGTTTCTCCAGGTGGTCCTTCACCTGCAGCATTGACAGCACTCACACGAAGTTTGTAATCAGCACCCTCTCGGATTTCCTTGACAGTGTATTGACGGCCTTTGATCATCTTCTCTGTGCAGCGTGACCACTCATTGGTGCCAACCAACTGCTTATCGACGAAGTAGCCAATAATTTCCCCACCACCATTGAAAGCTGGGGGTTCCCACTCCAGGTCAATAGTTGTAGAGCTTGTGTCAGCAACTCTTGGGATCGGTGGCCCAGGTGGAGCTAGAATGGATGCAGGTACACATCAGACTCACTGATGGTTTTTAAATATATAGTAGCTTACTCTCCCTCACTTTATTCCTGGGGAATTACTTACAGATTGGATCACGTGCTGTTTTGGGATCTGACGGTGGACTGAACTTTCCAGGTCCAGCTGCATTTTCTGCACATACTCTGAAGACATAGGTGAGTCCTTCTAATAAACCATCGACATTGGCTTTCAAGGAACTCAGCAGGTTTTTGTTGACACGAGACCAATGTGTACTGTTAACTTCACGTTTCTCAAGCCAGTAACCCAAGATGGGACTTCCATTATCTTTTGGTTCATTCCATTTCACTAGCATACTGTTGCTGGTAACATCTTCCACAATGGGTTTATCAGGTGCATCGGGTGGTTCTGAGAAAAAAAAAATCAAATTCCCAAATGTGACACAAAAATTGAACTTTATGAACTGAGATAATATATATAACAAAGTATATGACAAAACACACACCACACACACACACACACACACACACACACACACACACACAAACTTTAGATGCTAAAGGAACCTTACCAAATGGATCTTTAGCTAAAAGTGGCTTTGAAACACATGGTGGTCCCGGCCCAAACCTGTTTTCAGCTCTTACACGGAAGAGGTACTCTTTTCCTTCAATGAGTTTTGTTACTGCATATTTGCAGTGTCTAAGTGTTGAAGTGATAACAATCCATTCTGAGTCAGGTTTTGTCTTGTCTTTCTTTTCCAAAGTGTAGTTTATGATTTCACTGCCACCATCATCAAGGGGTGGTTCCCATTTACAGAGGACTGAGTTCTTTCTAATATCTTCAAATACAAAGTTGATTGGTGGTCCTGGTGTATCTAATATTTCAAAAGATAACAGTAGTTAAAAATTTGTATAGCAGAGGTTTGCTATGGAACATGTAAATGTCAGTATGCTTCTTTGACATAAATTCTGATTTTCCCACATCTGTCTATCTTTGTATCCCATTATATAATGAATGACAAGGTCAGTTGATTTTTTTTAATGTGGTAGGAAATAAAATGTGACAGGATTATTTGTTGAAGCTATTTCCCACTTCTTCTAACTACCCCACCCAACTACTTTTTATGTTTTATAAAAACTTTTATGTAACCTTTTCCCAGCTGAAAGTATAGTTTTAACCATTTACCTAACACACTGACAGTGCACGGAGCTTTTGCAATACCATGGTCATTTTCAACTTTGATCATATACAGGCCATGATCAGGTCGGAGAGAATCTCGGACACGGAGCTGAGATTCTCCTTGTTTGCTATTGTTGATGCTCAAACGCTCTGTCAGAGACAGGACAAATGGTTCTTCTTCTTGAACTTCACCCTTCTTCTTCCTAACCAGAGGTGCTGGTCGCTTCTTAATTTCCTCTGGTATAATGACATTTTCATCCTTTATCCATGTAATAGTTGGGTATGGTGAGCCAGAAATGGTTGCATCAAGAGCTATTTCATCACCTCGCTTCACTTCTAGGCTTGTTCTCAGAATGACTTTTGGGGCATCTGTAATTATTAAAAATGATTTTTAAAAATTCTGGTTAAAATATCTGACAAAACATTATTCTCATTTATTTCATAATGGGAACGTAGCAACTCCATTAAACAAAACTTACCAATAGGATCTACAGCTTTGGTGGGAGGAGTGGCCCGAGAAGGTTCACCAATACCAGCAGCATTCTCTGCTCGCACACGGAATTGGTACTCCTTTCCCTCTTCAAGTCCTTTTGCTGTGTAGGTCAGGACTGGAACCAGGTGTTCATTGCATCTCTTCCACCTGTCTTCGCCCTTAGCAATCTTCTCTATGATGTAGCCCATTATCTTGCTTCCTCCATCATACAAAGGTGGCTTCCATGTAATAGTCATTGCCTTAGCTGTAGGATTATGAACTTCAACATCTACTGGTGGATCAGGAGGTTCTGAAAAACAAGAAAAAATGTTAACCTTGGGAAAACCATCTTCTTCAAACAAAAAGAAAACTTGCATCTGAATTACTAGGCATTTTATATCTATGCTTAAACTTACGCTTTGGATCTTGAGCAATTACTGGATTTTTCAGTTCAATATATTCGCCTCCACCAATCTTATTGACTGCTTTAACACGGAAGAAGTATTCACCATTTGGTATGAGATCCTTTACAGTCCAAGATAGTTTGTTCTCACCAGACATGACTGGTATATACGTCCTCCTCCCAGCTTCTCTGCGTTCCAGCACATAATGAAGAATTGGGCTTCCACCATCATATTCTGGAGGCTCCCAGGTTAACTTACAAGAACTCTTGGTCACATCACTTGCTTTAATATCTTTGCATGGACCAGGTAGGCCTGTTACAAATGCAATTGATAATTATTATTGTAATCCTGAAAAATCATAATTTTCATAGTGAACTTTCTCTAGGTGGAGCTATTGTGAGTTGGTTAATCTTTCATGTGCTATAGTGTCCTTCATATTGCAGGACGTTAGCATCCTTGACCCTCAACTACCAAATGTCAGTAGTAGCCCCTAAGTCTTTGTACAGAGCAAGAATGGCCCTACAAATTTCCAAACATTATCAGGGGTGCAATGGAGGGCAGAAAATATTACTAACCCTGAAAGAAAATACTATGGAAAAATGTGAATTTATATATAAGAAATAAATATTGGTCATTTAAACATTGTTTGGGTATGCTGTATCTCTAAATTATTATTTCACATGCAAATAACTAAAACAGGAATAAAATAAACTAATAAGAGTTTAGCAATTTTATCTGTTAAGAATTGCTTAACTTCTCACATGGAAATAAATAATCTGAAGGGTTGTTTAGTTTACAAATTTGACCAGTTCATGAAGCCATTTATACTAATACTGCAAACAACTAATGTCCCCAACATATGAAGAAAATCTAGTGTTTATTTCATTAAGGAATGATTACCTATGACTTTGACATTGATTGAGGCAGTTGCCGAGCCAAGCTTATTCTCCAATGTAATAGTATAAACTCCAGCATCTGCATGGACACTCTTGGGAACTTCAAGGTGTGCGGAGATATGATCATTCTTCATTGTTAATCTATCACTAGCTTTAACTTCTTTGCCATCTTTATGCCAGCTAACAGTTGGAACTGGGACGGCTCTGAAGGGAACAGGAATGCTTAACTTTTCACCTTCAATAACAACAATGTCATGAGTCTCCAGATCAATCGTGGGCTTGCCTATAAGATATAATCCAAAAGAAGGGGTAAAATGTCTGTCAAAAAAGCAATGCATGAATAAAGACTATCTTATTAATTGTAAAAGACAAGGGTTCTTACAGTCTGGGTCTTTGGCAACCACATTTTCGGAGATTTCAGAAGGCTCACTGACACCAACAGCATTGACGGCTCTCACTCTTAGAACATACTCTTTGTCAGGAACAATACCCTCTTCAACCTTGAATTTCAGGTCTTTTATTGGGCGAGAATTAACTCGCATCCATTTCTCAGTGCCTACTGGACACATTTCAACATGGTATCCTATAATAGGACTTCCGCCATTTTTCTCTGGAGGCTTCCAAGCAATGGCAATGTGTTTTCTGCCAGCGTCAGTCACGTGTAGGTCAAGGGGAGGTGAGGGAGGACCTGAGAAAGGAATGAAACAATCACATAAACAGTCTTATCATCAAGTTCTAGAGGATATCCTTTGTATGATCAGCACCACTTACTTGTTGGATCTTCAATTGACAGGATTTCTGTGGGTTCACTTGGGTGACCAACTCCAGCTTCATTTTCTGCCCGAACCTGAAACTGGACCTCTGTCCCTTCAATGACATCGGTCACTCTGAAGTTACAGTCAGGTCCTGAGGTCTTTCCAGCTTTCACCCAACGGGTACCTAATTTTTCTTTCTTCTCAATGATATATCTATTGAAACAAGAAAGTGCTTCATTAGCATTAATGGGGAAAAAAGAAAATGTTAAGAATTTTCAGCCAAGCTGGGTATGGTAGAGGCTGAGGCAGGAGGATTGTAAATTTGAGGCCAGCCGGGGCAATTTAGTGAGACTGGCTCAAAATAAAAAAGGGATATGGCTATAGCTCAGCTATACGCACACCTGGATTTAATTCTCAGTTTTTATAAAGAGAACTTTCAACCAAATATAAGTTATATTTTATAAATTAATTCAATTTCTACCTCTGTATTGGTCTTCCACCATCATTTTTAGGTGGCTCCCACTTTAGGTCAACATGTCGCTTTGTCACATCAACCACTGTTAGGGCGTAGGGTGGTCCAGGAGTAGCTGAAAGCAAAACAATATTCACTGATTAGAAAAGCCAGAGGGAAAAGTAATAATCTACTACAAATGTTACAAAGAATATGTTGAAGAGCATACTGAAGGTGTCTTTGGCCAAGACGGAATCCTCAATTTCAGTGTAGTCACTTTGTCCTATAGCATTTTCTGCAGCAACTCGGAACACATATAAAGAACCCTCAGTCAACGGAGTTACTGTGCACTTGGTGTCCTTGACAGTGGTGTCCACTGTTTGCCAGCCTTTTCGCCTGACATCCCTCTTTTCCACAATGTAGTTGGTGATGGGTGACCCTCCATCTTTCTCAGGAACTGTCCATTTTAGGTCTGCTGTATTTTTTGTGATATTAATAACCTCAAGCCAACGAGGTGGTGATGGAGGATCTGAACAAGAGAGAGAAATTTCAGTTTTTTTTTTTGTATTGTCCAATATCCAGTCTTCACTGAATATTTTGGTAGTTATTAGGAAATAAAATAGCAATAAGAAAATAGTAATAATGAGTTTTTCATATTTTCTCATATTGTAGTTTTCAGATACATGTTGGAAGAATTTATATCCCCCAGACATTAAGAGTGACTTACAGAGTTTCTCCCGGCAAAGCACAGGGTCACTGGGTTCACTGGGTTCACTTTCCCCAGCCTTGTTCACAGCTCTAACTCGGAAAGAGTATTCCTGCCCTTCCATGAGCCCCTTGAGCAAGTGCTCAGTGGTTGGAACTCCTTCAGCCACTCTGACCCAGTCTTCTGTTCCAGTTTTTAGCATTTCAATGACATAAGACTCAATCTTTGCCCCTCCATCATGTTCTGGCTTTGTCCACTTCAAGAGTAATGATGTTTTGCCTATATCTTTTACAGTTGGTTTTCCAGGGGGCCATGGAGGATCTGCAAACAATGAAAACAAATATTTAGGTTCATAAAAAAGAAGTGACTAAAAGCTTCAAAATAATCATGGAAAAGTATATAAATAATACCTATGGGATCCTTTATTAATATTGGTTCAGTTGACCTGCTTGGCTTTCCAGGTCCAGCCAGATTTTCAGCCAACACACGGAATCTGTATTTTTTCTTATTGGTGAGACCTTTCACTCTGAATTAGGAAAAAGAGCATATGCAACAATATGAAGCAGTAAATTATACTTTACATAGAAGAGGCAAATTTATTTAAATTATGAGAAACTAATTTGGAAATTCAACAAAAAATCATATAATATAAATTTAAATTGTCCTTTATCGGTGATGCAATTTAGATTTGGAGAAGTGTACCAATCTGATTATGTTATCTATAATAATAATCATAGTGGAGGACCACTTTGAAATGTCCAGAAAGTTACTGTTTTATAGTTAATTGAGGAATGTGTTCTTGAATGGAATTTTTGTCATTTCTGAAATTATATGAAAATAGAAAATATAAGTAAATATTATTAAAATTAAATAGTAATATATAATCATGTATGATTATAGGGAATACTAAAAAGTGAAAATTTGAATATATTGCTGTTTTAACACTTGATGGAAGTTCTGGGCATACCTGTATGTTGTATCCTTTACTGGCATCTTGTTGCATCTAACCCATTTATCAGTATCAGGATCTAATCTTTCAACCCAGTATCCAGTGATGGGGCTGCCACCATCATCATCTGGCTCACACCATGTGAGAGTCACGGCATCTTTAGTGATATCTGAGGGTTCTAGGCGAGTTGGTGGTCCCGGTGGATCTGTAGATAGGATAATGATATAACAAGTTATATGTCCCATATATCAATATGATACCTAAATACAAGTTTGACACAACTGACTGAGAAACTTACCAAATGGATATTTGGCTATTATTGGGGTGGCCTGAACTGGCTCACCAACACCATACATGTTTTCTGCAGCTACTCTGAAGACATACTCTTTATTGGGTGTTAATTTGGTTGCCTTAAATTTTGTGTCCTTGACAGTTGAGGAGAGCTTATGCCACACCTCACTATCTGTTGCTCTTCTCTCCACAACATAATTTGTGACCTTAGATCCACCGTCATCTCGTGGTGGGTTCCATGTTAGAAGACAGGACTCATTGGTTACATCTGTGATATCGAATGCAGCTGGCGGCCCAGGCTTATCTGTAGATGGAATTACACAGAAAAAAATGTAACCACGTTTTATTCAAGAAAGTAAGTGAAAGAGTTGGTCCTTTTTTAAAAACAAGAACCTCCCTTACCTAAGACATTCACTTCCACCACAGCAGTGGCCCGGCCGCAGACGTTCACAGCCTCTATGATGTATGTGCCGGTGTCACTTCTCTTACTGTCCATGATAGTCACTGTGGATTTCTTAGGAACATTTTCAATAGTGATTCTTTTGTCCTGCTTTAGGAGCATATCGGCCTTCGTCCAAGTTATTTGAGGTTCAGGTTTTCCAGTTACGGTGGCAGGAAGTTCAATCTTTGTTCCAGCTTTTACAGTAATGCCAGCAAGGAGCTTCACATCAAGGAAAATTTCTGGGGCCTCTGAATGGAAAAGATTATTTATGCTGTTAGCAAGTTCAAGTTTAAGTTAGAGGCCTGATAGATAAGATAAAAATAAGAAATAAATACCTTGTGTGTCCACAGCCTGGATTTCATCTGTGGGTTTGCTTGGCTTGCTAGCGCCTTGCCTGTTCAAGGCCTTTACACGGTAGGAGTACCATTTGCCTTCCTCAAGACCTGTCACTTCCATTCTGTCAGAAAGCAAAATAGAGTATTTAACTGTCCTGTAGATAACCTATTCCATTGTTCATTTGTCACAGACTTTCCAAAATTCATAACACTGGCACAAACAGCTTTAAAATTAAGTCTGTATTGCTTTGATATTGTAACTACTAAAAACTGAGCAGAGGGCATATTCAGCAACACTTTAAAAGCAGACAGGCACACCCGAATTCTCAATGAAAAACACAAATGTTTAACATTTCTCAAGGAAAACACATTTTAGTGAGTAGAAGTAAGTATTTACTCTTGTGCCCAGTAATTAAGAAACCTACTTTGTTTCTGCAACAGGTTCTCCACAGGCGACCCATTTATCGGAACCACGTGGACACTTCTCAACTATGTATCCTTTGATGCGTGAACCACCGTCATATTTAGGTGGATCCCACGTTAGGAAGATGCTCCTGGCTGTCCGATCTCTCCATTTAACATTCTCAGGTGGGTCAGGCACCGCTATAACATTTTAAAGAGTGAGTCAGTCTTAGGCTACTTAAGAAGTTATTATCTTTATATTCAACCCCCTTTCCTTTTCCCCATAACTTCAACTCCAGTTCTAAAATAAAAATCAGGTAACATGAGACTAGGTAAGAAATCATGAAGCATGTACTAACTTGCAGGAGCTGACATATTTACAGGTTCATCAACATATGCAGGTTCTCCAGGGCCACACTTGTTACGAGCACAGACTTTGAATAAATATTCTTTTCCTTGAACCAGATCAGGAACTGTGAATTCTAGATCGGTCACAAAGTCCATAACCTGGGACAAAGAAACACAGTTAATTAGTTATTTCCCAAAAACCATTTTCCCAAGTCAAAGATTTTTACCATAAGCAAGGGATACAAATGGAAGTTGTTTTGAATGCTAAGGATTATTCTTATATTAATTTCATATTAGGAAAAAATTACAAAGCTGGATACATAACAGTATTCGATCCTTAATATAAGGAGAAACTGTTTCATGGTTTGTACACCTTAACAAGATGGCAAATAAGATGTTGATTCTATCAGTTTGGTTATTATAAAAATGATTTTAAATAAGGATAAAGAGTAGTTACTAGTATAAATGAAGGAAGAAAAGAATGGTAGTTGAGACCAACTGAGATAATCCTGGAGAAAAAATGTGAATACCAGGGTAATACTTAATTTCCTCAGAATGGCTTATAGCTTAATGGGGGCATATTGGGTTCTCATCAGGTACCAAGTGAATATGTAAGTTTTATTTTTTTAACAAACCTAGCTAAAAATTTGGTAAGGCTCATGAAATGAGACTGTTATACCAAACCTTGGTTGAACTCCCTCAGGAAGCAATTAGCATCAATACATTTTTTAAAAAGTTTTTGATATTTTTTCAGTGAGGTAATGGTAAAAAGATGTGGCACATATAAATTTTGTGTGGCATTCCAGTCTTCTGGGGGATTTCTTCTCCATATTTTTCTGGAGTTAATGCATCACTACTGAAAACTCACTTTAGTCCATGTTTTCCGACTGACTTCTCGCTTTTCAACAACATATCCAGTTAATGGACTTCCTCCATCATCCTCTGGTGGTTCCCAAGTCAAATGTACTGAATCCCTGGTTATGTCTCCAAATTTCAGTTCTTTGGGTGCACTTGGGCGAGCTTAAAAAAAAAAAAAGTAAATATCATTGATGGTTTGAACCAATATTTGTTAATACTGCCATGTTATCTTAGATAATAAAATTAGCTACTTACTGATTACATTGACATCAATTTCCCCAGAGATTGATTTCACAGGATTTTCTAATTTCAGTGTATAAATGCCTTTGTCTGGACGCTCACTTGGAGAAATGACAAGTTCAGCATAGGCAGATAAGGTCTTCATTTTCACACGGTCCCCTGCTTCTAGTACCTTATCTCCAAAACACCAGGTTGCAGTTGGCCTTGGGTAGCCTGTACTTGGAACCAGGATCTTGATAGGATTTGGGACTATAATTTCCAGACCATCTTTAAATGCACTTAAATCCATTGTTGGTTCAACTACCAAAAAGAAAAATTAATGAGTTCCTAGTACCATAGATAAGTCATTGATACCCCAAAGTAGCTATGTGCTATTCCCAAATCTAAAAATATCTATTTACCAAATGCATCATCAGCTGTTAGAGGACCAAGAATTTCAGATGGATCTGAAACACCAGCTTCATTTTCTGCAGATACTCTATATAAATATTTATTTCCTTTTTGCAATCCAGTAACCTAAAATAATGGATTAACATTGGTTAAAAATATATACATTTAAGCCCATGATTATATACATTTTTTTATGTGTGGTAGTACATGGTAGGCAAGCACTCTAACACTGAGCTGTATCCCCAATCCTCTAAATATTTTTTTTAGATGCAAATTCTTTACCTTGTAAGTCAGTTCAGGGACAGGTTTCATATTGCAACGAATCCAATTATCTTTTCCTTCTTCACATCGCTCAATTATATAACCTATTATTGGACTTCCTCCATCTTTCAGAGGAGGTTCCCATGTGAGCTGCACTGATGACTGAGTCTGATCTGAGGAAGCTAGATTCACAGGAGGACTTGGTCTCTCTAGAATGGAAGAAAGATTTGGAGCATATATATAATTTAGTCACAATTGACGAAGATGATGCGATCAATTCTGTCAGCCTTGTTAAAATAATAGGTTTACTAAATTCACTCAACAAAGAGTAGGCACAGTCTAAGTTTCTATAATTTTGTTCAAATTTCTCTGATGTTCTACCTTTTTACTAACTTTAATTTGAATTATTTTAGTTGATAGCCCTGATGTCTTGATTTAATGGAGTATACATTTCATTTTCATGGGCTTACCAATTGGATCAGCAACTTTGACAAAGGGCGTGGCTGCACTTGGTTTTCCAACTCCAATTCGGTTTTGGGCTCTGACACGGAAACTGTACTCCTGTCCTTCCACCACATCAGTGACAGTTGCAGACAGGTCTTCCGCTCTTACAGTCATGGCAGTGTCCCACCTTATAGAAGTCTTATCCCTTAATTCAATGACATAGTTTGTGATCTCAGCACCTCCATCATATTCTGGTGGTTCCCATGTTAGTGAGACACCAAATCTATTCACATCAGTGATGGTTACATTCAAAGGAGGGCCTGGAACATCTGGATTTCACCAAAGAAGAAGCACATGTTGGTTTGGATTGTGTGGGGGACAAAAGCAAAAATGAGCTAGTTTGCAGTTTTACTTTAAACACTTCTTACCATATTTGCTCCTTGCCTCTACAGGATTGTCTGTTTCTACTGGTTCGCCAGTGCCAACTCTGTTTCTTGCACTTACACGGAATAGATACTCAACTCCTCCTTTTTGTAGTCCAGTGACAGTAAATTCACAACTATCTGCACGGTCTGTGGCCAGAACCCAGGTCTTTCTCTTAATATCACGCCTTTCAACAACATAACCTATGATTTTGCTTCCACCATCAGTTAATGGTTCTTCCCAAGCGAGACTCACTTCACCATCAAATGTTTCTGTCACTTCTAAGTTACGTACTGGCCCAGGAACATCTGAAATTCATATATAAAAGAATTTTTAGGATGTTATCATGCCTTTAGGTTGTGTTGTGCCAGTCAAATATGAATGACTCAAGGTCTTACCAATAACTTGTAAGTTGATGAATCCTTCTGCTTTTCCATGTTTGTTCTGAAGTACAATTTTATACCTTCCCATGTCTCCTTTCTTGGCTTCTAAAATTCTGAAAGAAGTTTGTTCAGCTGTAGTATCAACAGTTTTTGAAGATAAAGGTTCATTTTCCTTAAACCACTCAGCTTCTGCTTTGGGGTAGGCATCATATGGTACCACCATTGTGAGAGGCTGGCCAGCATCAACCACGAGGTCTTGATCAGCTGTCTTGATTTTAGGTGCAGCTGGTAAGAAAGATAGCAAGTGAATGCTTTTGAGTTATGCACTGCAGTTGAACTACAGCATAGATTTTCTACTGTGCATTTGTAAACAAACATTGGCAGCGTAGCCTTGCAAGCACATCATGGTAACTTTACATTAGAGAACACTGTCTTAAAGTTCCAATAACATTTTTCCCCCCAAATTATTGGGCTCCAGAGAACAGAGGGTTGAAAATGGTATAAAATCATAAAATACCCAGTCTTCACCAAAAATAATAGTAGAGGATTTAGAATGGTGTGAACTGTTTTATTTTTCTGATAAAGCACTGCATATTTAGTTCAAGATAAATCAGACAAATTTTTTTTCATATGTACAAGAGATACCCTAATGGCTTTTACATAATGACAACCTATATGGATGCTTTTAGTACAGATCCAGAAGATATATAGGGGTTGGAAAGTAAAAGAGTATAGGGCTGTCTTTAAGTCTGGGAAGATTCTCAGAGTGGAAAGACAATTCTAGAAATAGCCAGTATGTGACAGCTACTGCCCAAGGTTCTGGCATGTAAAGATGAATGCCATCTATTTCCTCTTATTCAGGATACTTGGTAGTAAGGGAAATTAAAAAGTTAACATAGGGGGCTGGGATATAGCTCAGTGGTACAGTACTTGCCCAGCATGCCCAAAGCCCTTAGTATGACCCCCAGCAGTGCAACACAAAAAAAGAAGTTAACATGTAGAGAAGGCTTACTAGAAATTAAAGGATCTCTCAAGGATTATTTCATTCAATAACTGTAAAATATGAAATCTCTGTATTATCTGTGATAATATTTTAATATTATCTGTCAGAATACTTTAGCATAAAAGAAAGAGACATACCTGCTAGTTCAAGTTTAGCTCTGGCTTCTTTGTCTTTGGCAATAAATCGGTATTCACCCTGGTCACGGGGCTTAATATCACAAATCTGTAGCCTGTGTATCTTTCCTTCACTCATCATCTGGTGTTTATCACCCTGGACAACAACCATGTTATTTCGTAGCCACTGGACTTCCACCTTATCTTTGTTGAGCTCAGCAAAAAAGACAACATCGGCACCAGGGGCTTCAAGAATGTCTTGAGGAGGCCTGATGATCTCAACTGGGATTTCTGGAAAGTAAATGTAAAGTAAGTACAAATATATTTTGATTTTGATTAATAGTTCTAAAAAATCAGTCACTAATATTAGAATTATGTTTTATTTAATACATACCTTCCACAAAAAGTCTGGCTCGAGACTTCCTGTCTTCTACTCCACAAGCATATTCACACTCATCGTCCAGCCTACAGTCTTTTATGATGAGTCTATGGATACTACCATCTTTTTCAAATTTGTATCTAAGGAAGAGATTGGATTATTGGTTAGCCTGCATAATAATCACTAAATCGTCAAAAGAGTATAGACAGCTCTAAAAATAAAGAATAAGAAGACTTTTGCATACTTTTTGCCTTCCTTGATTTCTCTCCCATTTCTGTACCATTTCACATTTGCTTTCTCTCTGGAGAGCTGGCAGGAGAAGACAGCATCATCGAACTCAGTGACTGTCTGGTCTTCCAAGTGTTCCACAAATTCTGTCGGGGCTTCTATAATCAGCAGCTCAGCAACAGATTTATCTTGTCCAGCAGTGACAATGTATTCACCTTCATCTGGGAAGCCACAGTCTTTAATGATTAGTGAGTGCTTGTACTTATCAATTCTGTATGATATACGGTTGTCAAAAGCCACTTCTTCTCCATTTTTGGTCCACTTCAGTGTTACATTGAGACGATTAACCTTGCACCAGAATGTGACAGATTTCTTCTCCATTGTTTCAATATCTTTAAGAGGTTCAATAATCCTGAGATCTTCCTCTGTTGTAAGGGAAAAGAATAATGTTGATATTATTTTTCTATAACAGAAATTGATGGAAAAAATCTCTAATACTATATGAATCACTTACCTTCAACTATTAAATTGGCTGCACTTTTAACATTTTCACCTCTGTGATTGGTCAGAGACACATTATAGTTGGCTTGGTCATCTAACCGTGCATCTCTAATTCTGAGGGTGTAGACCAGATCTTTTTGGAGAATAATGTATTTTGAACTGTCAAATATGGCTTCTTCATTTCTGAACCATTTGGCTTTGGCACCTTCAGTATTGACTTCACAGTTGAAGACAACTTCTTGTTGTTCCTTCACACGAGTGTCTTTTAGAGGAACTATGATCCTGAGTTTTTCTGGAAACAACCAATAAGAACTTATAGTAGGACGGAGGACCATTCAAATGCAAACAGACACAAAGTTCAACAACGGACTTACCAATTACTGTCAAGTGAGCTGCTGCTCGGGCAGCCCCAACCATGACCACGTAGGTGCCCATATCTTGTAGTGTGGCATCTTTGACAACGAGGATCCTCTTTTTGCCGTCAGCAATAATGTCATATTTATCTCCAGGCTCAAGTGTCTTATCATCCCTCTTCCACTGAACTTCAAAGCTTTCCTTTGATATAGTGCAGACAAATTCAGCCTTTTCTCCTTCAAGTATTTCAAGATTTTGAGGCTTTGAGATAAATTCAGCAGCAAGTTCTAGAAAGACAAAGTTGCAAGATATTAAAACCCATGTATTTGTACCTTAAATGTAACAAGTATGAATTGTTGAAAATAGATGCTATGCAATATTATGCACTGTAATCTTCCTACCGTGTACTTTGACTTTGCCATCAGTTCGAGAACTTGGGAGGCGACAGTTGTAATCACCGGCATCCTCAAGGTGAGCATTCTGAATGACCAGAATTCTCTTCCTTCCATCAGCAAGTATTTCATATCTTCCTGTTTCAATGATCTCTTCATCCCCTTTGTACCAGATCACTTCTGCTCCAGGCTTGGAGACTTCACAAACCAGCTTTATTGTGTCTGTTTTCATTAACTTCAATGTTGGCAAGATTTTTTGTAAAGACAGCTTCTTCTTCTGCAAGATAGTATAAAAAAAGATTGAGCTCCACTGGAAATTATGTTTTCTTAACTGTAGATTTTCAGTAGACAGCCCTCCCTCTTACCTAGGACTGTCAGCATGCCTGAAGTTCTTGCTGTCCTTACTTCACAGGAATATTCTGCCTCATCATTTAACAGACATTTATTGATGACAAGAATACGCACTGCTCCCTTAGATATGATGTCATATTTTTTGCCCTTTTTAATTTCAGCACCATCTTTAAACCACTGGACCTGTATTTAAGATAGATTTTTTAAAAAAAATCAGTTTTCATGCTGTTCCTTCACATGGGTGTTGTTAAGAGGAACTATGATCTTAAATTTTTCTGAAAGCAACCAACATGACTTTATCATATAACAAAGGATTAAGGTGGTAGAGATAAATATAAAAAACAAGAAAAATGTTATTAATTACTGTGAAGTGAGTTTCTATGATACTGTTATCAGTTATTAAAAATAATGGAATCATATAGTAGAGGGCCTTGGACATAACACAGACCAATTCCTTTGATGTGTAAACTGAGACTCAAAGGATCTTGTTTTGGTAGTTAATGGCAAGAAGAAGCACTTAGTTGCGACATGAAATTGCTGATATTGGATTGTTTTTGATCTAAGAAAACAGCAGTTCTGTATGATCCCAGATAATAATCTTTAAATCTCTTGATTTTGTGTCCAATGTTTTTCAAGCAATAGTAAATGAACAATACTAAAAAGAGAACAATTAAGTATGTATTTCATATGAGAATAATCTTTAAAAGTAAAGTGGTGGTCAGAGAAAGTTTGACTAATTTATTTTTCCATTTTGGCTAGACCAAAAGTAAACATGTTATTTGACAATACAGGATAACAGGTATAATCATATACCTTAGCATTTTCTCGGGAAATTTCACACTCAAACCGAGCCATTTCTTTTTCTTTAACTTGAAGATCAGTGAGTGGTCTTAGGAATTCCACATGAGGAGCTGTAAAAGAACGTCATCACAATTAAAAACAAGGTTTCTGGAAATTTATTTGACATTACTATGGTATGTATTTAAAAAAAAGCCTTTGGTAAGGTCTTTGCATCTTAATAAGTTACTACAACTAACTTTGAAATCAGTTGGAGTTGCCTTTCAGACATGATGCTTTGCTTTTTCTATATCTCTGTAGTTTACATAAGATTATGTATCATACTATATGTCCATTCTTTTGAATGATAACTGAAAAAAATCTTCATTGATAATATGCCAGAATTGAAAGATATTGCTTGTCAAAGAAAATACCAGTAGAAAAGAAATGTTTTCTTATTTAAGGTAACAGCATACTTTTTGAGAAATTAGTAGAATTCAGTGGTAATACAGCTTGAAGCACTGTGATCAGCTAAGACGCATGAGTAACTGAAATCCCTTACATCCAGCTTTTTTTTTTAAACTTGGTTGCAAAGATGTCACATATAAGTCAGGCAAAAAAATCTATTGGTATGATGAACAGTGTGTTGTATATGGGAGAGTGATTTGTCATTTTCTATCTGTTGTTTCATTTATCTCCAGAAGTCATTCAACTGCTGTATGGGGTGGACAGCTGCCTCCTTGCCCTTCCTCCTTTAAGATCTCCTTGTGAGTCCTTTCTGAGATGACCCTTCTTGATCAGAGAGATCCTGGGACAAATGTTGGCTGATGGGCTTGAAGATAGGCCAATGCAGCTGGGCCTTCTTGGAGTGGAGGTAGATGACAAGAGGAAGAAGGAAACCCAAGAAGCTACTCTGACTTAAGCTAAAGCGGAGCAACCATGAAATAAAAAGAATAGCACAATAGAAGATGCACGAAGCACAACCAAAGACACTAGGTTGTACCTGTTGACAGACAAGATGCAATTAAACTAAACAAAGACTGCGCAAAAATATGTACTGAGAAATGTAAAGATGCTATTTTTCACCAGGGGAAGAAGTAATGCTAGAATTCTTCATCCAAAGAATCAAAGATATGCTCCATCTTCTCATCCATTCTTTTTGTTTGTTTGTTTTTTCCCTTGGGGGGTTACCAGGGATTGAACTCAGGGGCACTTGACCACTGAGCCACATCCCCAGCCCTATTTTATATTTTATTTAGAGACAGGGTCTCACTGAGTGCTCAGCACCTCACTTTTGCTGATGTTGGCTTTGAACTTGCAATCCTTCTTCCTCAGCCTCCCGAGCCACTGGGATTACAAATGAGCAACCTCGAGCCTGGCTTCTCATTCATTCTTATTCTGAGATTGAATTATGTAAATGGGTTTCATCACATTATAGTAATCCCAAACGTGCTTCTATTTAAACTGAAATTTCATGCTCATATCCATTTATTCCCCATGCTGAAAATTCAGTTTCCTTCTATATGGAAATCACTTTCACTTTCTTAAAATCAGAGTGTCTCTACTTTCTTTTGCATTCACTTTGGCCTCAGCCATATTGGGTATTCATACAGCAGGTTTAAAGAGCGAATCTGCTCTGAGAGGAAAGCAGTATAGTAAAAAGGGATCGATTGTCCTTATCAGAGCAGATACAGCATACAGACTTAAAAAAAACACATAAAGGATCAGATTAGGTCAGTATCAACATTATAAATTGCCAAGAAATGGGATCAAACCAAGAAGGGCATGCAAAAGTGTTTTTGTTGTTGTTGCTGTTGCTGTGACAAAGATTTTGCAAATGACAAATCCTGTGTAAGAATACTTACGCACGACATTCAGGTTACAGGAAGTCTTAAAATCCTTAGCATCACAAGTGTATGTTTTGATATCCTCTGGAGTACAGCCGTGTATAATAAGTTTTCTGACCCTGCCATCAGCCACAATTTCATACTTCTTATTTTTGAGGATTTCTGTTCCATTTTTGAACCATTTCACCTTAGCATTTTCTCTGGATACTTCACACTCCAGTACTGCAGTGGCTTCCTCTTCGACCGTCTGGTCCTCAAGAGGTTTAGTGAATTCAACTGGGGGTTCTGAAAGAATCATACTTATTAGCCAGAGAATTTCCCCTTTCTTCTCCAAGAGTTTTAGTACCTCCTCAACTTTCCTCTGGCATCTCCAGGGCTTTTTCTGTGCTGTTTGTTCATTTATAAGTTTTGATTACACTCAAATGTTTTCCTCCAATAATGATGTCTTATCATTATTTATAACACAGAGGAAAATCATTTTTAAAAAAGTAACATCAAGGAAATAATAGCCAACTCTTGGCTTATTAAGCAATGGATACCTAGTTTGATGATATTTTTTCCTCCAGCTGCTTTTTTTTTTTTAACTCAAATGTGTGCAATTAAAAATTAGGGATAAACACAGGTAGCAAAACCTAGGCAATCCAATTTTTTTCTTTTCTTTTTTATATTTTTATTCTCTTATGGTACTGGGGATTGGAGCCAGGGCATCACACATGAACACTTTACCACTGAAGCACATCTCCAGCACTTTTAATTTTTTTCAGAAAGGGTCTAGCTAAGTAAGTTACTGAGATTGGTCTTGAATTTGCAATCCTTCTGCTTCAGCCTCCCAAATAAGTGGGATTAGAGGTGTACCCCATCATGCCAAGTTACACTAGTCAATTTTGACATTTTAAAAAAAGTAGTCTGTGAAGTACTTTGTTAGGCTAAAAGATAAAAAGACTTTTGCATATGTTAATGATCCATGATATACAGATAATTGAGAGTTGGCATTATTTTCAAGCCTCCTGCAGTATAGGTAGATTTAAAAATAAGCCTTATAATTATTACCTTTAACAAAGAGGTTGGCTTGAGTTTTAAAATCTTTTGCTGTTAGTTGGACTTCACCAGCATCTTCTAACTTGACATCCCTCAGGGTAAGTGTATGAACTCTTCCTTCTGAACGTGTGACCACCTAGTTGGTTTTTTAGAAAAGTGCAGTATAAGAAGACATGAAACATTATAAATAGGCTCATTTACTCATTTAGATAAATGATTTAAAAGTGACCCAAGTTGTTTTATAATCATCTCAATAGCACATATATATTTAAAAATGATTTTACCTAGTAGTTTTTAATCCCTGAAGACATATGAGCCTTTCATAGTTACCTTTATATAATTACTCTAATTACCTTAGTAATTGAGAACAGCCAGAAAACAAAATAAAGAACAACAACTACAACAACAACAGAAAAAAAAAAAAAAAAAAAAAAACAGAGGGAATTGTAACTAAGATATGATCTGGGAACACATCATATCTGGGACATGGTATTAGAAAAATTATTAGTGACATTTCAATATACATTTTGAATATCAATTTTCAACTGCAAAATATGGCTACTTTAAAAAGTATCTCAATTTCTAACCCATGCATATACATATTTTATCTATTTACACATTGCTTTATTATCTGAATTCTTCTGAGGCTACTCTAGAATATTCTCTGCCACCAAGTATATTGCTCATAATGGTTCTCAATAAATAGTCCATATACAATGTAGTTATTATTTTTACTATGTTAAAAAAAGAGGGAACAAATCTTACAAAAACCAACCAATAAAATGAATGCCAAAGATCTTGCAGATTACGTCAGGACAGTATTAGATGTTTTAAAATATTAACTTATAATGAAAGTATACTGCTTTAATGCAGTAGGCATAATAACTGATCAAACTATTAATTTCAAAGATGAAATTATCAAATGTCATTTAGAACTTAGTTCTTTATGATTGTCAAAAACAACAAAACCCCAAAAGACCAACAAAAATAGCTTATGAATAGCTTATTTATAAAATTTTCTCTTCCCAGTACCTATTTCTATAACCTGTTTTTGTTTTGGTTGGTGGTTGAAGTTTTCAGAAACTAAAGATTCTGCAGAAAACTAAGATTCAAACCTAAATTGACTAGGACAAGTTTATTCTAGTAGACACAATTTAAATAAAACCTGAAAAATTTCATAAAATCATTTTATTACTTCAAAGTTGGTATTTCTTTTTAAAAAGAGACATTTCAGAAATGTTTAGAGTAAGTTCATTCTTTTCTCTCACAGCCTTTAAAATTCTGTCTTTATTTTGTATGTTAGGTATTTTCATATTTTGAAATACCCAAAAATATATGTGAATTGTTGTCTAGATTTTATTCCAAAAAGAAATTAAATGCTTTTGTGTAAAAAAAAAAGAGTAAGTTCATAAAAAGATGATATATTTTGAGAAGCTAGAGTAAGGATTAAAATTCCTATGTCAAAGGAAAAATAGGAGCCTTCTAGAATTATAGTGAACTGATCCTTCCTAATTTCAGAAAAAAAGTTTAATGATGAAATATTATTTTTGAGAAAAGAAACATAGGTATCTACATTTTTAAAAAATTTAAGTGGTACAGTTTTTATTAGAACTAGAACTGATTTTTTAAAAAGATCTTTTAGTAAAAATCTCTCAATTTAACCAAAAGATATTTAGTAATACTAGAGTAATACCACTTATCTTTAAGCAATTTCAAGAATTACAGATCTAGAAAGGATCATGAAAAATCAATCACTTCTCAACTGCTAGACATGAAATGAATTAAACTACACTTAACAGGAAAAAAAATGTACATTTTAAAAGCAAGCTTGAGGGTGGAGCTGCCCCATCACCCAAATCAGTATTTAAGACTTTGCTGTAAAGAAAGTGTTCAGCAAATTAATTCTCATGCTATAGTTGGAATGTACTGCTGCTTTTTCTAGCTGGTAAAAAAAGGAGACCAACTGGCCATCACAGTCTGGATGACCGGCAGAACTTATCCACCAGATCAGTGTTATTGAACTACCCTTTAGTTTCTTCTGTAGATGACTAGTTTTTTCTGTTTGTTTTTGGACATTTGTTCAAAGGCACTATCTTCTACTATTTCAATCTGGTTCTTGTTAAATTGAATCCCCTTTATTGTTTTTTAAGTCTTCAAAGTTTGTATTGAATCCTTGGTACACATTTATTATTTCTAAAATATTGCAGAACGATGCACTGTCTTGTGCTCTCCTTCCAAAGCATGCTGGACGTTTTCTGTATATCTAATTTCAAAATTAATGGTGAATGATCATGATAATTTAAACACATGCATTGTTTTGGGGGGAGGAATGTAAAATACCTCAGTCAATTTAGATAAATTGTATTTGGGACTATCTAAATAATTGCCTCAGTTTTTACTTATTAAAATCTAATCATGGGAGCTGGTTATTTACCAAAACTTCTTAAAGTATACTTGTTAATATGTGTGAATAATCATAGTACCCTTCTTTCTTGCCAGTACCACTGGTTACACTTTAAATAGTCCACTTGCATTCCAGAATTTCCACAGCCCAAAGCACTTGAGGGTTAAAAATAGCTTTGTAGACAGGCTCAAAGAGCAAATCTGCTCAGAAGTTATCTCAACTACTCGGATCAACTGCCTCAAATGGAATTCTAGTCTTCTCCTCTAATCCTCTTACATGCAGAAGACTAGATAGCATAAAGAGAATTAGTCTTAAAACCTAATGTGCGCTATTGTTACAAACGCCTTTTTGATGCTTCTTGTCTTCTAGTTAATCAAATAAGGTAGCATTGATAGCTAATGAGTGTTTGCTTTTTCTTCACAAAAATTAAAACCTGATTCTCCTTTAAATAATTATTTCTATTTCAGTAAAAATGTTATCAGGTTAAATTCAACAAATAGCTGACATCTGCCTTACAGTTTTAGTAGAAATCAGGCCAGAGGGGAGAAAGGCGGGAGAGAAGGAAAAGCAGGGAAGGGGACAGGTAAAAGAGCAAAGAATAAGAAACATGAGTGAAAGGGAAGAAAAACCAGAGTGAGAAGGCAAGGATAAGATGAAGCAACCATGCGCCTGCTTTTTACCTTATCGCTGGGCTCTAGTTTCTTCCCTTTGAGGTACCACTCCACTGGGATATCCTCATAAGAGAGCTCACAGTCAAAGGTGGCTGTTTCTCCTGCAGTCACTGTGACATCCTTTAGAGGCCTCAGAAGACCAATTACTCGTGCTTTGCGGGCGGAAAGAAAAAGCTTTGCATTACTCATTTTGTAATTCCAAGAAGATAAAGAGACTTAGCCATTAATCTCCATGTTTGTTTTGTTCAAGAAGGAAAAAGCCAGAAGACTGGCCACACTTTTGACTCCCATGTGAAATGTGGCCTTTGGTGTAGAGAAGGGGAGAGCCGGTGGCCGAAGAGTGGGTATTTGTAGGGCCCTTTCTTTGGGATGCACAAGGTCAGCAAGAAATCTGCACTGCATCTGTCTCTCTGCCAGGCATCAAGTTCCTCTTGCTACATAAGGTATGTGACTTCCAAAATAACTAAGACTCTGATTGGGGGAGGACGAGGGGCCCTCAGTCACATAGCCTGTTCATTTCCATCAACCACTTTGCACCTTCCAAAAATGTAAGCCTAATGCTCCTCGCCTTCTTTCTTGAGTCTGAAATGCCCACGCAGCAAAGATTTTCTTTTTGGTGCTACATTTGTACAGTCACTGGAGGGATGTGGTATTCAATGGTTCTGAGTTAGATTCTTACTGTTTATGTAGCTTGAATGAAAAGGAATACAAGAGTAGGGAAATCTGAGTTGCTAAATTTTCTTTTACTCCACTGGCAAGATCAATGACATTTTTGAAATTTTTGCATTTGAACCATTTTTATATTAGGATGTTGAAGAAGTAAATACAAAAAAACCAGTTTTTATACTTTATACTTTTATACTTTAGGGATATTTTCAAAATAATAATTCCAATTAATTTCACACACATTCATTTTCCATCAAAGTGTATATTTAATTTTCAGTCAAAATACATAATACTTACGCTTAACTCGGAGGTGGGCACTAGATTTAACATTGGCAGCTTGGAAATCCACCCCACCTGCCTGGTCCAGGCGACAGTTGTGCAAAATAAGGAAGTGTGTTTTGCCTTCTTCCTTAATTTCACAATCCTGTACCAAAAAAGGAGAAAATCATTTCAGAGTAAGTAATTTTGAGATTTTTCTCTAAGGATAGAATACCATAATTAGAAGAATGCTACAAATAAATGGTGAGAGTATATATATTTATACAAATACATACTCATGTATATTTATTATATTTATTAAATGTATATGTATTCAGTGTTAGAGAAATAAAGGTTATGGGTTCTATCAGGAAAGCAACATTTCTTTTAGTTTTATAATTCTGAACCAGTTAGCATCACAGAATTCAAACAACTTATTTTGTGTAAAGGTGATGGAGCCCAAAGACCCCAATATCTCTGTTTGGCTTAGGGTTTGATAGAGAACCCAATGCCTTGTTTTAAGTGTCCTCCATGTACTCTGACGTTTCCCTTATCCTTTTTTATTTCACACAGCAACTCTGGGTGTTGACAAGTTCAGAAATAGCCTTACAGGTGTCTGGAGCAGGGCCTCTCCCTTGAGTTTCCAGTTGGCATGAATGTCATCTTCAGAGATTTCGGTTTCAAAGCGGGCCGTCTCAGTCTCCATCACCTCCACACTGTGCAGGGGTCGCACCAGTTTAATTTCCCGATCTGGAAAAGTGAAAGGTCAGCATATGCTGTCATTAGCCGTTGGTGGAAATACCCAACAGTGTCATGAGTGAAACTCATGGAAATTTCCTTACCCTCAATGTCAAGCTTTCCAGAGGTCTGATCTGTCCCACAGTCACAGGTATACTGCCCAATATCTGATTTCAAGGCCTTCTTTAGTATTAACATGCGTTTTTTGCCATCTGCCTTAATAGCAACATTTTTAGATGGCTTTATCTCCTTTCCATCTTTAAACCATTTTACTGGTGCATCTGCTTTGCTAATTTCACACTGAAGAATTACTTCATCCTTCTCCACAGCAGTGTAATCTTGAAGCTTTCCTGTAAGTATGGGTCTCCCTCTGCAAGGAAAGTATAAGAGTAAAATAAAATCTTTATTAACCAACTAGGGAAATGACCCTTTTGGAAAGTTAAGAGGTAGCTCATAGAGTTCTAAGTATATTTTAAAATTATACCAGATATTCAATCATTTAACCTATTTAGGCTCAAAAGTTCTCTAAATATTAGAAAGGAAATCAGTGCATGGGATTTGTCAAGATCTAAACCATCTGGATTATGTTTTATAATAGGTTAACAGTAGTTTAAGAGACACTATACAGCTCAGCTTCTATATAATTTTGAATTCCTTCATTATTTGACTAAATTTCTCATTTCTTAGATATTATTATGTCTCATTTTCTTTTAAGCCTTCAGATTCACCTTGTTTTCTTAATCTGTTAATAGTTTTCCTTTAGTATTGTCAATATTTATTAGACTTTATATTTAATCTTCTTGGTATTATGGAACCAAGAAAAAATGAAGTTTATTAAGGTAAATTCTGTTACTGTCTCTTATTATAAACTTGAAAAACATTTCTCTGAAGTAAATTTGATAAAGTAAGGAGATAGCAAATATTTTAAAATCTTTATTTGTAAACACAACAGCTTAATAACTAATTGAGAGTTTTAATTCTGACTCTAAATGGCTATTTTGTGGGCCTACAAGAAAATCTTCATTAAAATCCTCTGCTACCTTTTAGGTAACAGTGTTTTAGACACAAGCCTGATAACATGGGTGACAGTTTCTTAAGGGCCTGGATTGTTTTCATGTAGCAGATACTTAGAAAACTATCTCATGTAATAGGTACTCTATAAATTTCTGTTGAATTTAATGCAATAGAATTAATTTTGCAACAGCACCCACCAAGCACAGTGAGTTTAGCTTCTGAACTTATTCCCATGGCTTCTACTCTAATTTGGGAGGTGTCATCCATGCAGAGGTCTTTGAACGTGATTGAGTGAGTCTTCCCCTCATCATGCATTGAGACCAACTTGCTGGTATGTAAGCGCTGGTCGTTCTTGAACCAGCTAACTGGGATGTTGTCGTGGGACAGCTCCACTGTGAACACGGCACTTTCCCTCTCTTTGGCTATCACATCCTTGAGAGGCGTAAGGAATTTGAGCCGGATTCCTATCAAGAAAAAAAAAAAAACCTCATTAATTCCAGTACCCTAACAAGGAAATATAAAAACAAAGACAAAAAAAATTAAGTTGGGGTGGCCTAGCTGATAAAAACATTTACCTTCAATGATCAGTTTGCCACTTGTGCGTTTATCTTCAGCCTCAAACATGTATTTCGCTTCATCTTCGAAAGCAGCTGACTTGATCACCATTGAATGCCTTGTGCCATCCTTTATGAGCTCAAATTTGTCATCACCTGTGATTTCCTGGGTTCCTTTCAGCCACCGGAATGTTTTGGGCTCCCTGGATACTTCACACTCGAATTTAGCCTCATCCTTCTCAAAGACTTTAACGTCACTGAGAGGCGTGATGAAGATAAGTGGTAGCTCTGAAAGAAGAGGATGGTGCGGATCAAGTCAGAATATGCTTCCTTGCATAACCCTGATCAATGAGGGTCTTAAAATGAAGACTCGAAAATATAGAAAAGTGCTGAGAGTGGGGCTTACCTTTCACTTTCAGATTGGCTGCAGATTTAGCATTGGCGGCCTGGAAGGAAACCTCTCCTGTCATATCCAGCTGGCAATTATAAAGAACGAGAACATGTTTCTTCCCATCTTCAATGATTTCACAGTCCTGTTTAGAGTGAGGGTTAGGAGAAAGAATGTTATTCACGTGAATGAATAAGTCTGCAAATCACCAAGACTTCACCTTCTACCTTCTAGACAACCTAGCCACCCACTCTGCCTCATCAGCTCTGACTTACAGGGGAAGCAGTCAATGGCTCTCCCTTCAACTTCCACTGGCCATGAACATCTGGCTCTGAAAGCTCAATTTCAAAGCGGGCTGTTTCACCAACAAACACTTCTACTCCATACAGCGGCTTTTCCACTTTTATCAGTCGAGCTGAAAGTATGCAAGGTTCTGTTAGTTTGGCTGAACAAATAAACAGCAATTGTGGAAACAGTAAATCTGAGGTCTTGGGTCAACTCACCCTCGACGTTAACATTGGCCTTGGTTGTGTCTGTGCCACAGTCACATACATATTCGCCCTTATCTTTAAGTTCTGCCTTTTTGATCTTCAAGATGCGACGCAGCCCATCGGACTTGATGGAATGCTTAGGCGAGGGTGCGATCTCTTCCCCGTCCTTGAACCATTTCACAGGCACATCTTTGCTCACCTCACACTTCAGGATGATCTCATCTTTCTCAACTCCGGTTTTGTCATGTAATTTCACAGTGAAATACGGGTCAGCCTCTGTCAAAGCCATTCAGCATATGATCAGAAGCAATGTGAAAACTGAAGTTCATTAAAGAACCACGTGTCTAAAATGCTTAATTACCACCCCTCTCACCATTCAGGAACTGTCTAGGTGCATCTGGTGCACTTACCTAGGACCTTCAGATTGGCTGTGGAGCTCAGGTTCTTGACTTGAGCTTTTATCTGTGATATATCGTCCAGTGTCACTTCCCTCATTTCCAGTTTATGAGTCTTGCCTTCAGAGGACATGAGCACTGTTCTGGTGGTGTGCAGCTTGACATCATTTTTGAACCAGACTACGTGCATCTTTTCATGAGAAAGCTCACAGACAAAAGTGGCTGTTTCACCCTCTTTCACAGTCTGATCTTCGAGAGGTGATATGAATTTCAGTCTTATACCTGCAGAATTCAGAAACACAAGTTACTACGGAAAGATTCCACTCTAACCTGCCTGGGTAAAAGGGACCCATTTCATATGACATTTATTAGTTCTTTTCAAATGTAACTGTTCTCCATTAAAAAGTTAAGGGTTTGGGGGAAAGGTAGTTTGTGGGTTTTTTTTTTTTTTTTTTTTTTTGAGTGTGTGTTTGTGACACTGTGAAAGTAAAGTGGTGGTGCTGGTTGTTGGTTTTAGAACTTGGTGTCCTATCTTTAAAGTAATAGATGTGTGTGCCTACACATGGGATGTCATGGTCAGATCTTATCAGCTCTTACCTGTAACAAACAACTGTGCTGAGGATTTCTTGCCCTCCACCTCGGCGGTATAAACCCCTTCATCATCAAACTGAGAATCATTGATAACAAGGATGTGCTTCTTTCCATCGGCGATGATATCAAATTTGTCAGATGCCTTGATTATATCAGGTCCCTTAGACCATATAACATTGCTTCTCGAGTAAGCACACACTCGAATCGAGCCTGTCGCTTCTCTGGAACAGTGACATCCTTCAGGGGCACGGCAAAGTCGAGTTCGATTTCTGAAAATCAAACATTAAGAATGAGGATTTTCATAATGTAGAGGGCCAGGAAATGAAGTTGAGCCCCTCCCTGAGTTTCTAACACCCCATACCTTTCACTGTTAGAATGGCGGTTGTGCACGCATTCAGTGCCTGGTAGAGGACTTCACCTGCCTGGTCGAGTTTGACTTTGTGCAAAGTTAAGAAGCGCTTCCACCTTCTGCTTTGATCTCACATGTCTACAAACAGTAGTTTCATTTCGCATTTACAATGAGATAAATTCCTTAGAGAAGAAATGTTTCAGACAGATTTCTATAGAGTGTAGAAATTACTACTAATGAATATAAACCAAATGTCTCCTGTCATACAAATTTATAAGATTTTTCCAACTTGTGCATAAACATCAAATTCTTTCCTTGGAGACTTAGAAGCCCAAAGTAACCCCATCATTAAACCAAGTCTGAATATTGAACCCCAATACAGAATGTAGTCATTTTATATACTGACAACTTAAAATAGGAAATTACTCACAGGTGAGGGCCTCAGAAGTTCTCCCTTCAGCTTCCATTGCCCAGGAATGTTCGGCCTCTGAGATTTCTGCATCAAAAGCTTGCACTTTCTTTCTCATAAATGGTGACATCCTCTATTGGTTTAAGCAGTTCCACTTCACGCTCTGTATTGTTCAGAAACAAAGTAACACAACACTTTAAACAATCTAACAGTGGTTTACTTTTTTGGTTTTGGTGTGTTATTTTGCCTTATGCAAACATAAAACTTATCTTTGAGGAATGACAGGTAAGGTTTTTAATACCTCCAAGTGTCAACTTTGCAGGGTATCTTTTCCCTTCAATTTCCACTGCATATTCATCAATGTCTTCTGGCATAGCATTCTTAATTTTGAGGAATAAAGTTTTTCCTTCTTTGATTATCTCAGTCTTATCATTTGGTTCCATGGGGATCTCATCATATCCTTTGAACCACTGAACGTTTGGAGTGTCCTTTGCTATGTCACAGGTGAAAACAGCTGTTCCCTTAGGTTTCACATGCTGATCTCGTATAGGTTTCACCAGCCAGTCTCTAATACCTCTGAATGAAAATGAAATCAGAAAGAAAATGATTATGATCTGAGGAATATAAACAACTTTGTTAGTGAATTTCAGAAATAGAAAAAATTTCATAGAAGTAAGACATCATTAATCTGCTATGATATGCTGTAGTCTCCCCACTTAACAAAGGTGGATACTTGGATACTGCAAAACAATTCTTTCTTATATTTTTTTAGCATAATATAACTGAACAAAATTTCCTAGGAATTTACTAACCCTACTACTATTTGTTGGTTTTATTATTTTTCTGAGACAGGGTCTCATTATGTTTGCCTAGACTGATCTCGAACTCATGTGCTCAAGCAATCCTCCCACCTCAGTCTCCCAAATACTAACCTACTACTTTTACACAAGAGGAACATTCCAGGTTGTTGGCATTCTCCACAGTGACTGTGTAGTTCCAGCATCAGTGTCGTCTGCATCATTGATAGTCAGGGCCTTCATCAAGCCAATGACGCCTGGCACGATTCGGCCAGGTTTCTCCACCACAATCTTCCCATCCTTCCTCCAGACTACATCTCGCTCTTTGTTTAACTCACAGCTCAAGTACAATGGCTGTCCTTTGACCACTGTGACCTCCTCCTCCAGCGTTTTCACAAAGCGCACAGGAAGTTCTATGGAGATTGCAGTATAAATTTGAACACATTCAAATAGTCAGTGAAATAAAACTTATTTGGTGAAATAAGGTTTTGTCTAAAGCAACAAGAAAAGTTGCTATTAAGTTTTATTTTGCAAGTTTAATATAGACCATGTTCAAGAGATTGGAACTTACCTTCTACTATAAGCTTAGCAGTAGAGGTCTTTTCTTTATTTCCCAAGCGTAAACACAGGTGTATTCACCAGCATCAGAAAGCTGAACATCAATGATATGAAGCTTTCTGTCTTTACCATCTGCGATGAACCTGTGCCTTTGGGCTCTCTCGGATATTGCTGCCATCTTTCATCCAGGTGGTGATCGCAGTGGAGGGGGAGACTAAACACTCAAAGATTGCAGAAGAGCCCACAGACTCTGCTTCTTTCAAGACGATGTCTTTGATTTCTTTTACAAACTTCAATGGCACAGCCTTTAGCTGGTAGGTGAATGGGGCTTCATCAGGAGGTTTCTCCCCACCACTTCCTGCCTTAATTTTTTCCTTTCAGCTTCTATTGGTGAAGTGTCTTTTTGGCTACACCTAATTCAGAGTAAAACAAAAAGTTGATTTGGCATGCTGGGCTGCCTGCTGGATAAAGCAACTAGGAGTCAAGAACAGAAACTAAAGACCAGGCAGTTGAAAGATCACTTTATATTGCCTTATTTCCGACAGGAAAATGAGATGGCATAAGGAATCCATAAATGATAAGTGCACTTCATTTTCTCAAGATTTAATACTAAGTATAAAATATCCAGACTATTGTCTTATTACTTTAACTGTCATGTATAGTATCCCATGTATGAATGAACTTGCGTAGCATGAATTGGACTTAACTTTCCTGTGTTCACATATGAATACATGACCAGTGTTAATCCATTTCATGTAAAACCACAAGAATGGGAAGTTATACTCCACGTGTGAATAGTATGTCAAAATACATTCTTTGTCATGTATAACTGAAAAGAACAAATTAAAAAAATTAAATAAAAATTGAAAATGAACTTGTAGGGTTCCTTATGCTAAAATATAGCACATGATACTCATTGAGTAATATTAGAGGTAGATTATTTGAAATATAAGACATACTGGCTTTCACAGAATCCATTGGAATAATAAAGATTGTTATAAATTTTGAAAATGTTTTTCCCATTAAAGTTCAGGAATTCAAAGAGTGAAAGGTTATAGTACAGGTCCTGGGGAATGGATCTCACCTTTGATGGGACCTTTTCGGCTTGGCGGCTTCCTCCTTAGGCGCTTTGGCTTCTGAAATAAAAAGAAGACTCAGCATTTAAACAATTTTCAGATGAATTTTATGCTCAACAGTCAAACACTTGGATGAGTCCATACTCTATATTATAAATATTAATGCTAAAGTGAAGTTGGTTTTATTTATATGATTCTATGGGGATTACTTCAAACATTTCCAAGAAGGTGTATTCTGAGACTGATGGGACCAAGCTAAATTGCTAACATATTAGTATTAACAAATTGTCTCGGAAGTACCTTTAGTCTCTCTGCATTTCTGAAAGGCTCACTGTCAACCTGTGAGGAAGAGTTTGCTCTTGCTTAGCTATGAAAAGTATTTACATATATTTGTATGTGTGATTATGCAAACCAAGGAAATAATTTTTTGTTCACAAAGAATTCATATAGGGAAAAGGGAGGTGGGCCAGAAGTTGCCAAAAGTCTTTCTTTTTGTGTTTAAGTTGAGCAGATAGACAAATTCATGGAAGACTAAGGAAATGAGCTAAATGGGCAATTGCCTTTTTCTGAACTATTATACCAGTTCAAAAGTAAGAATAATGCCCAAATAGTAAATACTGGTGACACAATCTAGCATAAATATTAAAAATTAAACTATAGCAAAGAACATATTGTATTTTTTGTCATTAAATATTATAAACCCAAAATATTTTGAGGTAATTGTAAATAAAAATTTTAAAAAGATTAAATAACGTGCCAAGTGCTGAATGGGATGTGTATTTATCATGATTAATAATTACACATCAATCAGTTATGGTTTGAAATTATTGCCTAAGTGATAAACTATTAAATAGTTGATATATAACTGATAGTACCTTGAAGTTGCATTTGAGATGGTGATACCATTAGGTTAGTACAATTAAAAAAGTATTGATCTAAATCCTTATATAAATTTAAAGACTGAGCTATACAGATTTTTTACTTTTTTAGGTGGTAAAATATTCCTAATATAAAATTTATTATGTTAGCCATCTCAAAGCATACAATTCATTGCCTTAGTATATTCACAATCTCGTCAACCATCATTATCCATTTACATTATGTAGCATGCAGTCTTTCTAAAAAATGAGCAATAATTCCTGTAGGCACAAGGGAAATTTGGAGTTCCATGGGATTCTTATATGTGTGCCCTTCAGGAGAATCTGTCTCCCTTAGTTCTCGTCAGCCTTAAACATCTTCATTACTTATCCCAAAGCAAATGAAAGAAATAATGAATTGCAGGAGTGCATAATCCAGTGAAAGCACATATGCACCCACTGGGAGAGATTGGATGGTAAGTATATCAGATGAAGAAACTAAGAATTTATCATTATCCCCACAGTTGAAGTGATTTCTGTGTTCCAATGAAAGATTGCTTTCAAATCAAGAAACTCTAATCAGAGAACTACAGGATAAATACCTGCTTTCTTTCCAACCACTGGCACTGTACTGGGCAGCGATGGGGTCGGTGCTGGCTCCACAGGCGGAGTTTTCATTGTTTTCACTTCTGTAGAGAGAAGTGCATTGTATCAAGGTATCCATTGTTACTTCCTGAAACCTGGGGTGGTGGCCTATTTGCCTTTTCTGAAGTAACTGTGAAATCTTCAAGTAACTAGTTTTCCAGAGAATAATATTAAGCATTTGGAGACATTAGAAATCATTTGATGCATGCTTTCATCTGTGTTTTATTGATTGATTCGCATGAGTTGTGTGAAGCTTGAAGGAATCTACCTTTGACATTGAGGATAAACTTGTTTACCTGGCTCAGGCTTTGGTTTTGGTTCAGGACCAGGCAGGGTATTGCTGGCTTAATTTCAGGCACTAAAATAATCCATAGAAATGAGAAAGTTATTCCAGTAGTTTTTTGAGTTCCACAAAGTCAAAACTAATTTCAGGCAGACAACATAACTTAGAAGACATTAGAATTTATACACACACATATATATCAAATTGAGTATTGATGGAAGCAAGTCATTTTACACAAAACATTTAAAAAGTATAGGAAGGCATTTTTATTGGCTATAATGTTGTTCTTCAGCTTATTGCCCATGAATACATTTTTTTCCCAGTAATTTATTTAACAAGTGGGTGGTCATTAGCAAATGGTGCAGGGAAGTGAAATGGTAGAGAAAATTAAGATATAGGTTATACTAGGTATGTGCTCAAATATAGATGCCAGTACAATGATATCCACATCTTTAGAGACAACTAAGAAAGCACCCATAGGTTTTACCTTTTGCTGGTTCAGGAATTTTCTTTTCTCTTTTGTAACAGTAGCTGGAGGAACTTCAACCTCTTCAACAGCTTTTGGAGTTGGTACTTTAAGAAAATAAGATTATTTTCTAGTATTAAGATCTGAATACTTAGAAATCAACTTCTCTGAAATATCAGCTCAAACTATTTTCTAGTTTTCAAAAACTCTACTGGTGACTTTTATTAAAACCTTACATTTTCATTCAATTTCTATTTTCTCTTCTTGAATCCACCTCAATTCCTTTTTCTTTATTTTATTCCATCCACTTGCTTCCCCCCTCACTAACTCTATCTCTCTAAATCATTTCTATAATAGTTCTCAATAATTATACCCTTTGAGAACAGGCTAATGGTAAAACTCAACCCACTTAAAGGCCTCCAAAGATTATGAAACATTTGCCAACCCCC
Organism: Sciurus carolinensis; assembly: GCF_902686445.1. NCBI lineage: Eukaryota > Metazoa > Chordata > Mammalia > Rodentia > Sciuridae > Sciurus > Sciurus carolinensis. Next base: position 127,338,670 of record NC_062215.1, read on the forward strand.
TCCCATGACGTTCTTATATAGCCAGCTTGATTATTTCAGTCATTTCCACTGGAAGATCTTAAGTGGAAAGGGAATAATATAAGTATGGGAAATACACAAATGGATTTGGGAATTACTACAAAAGTAAACAGAAAGCAGACGATGGAAAACACATATTACATACAGATGAAATATGAAGCTATGTCGATGTTTCATTTGTTATGTTTACAAGATAAACCTTTTATTAAATGTTCACTTTGCTAAAAGATAATTTCACAAATTGTCACTGAGATTCCTACCTTCTGGTTTTTTAATTTTTTCTACTTTTTTGGTTCTACTTTAGGTTCTTCTTCTTCAGGTCTCTTTCTTAGAACTTAAAAGACAAAAAGGTTTATATGTAAACCAAGACAAACTCATGAAGATGTTGAACAAGATTGACAAATGCAAATAATGTACAAAGCAAGGAAAATGAAAAGCATGCAAGCACGTGCCCTACAAAGTTAGCATTTTCACTAAAAATACTTTTTCTCCCCCCACCCAAATCCATGTTTGCTATGTTCATATACACAGTACTCAGACATGTTAATTCTCTCTAGATAGCCTATTCAGAGATAATTGTATAGCAGAAATGGTTCCAACAAAAAAATGAGTAATTTGAATACAACAAATTCTAATAATAATTCAATGTTGTCATTTATGGAGAAGTACTTAAATAAGAAGTACAAAGTTTACTTAAGCAGAGATTCCTAAAGAAATGTAACCTAGAAATCAGTAATTCCATAAGAAGACAATGTTAGAACTTGACTCTTCTTTGAATATCTTGCTTCTAGTTTTTTAATATTAGTAGGAGAGAAATTGTTTTAAAAATATTATTTATTAGTGGTGATCCTGTGCCATAATTTAAAACTGATATTATATTTATGCTTAAGTAGTTTTGTGTATTTAATCAGTTTAGTGTATTTTACTATATTTGGTTATGAAAATGACATTCATAGTCATTGTTAGTTAGAATAGTATCAGTTATTACTATTAACAAGATAAACTTCGAAATGCTAAGAGTGCTCACAAAATTTCTGTCTTCTTTTTAAAAAGATTTGGAAATAATAGGCTTAATTTTCAATGAAGCCACAAACATTTTGATAAATAAAGTATCTAACTCAAAGAAAACCAAGGGACAGAAATATTTTGTAAGCTTTCAAGTCAGTTATTTAGATATTTAAAACTAATACTATACCGCTTTTCAGAACAACTTCCTCCTTTGGCTGAGGTTTAGGTTCAGGAAGTAATTTGCGAACTTTCTTTTCAGCTCCAGGCACTTAAGGAATATGAATTCAAATTTTGAAGTGAATTCATATAAAAATGGAATTTCAACAAGAAAAATGTCTCTCTGCTCAAAGTGGTTAACTATAGTGTTGTCAAGTAATAGTTTTATTGCATATAAATTCACAGAATTTAAAAGCAAACCATACATTTCAAATTATTTCCTCTGTAAACACCTCTGTGACAAAATTCAATTACATTAACCAAAGGCAAATATATTCATTTTAATGAACATAGAAGATGTTGTTCTATACTGATTTTATGACTCTTTGACCAAGTAAGAGTTTTCAACAGAATCTTTACTCCAATCTGCAGCTGTATATTGCTCAAATCTATATTGGTATCTACCTGACCATTGAATACATTAAATGATATTGGCAGGAGTTAGGGCCATCACTGAGTCTTCTCCATTGAAAAGAGAGCTAAGGAATCTGCTTCGTGGCCTTGATGTTGAGGAAAGACATATTTTACCTTCTAAACAGAAGTATTCTTTCTTAAGGTCTCTTTTTTGGAATACTACTAACTTAAAATGATAGAATTATAAATTTCAAGGGTGGTGTTAGAAGCTCATTTTTTATAAATAATAAAATATTCTTGAATTTAAACTAAAAGTGACCCAAGGAATTCCAAATTAATTTCCTCTTGCATCTACAGGGAATACACATAGTAGATGATGTTTTTTTAGAGCAAATTTTATACTGTAATAGCCCTGATGGGTTTAAACAGGAAAACAAAGCAAAAAATCCGTAGTAATTACTGAACCACTTTAACTCTATTGATAATAATTAACACATTATTAGTATCATGTACAATGTGTTCAATGAGATGAAATCTGAATTTCTTAGATATTTCTACAAAATTTCCCATTTGGTACTTAAGACATTTTGCAATTATTAAATAGATTTTTATGTGATAAAGATAACCTTGTTTAGATCTTACTTCAAAAATCAAAACATATAAAAATAATTATATAATCATTTTAAATAATCATGTTTTATAACATCAAATATTTTAAGTAAAAAATTTACAGACATCAAATTTTTTATCCATGATAAATTGTGCTGATCTTTAATACTATTTGAGTTACCAATATTCTTAAATACATAGCTATTTTCATTGATTGAAACTATGCATCTAGTTAATTCAAGTTGAGATGGCAAGATATAAATTTCCTTATATATTACTTATATAATGAACATAATGAAATATTTCTGTGTATTTGTTTTTCCATATTATTAATTTTAAGATCTTGCTGATATTTGAGACCCAGGGCAGAACACACCCTTGTGATTACTGTTTTTACAGTCACTAGATGTCACTAGATGCCATCTTAATGATTAACATTTACTAGTTAATGGGTATGACAAAATTATTTTATAATGTCCATTTTATGAATATGGGTGATTAAGTAACCAGTTCATCCAGAGTCACTTTATGGGTCTGGGTGACTTGATTACTTAAACAGAACAGACACTGCTACCCACTAAACTTACTAGAAAAACTAAGTTATTTTTGTAGATGTTCTCCAGACTTTTATGAGTTATTTATTTTTTTTAGGGTCTAGTTTTAAATAGGGAAAAGATTATTTAAAGAAAAATTGCTTTTGAAAATGATCTGTTAGTGATAGTGAAATTTACCTAAGACATGAGATCTGTACACCTGAGAGAATGTCTTTGGAGTGAGAAGAAAGTAACAGGGCAGCCACGAGGAAAATCATACAAATCATTCAGTAGAGTATGATTTGAGTGCTTGTCACACTGGTTAAAATGCTGACTTCCAGTGAATTTTCAAAGCTTACTACTACTCAGCATTTTAATCTAAAATGTCTCTGATATCAATTTCAACCAACCAGTCAAATCTGATGTTTTTAAGCTTAAAAAAATGCAAATAGACACATGGAGATGAGACAAGGATAAAAGTATCCACATAAAATATGAAATTGATGGGAGACAAAGGAAGCAACACTCATGAGCCAGGACCATAAAAGCCACAAAACTTCAAGAAATGAACAAAACTACTCAAATACTATGATCATTAAAAAGAGAGAGGGAGAATATTCTATGAAAACAAAAAGAGCAAAGAATCAGATGAAGGGATACTGTAGATACATGTGAACAGACTGTCAGTCTGTGAAATACCTTTCAGAGGTGTAAGCTCCACTTTTTCTGGAACCTCAGGTTTTTCAGGAATTTTCCTCCTTGAACAGCTTTAAAGAATATGATCTTACTTTTATTATTTGTATATTTAATCTAAAGCAAATAAATTTTTACACACAAATCAAAACAAGCTTTGCTTATGACCAGGAAGCATTAATAGCAGCCACCAAAGAACATACAAGAAGCTCTGAAACCATGAACACAACTGCAGTTTTATCCCAAGGCTAGTTTAAATTAAGACTGACTGAGAAAGGTGATTTTATTCATTAAAGGAGGAATAAATTTTCTTGAAGGGGAATGTATTTCATTGTCTGTCCTCATAGAAGGTGACATTTTCAGAATTGTCTGCTTTTCCACATCTGACCTAATACCCATGAGGGATGGAGAGTGGGCAAGAATCATTAGAAATGATGTCTTATCTAGAAGATTTTGGTAGATGTGGAAGCATGAGAAAAATGTTTAATATTATCTCTAGATTTTTTTAGATTGACAAATCTTATTGCAAATGACACAGCTTTTTATGAAAATTAAAAGAATATGTACTTTTTCAGTATATTTCAGATCTTTATAGATGTTGATATTTTAAAAATCAAGAAATACTGCATCAATTCAAAGAAAGATCAAACACAAAAAGAATGAAGGGAATTTTAATAATGTGCAGATATGCTAGATAGTAAATATATTAACAACCATTCTTTACAGATACCCTGGGAAACCTCATAGAATATGACTTGGTTTCTATTATGCTAAAAAAAGTGGGGGAGCAGCAGTGCCCAGTTGTATATATGCTTTATTTCATGGTCTATGAGCACATATCAGCTATTGGACCCCATAAATATTACTTATATTTAAAAGAACCTATAACTCCTTAAGAAAATGTTTTGGCTTTAATATATATTTGTTACTGCAATGTTAAAAATATCTTGTAAAGAATTCTTATACATTCCACCATGCATAAGACTTCAAGATGCGCATAGCAACAAGGCTTTGAAATAAAAAAGATCCTCTTCCACACTTCACATAAGAAAGTTAGTTGGGTAGGCCCAGAATCCAAATGTCAAGGATGATGTCACATGAAATGGCTGAGTGGTGGGCAGCAGGCCTGGCTTGACAAGGCAGCCCAGAGCCCCGGGATAGCAGAAACACACGCCGATCTCATAGCATGATCATGTCTGAACGTACACTTCCAAAAGTAAGACATTTCCTGCAAGCACCATTTTAAATGGCTGCACACCGAAGTTTGAAGCAGGTTAATAAGGCTTTGGAAGTGATATTTGATACCTTTAAGTTGGAATATTTTCTCCTTCACATCTTCCTTAGGTGGAACAGGAGCAGGAGGCGGGGGTCTTGGCTTGAGTTTTGGTTTCTCAATAACCTTCTTTTCAGGTTCAGGTTCTTGAAAGAGTATTTCAAGTGTTAGTATCGGTATATAGCATGTGTATAAAAGGTATATTTTGTAGAAATTTAAATATATGAAATAAAAATTTTGCTTTCTTTGATATGTAACATCAGTTTCCAACATAAAACATAAAAGTAGATCCAACAAAAACAAAGATATCAACATTGTACACAAATAATGAGAAATGTATCAAAGGCACTAATAAAAACAAAGGAAGCATCCAGATAAGCTACATTTGACACAGATAAATGGTACATATACATGAAAACATAAGAATAAGATGCACATTTAAAACAAAGAATATCTACACAGACAGATGCAAAGACCCACTGAACACTTAGAACAACATAAACCATGTATGGTTCAAGAGGAAAAAGAAGATGATGAAGGAAGAAGAAGAAGATTAAGTTCTATTAATTGAATACCTGGTACTGGGACTTCTTCTGGCTGTGGTTCAGGTTCAGGTTCAGGTTCTTCAGGCTCAATATACTTTTCAATTTCACGTTCTTTAAAGAATGTCAACAAGGGATATAAGATTGTAATGTAAAGTTCCACATGGACTCATACAAATTTCACACAGATGTAAAGATTACAGTCACAAAAACAAAAATACACAATTCACACAAAGTCATTTCTATAGAAAAAGAGGTAAGAGATTTCCATTTTCTTACACTTGGAACTTTCTGCTAACAACTAGTTTATTCTGTGTATGTTGATGGCAAATGAGATGACTTAAATCTGATTACTGAGTAGTCATTTGAGAATGATACATTATTCCAATTTTGCTTCAGTCAGTGGTACCTTTTAGAATTGTTAATCACCATCAAGAATAACTAAATGAAGATTCTAATCAAAAGCAGTAGTATCATATTTGAAAAAAGAAAGCAGTGAAGCATATGCTGGAATACTGTTCGCATATGACGTTTAAGTAGAATGTCAGTCTATAACTACTTTTGCATTTCTAACAGGAGTTTTCAAGAGACGAAAAAATAGTACTTGATGTGTAACCTTCGACAGGGGGAGTCTCTTTTCTACCAATGGTTATGGATGCTTTCGTCTATATATTTCCTCAGGAGTCTCTTCTTCAACTTAAAAAACATAGTATTTTATTTTTAGACTGTATTCTGAGCAGAAACAGTACAACTGCAAGTTGCAACACATCAACTTACACTCCATAACATATATTCAAGATGCCAATAATGTCAATATATGAGAAGGACAACAGATAAACACATAAGACCCCCTCTACCATCAAAGCAAGATAAATGAAGATGGTAGTCATCTTTCCAAGATTTATAGAGCAGCCATGTACCTGAGGCTGGTGGGAACTTCTGGCTCTTCAGGCTTGGGAACAGACCATTTCTTTTCTGGGACAATTTCCTGGGCACTTCAGGCACTTTAAAGATATTAATTTTTTTTTTTTACTATTAAGAATTTAGAAAGATGTGCAAGATTCTGCAAAGAGCAGGCAAAGAATACAGAAAGAACTTCATCTTACAAGATTTCACAGGGAGGATGGCTTCTGAGGCATGGTGCCCTTGTGAACCTCCTAATTTTATAAATGAGCATTTCAGCTTCGCCTCATTGACTTGGCTTTGACTCTCTTGTGTGCTCTTCCTCTCTCTCTCTTTTTCTCTGTCTCTTTTTTCTCTTTCCTCTCTCAGCCTGATCTGTTTCCTAGGCTTTGATGCACATTCGCAAATTCCATACTTGAAATATAGCTCTCTATCTTCTTTCTAAAATCAGCTCAGGAACCGAGTGAATCATTCCTCTCAGGAACCTAGTGAAACCTTTCTCTTGGCCATTTAGCTTCAATACCTACAATTATCCTGGGCTTCTCAATTTCCCTAATTGTTTTGTAATAGTCAGCCAACTCTGTCTCTCTCAAACCACTGCCCTTTTCCATTTCTAACCACCACTGGTTTGGTCAACTCTTAATTACTTTAATTACAGTGGTTCCTTTATTACTGTCTTTCAATAGCTTGTGCTGCGCCAGTTATATTTCTAAGCTCAAATCTTATTATGTTTTTACCCTTGTTTCAAAAGCTTTGAAGCTTTCTTTTCCCGGTGTCTGCAGAATAAATATAAATCTTGTACTGGCATTCAAAAAAACTTTAAGCTGGGTTACAGCGACACACACCTGTAACACCAGCTATTTGAGAATCTGAGGCAGGAGGATGGTAGAGTTTGAGACCAGCCTAGGCAACTTAGTGAGACTGTTTCAAATAAAAAGGACAGGTTTAGCTCAGTGGAAGAGCGCTTGTCAGCATGTGTGAGGCTCTGGTGCCCTTCTTAGTCCTGGAAAACCACCCCCCAAAATAACAACAAACCTCTAAACGCCAAAGAACTCCAAAATATGACTCCTACCTTTATTTCTATTATTATCTTTAAGATGTTGCATAATCTGCATAACTATTCATACTCAAATTACATTGACTGATCCCTTGAACTTGCTAGACCCTCTACCTGTATGCCTTTCAAAGGAGTATTCCTTCCTTTACCTAGAATACCATTTCCCTCATTGTCACATGCAAAAATCTGTCAAAATTTACAAAAATTATTTCTTCCACACAACTTTCCATGGTGCCTCTGCCTGAAATCCTTCTTTATGTGGCTCTGTTCTGCAGCCCTTTGTACTTAGTTTGGAAGTGCTGTCAACCTCCTGTCTGAACCTGCATTGTGTTATCTTTCTATTGGTTCATCCGATTAAGTTGCTTAAAGAATGAATTCCATTTACATTTTCTAAAAATAACTTTGTTCATGGTAATGTTCAACAAACATGCTGAGTGTGAGATGCTCTGCTCTACCCCCTGTACCCACACAAGAGCTCACAGCACAATGGACTCAGATTTTTTTCCTCCAGCTTGTCTATTTCCTTTTCTCCCTTTGCGTCTCATTATTTTCCCTTCTTTCTGTGAAATGTGGTTATCATCTCATATTCACTATTTTCTTCTATACGAATTGTTATTAAAAATGCCTAATGGTGGTCAGAGAAGTATTTCCTCTTGGTAGATACCTTTTTCTGGTCGTACTTCTGGCTTTTTGGTACAGGCACAGGTTCTTTCTTTACGGAAACGTTTTCTTGGGCATCTCAGGCCTTTGAAGATATTAGTTTTGTTTCAGAAAGAGTATTAAGAACATTTAAAAATGTTAAGAAAAAAATTTGCAAGTCATGGAGTAGCATTAAAATTAGCAGAAGTAAATAAGGACAATCTTTGTCCCTCACTTGCAATAGCAATAAAGACAACTTATTCAAGTCCACTGTAAGATATCAGAGTGCTTTAAAAAATCATGATGATAATGAATACCTGTGACTTCTGGTGTTTCTGGCTTCCTTAACAATTGGAACCTTCTTCACTGGGAACAACTTGTCTTTGACATCTCAGGTACTTTAAAGATATTAGTAGCATTTATATAAAAGTGCAAGATGTAATATACTCACATTTATTGTACAAGTCTTTTGAACACCAAAACATATAGACAACAGTTAACAAACATACTACAGGACAATATACAAGAAGGAAAAGAGTGCAAAGTGTAGACAGCACAGAAAATGACAAGAACAGTCTTTCCTTCTTTTCATGTAAGTACCTTTAGGAGGTGGAGGTTCTGGTTTTTTGATGACAGGAACTTTTCTTCTCTGGGACAATCTTTTGGGCTCTTCAGGCACTTGAAGAAGAGGAATTTCTTTTAGAGTTAGATAATTACAAGGACAACTTAAATGATAACTAATGAATAATAATAGTAAAGTCCGCATATATTCTTTGGCATGTACATTGTAAAATTCTGTAGTACACGGTTTGATGTGTGAAAATAACTTTTGTTCTTGTCGATAAGTCAAATTTCAAGCAAGGAGATAGAAGACTGACATTTTACCCTAAATAAGATTTATAATAAATAGAAAATCAAATGGACTGTATTTTTCCCCACAGTGGATCCTGCCTTGTACCTGGTGGAGGTGGTGGAGCTTCTGGTTCCTCCTCTTCCACAACAGGAATTGGCTCTTCCTCTGCAGAGCAATTTCTTCAGGCTCTTCATACACTTTAAAATATCAGTTAATTTTACTTTAACATGTGGAACAAAAAGCAGCAAAACAGTAAATAATCATCTTGATTCTTCTCTGGTTTCCATAAATAGATTCTCTTACGTTTGTTAAGCTGAAATCTATTTTATTAGCATCAACTTCTGTATCTGTTGATTTAACATGCTTTGAAAAGTTCTTGTGGTATTTAAAGGTCACTTAAACTCATCAACCTTCCCATCTAACTCTGTGTACATTGAGAGAACTTTGTTTAATACAAACATGACCTACGTAGACACGGCTGATTGATAACCCCAGATAGCTTTGAGATTGGAGCTCATTGAGCATGAGGAAATAAGACAAATAAAGGACAGAAAATGACCAGGAGATAATGAGTTAGCCAAGAAAGAGAAAGAAAGCTTAAGGTTGGAAACAGTCACAAGTGGCAAGCTGATTAGTGGTCTTATGTGTACCTTCTGGGGGAGGAGACTCCACTTCTTGGAACTGGAACAGCTGGTTTCTCTTCTATGACAGGCTTCTTTGGCAACCTCTGGCACTTTAAAGGTATTAGTTAGTTTTAACTTCTGAGTAGTTGAGAAGTGTATGAAATTTATACCAAATCTACTTCAACATTTGTTCAAAATAAATCAGGATAGATTTAATAATAAATTTCACAACAAGTCAGGGATCTGCCCTTATCCCCACCTAGGGGAAGAAAAATATGACCTATCAATAATCACAAAACCATGTTAAGTAAAACTCTTCCAACCCTTATAATAAGCGCATTCATTTTTCAAAATTGTGATTTTTTTTCAAAAAGACATATCAAACTTAAAACACCCAGAATAGCTGTTCTGTGGTTGTAGTATGAGATGATTGGCAAACAAATAATTCCATAATAGGTGAGTTTGGGGACCAGAGGGTTACTTTTCTGCAGAACTCATTAGTGACATGTACCTTTAGCTGGTGGGATTTCTGGCTTTGGAGGAATAGCCACTTTCTTTCTGGAACGACTTCTTTTGGAACTTCAGGCACTTTAAAGATATTAGTATTTTAACATTATGAATAGTCACCAATAAACATCACATTTACACAGAACAAAGCACTTTTTAGGAGCTGGAAGCCATTCTACTTCCATCAAAGAGTAGAGAGTCACTTGTACCTTTAGCAGGTGGAACTTCTGGTTTTTTAATCACAGGAGGCACTTTCTTTTTCAGGAACAACTTCCTTGGGGACCTCAGGCACTTTAAAAGATATTAGTAGTTTTTAAGCTCATAGTTTCAATGGCATATGAAAGTCAATTAGACAGCAGTGGAACATGACATTTTAAAGACAGACATTTTCTATAGGCAGTAGTGGCAGTGAGAAGTACCTTTCACTGGTGGTGGTTCAGGTTTCTTGGCAACCACAGCAGGTGCCTTTCTTTTCAGGAACGAGCTTCTTAGGTGGCACGGTCACTAAAGTTATTAGAATTTGTTTAGAAACAGTGAAGATGAGTCAAAACGACATGAGTTCACAGTGCCCAGAACTCTAAGGGCCAGAAGGGGTGGAGGGTGAGGCAGCCCAGTAGCTTGCCAAGTACCTTTCGGAGGTGGGGCAGGAGCTGGCTCTTCTACAACTTCAGCAGGAGGCTCTTCAGGGGACAATTTCCTCAGGTTCCTCATACACTTTAAAGACATCAGCTCGTTTATGCCAGAACTAACATACATATTTTGCAAAAATATTTTCATATCACTAAGAAGAGATTTTCTCTTTAAAGATATAGTTTGAAAGTTTTGTGGTTACCTTCAGGGGGAGGACTTTCTGGTTTGGGGGAATAAATTCAGGCACCTTCTTTCTGGAACCAGCTGCCTTTGGCACCTCAGGTACTTTAAAGATATTATATTTTCAAGATTAGACAGAGTAGAGACAAAAGGACTATATCAAGCACAGTGACATAGGCGTGACTACCTTTAACAGGTGGACTTCTGGCTTTTTAGGAGGCACCACAGACACTTTCTTTTCAGGTACAACTTCTTGGGAGCCTCAGGCACTTAAAAGAGATTAGTGAGATTACACTTAGGATTATGAAGACCATGAGGACAAAATATTGTTAAGAGTAGAAGACGTAGATCTTGTGATGCCCAAGGTTCTCGATAAATACCTTTAACAGGTGGGACTTCTGGCTTTTTAGGAGGTACCACAGATACTTTCTTTTCAGGGACAACTTCTTTGGGAGCCTCAGGCACTTAAAAGAGATTAGTGAGATTACACTTAGGATTTATGAAGACCATGAGGACAAAATATTGTTAAGAGCAGAAGATGTAGATCTTGTGATGCCCAAGGTTCTCGATAAATACCTTTAACGGGAGGGACTTCTGTTTTTTAGGTGGGCACCACGGGCATTTTCCTTTTCAGGGACAACCTCCTTGGGAGTCTCAGGCACTTAAAAGAGATAGTGAGATGAAATTTAGGACTTATTAAGACCACGCAGACTAGTTTCAAGAGGTAGAAGTTATGTCTTGTGGAGCCTCAGGTGAGTGCCAGGTACCTGTGGACAGGTGGGACTTCTGGCTTTTTAGGTGGAGGCACAGGCACTTTCTGTCAGGACAACCACTTTGGGAGCTTCAGGCACTTAAAAGAGATTAGTAAAATTATCCCTAGGACTTATACAGACCCTGAGAATAAAATATTTTCAAAAGCAGAAGAGTTATGTCTTATAAACCTCAGGTCAGTTACAAGTACCTGTGACAGGAGGGGCTTCTGGCTTTTTAGAAGGTACCACTGTTTGCTTTTCAGGGACAACTTCTTGAGGAACTTCAGGCACTTAAAAGATATTAGTAGTTTTTCACTTTGGTTAGTGAGGTAACAGTATTAAAAAATGTTTCCAAAAGCAGAAGAGGTATTTCTTCTGAAGAATAAGGAGAGGGGTAAAAGTACCTGTGACAGGGGGGACTTCTGGTTTGGGGGGCCGGACCATGGGGACTTTCTTTTCTGGACTTCTTGAGCAGCTTCAGGCACTTGAAAGATATTAGTTGTTTTTTCATTTAATGAAGGGCAATAGGCCAAACTTATTTTCAAGAACAAAGAGATATTTCTTCTGCAGAACGAAGACCAGGTGACAAGTACCTGTGACAGGTGGGGCTTCTGGCTTTTAGGAGGGACCACTGGTCTTTTCTTTTCAGGAAGCATTTCTTGAGGAACTTCAGGCACTTTAAAGATATTAGTAGTTTTACATTTGGTTAATGAAGAGAAATGAAACTAGACTTTTTTCAAGATTGAATGAGATATTTCTTCGGCAGAATATGGTTTAGCTGGCATATACCTGTGACCGGAGTGACTTCTGGCTTTTTGGGCAGTGGCCTTGAGAATTTTCTTTTCTGGGACAACTTCTTGAGCAGCTTCAGGAACTTGAAAGATATTAGTATTTTTAGAATTTATGCATTGTGAAGGCAGGTACCATAATGATTGTGAGGAGTACAGGATGATATTTTTTCTAAGCAGTGGGAATAAATACCTTTTCACAGGTGGGACTTCTGGCTTTTGGGCATAGACACTGTTCTTTTCAAGTACAACTTCTTTAGGAGCTTCAGGAACTTGGAAGATATTAGTATCTTTTAGTTAGAAACTATAAAGGGGAAATATTGACAACACATTCCCACCAAATACAGTTTGTGAGACAGGTGGACACTACGCAACTTTCCCCAGCCCCCTGATCAGGTGACTGATAATGCATAAGTATACTTACCTTTGACTGGTGGAACTTCTGGTTTTTGGGGAGGAGCCACTGGTACTTTCTTTTCAGGGATGGCTTCCTTTGGTGCACTTCAGGCACTTCAAAGATAATTTTATAATTTGTGTTTAGAAAAGGTGAGAACAATTGATATCAACATATATAATCACACACACAAGATATTTTGGATAGCTACTGACATTTTTTTTTTCTTTAGATTACATTACTTTTAGGTAGTAAGATTTTACACATAATTTTCTAGTTAAAGAGCGGTTATTTGTCTTCCTAATTTGCATTACCTTCAGGGGGAGGACTTTCTGGTTTGGGGGGAATAACTTCAGGCACCTTCTTTTCTGGAACAGCTGCCTTTGGCACCTCAGGTACTTAAAAGATATTAGTATTTTCAAGTTAGACACAGTAGAGACAAAAGGACTATATCAAGCACAGTGACATAGGCGTGACTACCTTTCACAGGTGGGACTTCTGGCTTTTTAGGAGGCACCACAGACACTTTCTTTTCAGGTACAACCTTCTTTGGGAGTCTCAGGCACTTAAAAGAGATTAGTGAAATTACATTTAGGGTTTATGAAGAATCATAGAATGAAATATTTCCAAGAGCAGAAGACTGAAATCTTGTGATGCTTAAGGTGGGTGACAAATACCTTCACAGGTAGGACTTCTGGCTTTTTAGGAGGCGCCACAGACACTTTCTTTTCAGGTACACTTCTTTGGGAGCCTCAGGCACTTAAAAGAGATTAGTGAAATTACATTTAGGGTTTATGAAGATCACAAGAATGAAATATTTCCAAGAGTAGAAGACTGAAATCTTGGATGCCTAAGGTGGGTGACAAATACCTTTCACAGGTGGGACTTTTCTGGCTTTTTAGGAGGCGCCACAGACACTTTCTTTACAGGGACAACCTCTTTGGGAGCCTCAGGCACTTAAAAGAGATTAGTGAGATTACATTTAGGATTTATGAAGACCATGAAGATGATATATTTCCAAGAGTAGAAGACTGAAATCTTGTGATGCCTAAGGTGGGTGACAAATACCTTTCACAGGTGGGACTTCTGGCTCTTTAGGAGGCCGCACAGACACTTTCTTTTCAGGGATGACTTCTGTGGGAGCCTCAGGCACTTAAAAGAGATTAGTGAAATTATACTTAGAATTTACGAAGACCATGAAGATGATATATTCCAAGAGCAGAAGACTGAAAATCTTGTGATGCCTAAGGTGGGTGACAAATACCTTTCACAGGTGGGACTTCTGGCTTTTTAGCAGGCACCACAGAACACTTTCTTTTCAGGGACAACCTCTTTGGCTGCCTCAGGCACTTAAAAGAGATTAGTGAGATTTTTATTTAGGATTTATGAAGACCACATGGACTATTTTCAAGAGCAGAAGGTCTGTGTTGTGAAGCCTCAGGCGAGTGACAGGTACCTGTGACAGGTGGGACTTCTGACTTTTTAGGTGGAGCCACAGACACTTTCTTTTCAGGGACAACCTCTTTGGGCACCTCCGGCACTTAAAAGAGATTAGTATTTTCACACTTAGAAAATACAAAGACCACAAGACACAATGAAACATTTTCAAGAACAAAAGAGCAGCTTTTCTCTCTTGAACTTGAGGTGGTGGTAGCAAGTACCTGTAAACAGATGGTGCTTTTGACTTTGGAGTAGGAACTTCTGTTATTTTCCTTTTTGGGGGTCCTTCGTTCGGAGCTTGAGGCACTTTGAAGATATTAGTAAATTTACATTTGAGTCAGAGTAGTGAACCGCAGACAGTTACATTTACATATCACAAGAATTTTCGGGTTGGACAGGTGACCCTTTCTGTCTTTCCATCTCCCTAATCCACTTAAGGGGACAGTTAAGATGTACCTTTGACAGGTACGACTTCAGGCATTTGTGTGGCAGGTAGGACTTCAGGCATTTGTGGATGAATGAACTCTTTTTGGGAGGCACGACTTCTCTGGGAGCCTCAGGCACTTTAAAGATATTAATATTTTTTATTGAGGAGTTAAAAGAATCAGTACAAATAGGAAGCGCTTTAGACAAGACATTTTCCCACCCTTTGAAGCTTCCAGCAAGATATACCTTCTTGTGCGGGACTTCTGGCTTTGGGGGTGGAACCCCAAATGTTTTCTTTTCAGGGACAGCCTTCTTGAGGAACTTCGGGCACTTTAAGAAATTAGTATTTTTACATTTAGTGTTATGAAAATCATAAGTAAGAGCAAATATTTTCAACAACTGCTGGAGCCAGTTCTTGAGTCTGAGGGCTCAGTGAAGGTACCTTTAGCTGAGGGAGCTTCTCTTTTTTGGAAGGAGCTCTTTTGCAGGAACCACTATCTTGAGGAGCTTCCGGCACTTGAAAAGATATTAGTATTGCACATGGAAGAGTTGAAATATTAATGAAAACAGTAGCCACAATAAGACAGCGAATGCAACTTCTAGAACTTTCTTTCCCTTCTCCACAAAGAACGCTAATCTAGAGGGATCATGGATCCTTGAGAAGAGGGACTCACCTTCCTCCAGTACCCTTTAGAGTTTACCCCACAACCCTCATTGCACAGTACAGTCGACCCTCCGTATCCATAAGATACGGAAACATAGTGTCTGTACTATATATGGATATACTGTTTCTTTGTCATCATTCCTTAAACAACATAGTAACAACTATTTACATAGTATTTACATTTTATTAGTTATTATAAATAATCCAAATGAGTTAAAGTATATGAGGTATTATTAAGTATATGAAACTGGTACCTCATTTTATATAGGGAACTTTAGCTTCCATGATTTTGGTATCTGTGGGGTCCTGGAACCAATCTCCCATGGAGACTGAGGGAGGACTCTATTTGTTGAACGAATCCTTTTAGTAGAAAGATTTTAGGTTGTGGCAGGAACAGCCACAAATTCATTCTTTCTAGAGGGAATTAGGGAGCTTCAACTGCCTTAAAGATATTAGTACGTTTGCATTTAGAGTTACAAAAGAGTGTTAGGAAAAACAGTTCTAAGAGCAGAGGATGGATAATTTCTTCTTCCACCTCCGTTCAGAGGGTGGCATGTACTTCCATAGGTGGCCATTTCTGGCTCTTCAGGAACATCCTCAATGACTTTCATTTCAGGAGCAGCTTCTTTTCATGGCTTCTGGTGCATTGAAGATATTAGTATTATTCTCAGAGGTTAAAAGGATCAGTGGAAACATTAATCCCGTGAACTGAACCTAAGTGATTTCTATGGCTATGAGGGTGCCTTCCTTCAAGAAGGTGACGAGATGAAAAATCTGGAGAGTCATCAAATCTTACTTGTTTTTGTTTATTATTCCTTAGCTCCTTAGGCCTTTTCCATACTAGACACTTACTAAATAAATGAAGGAATGAGAGCAAGGCATGATGCCTTTGGGGGAGGTGTTCCAATTTCAGAGGGAGCTGTCATGGGTTTTGCTTTATAAGAGACAATGTCTTGAGGTGATTCTAGCACTTTATGGATATAATTGTACTTTCAAGTTATGAAGAGCAGTGAAGAGTTCCAGTCATAACTATGCATACAGAAATGATCCATATTGGGAATCCCAGAATATGTTCTTGGTATCAGTGTAAACTTAGCCTGATTATCAGTTTCTTTTCTTTTTTTTTGGTCAATTCAATTTTTTTGGTCAAATCAATATTAATAATTTATTTCTGAGATTTGTAGTTGCATAGAAAATTAATTATTGAAAAAAAAGAAGATTGCCACTAATGGATCTTTAGCAATTGATTTGAGAAGAAAAAAACAGGTGCTTTCTTATTTGGGTTGGCTTCTTTTTGTACCCTCACCTTACTCACCCTAAAATAGTGTTTTTCTGAGTTTAGGAAAGAACCATCAAAAGATTGCCAGACTGAGAAAGAAAGATCAGAGTACGGAGGGTTCTTTAAATTCCAGAATATCATGGGCATTATGAAGACATTGTTATTCTGGAAGCTTTCAAATGTCCCCAGCTTTTGATACATCTAAAAAAATGTTCCAAAATGGGAAAGTGTATGATGCTTGAAAAATAAAACATAGACCAGGAGTGGAGCAAACATTCAGGACAGGGTGCTTAGGACAGTGAATGGGCTTAACACACGCCCAATTTAAAGAGGAGTCAGTGCCACTAAATGGCAGAGGTGCTTGGTTATGCACCAGAGGGCAATTGTTCAACCCTCATGGGACTGGAATTCCAGGATATACCAGCCTGTCCGAATTGCTTTCCTATTAAAATAGTTTACTTACTGCTAAAAGCAAGCATTGGAATGTGAAAGAGCTGATTCCAACAAGATTTAAACATTATAGAAATATATTTAAAAATAGTTCCAGCATTAACTGAATTCTGCCTTGGTTTTAGAAGACTCTCAGGCATGTCTAATGGGGGAGAAATGATATTATAAGTAGAACAACTTTACATGGAACATTTAATTTTCTTTAAGTCATGAACTTCTAAACATATTTCTATGATACTTCTTATTACAAATTCAGTGATTTCATATTCATATGCTTGCTTTAGAAGTTCATTTTAATACGAAAAACAATTCTGACCAGCTGTATTCCTGGAGTTCAGTCCCATGGAGGACTGAACTATTGCCATCTCATGCACAATCAAACACTTCTGTCTTTTGATGGCACTGATCTGCTTTAAAAAGGCATATGTTGAGCCAATTCAATCTAGTTTCAGTGTTATAAATGTCTTGTGTCCATTATTTCTAAGTAGTCTGATTTTTATTATTTCTAAAGGAAAGAAATATCTGTTTCCTACCAAGGAATACATCTCTGTCATATTTGGACATAATATGTATACATGTTTTCTCTGTAGTCCTGATAAACTGTTTAACCCCAACTATCTTTCAGCTGTATAAGTTGAAGATGTTTTCCTCTCTACTGCCTCTTGAATGGCTCACTGGGACATGCAAATACTTGGTGAAGCTTCTGCTTTGAAGACCCATTTCTCTGAAATGATTTCCTTGGTAACCACTGGAACTTTGAGGATATTAGTATTTTCACATGTGTTAATGACTACTACAAACACAAAATAAGAAAGCCTACTTCTTGGGATTTGTACCTGTTGGTGGTGGGTTTTTCTTCTTTTGGTAATAAGAGTTCGTCTCTCTGGAACCACTTCCTTGAAGATTTCAAATTCTTTAAAGATATTAGTATATTTTAGTTAAAAAAGGCAAGACAAAGACATGACACACAAAGAAGTTAGGTATATTAACAGATATTATAACTTTAAGTTGAAAATTTAACTTTTGTTTTAATAGTGCATTTTTGTACATTATTTGAGTGGGTCATGACTTTGTATGGGCAAGTCATAGGTAGTTCCTTGTCTTGGGCATCTTTGTCAGATGCTTTAAAGATATTAGTATTTTAGCATCAGAGGTGGTGAGAATGTACATAAATGTTAACCATATTTTGTAAACTGAAGAAGAAGGGTTTTCTTCTTCAGATTTTCATAACTACAGGATTATACCTTCAGTTGGAGGATGTTCTGGAATTTCAGGAACAGCCTCAGGTAACTCCACCTCTGGAAGAACTTCTCTGGTTGTATCAGGGGCTTTAAAGATATTAGTAGGTTTACACTTAACAATTGTAAAACCAGTCAATTATATAACATGCAATTTTGAATCTTAAAGATATTCATCTGAGTTGGACGTAGTTGAAATATACCTGTGGTTTCTGGTGTTTTTCTGTTTTAGGAATAGTCACATATACTTTTTCTTCTGCAACAACTTTCTTAGGTGGTTCAGGTGCTTAAAAGACATGAGTACAGTTTAAATTTTATAAACAGTGAAGAAAATATTGAGCTCCTAAAATGAGCCCCCAAATAATTTTTTTTTCATACTGGACCATTGACATATATACCTTTTGCTACTTTGTATTTTGTCTTTTGAGGATGAGTCACCAAGCAGTTTCTCTTCTACAACCAATTCCTTCAGATGCTTCATAAACTTTAAAGATATTGAGTATTTAGATAATTAGGGGTGTTTCAAGGTGAATGAAGAATAGCATCAATAAAACAACATATAATACACACTCATCACCCAACTTAATGGTAGTAGACAGACACAAATTAGTGACAAGAATGCAATGACGGGAATGAGTCTTACTCCCAGTTTTATGATTTGGGATTCTGTATAGCATTTATTATGAGCATGATAATGAAATGGAGGAATCACCAGGCAAGGGTAATAAATTCTTTAATGTTTTGTTCTGCAGAAAGTTATTGATAAAATTGGTCTATAGCTCTACTTCTTTTTTAAAATATCTTTTAGTTGTAGGTGGACACCTTTATTTTTATTTATTATTTTTATGTGGTGCTGAGGATTGAACCCAGTACCTCACATGTGCTAGGCAAGTGCTCTACCACTGAGCCACAAACCATAACCCCAGCTCTATTTCTTAATGGATTTGTGCATAAACAAACAAGGAAGATGTTGAGTTACACAAGGAGAATTTGCTTTTTATATTTGACCTACTAGAAATTCATGTCAGTCTTTTCCTTTTCTAGGACCAAAAACTATCTATATTTTAAAATCACATCTAATTTATGGCTTCACAGTTTAACATGAATGCAAAAACCATTTAGGGATTAGAAGCAAAAAGGAACAGGTAAAATGATTAAATATTTGGAAAATAAGGCCAATGGAAGACAATAGAGGATTGTCTTTTAGAAAGGAAACTGTCTGATAGCAATAACCATATTCAATATAGAAAAGGTATTTAAAGGGTGGGATGGTTACATACTTTTATCCCATCTAGTATAACAAGGTAACAAAAA
Source organism: Sciurus carolinensis (assembly GCF_902686445.1). Classification (NCBI taxonomy): domain Eukaryota; kingdom Metazoa; phylum Chordata; class Mammalia; order Rodentia; family Sciuridae; genus Sciurus; species Sciurus carolinensis. The sequence goes on from NC_062215.1 coordinate 127,358,053, forward strand.
AAAAAAAAAAAAAAGAAAAAAAAAGAAAAAAAAAGAGTTTTAACCAGGAATTTTTTAGATTAAAAAAAATGGAATACTAGCATTTTTAGTATTCAGAATACTGAATATAATCTTTTCACAATACTTTACTATTAAATTATTAATCATAGTTTTATATGAAGCAAAAAAAGCATTGATAATTCTTTTTGGTTTTTAATGGTCCTTGCAAATTTATGTCCACTTGTGCAGCATTGCCAAATGTTAATGATTATTGTGAGGAGTAAAAATAATAATGGTGGAGATCCTGGTTCTGCAAAATTCAATTACAATATTATGGTTTACTTCAAGGTCTAAGGAAATAAATTGCTTCAAAGCAAAAGATGTTTATACACAGAAGTTAGGAAAATTCAAGAAGACATGCTTTTTCTAAAAATTGGGTAATATTACATGTACAGGACTATTTATTTTTTTAAATTGGTGAGGAGATATATCTTGTCTGAGGCTTAGAGTCATTCAGATTATTTAATATGAGCCAACATTCACAAGATATTAGTATGTTTACTTCTTAAAGCTATGGAGATGAACACAGTGATTTTGAGAACACAGATGAAAACAAAGAGAACCTTCAATATTTCTACACTCACTGTATATTTCTGTATCTTCAGGAAGAATAACAGGTTTTTTCTTCTTCAATACTTTTCTTAGGCACATCAGGAACTTTAAAGATATTAGTATATTTATTGTTATAAAAAGAAATATAAGATACTAAGAATATAAAGAAACAACATGCTAAGATTAATGTCACATTCATTTGCTCTGGCATTGAAAAGTAACCCAGGAGACACTTCATGTTGTGATCACTATCAGTATATACCTTTAGCTGGTGGAACTTCGGGCTTTTAGGACCACTTCACGAACTTTTTCTTCTGGAACAATTTTCCTGGGTGCTTCAGGTGCTTTAAAGATATTTATTTTGTTGTATTTTAAAGAGGATCATAATTGGATATAGAAAATCAAGACAAAAGGGGCCTCTACCAAGGAGAATGTAAAATTCCAGAATTATGCATTGGTGCACAGTGCATTCCTCTTAGATGGCCTTATTGACAAGTTCTTGGTTCTTTATATCAGACACTCTGCTCTTTGGAGGTAGTATTATTTTCTATTGCCATTTAGAACATGTTTACTTATTTCCAGAGCTACTTTACAAGAGCTTCTAAGATGAATATATTTGGAAGAGAAGTCGAGGGGTCAATATTTAATTATTGCATAACAAAAGGACCAATAAAAATAGTAACTTTCAGGCTTATGTCTTTGTCCCCAGGAGTCATCACACAAAGGGGAAGATTATGTTACTAGAACAGAAGCTGACATTCACAGCCATCTTGTGGCACTGAGGAATTTATATTAGTGGTAATCCACAAAGGAAGGTACCTTTAGCTGGTGGAACTTGCGTTCTTCAGGAACACGTACTTTGTCTTCTACCACAGTTTTCTTGGCCACCTCAGGTACTTTAAAGACAGCAGTAATAATTTCTTTTACTTTTAAAAAGTCATAGAGGTTTTTAACAAGGAGAGCATAAGAGATATAAGAACAAAGCAGTATATAGCCACAACATAAAATACAGACCACCACTTGATGACATATGTGATAATATTTAAAATGAGTTAAATTTTGATGAAATATGTCACAACAAAAATACAGGGGAATTTCTCATATTAGAATGGTAAGAACTTGGTAAAAATTACAATCCCCCTTCACTTGGTACTATTTCTGCTTTTTTTGGTGGAAAAATTTGTACTTTCTCTTTAGTGATAACTTTCTTACATACTTGAGGACTTTTAAGATATAAGTTTATATTATTTATTAGATGCTTTGCAAAATTTCTATTGTAATTCAAGAGGTTAACAAACAAAGCAGGGACATTAATACATATAAACTATATATTTAATACATTAATACTATTATAATGAATAGGAAAACAGGCTTATCAATAAGATATTAGTGAACATAAACAAACAGCATCAAAGGATATCTGAGTTCATTCTTTGGTTAATAAGTATATCTACTTTAGATGGTGTAGGTATGACAACAGTGACTGTCTTTTTTGTTTTTTTTTAGAACTTTCTTTGGAACGTCAGTCACTTTAAAGATGTAGTTGTTTTAGAAATTCCAAAAACAAAACACAGAAGAAAAACATCAAACAGACAGCAAACTTACAAAGCAACCAAGTGCTACTATACGTAAGTTAAGTAAGTAATTTTTCACCAATAAATACCTTTAGCTGGTGGCTCTTTTCGAGGAACAACTTTAAAGGGTGGTTTTTTTTGGAGGGATGGTTTTCTCAGATATCTCAGGCCCTTAAAAGATATAGTATTTGGTTTAGAGAAAAAAACAAACAAACAAATAAAAAACAAACAAACAAACTCAAAGTCTATGTAGCACTGCTACTAAGTTAGAATGAGGTTTCGTAAATACTTGACATTTTTTGAATTTATATTATGCTTACTTCCAATAAAAGATTTGATTTTGTTAAATATTGTCTACATAGTACTTTTACTATGTATCATACATATTTCTTCATATTACATATTTATTAATTTGTGCAAGATTTGGCGTAGTAATGTAGAGAACTTATCTGCACTATAGTTCTCCTTAGAATTTACCAGAATGCAGGTATCATTACCAACACTTCCTCTACTTCCTTATTTTTTAAACTAAGACATCATAAAATGGCAAAAGGTTTTGAAAAGCAATTATCAATTTGTGCATTGTTGACCTAATATTAATAAAGCAATGGTTGTCTGGCCAGAACATGTGAATTCTCAGTGAACCGAGGAGTTTCTTTTTCACTTCATGGATGGACACTGGTCAGTTAGTTATTTTGGTATCTCTAACAATCATGTAACATTCTTGGTCAGACTTTTAAAAGAATTCACAAATTTATATATTGACTTTTGTAAAAATAACAGATCAAATATTACTCTCTTGTTTGTGAAAATTATAGTGTGTGGTTAATCTGTACTTGATATCAATCTTTGTATCAAACGGTTTTAAATTCATGCTTGAAGTATTCACAGGTTTTTCTAATGTTCCAAATAAACGTACAAAGTATTTTCAAAGAAAGTTGGTTAAAGCAAGATATAACAAAGAGTAATATCTGCACAATTCCCTATACCTTTAGGTGGAGCTTTGGGTTTTTCATATACTTCCACTTCTTCGGCCTCTAAAAATTCTATTACCCTATGGACTTCTTCAACTTTGTGTTCTTGAAACCTGCGTTCTTCTACTTTGAGGAATTCTCTACCCTCATGGAATTCTTCTTCTTCAAAGTATTCTTTAACTTCATGGAATTCGTCTTCTTCAAGAGCTTCTTCCACTTTGCTTCTACTATTTCTAATTCTACTCTTTCTTTGCTACTTCCTCTTCTGGTAGGCAACTGATATTTTTTCTTCAAAACAGTTCTCCCTGAAAGAGCATCTACTTTAAGAGATTGATTTTTTTAAAACATAGAAGAAATAAAGATGTAAGTTCAAAATGTAAGAAAACTACTAACAGAAGACTGCATGCAACATAAACAAAAACAAAAACAGATCATTGCAAAAATACCTTTAGTCGGGGAAAGCTTCTTTTTTGGGCACAAGGACTTTCTTTTCTGGGATTTTCTTTTTCTGGGACTTTCCTTTGTACTTCAGGCACTTTAAAGATATAGTTTTAATATTTAAGACTATCAAGAATAAACTTTCACAGACAACCAATCAAGACATGGTTGATGTCAAACCAATCAAGACATGGGGACATAAAACATGAAAGTCTTAAAGGAAAAGAGGAGGTTTTAGGTTTTAGAGAAGATGTACCTTTGACTGGGGGTGCCTCTTTCTTCGGAGCAGGAACAGGTACTTTTTCCTCAGGAATTTTCTTTGGCACTTTAAAGATATTAGGTGTATTAGTTAGCTGGCAACTCTCAAGAGTGCACATGAATAACAGCATCAGAAACATTGACATTACAATAGAGCATTGACACCACTCTGTATTGTTGGACACCTATTTAATAGGCAATAGGACACTTTTTCAGACTATTCATTTGTGTTAGCCACATCCTTAGAAGCCTAGTCCACAAAGGACCTATGCTATTTTTTTAATAGCAGAGATTACTAACATTGGACCTACTTCTACAGTTTTTCATTTGATGAAATGTTTTGAAGTAATTAGCAACCTAGAGTACTTAAGTTCTGATATAGACCATGCATTCTGTTGGACACTATGATATCTGCTGAAGAGTTTATTATGATAGGAATTGTATATTCTAATCGGGAAAGATGCTATTGAAATGATTAATTGAATTAGGAAGCAAGAAGAAAAATTCTAAGTTAAAATTTTAAATATAAAATTTTAAATTTTATAATAACCTTGAATGCTAGGTAAATACTACAAAAGGACAGGAAATGCTGGGAAAGATATTGACCAAGTTATATTGTTATATTATATGCATGTACAAGTATGTAACAATAAATCCCACCATTAGGTACAATTATAATGCACAAACAAACATGTGGAAAAGAAAAACAATAGACAGGACAAGGTCTCTAAAATTGTTATTATCCAAGCATTAGAACATTTTTATATATAAAATAGTAAATACACTAATAATTATTATAAAATGTACTTATGAAATGGAATAAATCTAGGAATAGGACATGCAGAAGAGGAATCTGTTATTATACAGATAAATGTGGAGAGGATATAGTACTACATTAAAATTCTCGGGTATTTAAAATAAGAAGCTTCCTGAATAATTTACACACACACACACACACACACACACACACGCACATTCCCAATCATCCATCAACATTCTAGAAAAAACTAAAGTATCAGAATGAGTTTTATTTCATTCATCAGTTTGCTTTTAAATCACTATAAACAATGAAAGAAGACATTTACTTTTTTGAAAGAAAATTAATAAGAATTTAAAGATATTAATCAGGATTTGCTATACCTTTAGCTGGTGGTGGCTCCACTTTTTTAGGAACAGGAGTAGGTGCGGCAGGTACTGCTTTCTTAACCACTTCAGGCACTTAAAAGATATTTTATGGACATTTTGAAAAATGAACAGAATGAACATGCAATGAACATAACAAATCCATGTACCGAAAGAATAAACATGAAACAATAATTATTTTAAAAGATATTAGCAACCTAAGTGGTAATAATATTATGGGATAGTGGCTCTAGAGGTGTGAAGAATATTACTAGAAAACCTTATAAGAAAATGTTACATCAATCATGCAAAAGATTGTTGTGGTCTTAGAAATAAATGGTTAAGAATTATTCTAAAAAGTAAACACTCTTGCCACACAAATAGATTTCTCCTTCGCATATATCCAAGACAAAAATAAGGATTGCAATCTAGGAGAAAGTATTGAAGTGCCAATAACAGAAAAGTCATCTCTCCTTAATTGTATTGCAGAAGAAGCAGAAAAAGTTAGGGAATAAGAAAGGGATACATAGCTTCAGGTACCAGAAATAATTATTCTTCAATCTTCAGTGATATGATGATGTAAGAAGAGTATAGCGGTAAACAGTAGGTTTAGACAAATACTGAGAAAGATTTAGAACACCAAATATTTTAAAGTCCAACCCATAAGAGCAAGCTGTACCTCTAGGTGGCGCCACCTCCTCGACCTCCTCCACCTCTTCTACCTCCTCCACCTCTTCTACCTCCTCTACACGGTGGTTCTTCTGGGATCTCTTCTGGAATAGGCTCTTCAGGCTCCTCAAACACTTTAAAAAGATTATTATTTTAAGTTATTTTTTACAATTCTTTTGAACATTAGACTACAATGATACATCTTAAGACTGCTAGTGAAACTCACTAGCTCCTTAAAAAAAAATCTACTGGAGTCTTCAGAATCAGTCCCTTTCCAACATTTGTAATTGGAAAAGATCTCAGAATTTAGGTTAAAAATTATTATTTTAATGGAAATGGACTGTAGGGTGTCAAACAACCTCTTAGGAGTAGAAGTCAGATCTGCACCAGTTGCCTAGAATGTCATTTGGATAAGTTTTGATTCCATCGATGCCAATCAAGTCATTTAATAAAACATTTCTCAAAGAGAATAGTTTAATTCTAGAATTTTCATTGACATAAAACATAGCAAACAGACAAGTAGGCTAAACATACCAGAGGAGATCAAACAGTATAGTTTGCCTGTTCAATTTCTATTAGATAAATTATTATTTATTTTAGAGTCTGCATATGTTATTTTCTGGGATGAAAAGTGCATTGGCCTCCTTTGAATATTAGATAATAATAAGACAATGATGACTTTGAAATGCTATTTCTTATAAAGTCATCTACCTTCAACTGGAGGAACTTCCTCTTCTTTAGGTGGAATGATTCGTCTTTCTTCTACTTTCTTAGGTACCTCAGGAACTTAAAAGATATTGATTGTTTTAGGCACTTAAAATGCAAGAGTTGAAGAAGAATACTTAAGAATTAAGCTTCCCCTTTTCAACACAAGAGAGTAGATATCACAACACACAGGCACAGATGAAGCACTGACATTTCACAGAATTAATTAATGAAGAAAGAATAAAGAGGTTTGTGGTTTAAGACTAAGGATCTATTAAAGGGATTTTCATCTTTTATTGCTGGAGTTTCTTCTTTATTAGGAAGAGCAATGGGTACTTCAGGGATTGACTTCTTAGTCATTTCTGGGTCTTTAAAGACTTTAGTCTTTTTTTTGTTGTTGTTTTTGAGAAACAACATACATAGAGAAACAACATAGAAATACACCAATGCAAAGAAGAAAACTGACATACCAACAAGGTTACAACAGAGTCACAAGTGATGAATGACATGACAGATCACAGAGTGCAAACAGGTATGTTGAACGTCCTGGGTGGACACCACCACAGTTCAACAGCTGTGCAGCAAACACATCCCTGTAGGGGATGGTGTACCTTTGGCCGGAGGAGCCACTACTTTCTTAAGGCTGGGAGGAGGCACCTTCTTTTCTAGTTCAGGTTTCTTAGGTATCACAGGCACTTTAAAGATATTATTTCATAATTTCAGTGTCACAAAAACAAGACAAGAGACATAGCCATAAGTTACGCTAATGAATACCTAATAGGAGTTTTGACTTTTATGGGTGAAGGAGAGAAAAGACAGTGTGGAATGTTCTTGGAAATGGCAGTACCTGTGGCAGGAGGAGCCTCCTCTTTCTTGGGAGTGACCACTTTCTTCTCTGGTACTTTCTTCTTGACCTCAGGCACTTTAAAGACATCATTTCATGGTAAGAATTTATTTTGAAGGACAAGAGAGAGAGAAACCAAGAAGTCCACACACAGAAAGACCAACATGCAACTGTTACTTAGGACAGAGAAGTGATACAAGTTGGGGGTGAGGGTTTATGGAGCAAGGGATCAACTACCTATTTGGTTCCCTGAGGAAAATGCTATCATTTCATCATTTAAATTTCACTAAAGATTTATTCAGTTATTATTTATAAAACATTTCTGAATCCTTAAAATCCAAAAAAAGACCAGCCTCTCCATTTCATTAATTATACAAGCATATAGCCTGATAGAAGGGTTGTGTTTAGTAGTGATGCCGGGACCTTTTGCAGAAAATATTATTGGATTTTAAGACATAAATATAATCATTATGTATTATACTATGACCTGGTTTAATATATTGAATCTGGATTCTATTCATTCAGTGATGGGTTACTTTACACTATAGTGTATCGTTGCAATATCTGAACCCATTAGGACTCATATTAGTATCACTTTCCTATGGGAGAGGAAGTTGAGGCTTAGATTGACTAAAGAACTTGCTCAGAGGAACACAGCAAGGTGAAAGCTGAGGCTAGCAACAAACCTGCTGGACTACAGTTTGCACACATAGGTATCAGAAGACAAGCCATTCCTCTGCTTTGATACATGCATTAATCTTTCTTTTCCTTTTCATCCTGGTGTTACAAAGGCATATAATATGATAAGTGAAGGATGATTTAAGAATATTTATTCATTATATTTTCCAGGTAAAACTTTTTTCTATATATAATTTAGCTTTACAAAATGTCTACATGAAAGATTAGGATGTTTAATAAAATTGTAAAAATCAGAAGTCCTGTGGCAGTTTGGGACAACACTTCTTTCACCTTTGTTCTTGAATAAACATGGAGTACAAAGCACACACTAAAAAGAAATGGTTATCAGTGCCTTGAGCAGATTTAGAAGTGGAAGTGTGGCTGTCCACTTTATAATTTTTCCTAAAACTCAGTTCTGTAAATCAGATGGAGGTAACCAAAGAACAGATAGGCCAGATGTAATTTTAAAAAAGAACTTTATTGGACTGGTTCTCTGGCGAGGTTCACCAGTCCTCCAGGGCGAGGGCCTGGGTGGAGGGCTGGGGAAGTCGCACAGGGCTCCGGTTGGGCAGTGCTTTTGTAGTCCGGGGTTGCGGGGGCAGCTTGAGGACCTCGTGTCCTCCTGGGATTGGCCCGGGACTCCCCTGACCATCAGGAGCCATTAGGGCTTATCGCCAGCGCCTGACTGGTTGTTCCCCCGCGCATGCGTGGGCTGCCTGATGCCCTGCCCGCATCCAGCCACCTCGGACCTCCTAACAAGCTCGACCATAATCTCTCTGGAAAAGCAATGGGTGAAGAATTTGTTTGTAGTTTGGAGAGGTGTACCTTTGGGAGGTGGTGGAGGTTCCACTTTTTAGGAGCGGGAACCGGGACTTTCTTCTCTGGTACAGTTTTCTTTGGCACTTCGGGCACTTAAAAACATTTCATTTGAAGACATTAAAAACCACATGGCTAATATGTATATATAACAAAAAGACACACAACAATAAGACCGCAAACAATTAATAACCTTTCATAACACAAAAATTTAAAAGACATTCAGATAATTGACAATAAACAGACACACAATGTCGACAGGTAGTTAGAAGAGGATTTGTTTGGAATGTGTCCTAGGACAGAATGGTAGGAAACATAAACAGTAAAGTATTACAGATAAAGGTACAGATGAACAAAAAGATGGAAAGGCAAAATTTGACACAAGAGAGTTCTTGATTTCAAGAAGAGTAGCTATACCTGGTGCAGGTACTGGCACCTTAGGTTTAATTTCTGGAAGAACTTCCTCTTCTTCAGGTGCAGCTTCTTCTTCCTCAGCTATAAATTCTTCCTCCTCGGGTATGAATTCTTCCTCCTCAGGTAGAACTTCCTCTTCCTCAGGTAGAACTTCCTCTTCAGGAACAATTTCTTCTTCTTCAAATGGAACTTCCTCTTCCTGAGGCAGAGCTACAGGAACTGGGACTGCTTCACGTTTCTTTGGTACTTTAAAGATATTTATCCAATTGCACAAGCATCACTTTTATGGACAATATTCATGACAATGTGACAACATGAAAAGCAAATATTCTGTGATCATAAAGCAACAGCTATCACCAACATATATATTATCAAGCATTAATTATAATTAATAAGACTGCAAAACACCAGTTAATTTTCCTTTCTGCCCTGGTTTTGTTAGAAATTAATGTACCTTTGGGTGGTGGAGCTTCCATTTTTTTCAGAACTGGTGTTGGTTTCTTTTCTTCTGGGATGAGCTTCTTTGGCACCTCTGGTACTTTAAAGATATTATTTGTCTTTAAGAATGTGTTCTATTACAGTTTTACAGACATAGATGTGAAAAAGAATCACAAAATACTTGACATATTTAAGTAGACAGGTGCCTTTTGAAAATGCGGTAATATTATGAGCAAATTGGCATATGAATATATATAACCGTGAGGTTTCTCCTGTGTACTTTAAGTGATAAAATGATGTACCTTTTGCAGGTGGAGCCTCTACTTTCTTAGGAGCAGGAACTGGCACCTTCTTCTCAGGCACAGGCTTCTTGGGCACCTCTGGCACTTTAAAGAAATGATTTAGAGAAAAAATTTACATAAAATAAAAATATTGAGCCAAGCATAAATTCAAAAGATAAGACAAGGCAATGAAAGGATGTGAAAAAAATTTCAAGAAGCATTTTATTTTTAAATTAAAATCCTTTGGGTTGGGGTCGTGGCTCAGTGGTAGAGCGCTTGCCTAGCATATATGAGGCACTGGGTTTGATTCTCAGCCCCACATATAAATAAATAAGTGAAATAAAGGTCCATCAACAACTTAAAAAATATTTTTAAAATATTTTGTTTTCCATAAAGAAATGATAGAGCTGGATCACTAAAAAGCAGAGAAATGAATCAATTACTTTTTAATTTCTATGCAAATATGAAATTAAAATTTTTTGTGACTTCTCAAGGTCATGTACCTTTGGCTGGTGGAGCTTCCACCTTTTTAGGCACGGGTACTGGTACTTTCTCCTCTGGCACAGGTTTCTTGGGCACTTCAGGAACTTTAAAGACATCAAATAGGGTTAATGTTATATTTTTCACCCATAGATAAGAATCAAGAAATTTAAGATCGTAATTGAAACATCACAAATATTATAACAATCTCACTGAAAATAGTAATAGTCACAAAACAAAGGACTGGAAAGACACAGGAGTTAAAATGAAAAACACTAAAAACGTGGATTGGTGATAAAGACAACCACAATGCCTGGTAAAGGGTAGCTTGGTCCATTTTGATATTGCCAAAAGAATTTATTTTACACTAAGAACTTTCAATTAAAGAGAAAGAGTTAAACATTAAGCACAAGCATGCTTCAGTGGCAAAATTCAGAGAATACATGGTAACCTGCTGACCCCTGAGTGATCTTAGTCCTGTTGTTAATATTATTAATAATGTCATGGGGGTAAGGACTGCTATAGGTCACCACATTACACTGCATAAGTAAATTATTACATTATTCCACTGATGGATGATAAACAAATGTACCTTTAGCTGGTGGAGCCTTCTCTTTTTTAGGAATAGGTACAGGAACTTTCTCCTCTGGCTTCTTAGGAATCTCAGGCACTTTAAAGACATTATTTATTGTTAAGTTCTAACTATGAGTAAAATCACATCCACATAAAGCACATTTAATGCTTTCAGCAATAGAGAATAAGATACAAAAGATTTTATAGTAGAAGAGAGTTAACTATTTAAAAGCAAATTAAGTCTCCTATATACATGTCATGTGAATGGTGGTATACCTTTGGCTGGTGGGACTTCCTTCTTTTTGGGAACAGGAACAGGTTTCTTCTCTTCTGGTACAGGTTTCTTGGGTACTTCAGGCACTTTAAAGATATTATTAAGAATTTTGGAAATGTTGCAGAAAAGATAAATATGTGAAAAGCACCTGCAGTTATCATACTTCAGTATCTAAGAAAAAGTTTGCTTTTAAAATAAACAGAATTGGTCATCAGTACTAATAACCCCCAGAATTGACCAAGTCAGACACCTAACTTCTAAAGATGCTGCTGCATATCCCTTTTCAGGACATATCATCTACCTTTGACTGGTATCACTGGCACCACTTCTTCCTCAGTTATGAGCTCTTCTTCTTCATGAATGTATTCCTCTTCATGAATGTACTCCTCTTCATGAATGTAATCCTCTTCATGAACGTACTCCTCCTCCTCTTCTTCAACAATATATTCCTCTTCGTGGGTTTCAACCTCTTCTTCAAAGGCAACTTCTTCTGGTTCTTGTTTTTTCGGCACTACTGGCACTTTAAAGATATTATCTTTAAGTTGGACTTAAATTTTCCAATTACTCAACAAAATCAACTAAGACACTTTAGGAACACAAGCCCATTTATAACAAAAGAAAGAGAAGGTTTTATCTTTCTCACGAAAGAACTTTGCACATAGAACTGAACATGAATTCCACAGCAAAGAAGACAAACAGTACATTAAAATAAATGGTATTAAGTACCTCTAACAGGAGCTGTTACTTCTTTTTTAGGGGCAGGTACTTTTGCTTCTGTGACAACCCTCTTGGGCTTCATGGGCACTTGAAATATTAAGTATAAGGAAATTTTATTGTCAGAAAAAGTTTACCCAGCCGATACTAGCTTTGTAGAAGTCTCTAATATATCAGTTATACAATTGTTCATCTATAAAAAAGTTTATGTTTGCCATGGAAAGGATTCTGAACTTAAGAGAAAATCTACAGAAGTAGTCAAGTGTGAGGTGGCAGAGGTCAAGTGTGAAATGATGTTTAGTGTTCAAGTGTCTCTGCTCATAAGAAACATCCTTTATTAAAAAGGCACATATTATTTCTGAATAAATGTACTTCCTGAATTTGCATAAAACTTACTTCATACTTAGCATAAAGAAGGAAAATAAGTGACTGGACACTGAGTTACCTTTTATTTTTAATCTTCAAATGATTTTAGAATGAATAAACAGTTTTCAAACTTTGGTGAATATTATTGTATCACTACATCAGTTTAAGTATTTCAAGAATATGCCAAATGGAAAAAAAAAAAAAAAAAAGAATAGGCCAAATGGTTCCTAATTTCAAATCCAAACATTCTACTTTCTACATATCACAATTATGTGGCAGGACATAGCCATTGCATAAGAGGCTATGAATATAGTTTGAAATAATTTTTCTTTTTAAAGGTAACATTATCTTCTTATCCTGAATTTGCAGGTTTTTATATCTAACGTCATCTTAACAATATAGAAGACACAGAAACAACCAAGTAAAACAAAACAGTTACAATAATGTCCAAAGAGACATGATAAAAGACCACAATCTAGGAAGAAAATTATTATACCTTTAGCAGCTGGTTCAGTCACCTGCTGTTTTTCACGTTTGGTAATTGAAATGTGTATTTTTTCTTCAACAACTTTCTTTGGTTCTTCAGGCACTTTAAAGATATTAATTATTAAAGAGCATTAAAACCAGCCCCATGAATACAATGGAATAAAGATATATGAAAAACTGAAATGTAAGAATCACAACCAGAACAATACACTCAGTGAAACAGAACAAGAGACAAGATTTAAAACACCGTCACAGTCACACAGTTGTTTTGGCTAGATATTACTCTGCAATATACCTTTGGGCGGCGGAGGTTTGAGTTTCTTTGGAATGGGCACGGGTACTTTTTCTTCAGGGACAGCTTTCTTCAGCACTTGAAAATATCAATATTAAGAGATTTAAAAACCTGAACCAGACTTTTCAAGAGTTAGTAACAACAAAAATTTAAATACAGTATACAACATAATATTCCCAAACACATGATTTGCACACTGCCACTTGAACATGTATTTATAGGGGACAGACAGACAGGAGACAAAAGCACTCATGACTGAGAGTTTTTCTACTCTACCTTTAGGTGGTAGGGCCTTTGGCTTTGTGGGAACTGGTTCTTCTTGGACACGTTTTACTGGAACAGGCTTCTCAGGTTCTTTAAAAGTACATACAAGGTACTTATTGTTAGAATTTAGAGCATAAATCAAAAAATAAGAATTAAAATAGTAGATTTTTTATCCACAGTGCATGCATAGCCTCTAGACAAAAATTAGAGAGAGGTCCAGTTAGGACAAGCTCTGACAGACTTCCAGTTTCTATTGTCCTTTCCTCCTCATTGGGTAATTATAACTCATTGGTATGTACTAAATTTTCATTTTACTTTATATAGATAAAATCATGATTGAATTCCTCCACCTGTAATACTGGTTTTTAATGTCAATCTATAGAACTATCAAGAATGTTCTCAAAGTTAGACCATGAAACATTAGCAAGTGAATGAGCAAAATAATACTGATTTGTTTCAAAATTCTAGTAGGAACTTATTCTTTGAGTAAAACAAATTCCTCAGAACCAAAACTATTTGCTTGTAAATTTGGTTTTCATTAGGTAAAACAGTGCTTTGTCTATCTTTACTTTGGAAGTAGTTGTCAGGTTTGGATGATGGGAACTCTGAGGGTAGTAAAACCCAACAAGAACCTTAAGATTTATAGAGATTCTTTTCCCAGACATTATCCAAAAAAGAAGTATTCTGAATTTGCCAAATGAAACAGAGTTCTTTTCAAATCTCTCTGGGCAGGCTGGGGATATAGCTCAGTTGGTAGAGTGCTTGCCTCACAAGCACAAGGCCCTGGGTTCAATCCCCAGCACCAAAAAAAGAAAAAAAAATCTCTTTGGCCGTTCAAAGTTTTATCCAGTTCTAATGGAATTTACACAGATTAAATGTGGTTTGGAATTTGCAGTTTTGCTCATACCTGTGATATATTCTTCATGTTCTTTGTACTCCTCATAATGTTCAAACTCGCGTTCTTCATATTCTTCATATTGGTCGTATTCTTCTGTTGGTTCATACTCCTCATATTCTTTATAATCCTCATATTCTACGAATTCTGTATAGTCCTCTTCCCGTTGTTCTGAAACAGTTTCTTCTTCTTGGGTATAAGACCATTTTTTCTCTTCTGTTACAGTTACTTCTAGAATAATATTGACAACAGGCAGCATTTTATTTGAAGCTCATTTGGGATGATAGAAACCATGTGCTTGGTTTCATTCCTTTGGGATGCTTCCATGCACTGGTTATGGGAGACCCTGACTGTCCTCTGCTGGTCAAGATACCATAAAATGTACATTTACTAATGGTGATTTCAAATGTCTGAGTCCCTGACTTTAGTCAACAATGAGCCAATAAAGTAGAGGAGTAAAATTGGAACCTAGTGGGCAAAGAGTCATATAGCTTCATACTTTATGTTAATTAATCAAAGCATAATATACCTTTTGTGGGACGAGGTTCTCTCTTTGGAACTTCGACGGATACTTTTTCTTCTTTAACAACTCTTTTTCTGAGTTCAGTCACTTTAAAAGAGTAATTATTATAAGTAAATTGCAAGATTCCAGAAATATATGTTAAGAGAAAGTGTGTACAAATAATTGAAGGATGAAGACAACCATAAATGGTGCTCATTTACACAGCAAGAAAAATAAATAAGCTTGGAAATAAACATGGTCAAATATACCTGTGAATCTTTTTTTTTCTAAGCTACTTAGTGCTTCAAAGATAATGAATAACTTTAGGAAGTTCAAGTAGAATTTACAAGAGAGTGAACAAAACAGACAACAGAAACAATGACTAAGCATAAGCATTAAAGAGAAATTTGTGTTCTATCAATAGTTTCTTCACCTCAGGTCTGGGGGATTTTATAAGCTCTGTTGGTACAAGGTAGAAAATTCAAGATTTAAAGAGGTAAAATTGAAAATTTTATCCAAGTTTGCCACATAAACAAGCATTTAGGCAAATGAGTAGTTTAGTAAATGGACAAATAGACAAATTAGAGGACAAATACATTTTAAAGAAAACTACGTATTTTGGGGGAGATTCACATCATTTTAGAAAAAAGTACTTTCTGGTATCAGAATATTTAGTTTTTAAATGATATGAAATAGCACACTATGTTTCTTACTTTATGATATATATTGAAATCATTTTCTCTAGTGATACCAATTCTACTAGATTGGTTTCAATGCCTAGACTCTTAGATTGAGTTCTTTAAGGAGTCAGTATACCTTTAGCTGGTGGCTCCACCTCTCTTCTGGGTTTGAGTTTGGGAACTTTTTCTTCTGGGACAGTTCGCTTTGGTTCTTCCGGCACTTTAAAGATAGATTTCACTTTAAAGAATTGTTTCCCTCATTTACACCACAAAAAAGGCAACCATATGGTAGTAACAGAAACATAAAAGACTTGACATGTTCATTATTTCAAACATCAAACGACAACGACTCCCACAAGAACCCGCGCCCATGACCAGAGCCCATTTAGGAAGGTGGGCAAAGACGAACACCCTGTGAGTATTGGAAGACTGATGTACCTCTCACTCTTGGAGGCTCCTCTCTTTTAGTTACGGCAACAAGAACTTTTTCTTCCTGGGTAATCTGCATGTGCCTCTCAGTCACTTAAAAAATAATTTTAGGATTAGGGAGTTATATTGCTTAAAGTGGAATTTTAAAAATATGTATTGCCAGAAAGTACTGTCATTTTGGAATAGAAGAATTTACAATGCACACACAACTAAACATCACAAGTCGGTAGAACTCCACCCAAGGACAAGGCAATAACACACCACTGCCACCAACAGATAACAAACTCTACACACAAGGTGTGACCCAAAGGACAGTAGCCAAAGAGAGAAAGACAAGACTTTAAAGCTTCTCATTTTGTATGTGTGTGCTGGGGGATTTTGTTTACCTTTTGCTGGGAGAGGTTCTTCTATCTCAATCACTTTTGGAGGAACCCTTTTTTCTGGGACTGGTTTCTTTGGTTCTTCTGGCACTTAAAAGACATCAGGCAACATGGTTAAATGACATGAAAAGCACTTTACATAGGCTCATTCATTTTCTTATTCTTGCTATACAAATTTGAAGAGTATGCCAATTTAAGATAGAAAGAGACAGGCATTATTCAAGAATAAAGCAAAACACAATATACCTTTGGCTGGTGGCACCTTCTTAGGAACTGGAGCTGGAACTTTCTTTTCTGGCACAATTTTCTTAGGTGCTTCAGGAACTTTAGAAATATTAGGTTTAAGAATATTAGTTTGCATTACATTAAGAGGTGACATGGTTTGATATCTTAGAACTCACTTTTTGAAAAGATGACACACAGACACATACATATGCTCAAGAAAAATGTTCAGACCTGTGCTGATGAAATGTGGGTGTGCCAGCTAGAGGCCTTACTCTATGAACACGAACAGTACTGCATTTCTCTGGGAGACATTGTACCTTTAGCTGGTGGAGGCTCCTCAATTTTAGCAGGAACTTTTGGTTTCAGTATAATCTTCTTCTCCTGCTTCTCAGGCACTTGAAAAGATTATAAAATACACTTGTAGAAAAGGTGCAGATTTCTTTACAATTAAATGTAAGAAATCATTTTCTTAGTCATGCTATTTATCAATATTTGCAATACAGAGGATAAATTGGCTACAAGAGAACATAAAGGACAGAACAAACCAACATAGGGATAAAATTAAGATTTCCATATACCTTTAGCTGGTTCAGCTTCCACTTTCTTAGAGATAAAGTGTAGCTTTTCCTCCACAACATACTCCTCAGGCTTTTCCATCACTTTAAAGACATTAATTTTAAAGAAGAAAAGCTGTAGTGTTTTTGTGCTGAAGTTTAGCTGTGAGTTATCACTTTAAAGAGTAATTAAAAGAGCAAAAGTTTAACAGTTGCAGAGTCCCTGATTGTTGCCATTTTAAATACCTAAAGAATATTTAATGGGAAATATGTATCATTAATTCAATGTTTAAATATATCATAAAGATAATAACACATATTCATAGGAATAATAGTACACATATAAGACAATAAAAAACTTGAGTGGAAAAATGAACAAGAACACAAGATTTGAAAGTAAGTTTCAAAAATAACCCAACACTGTAGATTTTAAGGCTGCAGGACAGAAATGTACACTTAAGGATTTAAAAGTGAATTGCAAGATATTTTATGCCCCATCCCCCATTGTACACGGTAGGAATGGTGACTTTTGAGCCTTTGTATATAAATTAATTAGAGAATAGAAAAGTCTAGTTAAAAACACATCTGCTCTTCACAGTAAAGGTAAATCTAATGGGCCACCTATCTTTTTAGCTTAATGAAGACTAAGAATATCATAGAGTATCTCTCCTTTACTTTAGAATCTGGAGTACTGAAGGATATTTATAATCTATACTATCAAAAACTGAAATCAGATCCAGGCAACAAGAACATTCCTTATGTGTATGTTATGCTTGGATTTCCAGATATTTCTGGAAAGTTTGGGGTCATCTTCAAATGGATTCCTGATCATGCCCACCATCATGACCATTTTTGGGAAGTACTGGTAAGCTTCCTCTTGGGAAGTCATACCCCATCCTGTTCTGTCCCAAGCCATTCCCTTAAGACTGTGTATATTGAATTTTAGATGAACTTTTCTTCCAACTAGAGAAATGGGGTGTGGTGTGCCATTATTTATTAACCAGAGAACATCTAACGGTACTATAATACCTCATTTTACCAGGAAGAGAATTAATTTGTTAAGAAATTACTGGTTCCATTTTAAAGCAGAGCTATTCTAAAACTTTCTTAGGACCTTTTTTAATTTTAATTTTTTGGATTTATAACTTTAGACAGAATGTTGGATTTTACTAGGAAAACTAGTGCTGTCTTAATTCACTGAAATGGTATCCCAATGAAATAAATTCAATCCTTAAATAATAGATAGTTATAGCATTATAGGTTCAGGAACATTTGAATAACAAGTCAATTTGATCACAGATATTACATAATTATTTTCTCCATATGTGAAATAAAGGAAAGCTCTTGGGTCAGTTTCAGATTAGGACACATTAGTAATTTGTACAATCAATATAATGGTTGGTCATTTACCTTTGTTAATGAATAGAATAGAATGGCATAGGAAATATTGAAGCATATCACAAGTGTATCACACATGGTAAGGTTAATATTGCTTTAGTGTTTCAGATGCCTATGTGTGTGAGAGAACACATACATGTATGCATTATTATAATATAAAATACATTTCATTCTGTGGACCATGGTAAAAAAGGTTTGACTACCTAGGTGAAGTTTATGCCAGTCTACCATGCTGAAGCGGAAAGTCCTGTCTCATGAAGGATAAGTGTAGATAGGGATACCTTCCCCTATTAGTTAATTTGGGGCCCTTTTTTCCTATATAGCTAAGTAAGAAGCGATGGACAAGAAGTATGCTAATTTTGTGTAATGCTCCTGAATCTTGTGTTTTGAGCAAAAGATAGAGTGAATGATACCAGTGATATTCATTGAATCTGTGTCACTTTTTGGTGTGACTTTTCATTAGTTTGATAAATTGTGAAAGAAAACATCCAGGCTCCAGATGGTCGCTGGCGTGTCTGTGTTGTTTACCTTCATATTCGGTAATCTCCACTTCCTCCTCCTCCTCCTCTCTTTCCTCTTCTCTATAAACCGAGACAGACACTCGTTCCTCTTCTTCGGAATAACTCCATTCCTCCTCTGTGGATATGTTAAAAGATAAGATTAAATTTAAATTCAGCCTGCTGAATACCAGAAATGGCCACTGTTCACTAAAGATGGATGATGGTTCTTCTACTTGCTGAGGTCATAGTACTTCTTCATTATAAGAGGGAGAGAGCTGATTCAAGATGAGGGACAGTCCAGCTCAAGACTGAGAAGGGTATTCAAATTATGACCAGGTGTGACTACTTTTGGCACCCATTCACTTCCTTAGAATGATTCAAGATCATTGTTGACACAAGAGTCAATTCCAGAAGGCTATGACAAGTAGACACACTCCAGTATCAACATAAGGGAAAGTAACTGATCAGGACAAGTCAGTAATCACATCTGGAAACAAGACTCCAAGGAAACACACAAAGTCCTTCCTCCCTCACTTGGATTATATACCTTCGTGACGCATGACGTCCACTCTCTGAGGAACTGCAACGGATATTTTTTCTTCACCGACAAATCTTTTTTCTTCTACAACAGTTTTCTTAGAAACTTCAGCTTTAAAAAAGCATTAAAGTTGAAGTTTAAAATGCAAGAATTTTAACAATTCTCTCTCTTTAGAGTTTGGGAAGATTTGCACAGTATACAACTTTAGCAAAATGGGAAAACAAATATGGTGAGTATGTATGTACAAAAGTCTCAGAAGCAAGACAGAGAGTCAGTACAGGAAAAGACCAGAGCCCCCACAGAACAGCAACAAAAAACCCCCGAAAGAACAAAAACAAAAAAACTCCAAAAAAACAAGAATTCACACACTACACAATTTCTGTCATGTTGGAGCCAACCCTACCTCGGGGAGGGGGAGCTTTCTTAGCAACAGGAACTGGCACTGGAACTTTCTCCTCTGGGGCAGGTTTCTTAGGTGGAGCTGGCACTTTAGAAACATGGCACACATTTAGAGCTTCAGTGTTATCTCACTGAAGCCCAACACAAAACACAGATGTACAACCACAGTACACCTGTATCACAAAACTACAAATTATGAAGCTAAGACGTACACTACAGAAAGATGGTTCTTGGAAAGATGGAGAGACAAGTACCTTTCCGTGGTGGAGCTTCTTCCTCTTTCCGAGGAACAGGTATTCTCTCTTCGGGAACTTTCTTCCTTGGTATTTCTGGCACTTAAAGAATAGTACTTAATTTTAAAATGCTCAATAAGGCAAAACAAATGGGCAACATAGAATGGGCAGGCCCATTTAAGAAGGCATGCAATTAAAGAAACTTGAAGAAAAGACAAGGTTATTTCGTGGAGATAGGATGAAGTACCTGCTTCTGGTGGAGATTCCTCTCTTTGAGTAATGATAGTTATTTTTTCTTCTGTGACAACTCTCTTCTGTACTTCAGGAACTTGAAAAGACATTTTTAGAATTGACTTTATTTTAAAGTAGCTAATGTGGTTGTTTTGCAAGAAAATAGGTTGGACAGACACCCTTGTTGAAGTCTTATATACATAAAACATTCATTTTGAATTCAACTAATTCAATTAACAGCCAAACACAAGATGTTTTGCACATAAGACACACGAATGGGGCTTCTGTACTAAGCACGTCACCCTACCTTTAGCTGGGGGCACTTCCTTTTTCTTTGCCACAGGAATAGGAATCTTTTCTTCAGGGACAGGTTTCTTTGGTACTTCTGGAACTTAAAAGTTTTAAAACAGAAAATTAGTCAAAACATATATACTTCCATGAGTGGACATAGGCACACCCACAAATATTTATGAAGCTCATTAGTATTATAGATTATGTACCAGTGAAATATTGCAGGAAAGTAAGCTAATTACAATGTTATAAAGGTTACAATGTAGTATCACAAATAATGTCTTAGAGACGTTTAGATTTAGACAATTAAAATGGATCCTATAACAGAAAGGTGTGTGTATAATTCATCCTTTACTTATATATTAGAATGTTTTTGCAAAAGACAAATCGGTGGTTGTAGAGTGTAGAAATAGTATATAGAAAAACTATTCTTTGCACTGAGAAATCGGGTCCACAATGGCAGTGGGTTTAATTTTAGACTAAAACTAAGAAGTAACAGAATAGTTGTATCTATATAAATGATTAATCCCACTTTCTGGCGATATTTTCAGGTATGCAAAGTTGTGTATGCAAAGTTTGGGAAAAACTTATTCCAGATTAGGTCTCTTGATCTGATATCTACTGTGTCAATAACTTGTGTGTAAAATTTGGTGAACATGTGCGTATGTGCCTTTCTCTAAGAGGCGCTATTGTTCTGAACAGGTTCTCTTACCCCCAAAAATGTTTATGGGGGGTTTAATTGATCTATTCTAAGCATTGATGATGGTGAATTTTTAATCAGAAAATGAATTTTAACAGCATGCACTATTCGAAATAATAGTACCCATCTTACATAACATATTGGCAGCTTTTGTGAACCCCTACACTGCTACTTTTGCATTTGTAATTATTTTGGTATAATTATACAGGTATGCCTCTTTATATGTATGTCATGTTTTATATACAAGCAGCATTTATACATATGCACATGTTACTATGTGTGTTTGTTTGTCTGGATAAATGAGAGATACCTTTGTGTCCCTCTCAGTTGTGATCAAATAATTTTGGTGTTAGTAATGGTTCTGTATATAAGGATAAGAAAAGAAAAATTATTTTTTAGTCTTTTAATCTTTTTTTTTAAAGCCCCAGAATTCTGAACATTTTAGAAAGAAAGAAGCAGATTTGATTCAGGAAGAAAACTTAGAAACATTGATAGTTCAGGCTAAAAGGGCTACTATTCAAAAGGCAAAAAATGGGTGTGATTTTCCTAAATTGGATGATGTTGGCTTCTTCCAAATCTCTCAAAAACTGACCAGGTGTGTATCATTGTACCTTCAATGGCTCAATAGTGCCTTTATTCCTATCCTATTCCTATCTTAGGAATGACAGTGGAATGAATCTGACATAATTTTCCTATGTAAATGTATGAAAATATGCAAGTGACTCTCACCATCATGTGCATCCACAAGAATGGAGTCCTAATTAGAATAAGATAGAATCTATGCATGTATAATTTTATCAAAAAGGATTCTACTGTCATGTATAACTAAAAAGAATCAGTAAAAAACAGGGTCTTTTGTCACCCCCAACCCCAAACACCCAAACCAACAAGAAAGCAAGTAATTGTGGTATACCATAGCAGCACATTTTTGAATTAAAACATCCCTATATAAAAAGTAGACAAACTAGCTAATTAGATAATGGCAACATTTATGAAAATAATGAAATTCAGTTAATGTCTCAAGAAACATGGTGAAAATAAATCTCAAAAAACCTCCACGTTTGCCACTACTGAAGATTTGCTATTATTGACACTTAAGAAAGGTGGCCATCACTAGTAGCATTGTGTTAGTCTTTATCTAGTTGACATTTACTTCTGCCAAACACCCTCCATCTCCTCCTAACTCAAATGTTTTTCTTAAGAACAAATCATGTAGATGAGGGGCAAAAGGTTTTTTTGTTTTGTTTTTTCCCTAGAAATAGGTCTGTAAAAGACAAGTTTCACAAATATTCTACTTTCCCCAAGAGATGGAAGATATTAAAAATTTAAGGTAGTTGTTTGATATAGTTACTTCTTCTAACATTTTTTGGTGGTGCCTTAGGAATATTCAATATCATAAATAATGTACATCAAGAAGTATAGCCCTGAAGCTGACAAACATTAAAAACACAAGAAGCATGCAAGAGACAAAATTGAAAGTACAGTGCAGTTGAAGACTGTACAGAGCAAGGAGCTGGCATCTGGGGCACAGGGTCTCCCCATTATCAGATCTGTGTACCTTTTGGGGGAGCAGCAGGTTCCTTTTTCTTGGGTACAGGAACTGGCTTTTTCTCCTCAGGCACAGGTTTCTTGGGAACCTCAGGAACTTTAAAGAGACCATTGTTGAAACAATGTTGAAAAGTCTAGTCTCCTTCTGAGACATTTAAGATTACATTAAAGCATAAATTCTCAGTAAGAGTAAAAGAATTTAAAGGTAATTTAACATACTCTACTTGGGACAGAAAGAAATGCTGACCACATAAATACCATGTACACATTACACATAATTCATGAACCAAAGACCTGATTAGTAAGACCTGGCATCTAAAACGGTTTTTCGTACTCATATAACACAACAAATTAATGAAAATGACATAAACAGAATAAAAACATTACAGATGGTTTACAGATGCTAATACACAAGTCTCACAGAAAAAAGATACAAGAAGACAGAAGTTATGAGTTGATTTTTCAAAAATATTATTCTACCTTTGGGTGCCGGGGGCTCCACCTTTTTAGGAATGGGAACAGGGACCACTTCTTCTGAAACAGCTTTCTTAGGTGGCTCAGGAACTTTAAAAGAAATGTGCCATTTTTGAGAAAGTGAGCATTTTGACAATGCCTACACTCTTGCAATGCTTAAAGAGTAGACATGTCCTTTCATGTCAGCTGAACACAAGAAAATGATATATTAGAAACCAGGGTAAATGGAGATGGCTAAGTGACTAGACAATGTGATTGTTGTCACCTTTAAGCTTAGAAGCCTACTTGGGAACAGGTGGGAGCACTCCCGCCTCTGAGGTGCCAGGATAACTTTGAGGATAGTTTTTTTTTTTTTTTTTTTTTTTTTTTAGCAACTTTATAAGGCAGTTGCATGAGAACAGTTGCATTAGATTATCTAAGTATTTTTTTATATCATAAATATTTAAAAGATGGCTGGGAGGGAGGGGGCAGAACCTTGGCCTACAGTAGTTACTCTATCTTCTGATTTTTGGTGGTGTAAATACTGCTGGCTAATGTGACTTCACTGTCTCGGAGTTAAGGAGAGAGGTGCAGTAGGACATATGGTATTTCTACCACAAAGAAAATGAATGCAAACTACCTCAGAAACACTGATAATCATAAAATGCAGTGAAATAGGAAGTAGTAAGTTTTGAGTATTTATTAATATGCTTTTAATTTATTTAATTGTAAATTTATATGATTTAATTTTTTTAAAATGGTAGAATTAAACCACTGACTGGCAAAATTCCTAAAAATTTAACCACAGGCTCTGGTGAGCTGGTGTGAGCTGGCTCTGCAGCATCCGAAGTGCCTGGTCATTAGATCGAGAGCTCCCTGAAGCAGGGAGCAACTTCGTGTTTTTCATTCCTCTCCTGGGGACTTCCCATCCCCCATTGTGTCCCATGTACATAGTGACTACAGGTCTGCTGACTGTGACTAAATCTATTATTGAATGTTAGCATGGTTGTATGTCCATTATGAGGTTTATACCAACTTTAAAAAGATCTCTAACTTAGCATGAAGTACTAATACCTTTAGGTGGTGGCTCAGTCTTTTTGGAAACAGCAACATGAATTTTCTCTTCAGTGACAGTTTTCTTTTGTACCTCCGGAACTTTAAAAAAACGTATATTAAAATTACTGACATGCCGTGTTGAGAGTGACAACTGTATTTTCCAAAGAACACGGAAATAAATTAAAACAGACAAATGAAATGAAAACAATGACAGAGAAGAGAACAGAAATGCCTACAAGATCACAAATTAAATAAGAAGGATAAATATCCATCTAAAATTCTTCCATTTGAACCCCCACGTTCAAATTTGTCTTATACCTGTGACTGACACCTCCTCCTCTGTGTGAGAAGCAAAGAACATCTTTTCTTCTGAAATGACCATCTTCTTTGTATGCACAGCCGGTACTTTAAAGAGAGTATTTTACATTAGTTTTTTTCTTTTTCTAGGACAAGACATCAGACGAAACACATAGATATTACACTATAGTTAGGTCTTTGGACATGTATTGAATGGGTTAATATGAGCGTTTGAGAACAAATTTAGCTTTGAAGAGGAAACAAATCATATTTTGATTTAGAGCGACATACAACCCATGCAGCATTTCAAATAATATTAAGTAAGAATCGAATAGACACAACTTCTTCACACACAACACAGTGTTTTTCCAAATCCATTAGGGTCTATTCATATAAATGAGAGGATGGGGGATATTATATGCAATGGAATATATTGCATATTAAAGTTAGAAGACTACTACTCATTAAACATAAAACCGTCCTTAAATTAAAACGTATATAATTTTAAGCAAAACTAAAAGCAGAAATAGAGAATGCTATTATTTAAATTATACACATGTGCAATTTTATAAAAATGTGTTATATAAAAATGTGCTATTTTGGAAGTGATTTGTGAGTTATCTAGCAATGTATGTAAACATACCCATATGCAAAAGTAAAAATGCTTAAAACTAGTAGTTGAAAGACAAAGATGTATACCTTTCACTTCAATAATTTCTTCCTGTACTGGAGTCCGAGAAGGTTTTTGTGGAACAATCTTCTTTGAAACTTCGGGTACTTTAAAAATATGTACAAATATATTTGTATTGTGAAGGATATTGCTTTGCCCAAAATTTAAGAGTACCTTAGTTTAGATGATTATATAAATAACTAACATGTGAGTACATATCAGTAAACATAACTTGTGTACATGGTACTAGAAATGTTTTAAATAATACCTTTGGTGACTTGAACTTTTGCTTCCTCCATTCTTCGAGAAGTCTTTTCAACTTTTTCAACTACTGGCTTCTTTACAACTGCAAGCATTTTAAAGAAATTGCAGTACTTTTAGAATTTCTACTAACACTCTCTCTACACACACACACATATGAATATATGCATATATATGTATAATTTTTAAAGAGAGAGGCAGTTTTGATGCTCTGAACCTTAAGCACAAGTTTCTGTGCTTAAATTATGTTGGTTGTATTTATTTAAATTTCATTTAATAACATTCTTTTTATCATCTTTCATTAAATGAATTAGATATAAATTATTAAGAAAAAATTCACTGATATAATAAAGCTTAGAGAAGAAGTTGTGCCTATTGGATTGAACTGGTGATTCATACATCTTTGCCAAACAAGCCATGATAATGATGTCAATGCTCTGATCTATTTAAATAATTACAGCTACTTACCTTTAGGAGGTGGTGCTTCTCTCTTTTCAGGCACTTTTGCTGGAATTTTTCTCTCATGTGATTCTTTAATAAGAACACAGGATAAGTAGGGAGGTTTAGGTCATTAAGTTATAATAGTATTAACTGCAAATGAGATGAGAGTCACGCATAATTGTTAAGAGAATCAGGTTGGGTAGCATATTGCTGACATGACAGTGCTGGTTTCAAAGTGGAATCAAGAAGGATACAGTAACAGTGCAAGCTGGAACTTCTGCATTGGAAAACAGCACTTGGAACTTGGAAATGGAACTAATTAATGAAATTCATCATGACAATAACTCGAAGGAAATGACTTTTTTAAAGATGAAGTTTTAAAAGATTCTGATCTTAAGAAATCTAAGTGATCATTTCATCCATTGCAAATCAGGCTAAAAGCACTGAAAATGCAATAAGCTGAGCTAAAAAGAAGAGTGCCCAGTTCACACATACCTTCATAAACCTCCTTTTGAACTTGAATTACTTCTCGCTCTTGGTAAGACTCTTCCCATTCTTCCTCCCCTTCGTCATAACCTTCTTCCCTTTCATAATATTCTTGCCCTTCTTCAAAGTCTTCTTCCCATTCCTCATGAACTTGCCTCTTAGCTTGTACCTGGATCTCTTCATAGTCTTCGTCTGGTTCTTCATAATAGGGCTCTTCAAAGGGCTCTGTGTACGGCTCCACTTCTAATTCATCATAGGGCTCTTCCAAAGACTCTATGAAAAGTCTCTTCTCCTCATAGACCGCCTGCTTTTTCTCATATACAGCTTCCCTTTCTTTCTGAACTTCTTTCTTTCTGGATATAGTGGTTATTTTTACTTCTTCGGCCTTAGAGGATACATCAATAATTTCTGGAGCTAAAAGAAATTTAAAAGGCAAATAAATATTAGCATATTAATTACATCCATTCAACTACTTTATTAAATGAAAATCTACAGTCAAACACTATCAAGTACCTCACATCTCAGCATTATATTGATAACATTTTTTTATCTGCATTGGTGCTCTTTTTTATTGACTATGATACACGACTGAGAATATCAAGATGTACTCCACTTTTGAAGAGTTTTCCAGTATCAAAAATATGGATTCAACAAATAATATCATATGCATACCCCTTCCATTGTTTTGTGGGAGATCCAGTGTGCAGAACCCCCATTTACTTCCCATGGAAACATTTTAATATTTGATAATTTAATGGAATTTATATTTAATGTTTCTGCAGTTAATCTTTATTTAAAGTTTCAATTATTCCTGCAAATGCATTTTTTTGTACCTGCATTTTTTACTATCAAATGTGACCCATTAGTTTAATAAAGATAACATTGAGAATTATGCAACCAAGTCAAACAGTTGTTTTTATACAACAGATTTAGAAAGAACTTTAAGGTTAGCATGATTTATGTGATCCTTAACAGTTGTATTAACTACAACTAAAATAATAAGAGATAGCTTTTCCCGTCTATCCCTCACTACTTTTCTCCCTATGCCATTGCACAGAGGAGCTGAATGTGTAACTGGGTCTCTTTTTCTGGGATAGGAGCAGTATGAAATAGTCATTACTTCATTTTTAAATTATTTTTATTTTATTGGTGCATTAGAATTATACATAATAGAGGGATTCATTATGCCATATTCATATGTGCACATAATTTGATCAATCCCATTCCCCAGAATCTTCCCTTTTCCTTCCTACCTTCCTTCCCCTGATCCCCTTAATCTAGTCTACTGGTTTCCCTTCTATTGTTATTATTTAAAAAATCACTACATTATAGTTATGTACATTAAAGTGGAATTCATTGTGGTATATTCAGACATAGCATGATTTGGTAAATTTTATTCCCAGAACTTCCCTATGTTCTTCCCTCATCTCTCCCTCTTGATCCTCCTCCTGTATTCTACTGGTATTCCTTCTATTTTTGTGACATCTCTTTTTTAACCTTCCTACCCTGATCCCCAGCAGCTTCCACGTATGAGAGAAAACATTTGGCTCTTGACTGTCTGAATCTGACTTATTTCACTGATCACTCTGTCCTCGGTTCCATCCATTTATAAGCAAATGACATAATTTCATTCTTCTTTATGACTAAGTAAAAGTTCAACACACACATTCCAAATTATCTCTATCAATTTTTCTGATAAATTGATTGATAGACAGCTGGGTTGGTTCCATAACTTGGCTGAAATTGTCATTACTTCTAATGCTAATTTTAATAAGACAGACGAGATTCTACAACTTTACAATAATCTAGAAGCCTACTATTTAAAAATAAGAATAAATAATAGAAATGCAAATCTTAGGAATAAATGGAATAATTTCTTTTTATTTACCTTTTGCTGGAATTAAGGTAGTAGGAGGTGGAGGCTTCTTGGTAACCTCTGGGACTTCAAAAACAAAATGCATGTTTATTTTTAGATTATGTATTGTTGAACATTCCCTAATTCTGTGCATTATCATTAATCATTTGTACGATGCATGACTCCTAATGCACCACCCCTACCAGGAATTATCACATTCCTTTATAGTTTCTAGGTCTAACTCATTAGAAATGTTATGCCATGCCAGATTAACAAAAAATCAGCATAGAGATGAAGTCTGATTCTAGTTCAGGTTGATTTAAAATAATTTAAATTTACACCAAATACAAAAGGGAGAGTTGATTTGTCCAGTACTAAAATATAATGCATTTGTTTTCTTCAACTATAAAGTTCATGAAACATCCACGCCTTTTGAGCTTCTTCTTATTCTATAACATTTCACAAGTGACCACTCAGAAAAGTCTGAGTGTTGCATTTCTTGTGCTCCTGTATTCTCCTTCTTTCAAGAGCTACTGTACTTCAATCTTAGTCAAACAGGTTAAAACTGTTCAAATTTAGTTATGTAAATGTTCTCCTCAGTGCCTACTAGGGTGTATTAAAGTGATTTGATTGATTTTCCTTCAAAAAAAGTATTTTTCCTGCAAAACTGACATTGTGTAAACAAGGGAGGATCTTGAATTGGGTGGGAGCAGCCTTTGAGGTTGGCACAACCTTGCACTTCTATTGGGAGGACTTGGTTAAGACTAGCTGAGGGACTATAGGTCCTTTGAACCATGAGTCAGAACAAGCATTCTTGTTGCCATTGGGTGCTGAGAGTGGGCAGGCACAGGAAGATAGGAGAGGAAGATGTGAAAGGATGAAGGGAGAGGTAACATTTTGTGACTTCAGATTCTTATGCTTTCTCTGCCTTCCATTATTTAGGATTCAAAACTTTGAACCAAGAGAAAAACATTATGAACTGCTTTTTGATTAATTAATTACAATACCTTTAGGTGGTGGTGCTTCTTCCTTGGGCTTGGCAACAACTTTTTTGGTATCTTTCTTCACGGCCTTTTTAGTCACTGAAAAAAACAGTCAGATGTCAGATATATAGTAAAGTGGTCTCAGGGAATTAAGAAGTTTATTGAAATGTCTTAGTTTTTCATATGTTGATGATGATACCCAGAGAGTCTGAACATTGTAACGTAACATGCTTGTTTCAGAAAGATCTTGGACTAGAAAGCAAAAAAAAACAAAAAAACAAAAAAACAAAAAAACAAAAAAAAAAGGTTTTGGAGGAAGGTAGAATATATACTATGATCTTGTATTTTCACTGATTTTGTGCCTGATTAAAGTTTTCAAAACATGCATAATGAATCTAAATGGTATTATAAATGGCAAATGTACGTATTTTCATCTTTGTTTCATTTAGGTATGAACACCCAGTCTTCCAGCAGGAAGAAAGCAAGTGGATTAGTGTAACTGAAGTCCTCTGCATTATACATGTTTGTGACTCTTTCTTTGTTGTTGCTGCTGTTATACCTTGATCATGATTCCTAAGAGCACTGAACCATGGCCTCCAGTGTTCATGAATCAATTACTGTTCTCTAATTTTTTAAATATGAGTTAACCTCTTAGGTTTCACAAACTTAGCCATGTTAACACTATCATTGAAAAACAAATTGTTAAGAGATTATTTTTGACAACAGAAATATAAATGAAATCTGATTTATGATTTTTGATTCTCGTTCATCCTTAGTATCACTAGTAGATGAAATATATTTTACTATGTTCATATAAATTATAAAAAAGTTTGCCTTAAGAGATTGTATTACTCACAAAACAGAATTTTTTAAACCGATTTCCTTTCAGAGTGGCTAAAAAATAACTCAAGCATTAGATACCACTTATAGAAGACTTTATGAGACTAACAAGTCAAACCCTTGAAGGTATTATAGTAGTAGTGGTATGGTTATGGAAAAATAGGACTTTGGTATGTAACTTTTTTTCTGATCATTCTGAGACAATTCTGGCAGCAATTCTGAACTGTAACTCTAGAATGTCTCATAGTTGTCATAGTTGAGCAGACTTGGCATGTAAAGAGTATAATTTCATAAGTATTTAATAACATGAAATATGCAATTTCATGGTATACTTAAAGGCTCATGCTTTAGGTATCAAAAAGCAAAACAAATCAAAAAGTCCAACTGTGTCGAAGACATTTTAAATCATATCATGTGTGTGTGTGTGTGTGTGTGTGTGTGTGTGAGAATGCTGTGCATTTTTGGTGCTGGGGATTGTACCTAGGGCCTTACACAATAGGTGAATATTCTACCACTAAGCTATTCCCCAGCTCTTAAAACATATTTTTGTAAAACAGTGGATTAAAGAGTAGTTAACATTAAAATTGAGAGGAAAACCCAAACCATAATTTGCAATTTGCACTTTTTCCCTATAAGCTGCATAAGAAAATGTTTTCATTTTTTGTTGTTACTCATAATTGGAAAATAAGAACCAAATTTAATTAAATGTTTAAGTGATGCCTTTAAAACAAAATGTTTTAGTGCTAAACATAGTGTTTGGTTTGTCTAATGATTTTCAGAGTTTTAAACAAATGTCCTACACATTTAGTCAGTTAATACTTGAAATAATTAAGTTTTGAAGGCAATTCCACTTCTTGACCACTAGAGGGAGAACGTGTTATAGTAAGCAACGTTTTCCATGCCAGTCGTGGTGAAATTCTGTATTTTGACATTTAAGTGGATGACATATAATACCTTCAATACGTTTTGCTGGTGGTTTCTTTTCTTCAGGTGATGGTAGTAAAAGAGGGATAGCAGGAGCAACCACAGGAGGAATTTCTGAAGAATATAAATATCATCATCAATAATTTATTTTAGTTTTCTGTTTTGTGTGACATGCATTTCTTTCAGTACTCCAAAGTTATTATAGTTCCAATTTATCAATCAGGACAACTAGATCTAGCATATATTTATAACTGTAACTACACTTGCTTTGATTTTTGTAATTGCACTGTGAAGACTATGATAGGAAGTATGCGTTATGACTTTGCTGCAGTTTGGGCATTGGTCATTTCCTAGTGGTAGAATGTTGCTGCTCCAGCCAAGCCTAGGTGTGGAGGTGCTAGGCCTTACCTTCTGGTGGTACTGCTCTGATAGGCATGGTTGGGATTGGAACTCTGGAGTCAGGAATATCTGTAAAGGGATATGTATGATAAGCACAGAAGAACTGAGAATATTGGTATTTATTAGGTAACTAAGATGTGTTTGATTGTTAGGCATTTCCAATAGCACAATCAAATACATTCACAAAACATTAAATGTTCTTTTGTATGTAACCAAACAGGCAAGTTTATTTCCTGTGAAAATTTGTTTCTTTTCTTGGTCACACTATGAATTCCATGATCCTGGATATCAGCTGAATGAGACCTTGTTATCTCTAATTTCCCAAATTCACAAAATTTAACATTTCATTACTTTATTGACAACTATTTTCTGAATAATATTTTACCAAAAAGAGATATGATATTTTATGCATTGTTATTTGGCTTTTGTTATTTACAAAAATTACCCTGAATTTATTGTAAGCAAGGATTGATATAAAAAAAAGAAAAAATTTACCAGGAGGTTTCAGCTCAAGTTTGATTTCTGCAAAAGAAAAAAAAAAAGACATTTTGTATTTAGAATTGTCTGGGTGGGGTATTTGTTTTAGAGATCTCAACAGGGTTATTATTTTGGTGCTTTCACCTTTAGTTGTTAAGTAGAGCTCTGCTGTGCTTCTTGCTTCACCTCTTGGCTCCAGTCGAGCAATTACTGAATAGACACCTAAAGAGAAGAATCATGGAACTTGAGTTTTCTGGTACATTCCAAATGACACCTCTTTAGTTAAGTATATACATATCTTTATTTATACTTGTCTTTTCTAAAAAAAAAAGTATTCTACATAGAATTATAGAGTACAAGTGTGTACAGGAGTGGAAACATATAAAACAGATGAGATTTAAATTACATATTCACTGTCAATGAAATTACCTTCGTCATCTGGGGTCACATTGTGGATGGTCATATAATGGCAGCGACCATCATTCCTAAAGTTGTATTTCTGGCTCTCGGTCAGTTCTGTTGGTCCTTTGTACCATGTTACAATGGCATCATCAAAGGACACCTCACACTCGAAGGTAGCAGACTGATGCTCACTCACTACAATGTTCTGTATGCGCTTTGTAAACTGAATCGGTTCAGCTGTTTAAATACAAGGGGAATTTAAAGTTAGACTGTGTAGAGAGGAGTCCCTTTTATACTTACTTTTTACTCAGGTATTTAAAATCTGCATCTTTTTAGCCAATTGTGAAGTAGAAGAAGGTAAAAAATGAAAAAGAAGAACAAAATGCTCTCCTGTGTCAATAAAAATCATCCCAATTCCTCAATGCATTCCTACTGGGTCAATGTAGGAGAGTATAAGGAAATCCCCAAGAGTCCTTAAAATATTTATATGAAGAAGTGCTACAGGGAGATTATAACCAAAAAGTTAATTTTGAAAACATTAGGGAGATGGGAGACTTATAAATAGAAAGTAAATTTGATTTTACTCTACAATTTATTCCTCTGTGGAATTCTTTCTTGCCTCAGTAAAATAATTTTTGCTATTCACTCTAGAATTGTTTATCTCACATGGATAACTTTCCCTGTGAAATAATTTCAACTCAATAAGAAATCTGCACTTCTAAATTTAAAGGATTCTTTTAAGAGTTTGGAAACCTGCTTTCTAAACATATATGGGCAAACATAAAGACACTGGTAGAAGTGGTGTTTTCTAGGAGAATGTCCTGGAGTGGAGAGTCCTCAAAAATTTTATCTGGAAATCTGGAATCACATGTGTAACACTATCATGAGCATCTTAATATACATAGTACTCTGGTGAGCTATTTTCATTGAAGAATTATATTTAAGATATTTAATCATTTAAAAAAATGATTAGCACTTTCAAATGAACCCTTTAATTTGAAAACCATTTAAGATTTTTTAAATTTAAAATATAACCAGTCATTGACAATCATTATAAAGTAAGTCATAAAAATAGAAATGTTTATGTAAATATGATGTCATATAATTATGTTTCAACAACTAAAAAAGATTGCCAACAGCTGCACATAGATACTATTATTTTAACAGAATATATTTTTTCTCAGTGAAGTTTGAGGGTGTTTTCGTAAAATGCTTACAATTAAATAATTAGGAAATAAATATTGTCACTCTTAAATTCTTAGATTTTGCTTAACTTCAGAGACTCAGAATGTTGGAACAGGATTCTCAAATGAAACCAGAATTTTTGAAAAATAACTAATTAATAGCAAATATGTTTTTGATTTGATCTATAAAAATTTATATACATAAAATAACATTATGTCCTATGAACAAAATATCAATTCCTAGCCAGATTCATAGTCAGGACATCTTGTCCTCTCCCAGATTTCTTTCTAGGAATCAGAATCATTGACATGAAAATTATGGAATTTAGACTTTAAACAGAAATAACCTTTGCAAGTCATATCTCAGTCTAGAATAAAATTTGCTTATAGTCTAAAAGAAACATGAAAAGGAACCAGCACTGGTCAGCATCTTTCCCTTTTGATTTGTATGAATTTTGAAATCGAAGTCGACAGTCTGAATATATTCAGTAGGAAATTAGGTCAGACAGTCCTATGAGGTATGTCTGATGGCAGGGCAGCAGGAGATCTGCCAAGTTTGCTACTGCCCTAGGGCCAAACGCAGTAACTTCTTCCACAATCTTCCACCCACCTTCAATGCTGAGCTCTGCTGATGTTTCAAGGTCGCCATGTTTGCAGGCATACTGACCCTGGTCTTCCGCTCGAACGTCTGCAATGGTCAGTTTATGGACTTTGTGTTCCACTTCTGTTTTAACTCTACCTTGAGGTTTAAGGAGTCTGCCATTTTTGAACCATTCGGATTTTACATTTGGCACAGAAAATTGGCACGTCATGGTGCAAGTCTGGCCTTCTTTCAAAGTAACATCCTGAAGATGCCGTTCCCAAGCAGGCTCTGTTTTTGATACAATATGCATTATGTTCAATATCACATGCAGATGTGCTCAACACTAATTTAATCTCAGAAGTTCTGTATATCTCTGTTCTTTCTCTTTTTTTTTTTAGCAATGCAGATTGACATTTTATTTTATTTTTTTAAGGAAATTCAAAAGTTTTATTATTCTTTCAAATAAAAGGTAGAAAGTTTCAATGAAAATTTCCCCATTCCAAAAGTGAGAGAAAGTCATATGAATTATCTGGAATTTAAGAAGTCTTTGCTTTCTATTCTTCAGTGGTCTATACTATTTTTCTTCTTTAAAAATTTTTTTCTTTTTCGATATACATGACAGTATAATGTATTTTGACATATTATACATACAAGAAGTATAACTTATTCTAATTATAATCCCATTCTTGTGGTTGAACATGATGTGGAGTTTCACTGGTTTTTTCATGTATAAGAATAAGAAAGTTGTGTCTGATTCATTCTTCTGTCTTTCCTATTCAAGTCCTCCCTCCTTTCCCTTCACCCCCTTTGTATTTATAGTTCTTTTCTAACTCACCAATGACAGTTAGTTTGGCACTTGCAATATGTGGACCACAGACCAGTCTGTAATTGCCCTGATCTTTAAGTTGACAGTTCTTGACTCTGAGCATATGTCGGTCACCATCAATGGTTATTTCAAATTTATCACTGGGTTCCAGTTTTTCAGTCCCTTTGTACCAGGACAGCTTGATTTCTGGATAATTAATCTTAATATCAATTTCAAAGATAGCATCATTATCTTTTAAAACTGTCTGATTTTCAATATCCTTGATCAAAGTGACGGGCTAGGAGAATAAAGAATTAAAATGTGTTAGTCACTTCTGTTATCATTCCCAAGAATAATTTGTATACTCTATTATTAGCATAGTTCATTTTACCTCTGTCTGGGTCAATCTTTGCTGAATAAATGATACAAGTTCCTCAAATTCCTTTTCTTCCTTCTCTGACTTCTCTATTTCCTCGATTTCCTAAAGAGGAATAAAAAAGTATTACCTTTGAAACAAAATTTAAATTACAGAATTCATGACTATGTTTGACTTCCATTCTTGATGCTCTTTAGGCTATATTAAATAATCTAATATAGGGTTCTATATTAAAATAATAGAGTAGGATTCTATAATATTATATAGTAGGTTTCTGATAATTCAAAGGGGATATGTTAGTTATTTTTAATGTGGATTTTTCAGGAAGATGCTACAAAGAAAGAAAGGGTCATACCAATCTATGTGTCTCTTCTTCCTGACTTTGTTTCAGTAGTTCAAAGGCTTGAAGGAGACCTCGGAAGTCAGTGATTCCATACATGCGGGCATATTTTTCATATTCTTTAGGATCAACATTTTTGAGAAGTTCCATGATATCAATTTCCTCTTCCTCTCCAGGTCCTTTCTTTAAGATTGGAGTCCTAAATGAAATAAGAAACAAAATCAAATCACTTGTCTTCTAGTAAGTTTGAATTGTCTATCATCATTCAAATAATATGAGTGTCATTGCTTTTCCTTCGAAAAGGCAAATTTCTGTATTCTTCCTTCAAGAAAGATCACTTTTTAGCATGATTACTGAAATAATTAAAAAATGTGGGATCAGAAATGGAGTGGCTTAAGATAGGACTATTGTTACGAAGCATAGAAATGTGAACAAAGATTTTAAGAAAAAAAAGAATAGCAGAAGTATTTAGGTGAACTTTTTTAGCCATAGCCTATCTAAAGAATTAAAATATAAAGAAAAATAATAATGGCAATGGAAAAAATTAATAAAAGGTAAACATAACACATCACGGAAAAGATGTGTGGCAATTGGGTGCTGATTAGTTCAATAATTATGTTCAAACTTAAATTGTATTGAAATTCTTGGTAAATTTGGAAACTGTTTAAAACAATTGATCTAGAAAATCATTTGTAGCATAAGAAATCATGAATAGAAACAAAAATTTCAAACTTACACACATAAAATACTTGGACTTCTCTATAGGCCATTTTCTTTTGTTTAAAAACTTTAAAATGTACCTCCTTCTTAAAACTTTCTCATAATTCGGGAATAGATTCTAACAAACCACTAACTTCCACCCAAATGCTGTGTATTTGTTTCTCTGTTTCTGTTAAAATGCCTCAATAACCTCGACCTTGAAGTCGATGATCCATGCTTCTTGAGAGATTCCTTTGTAGATAAATAATTTCTAAGCACGGTTCTTGATTGGACTTACTTTTTCAGCATTGCTCTAAGATCACCTTCAATCTTCTCCTGTTTCTTCCTTTCATCCACCTGTAGGTTAACATTACTTTCAATTTCACCATGTTTATTAAATGCAACGCATCGATAGAGTCCAGAATCAGTTTTTGTGGTATCTCTAATCTCCAATTTTGCCTCATCGCCTTTTTGGTGGATAAAAACGCGACCTCCTTGGTTCAGTTGTCTCCACTTCCCTTTTGTCCATTTAACATTTGGGATTGGATCGCCTCCCACTTTTGCAATGAATGTTGCAGTGGTTTCTAAGGAATAATGAAAACAAATTTATGAAAGCATTTAATTATCCCAAAATGATTCTGAAATGAAATTGGTAGTAAAAGGTACAAGGTAGATGAAGATGTACTTTTCATGAAGCACTTACTTTCAACAACTCTGATACTCTGAGGTTCTGATACGAAAAAGAGTTTTCCATCTACTGCTGCCTTTTTAGCTGCTGGGGCTGCAGGTGGTTTTTCTGAAAAAACATGTTTACATATTTTGTTATTACAACTCCCTTAAAAGTGCAATAAATATTCTCCTATGTAAAATAAGCATTAGAGGTTTAGCCATGTCAAAAATATGTACTACAAGACTTTCATATATGCGAAGGGGTTACAGAAGATGAAGCAATTTCACAGACATTTATTCCAGTGACAGCTATTGCAGACAGGACTATAATCATATTAGTAGATCAAATCTTGTATTCCTAGGCATGGCTTTATTTTATAGATTTCCTGTAGGACTATGACATCAAACTACTTTGTATCACATCAGTATAGCATCATTTTTGGAACTTTACTAATTATACTCTTGTGGATATGCTGAAAAGAGGTACAAGAAGTAGGGTGTGTACACTTGGGGTAATTTCAAAGAATTCGTACTGATATTATTTCCATTAAATTACCTAATACTTCTGTTATAATCAGAAGGCTACCAATTGCAGATGATCAATAACTAATATTTCTAAAAGTCTAACTGTATTCTGATTTAAGTTATAATCCGCAAATAAACAAGAAAAGTGGTTGGCTTGAACTGCATAATACTTTGGAGGTATCTGTACCTTTAATGGTTACTTTTGATTTGGAAGTGTCACTTCCAGCCACATTGGAAGCTTTGCACACATAATCTCCCGAATCTGCTTTAACTACATTCTTGAGTTCCAGCACAGCTGTCCCACTAGCAAAACTGAAGCTGCATCTGTCTGAAGGCTTCATTTCCCTGCCAGCCTTCAACCACTGGATCCGAATTGGCTCAGATCCCCGAACATGACAACTGAGTTGCACAAATTCTCCTTCGCTCGCAGTTACTGGAGTAAGGTGCTGATCAAACACAGGTGGCTTCTTAGGTTCTGGAATTGAAAAGGTATTTTCATGATGAACATGAAGAACATAAAGGCAAAAGAGTGCTAAATTCCATAAAAGAAACAAGCAAAGAACCTAAGAGTTTTTCCTCCAACAGGTAGCTGGGGTTGCTGGAGTAGAATGAATATATGTGTCATGGATTACTCCTCTCTGGATGTAGTGGTTAACATGGTGTACTTTTATTTTTTTTTTAATGATAAAATTTACAAATAAGCAAAGAACAGATGCCATGCTGCCCAGAAATCGCCCAAGCATCTGTATCCTGATTAAGTACTGTAAATACGGAGAGGCAGTTACTGTCAACCTCTGCATCACATGGCACCATTTTGATTCTCTCAAACCTGCTTACAGCTGCATTTTTGCTGAACCCTAAAATCTCAGAGTGTACTTGGCAATTCTGCTAGTCTGGAGCAGCAGTGATTGCTATTCTATGGAAAAGAAAGGCAACATTTGAGTCATCCATAAGCCCAAATCTTAAAATGTGATTTTCTCTGTTCGTTCTTAGCTATTAAATGTGGCTACAGTTGCATTTAAAATCTAAATCTAGTCCAAAGGATTTGTGAGTTGAAGCTCAGTGTTCAACTGAAGACCAAGGATGAAAACATGAGCAACCTGGTAAGAAGTACAACTCAGTGTTAGGTTATAGTTTTATTCAATGATTTGGAGACCTATATACATATAAGAATAAGACCAATGTTCACATTTATGAATATTACAACCTCTAGAACTTACTTTTTAAGAAAAATTCTAAACCTCAGAATTCTATAGAAATGCATTTATCTACTTAATGGCAAAACTATCATGAATAGAAACTATTGCTAAGAATACGGTTTTCATTTTACTGCATGTATTGCATTTTCATTCTATCAAATGAGTGATCAAATTTGAATTTTAAGGAAACTCAGTAATATTAGCCTATTAGTGATATTAGCCTATTTATAATATTAACCCATTATCTATGTGTTCTGAGATGACCAAGCAGATCATTAGAACTGGTTAATTAATTTGAAGCTTTGCTAGGAAGTTAGTTTGTAAAGTGATTTTGATGAATCTGTACCATGATTATCTGGATAAAGCCATTATGGTCTGAAAATCAGACACAGATCTCAAATAACACAATGTATTTCTTTGCCTCAAATGATGACTGTGTTTTTAAATACATTTTTATAATGATATGCAATATGTTTCCACCCATCTTTCTGAGCGATTTTTATCTTTTTTTCTGCAATTAATATTTACTTAACAGACCAAAAGCTTTGGGCAACAGATATTAAACAATAAGTCTTTAGAAATATACTCAGGGAATGTTTTTAGAATACAACTCATAGTAAGCAAAGCTAGCACATTCATTTGTGATAAACACAAACATTTTTTGAAACAAATGTGCTTCATAAAAATACATGTCACTTGTGTAGACATTTTAAAGTAGGCTTTGACTTCTAACTCCTTGAGAGAATCTTGCAATATGATTTAGAAAGTTAAGATTTTAATCTATTCATTAAATGACACCTATTTGCAGGAGCCACACAATTAAATTATAGATTTTTTTAAGTAAACATTTATGAAAAGAGTATAATACAGTGAAATAATGTATATTTTTGTCTATTACACTTAGTCAAGATGTCAGAAGAAATGCACATGGGTATCTTATGGGCATTGAAGAAAAAGACAACTGGCTGGGCTATGATGGTCACTCACCTTTGATGACAATTGAAGATGTGCACAGAGCGGAGCCCGCATCGTTGGATACTTTGCATGTGTACAAACCAGCATCGGCCATGCCTGCCTTTTTGACTTGCAGCAGTAGTACGTTGTTCTTGAATGTTATCTCACAGTTAGAAGTTGGATGGATCTCTATATTATTTTTGTACCAAGCCACACTGATAGGCTGGGAACCAGCCACTCGTCCCTCAAGTTTGAATGGATTCCCTTCTGTTTCTTCTATTGTCTCTGAGAGTTTTTTAGTGAAACTTGGTGGGATTAGACGCTCTATAAGAAACCAAAAAGACAAATGAAATAGAATATGGAAGCAGGTTACATTTAAACTTTTCAAGAAAAGGGAAGTTCTGTTTTTAGTTAAAAATCCAGGCTAACCATTGAAATAAAGGGCACACCAGTGTGTGTAATTAAGCATTTCTGCTTCCAGATAATGAAAATAATTTATGGTCTTTTATAAAATTAGAAATTTATGAAAAGAGGGTGATCTTAGGGTAGGTAAGACACAATATTTTAGAAAAATACAGATTTAAAAGATTACTTTTTCTCTAGAGGAACTTATTTTTTCTTAAGCATGTTCATGTCATTTGTTTAAAAATGTTGCCCTATCGTGCATCTATCAAAATAAAACCTGTGATTTAAGACTCTACTCTAAATTAAAATGATTACCCTTTGTTGAACCACATGCAAAATAAATGATACCTTTTATATTAAGCTGAGCTGTACTGGAGTCTTTTCCCACTTCATTCACAGCATAGCAGGTATATTGTCCAGAGTCTCCTTTGTCCACTTTGAGGATTGTCAGGTGAGCACTGTTTTCCAGGTAACTGATCTGGTAGTTCCCGCCACTTCTTATCTCTCTGTTGTCTTTGGCCCAGCTGACATTTATGGGTTGTGTTCCAGTGACATGGCACTCAAAGTCAGCACTTTCTCCCACCACAGCATCCACAGGGGCCAGGGGGATGTCAAAGAAGGGTGGGTTCTTCCCCTCTATGAGAACACAAAAAGAAGGTTTCAGGCTCGTCCTACTGACACATCCCAGTTGACAGAAATCACAGTTTTCTCCCCAACTTTGTATCAGATTGCAAAAATTTCAACTATGGAAACAGAAGTTTAAAAATCCACAAACCTGTGAGGATGAGTCTGGCACTAGAAGAAGCAGATCCTATAGGATTCGTAGCCGTGCAAGAATACTGGCCTGCAAGGCTCCTATCTGTTTTAAAAATATTGAGAGTGGCTACTTTATCTAAAAATGATGTTTGCACATTTGAGCTGTCTTTCAGTGGCTTGCCATCTTTATACCAAGACACTGAGATAGGTTCTGATCCATTTATGGCACATTCAAAAACAACTGGCAATCCAATTGTTTCTTGCACATCTCTCAATTGTCGAGAAAATGATGGTGGAAGTTTTTGCTCTGCAGGAACAGAATTTAAAGCAATGAATATTCATGGACGTTTTAAATTTACTAAATACTCTTCTCAAAAATACATATGGAATTTCTATTAAAATATCAGAAAGTATCAACAACTCTTGAATAAACTTAGAGATGGAGAAAGGTAGGTAAACTTTTGAAGCAAGTTTGTGCAGTACAAGGTACAAAAATATCTGTAGGCCAATAGAGTAATTTATTGGCCTAAGGTGAATCTCTGGACATGCAGCAGAGCCTCCTACTTTTTAAGACTACCTTCTAACAATTTCAATGAGACTCATGAGGTGGAATTTTAAAATATATGGTCACTTATTTTCCTTAGAGATTTAATTATACAAGATAATGAATGCATGATCCTTCCAACTGAAGACTTAGTCATCCCTCTCTGTAGAGGATATAGGAAAGAAAAAACTTCTAACCATAGATAAAATTACTTAAGCAGAAAATTTTGCATTTGGGTCTTCCTAAAAAGGTGGCCCTCACCAGGCTTTGAATCTTGTTTAGAAGAAGCACAAGTTTGTTTACTTTAAACGTTGTAATCACCTTGAACAGTAAGGAAAGTTGATGATGAAACTTCTCCCACACTGTTTTCAGCTCTGCAAATATATTCTCCACTGTCATTAGTGTCAACCTGGTTGAAAACCAGTGTGGCCACATTGTTCCTAAAATGCATTTTGTAGGTGGTGGTGGGTCTCAGTTTTGTATCTCCTTTATACCAGGATACTCCAATTTCAGGGGTTCCAGCAAGTTGGCATTGTAAAGAGGCAGAGTCTCCAACAGTCACCTTAACAGGCTCCAACTGCCTCACAAAATATGGTGGTTCTGCAACCAAGAGAGATAATCCATCAAGATGGGGGCATGTCAGAATCATCGCTTGTAGACAAAGATAGGAATGTGCAATCATGACAAACCTAGTATCAAAATTTGTGCTGAGCAGGAATCTTTTCCAGAAGCATTCTCTATGTAGCAGTTGTATTGTCCTGCGTCCTCTACTGTGCTGCTTAGAATTTCCAGGATTGCTGACTTTTCAGTTGTGGTTATATTACACCTCTGGGAAGGAGTTACATTTATGCCATTTTTCTTCCATGTCACCGAAACAGGAGGAGTTCCAGTGAATGTCCCCTCTAGGATTAGGGGTTTTCCTTTTTCTATGCTGTAATCATTAAGCCTCTTCACAAATTTGGCTGGGGCTAGGGTTAACATTGAAAATATGAAATCAAACACAGATACAGACATCTAATCACTATATATGTACACTAATTGTCTAAACATGGACTAGCAGACATACCTTTTACAAAGAGATGTGTTGTACAAGAAGTCCTGCCAGCTTCGTTACTAACTACGCAAGTATATTCTCCACTTTGGGATGTCTCTACGTCAAACAACTCCAGTTCAGCCACTGAATCTGCCAAAGACACATTGCATCTGGGCCCTGGTACTAGTTCGCTGCTGCCCTTGAACCAGCTAACACTGAAAGGTGGAGTTCCTTTTACGATGCTCGTGAAAGTTACATTGGTTCCAGTTAAGACATCCATGGATTCAGGTTTCTGAACAAAAGATGGTGGTTCTAAACACAAGAGCACAAATCAGAAAAAGTTCAATATCTGTGAATTGTGGTGATAAAAATCCTCAACAATTTAGGAAATGTGATTCTATTTCACTATATTTTAAACAGACCTCTCACAGTCAAAGGAGCACTACATTCATCAGAACCAGCCACATTTGTAGCTATACATGTGTAGTCGCCAGCATCAGAATCTTCCAGCATGTTCACAGTTAAAGCACAAGTGTTATCTGTCAGGGTGGTCTGGTATTTTCTTCCACTGCTGATCTCATTTCCTTCGTGGAACCAGGAGACAGAGATGGGGGGTGATCCGTAGACTTTGCACTCCATTACAACTGAGGAGCCTGATAGACCATTTGTCTCTTTCAATTTTCTCGTGAATGAAGGAGGAATAATGCGATCTGAATGTGGTAAAAAGAAAAAGCCAATGAATAAGGGATATCAGATATGAAACGACTTAAAAAGAGAATCATTGATGGAAAATCCCTAGATCCATTTGGCTCCTTTGCAAGAATATTAAAGAATTGCCTGTGGGATATCACAGTCAAAAGCCTGGGGAATCAATGTGTGTGATGTGTCAGTTGACTTGCTAGGGGTTTTGGTCTTTTTTGTTATGGTTTTGAGTCATCTTGGGGTTAATTACCTGAGCATAACTGATAGTAAAAAAGCACTTTCACCTAATACAGGGTTAGATTTTACTCCTAACATCCTTTTGGAAATTCCTCCAAAAGAAAGGGATGTAACTTTTGAACACAGTTGTCTTCGAACTCTATAGGTCTACCACCTCTGATCAAAAGATGTCAGACTCATGTTATGCCATATAAGATGGAGCTTTCCAAGTAGACATATAAAAAGCAGAAACTGCATTATTATGATGATGAATGAAAAGCCCAACCAACCTGAAACTTGAACTGAGGCTGTGCAGCTATCTTTGCCAACAGGGTTTTGCACTTCAAAGCTGTATACCCCACTGTCACTGGGTGCCACGTTGATTATCTTAAGGCCAGATACTTTGTTAAAGAAACTTATTTTATATTTGCTGTCACTTGTCAACTCTTTTCCATCCTTAAACCATTTAGTACTGAGTTCAGGTGTGCCAGTGACTGTACACTCCAAGGTACAGGTGTCTCCTGTGGTAACTTTTATGGATTCTGGCTTTTCCACAATTGCTGCAGGTTCTGAAACGAGATGGAAATTACATCAGATTTTGAAATCGAATTGAAGAAATGAAAGAAAACACAGGTCCTCGTGTGTGTGTGCCTTGGAATAACATCCTATTCGTACTAACCGAGGATGGAGAGCGTGGCGAAGCACTCCTGCATTCCAGCGTCATTTTTGATCTGACAGGTGTATTTCCCAGCATTGGCTGGTTCTGCTCTTGAAAACTGTAGTGTTGCAATGTTTTCTGAGTAAGAAATCCAAATGTTGTCACTCTCTCTCACAATTTCCCCCTTGTCTTTGAACCACACCACTGAAATTGGCTCGGCGCCTTCAATAGTCGTCTGCAGCTGGACTTCCTCACCAATGATGG
Source organism: Sciurus carolinensis (assembly GCF_902686445.1). Classification (NCBI taxonomy): domain Eukaryota; kingdom Metazoa; phylum Chordata; class Mammalia; order Rodentia; family Sciuridae; genus Sciurus; species Sciurus carolinensis. The sequence goes on from NC_062215.1 coordinate 127,402,263, forward strand.
TAGAAATGTCACTGAGCTTCTTCACAAATCTTGGTGGTGCTAGTGAAAAAAGAAGCAATCCAGGGTTTTAAAACATGTGGGACTGATAGCATTTCCCTCAAATTATGAATACCAGAACTCAAACTCATGATAATGCATTATTTCTATTCCTCAAATAAGAGGTGTTCTTGGTGGATAGGACCAAGGACATCATGGAGTTTGTATTAAGTAGAAAAAGAAATGAAATATCTAATCTAGATTTCTAAATCCAGTTGAAAGTTATTGGGAAAATTTGTTCAAAAGGACATTTGGCATGATTTAGGAAAAGGAAGCAGACTACAGAGAAGGATTTAGAAAGGGAAAAGAAGAATGGACTGTTAGTCATCAAATAATGAAGCAAGACTAAGGCGGGCAGCACAGTGTTAAAATTAGAAGGAGAATGAAGCTCATCTAACCTTTCAGAGTGACAGAGCCAACACAAGTGTCGCTCCCCACGTCGTTTGTGGCTTTGCACTGATACTCTCCAACGTCTGCAGCATCCACATTCAGGATGTGGATACTCGTGAGGAAGTTTTCAGACATGATCTTGTACTTCTTGCCACTCCTAAGTTCTCTTTTGTCTTTATGCCAAGAAACTTGGAATGGGGGAGTACCCCGAAGCTCACATTCAAGGTGAACATCAGCTCCTTTAAGTGTCTCAACGGGATGAGGCTTCTTCCGGAAAACAGGTGGTTCTAAAATAGGAAGAAAGGGAAGATTAGGACGTATTCTGTAAGATTATAGTTAATGGTAAGGATCAATTTTCCAATTTATCAGAGAAAGAAAAGGCATCACTTCCCATGTCTTGTTGTATTGTTGAACAATTTTAAAATACAGATGAAGAGTTAAACAGAGAATAAAGAAGCCCACAGGAGGGGAGGCTGAGGGCAACACTGCCACGGGGGAGGAAGGCCTGACCTTTAACTTTTAAGGAAGTGCTGCTGCTGGCACTGCCTGCGGCGTTGTGGGCCTCGCACGTGTAGTCCCCGCTGTCCTCCACGCTCAGGCTGTGCATTTCCAGCACGGCCACCGAGTCGATGAATGACATTCTGAACTTACTACTCTCTTGAATTTCAGTCTCATCTTTGTACCATAAAACTCTGATTTCCGGAGATCCGCCTATCTTGCATTCATATCTTGTGTATTCGTCCTGTTTCACAACTCGTGAAGGTTCTAGCTTCTTAATGAACCTGGGTGGTTCTATGGAACCAAGAGGAAAAACACAGGGTAAGGGATGGAAAAGACAGATATGATTCAAGATGAGGTGAAAAAGTCATCTCTATCAGAAAAATCCTTAGCTGCAGAAAACAAATTCATTTAGTGCAGTTCAAGGAAGAATAGTTAAGTGAAACTTAAGTAGAAAAATCCCTAAAATAGAACAACATGTATTTTTGGTATATATACCCAACTCAAGTATTATGACTAAAGCAAGGAAGGAAAGACAGTACTCTGGATTGTACAATTCTCTTCCTAGCAAAGGAGCACTTCTCTAGCGCCAAGACCAGAGGCAATGGCATGGAAGCTCTCTGAGAGGCTGAGGGAGTTTGATGGCTCTCCTGTGTGTGACCGGTGGAAGACCGTGTACTTCCTAAGGCTGCAAAGATGTCAGTTATACACCACGAAGAGCCAGAGCAAAATGGGTCAGATATCTTAATACTTTTAAAGTACTATTATCTCTTATGGGCCTTAAATAGATACTTCTTCCACCCTCTTAATTTCCTTTTGAAGTGGGTGAGATCAATGCTTTCTTTATTAACTGAAGCCAAATATTCGGGCTTAGGGAAGTCAAAGTGATTTGGTATATGTCATAAAGCAAATGGGCTGCTAAATCTAATTCTATTTTAATTTCAAGGTATTTATAAACTACTACCACACACACACACACACACACACACACAAATGCTCTAATGGATTAGACCAGCAGTCCACAGAGTTAAGTATTTAATCTCTGACAACAGCTGCCATGAAAGATCACATCAGTATCTGATAGCCATAATATCCATAATATCAGATACTGATGTGCTTACTCCTCAGCTCCCTGACTCCACTATTAATGAAGCAGAGCTAGTGAAGGAAAAGAAGTTGACCTTATAATTCATCTGGATTCTTTTGGAAGGGCTTGAGAGTTTGGGGCTGAGTTATGCCTTGGAGGGGGAAAATATCCATTCATTCAGTAAATACTGTGGAAAATAAATCATTTGAGATAAATTTCTTCTTTTTGTCTTTGATAACTTCTTTCAAACTTGAATTTTCTTGCAATTCTCTGAAACATTTTTATTCATTGTCTCCCTAGTCTTTATTTATAGACTTTGAAATTTTTAGTTCATGTTTTTTCCACTTTTATATTTTAAAAATTGGTCCTTATTTGGAAGGCCCTTGAGCCATTTGATCCTTTTTTTTTTTTTTTTTTAATTTCACAACTAGGATTAAATCCAGAGTCTTACACGTGCCACATGCTAGGCAGTACTCTACCACTGAGCTACACCTCCCATTTGATCATTTCTAATCACCAGGCCATGGTACTAAACATAGTTCTGAAGCATACCCACCCTCCTATACACAGTTCTGAAGCATACCCACCCTCCTATATCTTAAGACATTGAAAATATAAGAGACTTTGGTACTCCACTCTGACAAGTACCTTGTACACCCAGCTGAGCAGAACAAGAGTCTTTTCCAGCAACGTTGCTCGCATAGCAGGTATACTGCCCAGCATCGCCTTTGGTTACTTTGAGAACAGTCAGAGTGGCAGTATTTTCGATCAAAGTCATCTTATAGTTGCCTCCAGGGCGAATCTCTCTGTTATCTTTGGCCCAGGTGATTTTGATTGGTGCAGTTCCAGTGACATGACATTTAAAAGAACCACTTTCTCCAAGAGCAAGATCTACTGATATAGGCTTTAGATCAAAGAAAGGAGGCACTTCATGCTCTGAAAAGAATGAAGACCAACATGGCGATTTCAGTTTCCATGTTCCCAAACATGGAGTAAAAATCGAATGATACCAGCCCTTTGGTGGCCAGAAGCAGTGAAGCTGCTTTGTAATAAAGAGGAGAGTGTGGTGTGCTACTCACCTGAGAGAATGAGCTTGGCACTGGATGAAGCAGTCCCAAGAGGATTGGAAGCTGAGCAATTGTACTGACCAACATGACTCTGGTCAGTTTGCAAAATCTGAAGAGTTGCTACATTATGAATAAAAGATGTTTGAAGATTAGAATCATCTTTCAAAAGTACCCCATCCTTGTACCAAGACACCTGAAGAGGTTCTGAGCCATTGATGCGACATTCAAACGCAACGGGGAAACCAAGAGTCTCGTGAACATCCTTCAGTTTTCTTGCAAAGGAAGGTGGAAGTTTGCGTTCTGTAAAGAAGTTACAGATAATCCTTATTGACAAGAGAGCATACATCTCTAACATATCTCAACCTATTAAAATATTGATGTTTTCAAGAAAATGAATCTGTCAACTCATGGCAAGACTTTTTAAACAAAGTCATCGTCACCTTTGATAACAAGCACAGCTGAAGAAGCGACTGCACCCACGCTGTTCTCCGCCTTGCATGTGTACTCTCCCACGTCACTGTGATCTACTTTGTTGATGACTAAAGAGGCAACATTATTTTTGAATTGCATTTTATATGCAGGAGCCGACCGGAGCTTTGTGTGCTCTTTGTACCAAGAAATTCTAATTTCTGGGGTTCCATCCACTTTGCACTGTAAAGTTGTAGGCTCTCCAAGGGCTGCTTCCACATGTTCCAGAGGCTCAATAAAATAAGGTGGTTCTAAGGTACAAAGGATGGTAATCAATCAATCATGCTAACTCAAAGAGGATGTTTTAGAAGGAAGATAATAATAAAAAGAGGTAACTGTCAACACACCTAAGACTGATACCAGAGCTTCACAAATATCTTGTCCAGCCTCATTTTCTATCAGGCAACTGTACTGTGCGTAATCTTCTACTGTGCTGTCAAGAATTTCTAGTATGGAAGATTTTTCTGTCATGGTGATACTGCAGTTCTGAGACTGTGAAAGAGGAAACTCATTCTTCATCCAACTCACTGAGATGGGAGGTGTGCCAGTGTACGTGGTCTCCAGAACTATGGGGTTTCCCGTTTCAACACTGAAATCAGCCAGTCTTTTCACAAAAGTGGCTGGTTCTATAAGGAGGAAATGTGAGGGCAAGTTACACCTTCAAATGCAAACTTAATAAAAAAATTTAAAAGATACAGGAATTGGAGAAAAGAGCAAACCTTTCACAAAAAGATGTGCAGTACAAGAAGCGGTGCCAGCATCATTGGTAACAAGGCAAGAATAGTCTCCACTCTGCAGTGGCTCTACCTCAAACAACTCCAGTTCTGTGACAGAGTCTTCCAGAGAGATGGTGCAAGACTCCCCTGACACCAGTTCCCTGCTGCCTTTAAACCACTTGACCTTGAAGGGAGGGGTGCCTCTAATGACACTGGTGAATGTCAGGCTCATTCCTGGCAGAACTTCCACAGAATCAGGAGTTTGTTCAAAAGATGGTGGTTCTAGATATCCCAGGAGGTAGGGGAGGTGAAGAGAAAAAAAAAAAAAAAAATCAAATGAGAAGTTTTTGTTTGCTCCTTAAAGAAAAGGGAAGACTAAAAGTGAAGACAAAACAAAGGAATTCCTGGCTGGGCGGGCGTTAAGGGGGGAAGGGGCAATGCAGCGTGCCTGTCCTTCACACTGACCTTGGACAGTCAGAACCGCGGAGCATTCATCAGAACCGGCCACGTTGGCAGCCACGCACGTGTACGTGCCGGTGTCGGAGGGCTCCAATGAGCTCAGTTTCAAAGTACAGACGTTTTCTGAAAAGCTGGATTGACATTTGGGTCCACTGACGATCTCACTTCCATCGAGAAACCAGCCTACTGAAATTGGGGCAGAGCCGGAGACTCGGCACTCCAGAACAGCTGAGGACCCCAGGGTGGCATGGGTGTCTTTCAGTTTGCGGATGAAGGAGGGTGGCACAACCCGATCTACATGGAGAAGGGTAGTTTTCCATTTAAAGAGAAGCTTTATTTTTCCTCTTCAAGAAAAAATGGTATATTTATAAACATCTCACTTTACTCACCAGAAACATGGACAGATACAGTACAGTTGCTTTTGCCAACACTGTTTTTCACTTCAAAGCTATATAACCCTTTGTCACTCATTTCCGTGCAAGGGATTTTAAGAGAAGCCACGTTTTTGATAAATGTAATGTGATGTTTGCTGTCTGCAGATAATTCTCTTCCATCTTTGAACCACTTGGCTGTAAGTTCTGGTGTTCCAGCCACTACACACTCTAATGCAAAAGGATTTCCAGTAGTGACAGTCATGGGTTCTGGCTTCTCTATGATTCTGGCTGGTTCTAAAAGAAGAAGCATATTGCATTGGAAACAAAGTCACCATATTGTAGGATAAGAGTACTATTTGCAGAAAATGATCACAAGTCAATTAATTTTTTCATGAACTCTACTTTGCTACTAACCTAGTACAGTCAAGACTGCTGAGCACTCTCGCATGCCAGCATCATTTTTGATTTGGCACACATATTTTCCAGAATTAGATGCTTCTGGGCTTCCCAATTGGAGGGTTGCGATGTTATCAGTGAATGAAATCCGAATATTTTCACTCTCTCTGATGACTTCACCTTTATCTTTCAGCCAGACCACAGAAATTGGCTGGAAGCCTTCCACCACGGCCCGTAACTCAACAGCATCCCCAATAAGAGTGGAGGTGTCGCTTAGCTTTTTCACAAAACGGGGAGGTTCTAATGGAAGAAATTTGTGGTCAGAGGAAAAAAATGAGAATTGAATTGCAGCCGTATCAATTATTAGTCAAGCAGGAGGAGACTGAAGGGAGAGGTATGTATTTTTATGCCCATGTATACAAACCTTTGAACTTGACGGTGCAAACACACGTGTCACTTCCCACCTCATTGGTGGCTTTGCAGTGATACTCCCCTACATCTGAAGCTTCCAGATTAAGAATATGAAGACTGGTATCAAAGTTTTTGGAAGTGATTTTAAATTTCTTGCTGCTTCGAACTTGTTTTCGGTCTTTTACCCACACCACTTCAAATGGTGGGGTTCCTGAAAGTTCACACTGAAGGATCACATCAGAACCTTTAAGGGCTCCTACCGGAGGAGGCTTCTGGATGAAAACAGGAGGCGCTACCAGAGGAAAAGAAGATACACAGTGAGAACATCTGCTTCCCAAAAAGATTTTTTAAAAATTCCTAGACTCTAGGTTTCTAGTATCTAGAAATATTTTCTATAAATGTGGGATCATTAAGAGTGTCTGGTGTGACCTAATGACACTACAGGCTGACACAAAAAATGACAATTCATGAAAACCAGCTTAAGAGTTGCAAGCAACCTTTTGGTTTTGGATCTCATAACACTGCTAAGAAGGAAATCAAATTAGAGGGGAAGGAAGGCAGAAGGGAGCCCAGTGGGTCTAACCTTTAACTGTCAGTGCCGTGCTGCAGCTAGCGTGACCCACACCATTATGAGCTTCACAGATGTAGTCCCCACTGTCCTCAGCACTGGCTTCATTGATGGTGAGCAGTGCCACGGAATTAACGAACGACATGTTGTATTTCCAGCTTTCATGGAGTTCACTGTCATTTCGGAACCATGAAACTTTGATTTCTGGGGAACCACTTATTTTACATTCCAGTTGGATGGATTCTCCTTGCTTTGCAACTTTTGAAGCTTCTAATTTCTTCACAAATTTTGGAGGTTCTATGAAGCCAAAGGAAATGGTCAGTAAGGAATGTTCATAATGTTAAAGTAGCTTATCTTTGTAGTTGAAGAGCCATGAGTTCATACTTAAACTGGCTTATTATTCAGATCATACTCTAATAAATTTATGGTAACATATCTTTTTTTATTAAATCATATTTTAATATTTTAATAGAGATTTAGTTGATATACTGTAGTCTGGATATGTAAGCTAAAACCTACAGGTTAATATGTTACATATGTATTTGATCAAAATTTAACAAGATGAATCAAAATGTCATAATAAAAGAATGAAAAGGGAAAGTGGATAGTTGAAACAACATTTGACAAAGGTCAGTGAAACAATACTGTTTGACAGGGTTACACTGGGAATACACAAACTGAAGGAACAACAGAGAGAAAACAGAACTTTGGTTAATATTGCCTCCAATGCTAATATTCAAATTCTAATATGATCTGGTTAGTTCATCTCAAACATTAAAAAAAAAGGAAACTTTTCAAAGACAATTACTTAAACAGTAAGGAACAAACACTGGTCAATGACAGATACCTTTTACACTGAGTTGAGCTGAACACATGTCTTTGCCAACATCGTTGGTGGCTTGACAAGTGTATTGACCAGAGTCTCCTTTGCCTACTTTGAGAATTCTCAGATGAGGAGTGTTGCCCACACATGTGATTGTATAGTTTCCTCCAGGACGGATCTCCTTGTTGTCTTTTGACCAAGTGATTCGCATTGGTTGGGCACCAGTAACATGACACTCAAAATCAGCACTCTCTCCAGCAATGACATCTATTGATACTGGCTTGATGTCAAAGAAGGGAGATTTCTTAGGTTCTGGAAGATAAAGGAGAGAGGGCAATGTATATTTCTGAACTTTTTTCCTATTTCTACCTTGACAATGAAATAGGAAATCATGGTTTGCAAAAAGAAAGGTTGACTTGGGAACAAACCTCTGGCTGTCAGTCTAGCACTAGAAGATGCTGTTCCGAGTGGATTGGAGGCTGAGCAAGAATACTGGCCAGAGTGACTCAAGTCAGTTTGCAAAATTTTTAGAGTTGCCACATTATCTACGAATGATGTCTGTAGGTTTTCATCATCTCTTAAAAGTACCCCATCTCTATACCAGCACACTTGGATGGGGGCAGAGCCATTTAGTCGACAAGTGAGTGTAACAGGTAACCCAACAGTTTGTTCGATGTCCTTTAATTGTCTTGCAAAGGAAGGTGGCAGTTGGCGCTCTGTAGGAAGACAAGTAAGACTTGAGGTATTAGTAGTGGAAGTGATTAGTTTCTCATCAAGAAATTGTGAGAAAATAAGAGGGGAAAAGAAATTTCTTAATGTCTAAAATAACATCACCTTGAATTCTGAAGACAGTCGTGGAAGAAGCAGATCCTATGCTATTTTCTGCTTTACAAGTGTACTCTCCGCTATCATTGATATTCACTTTATTAAAAACAAGTGTGGCCACATTGTTTGTAAAGTAGGTCCTGTATTCAGGAGTTGACCGTAACTTGGTATCTCCCTTGTACCAAGACACTGTAATCTCTGGTGTCCCAGCAACTTGGCATTGCAAAGAAACTGAATCTCCAACTGATGCCTCCAGAGGTTCCAGTTCCGTAACGAAATAAGGTGGTTCTAAAGATGAAAATCTCACAATCAGAAAATGGAATTAAAGAAAACCAAACTGACAGTGCTCTATTTTAGAGGAGTACAAACCATATGAAAAAGAATAAGACAACACACCTAAGGTAGAAACCAGGGCTTCGCAAACATCCCTTCCTGCTTCATTTTCAACCTCACAGGAATAGTGTCCTGCATCTCTTTTCGTGCTATTCAGAATTTCCAGGATGCAAGTTTTCTCAGTTGTGACTACATTGCACCGTTCAGATGGAGTTATGGTAACACCATCCTTTTTCCAGGTGACTGAGATGGGAAGTGTTCCAGTGTAGGTGCTCTCCAGAATTATAGACTTCCCTGGTTCTACAGAGTGATCGCTTAATTTCTTCACAAATGTAGCTGGTTCTGGTAAGTGACAAAGCACAGCAGTTAAACACACGCACACACACACACACACACACACACACACACATAATGACAACAACAAAATCCCACAACAATGTCAGCATACAGAAAACAGGATGAGCAAATGAATGCATTTGAGCAAACCTTTTACAAAGAGACGTGTAGTGCAGGATGCCTGACCAGCATTGTTGGAAACCACGCAGGTATATTCCCCACTCTGAGATATGTCAATATTAAATAACTCCAGTTCTGCCACAGTGTCTTCAAAGTAGATGTTGCACCTATCTCCTTTCACCAGTTCTCTGGCACCTCTGAACCAGCCGACCTTGAATGGTGGGGTTCCTCGAATAACACTTGTGAATGTTACATTTTTGCCTGGTAGTACTTCCAAAGGTTCAGGTTCTTTCACAAAAGAGGGTCGTTCTGTACATAAAAGTAAGAGACAAAAGATCCTGTAAGGTTTGAATTTGATTGCAATTTTGAAGAAAATATAAGAGCACTTCGGCATGTGTGTCAATTTGGTAGGAATTTGCAAGAAATTCCTTACAAAGTTGACACTGACCTTGTACAGTCAACACTGCACGACACTCATCGGACCCAGCAACATTAGCAGCCACACATGTGTAATTGCCCATATCTGAAGAGTCCAGAGAATTCAACTGCAGTGTGCAGACATTATCTGAAAATGTGGTTTGGTACTTTGCTCCACTGACGATCTTAGTCTTCTCATGAAACCAGGCGACAGAGATAGGCGATGATCCTGCTACTTTGCATTCCAAGATGCAAGAGGCACCCAGGACCCCACCTGTGTCTTTTAGTCTTCGTGTGAAGGAGGGAGGAACCATTCGGTCTGCATGAGGAAAGGTGAGAGACTCATCATGATTTGAAAGAATAGAGGAACTTGAAAGAAAGAAAACTTGTAAAAGGAATGCGTGCAAACAACCAAAGGAAGATACCAGAACTAACCTGAAACATCAACCACAGCTGTGCAGCTGCTTTTTCCAACATTGTTTTGAACCTGGAAAGTGTATGTGCCTGCATCTTGACTCTCAACAGAGAGAATCTTCAAGGAAGAGATTTTGTTGTAGAAGCTAAATTTGTGTTTTTGACTGCTGGTCAACAGCTTCCCATCCTTGTACCATTCGACGGAGAGTTCAGGAGTGCCATCCACCTTACACTCCAGAGTGCATGTTTCTCCTACTGTCACTGTCATCGGTCCTGCCTTCTCGACAATGACTGCAGGTTCTGAAATGCAATGTGATACCTCTCTGTCAAAGTCGAGACCTTTACTTCTTTTCTACCATCAAGTTCACTAAGATGGTCTCTTTCAATGAGACAGTTATGTTAGGCCTCTCTGTTGACTTTAAAATATGATTCTATAATTGCAAGTGGTCATAAAATTATGGCAGTTATTATTAAGAAGTATATGTGTGTATACTAGTTGACTCAAAAACAATTCAGACAGTGTACCTTTTGACAACATGTATTGATTTGTCCTTGACCTCTTTGGAGCAAGGTCTACCTGTTATTTTGAATCACTTGATATTTTTGTACTATTTTAAGGTGCTAAAGACAATATTTTTGAAATTGTTATCCAGATAATCCCTAAATTAACATTAAATTGAAATTTAATATTCCCAAAGATGCAAGTTTAAGTCTTTCCTATCAAACATTGATCATCGGAGTTCTTATCAACTTTAACAACTAGTACTTTGGAAACAAATTTCCTCCCAGCATTTGCTGGGATCCCAATTATTTCATGCTTAAACAAAAGATAGTCAAGATTATATTTGCAAATCCATCAAGAAAGGTAGTATATACACAATAAAATGAATGACTAGTTTTTGTTAGAATCATAGAAATGGAAAAGAGTGTTTGAAAGATCAATTAGTTCTTTCCGCTAAACTTTCCGAATAGGTGAGGATTGATACAGATCTACAAGAAAGTCAGAAAAAGAGGTTCTGCCTGTAAGTCACTCCAGCACTTGGCACCAGTTTCTACCAGGGGACTGTTGTACCAACCTAAGACAGTCAGCGTGGCCATGTTCTCTCTCATTCCACCATCGTTCTTAATTTGGCAGATATACTTTCCAGCATTAGCTGGCTCTGCTTTTGCAAACTGCAGAGTTGCAACATTTTCCACAAATGTAATTCTGATGTTTTCACTTTCTCTAACCACTTCTTCTTTCTCTTTCAGCCACTGGACAGAAATTGGCTGGGCACCTTCTATGGCTGCTTGTAACTCAGCGGGCTCGCCAGCTACGACAGTGAGGCTACTCAGTTTGGAAACGAATCTTGGAGGTTCTGAACAGGAAAAGATGGATGGAGATTGTTGAAAAGATTGCTCAGATAATGGAAGAGAGGGAAAAAAATTGAGCATTTTGCACATTCCAGACGCTTCTGCCACGTGCAGGAAATATGCTTACCTTTTAATTTTATAGTACAAATGCAAGTATCACTTCCCACTTCATTCTGTGCTTTGCAGTGGTATTCACCAATGTCTGAAGATTCGACATTAAGAATGTGAATACTTGCATGGAAGTTTTTAGATGCGATCTTGTATTTCTTGCTGCTTCGGAGTTGCCGCTTGTCTTTGTACCATACCACCTCAAATGGTGGTGTTCCAGAAAGTTCACATTCAAGACTAACTTCAGTATTTTTAAGGGTTTCAACTACAGGAGGGAAGCTGCTAAACACAGGTGGTTCTGTAAAAAACAAAAATGTCTCATGATTTGGGCTATTTAATTTCATTGAATAAAAGATTTTTATTTGTTTGTTTTTAAATTGCAAGAAAGATTTAAGATACTCTAATGGGTTAGTAGTGTCTAGCATTAGCACTATTGAGGAAAAAAAAAAACCTCTGAGAGGCCATTGACTGTCACAAGAAATCAGCTCATGGGTGGAGAACCCAGGTAGATCCTAGAGGTCATGACTGAGCAGGTCAACATTCTGTCTACTCCACCTTACTAATTTATCTTAGGCTACAAAGACAGAAAAGAAACTTGCAAGCAAACAAATGTATTGATAAACATGATTTCCATGAAGTATGGGATTCTGACTTCAGGGATGGAATTTTTTGGTGTATGCTTTACACTGAGATATCTGGAAATCACATCTAAGTCTTCCATTTCACAAATGGTTCTTGCAATCATTGCCTTCCAAGAAGACAAACTGGAGTTAGCTTTGTGACAAAAAATGCTGGAAAATGGCAGCAGAGAACACCAGCACTCTTTGCACCAATGTACAGTCAGTTGTATTTTTTAAAGGAAACAATTCTTGAGAAAGAAGAGTTTTGCCCCCTTTTTAAATTTAATGTTAAAGTCTGTATTGCAGGCATATTGCATATATGTAGTACACATTCTTTTTTATGATATAGATTATAGGAAGGATGATAACATATTTGGAAGTTGATGGAAGGCAAAAGACTAATTTTAAGATGCCTACTTATTTCTTGTGTGTGCTTTTTTGAATCATCAAATTTGATGTTTGGCCAGTGTGTTGTGGTGATCATAATTATGATACTGGAATAATAAGAAAAATATCTCTTTTTTATACATATAAGAAAATGCCTTGTTATATATAAGCAAAGCTTTTATAAAGTCCATAAAGGGAAATAATGCCAGCTTAGGAAAATGTTTGTGATCTGAAATGGAAACTATAACAGCAATAAAGAACAAAGAACTCTGATGTGCAGAGGATCAGGAAGAATGTAAGGATGAGATTTCTACCTTTTACTATGACTTTGGTACTGCAACTTGTGCTTCCAGCAGGATTCTGAGCCTCACAAATGAAATCTCCACTATCCTCGGTACCAAGGTTGTTCATCTGTATGACAGCCACCGAATCAATGAAAGTCATTCGGTATTTATCACTGACTGGGATTTCATGCTCATTTCTGTACCACACAACTCTGATTTCTGGAGATCCAGCTATCTTGCATTCAAGTCGTGCCGAATCGCCTGCTTTCACTATTTTGGATGCTTCTAATTTCTTTACAAACTTCGGTGGTTCTAGAGAGTCAGGAAAAGGGAGATTATGAAGGAACAGAAATGAATAACAAGTTAGGAAAAAACATAAGCAAATTCTGGCAAAAACAGTCTACTGTGTTAGAAAGATTCATTAACAAGAGTACAGCAAGAACCAGAGCCATGGGTCAGACAGAAACATAAAACAATCAAACTTGCACACCTGTTACAAGCAATACTGTAGTACAAGAGTCGCTACCAACATCGTTGGTAACTTGGCAAGTATATTGTCCAGTCTTGGAAGCATCCACTGAGTAAAGATTTAAGAAGCTAGTTGACCCTTCCAAGCCAATGAAACATTTGGGTCCAGAGGCAAGTTCCATGTCATCCTTAAACCATTTTATTTTAAATGGTGGTGTTCCTTTTAGTACTGCCTTAAATTCCACTGTAGAATCAGGTATGGCTTGTTGTCGTTCAGGTTTTACTAGGAAGCTTGGCGGTTCTATAGATTTTAAGAGAGATATATTTAATTATATTCCTTGTAGCTGAATTATTTTGATAGTTTATGGACACATAAGAAAACACTCCCGAAAAGAGGTAATGCCTGAATATTTCCTGAACTAATGAATATGTATTTAAAGAAACAGAATTATTATGATTTTAGCTCTTAAGGACGCAAAGATAAGTGATATCTTTTAAAAGCATTCACAAAGAAGAATCAAGAAGAGGTAAAGAAATTCTAACCTTTCACGGTTAAGATGCCACTGCATGCATCATCTCCTGCTACATTTGACACTTTGCATGTGTAATTTGCAGTGTCTTCTAGTTCCAGATTATTAACTTCCAGTGACACAGTGTTTTCATGACATACAAGTCTGTATTTTGCACTTGTAGATATTTCTTTTCCATCTTTAAACCACTGAGCACTAATAGGAAGTGAACCAGAAACTTTGCATTCCATATGAATAGAAGAGCCCAGAACTTTATCCATTTTGGTCAATTTTTTAGTGAAAGATGGAGGAATGTTTTCATCTGTTCAATGTAAACAGCAAAATACATCCATTAATCTGTTGCACTCTGCTTACAAAGGATATAAGTAATGGAAGCTGACTGGTGCAAAGATACACACCTAGCACTCTGAGGTAGGCGTCGCAGCTACTGCTTCCAAAGTCATTTTCCACTTTGAAAGTATACTGACCACTGTCTTGCTTCATTACTGACTGAATCCTAAAACTGGCCACATTATTCTCCAAACTCATTGAAAAATATCTACTGGGTACAATTGGTTTCCCATCTTTAAGCCATTTCACTTTGAGTTCTGGTGTTCCAGCCACAACACACTCCAAGGTCACTGGGTCTTTCTCAGTAACATCGACTGATTTAGCTTTCTCTATGATTTGAGCAGGTTCTGCAGTAAGAATGGAAATAGGGGTGAGTTACACTGATAATTCTGCTGGAACTAAGGGGTGCCTATGAATCATCTCTGTAGACTAATGTTGGAAGAGGACAGCTTACAAACCTTGCACTAAAAGGAAAGCATAACACCTCTCAGCTCCAGACTCGTTCTTGGCTTGACATGTGTATCTCCCACTGTGTCCGTTATCCACGCTTCTGATCTGAAGTGTGGCCACATTGTTTGCAAAGGACATATGAATGTTGTCATCTTCATCAAGAATCTGATCATCCTTTAGCCAGGTAACAGAAATGGGGGGAGAACCTGCCACGGTGCCCTGAAAAGTGGCAGAACTCTTCAAGACCGTGGTGACATTTTCTATTTTCTTGGTGAACGAAGGTGGTTCTGTGGTCAAATAAAAGAGTGTGAAAAAAAGAGATCTGTTTTAACTCCTACCCACCACCATGAAATGAAAGAGCACTGCGGGTTTTTATTTGGTAGCCTGCTTCCTGTAAATAACTGACCTTTCAGGGCAACTCTGGTACTGCAAGAGCAGCTGCCACCCTCGTTGGCTACAATACACTGATATTCACCAGTGTCTGAAGGGTCACACTTGGTTATATGGAGGTTAAACACAGACACTTTGTCTGTCAGGGTGTATTTTTTGCCACTTCGAATTTCCTTGTTATTCTTCAACCAAGTGACTTCAAATGGAGACGTTCCTGTAACTTCACACTCTAGCTCCACATCACTATCTTTCACTACTTCCACAGGCTTCAGCTCCCTGATAAAGGTGGGGGGCTCTAAAGATTGGAAAGAAGACAAAAAGCAGCTTATTCAAGGGGAGCCCAAAGCCCATCAGGCAGCACAGCCAAAATGGAAAGCAAATTCCAACAACCAACCTTTCACTTTTAATTCAATGCTGCAGCTTGCTGTGCCTGCATCATTTCGAGCTTCACAGACATAAGTCCCACTATTTTCTACCCTGGCGCCAGAAATCTGGAAAGTGGCTAAACCATCCATGAAGGAAATGCCGTGCTTTCTAACATCTGTTATTTCATTCCCATCCAGATACCAAGAAACTCTGATTTCTGGAGTGCCTGTTATTTGGCATTCAAACGTTGTAGATTGTCCATTCCTCAGCACTAACACTGGACTTGGCTTCTTAATGAATTGAGGAGGTTCTAAAGATGAAGGAAAGGGATGATGTTGAGCATTTTTTTTAAACAAAGTCTAACCAGCTTTCTTAATAAATCTCTTCCCTCCCCCAAGAAAATCTAGGCAAGCAAGAAACTAAGGTGATGGAAAGACCAGATCAGACCTTTGACGAAAAGAGTGGCTTTACTGGTTGCTGTGCCAACATCATTGCTTAGCTGGCAAATGTAGGTCCCCGAGTCAGCAGCTTTGGCTGAAAACAGTTCTAAAATGGTGGAGGTGTCGTCCTTCCAAACAGAGCGAGCTGCCCCCGAGTGCAACTCTTTGTTGTCTTTAAACCACTTTATGGTCATGGGTGCAGTGCCACCCACAAGGGCCTTTAATTGAACCCTGGTACTGGGATTGACATCTTGTGACTGTGGCTTTTCCACAAAGTAAGGAGGTTCTGGGGTGAAAGAAAAAGCAGCAAAAGAAGAGGGGAAGATTTATTTCGGAACTGAGCAATGAAGGTAAGAATTAAGAAACGAATGAGCAATAAGTTCCTGATAGGTGGAGAAAAAAGCTGCCAACCTTTGACTGTCAGATGGCCACTGCACTGGTTGTGTCCTGCCTTATTGGTGGCAGAACAAGTGTATGTCCCACTGTCAGAACCTTCCAGCTGACTGATTTCCAAGAAGGCCGTATTGTCATGGAAAGAGAATTTGTACTTTTCACTAGCCGATATTTCTTGGTCATCTTTGAACCACTGGATGCTTATAGGATGTGACCCAGCCACTATACATTCTAAGTCGATAAAAGACCCTTTAATGCTGTCCATTTTCTTCAACTTTTTGGTGAATGAAGGAGGTATGATAAGATCTATCCAATATAAAAGAAAAAAAAAAGTCAAGTTAATCTATCATTTTTTTTTCTGTTAAATTATAAGAGAGGAAGGAGTACAGAAATGCCCAGGTCTCTGTAGAAAAGGAGTACCAACCTAATACATTAATGTTAGCCTTGCAGCTACTTCTCCCAACATCATTTTGGACCTCAAAAGTATATTCTCCACTGTCTTTCTTTTCTGTAGAAATAATCTTCAGTACTGACACTGTGTCAGTGACACTGATTTTATATTTGGGGCCCAGGGTCAGTTCATGGCCATCTTTAAACCATTTGGCCGTAATCTCCTTAGTCCCTGAAAATTTAACTTGCAAAGTGGCTGGGTCTCCTTGGGTGACATCTATGGACACAGCCTCCTCGGTGATTGTCGCAGGTTCTGCAGAAAACAAAGGGATAGATGTGGGCTGTGAACTGCTCTGTTGAAAGGCTCCCATCTACATTTCTTCCTCAAACCTGAGGCAAGCTTTGTGAACCAACCTTTTACTGAGAGCAATGCAGAGCATCTTTGTATTCCTGCATCATTTTTAGCCTGACAGACATATTTGCCATCGTGCTTCACTTCAATGCCACTGAGGTACAGACTGGCCACATTGTTCTCAAAGGTCATTCTTATATTATCATCTTCAGTGACTTCATCATTATCTTTTAACCAAGTCACCGTGATGGGCAAGGAGCCCTTCAGAGTGGCCTGGAAGGCCGCCGTGCCTCCTCGGAGGGAGCTGGTGCTCTCGATCTTCTTTACAAAGGATGGGGGTTCTAACAGAAGAACAAGTTCTCAATCAATACCAGTTTTATGGCAAAACCAGCTCTTTCTCTTAAGAACTGACTCTACAGAAGAGCCAGTCCATCATTTGAACTGACACTAACCTCTTAAAGTCACCCTGGCACTGCAGGTGCTGCTGCCCACCTCGTTGGTCACCCGACACTGGTATTCACCAGCATCTGCAGCTACAAACTTGAGGATCTGCAGGCTCACCAGCTGATCCTGAATGAAGGTTTTATATTTTCTACCACTTCGCAAGACTGTGTTGTCTTTGAACCAGGTGATCTCAAAGGGAGGTGTGCCTGCCACCTCGGCCAGCAACATGACATCATACTCCTTCAACACTTCAATTGGTTTAAATTCCTTGGTAAAGTAAGGTGACTCTGTAGTAGAAAAGGAATGATTTGGGTTAACTGGAGGGATCGGTGCTATGGGCCACAACTTTGGAAACCCAGGGACAGAGTGGACACAAACCTTTGACTATTACAATGCTGCTACAGTGGTCACTGCCAGCCTCATTTTGAGCTTCACACATGTATTCACCACTGTCTTCAATGCCAACGTCTGTAAGTCTTAGAACTGCAGTGGACTCCACAAAAGACATTTTGTGTTTGTTGCTCTCCTTAATTTCTCTATCATTCACAAACCACGTTATTTTAATTGGAGGGGTACCAGTTACTTTGCAGACTAATTGGGTGGCATCTCCCTTCTTTAACAGCTGTGAGGGTTCTAATTTTTCAATAAATGTGGCAGGTCCTGTGGAAGGCAGGAAGTTATTAAGAAACACGAAAAAGAGGAAAGAATCAACATGACAAAAGTAGAACAAAGATGTCAAGGAAACAATGCAAACCTTTGACAAATAAGTTTGCACTGCATTCCACGCTTCCAGCGACATTGCTGACTTTGCATGTATATGTGCCTGAATCAGAGGTTTTTACTGCATAGAGTTCCAGGGAACTCTCTAAAGCTTCTCTGGTAATATAGCAGCTTCCACCAGAAACCAGCTCTTTGTCACCCTTGAACCATCTGATGGTGAGAGGAGTAGACCCTTGGAAAGTGCTCTTCAGGCACACTGCTGAACCGGGCAGAACATCCCTGGATCCTGGTTTAGTTACAAAACTGGGTGGTTCTGAAGAAGAGGTATAAGAAAGAATTTTAAAGAGTTAAGAAGTGGGATTTAAAGGAAGAAGACTTAATTTGAACATTGTCTACGTTTTTAAATGAAACGCAAAGTCTGCTGCCAACCTTGCACAATCAGGGCTCCACTGCTGTCTTTGCTTCCCACGGAATTTGTAGCTCGGCAAGTGAAATTTCCTGCATCGTTCATGTCTACTCTGCTGATCTCCAAAGAGGCTGTGCCTTCCACAAATGCTATTCTGTATCTGTCGGAAGAGGCTATTTCTTTCCCATCCTTAAACCAGGACACCCTCATGGGGAGGGAGCCAGCGATTTTGCAGTCCATCCTGCAGGAACCACTAACAACACTATCCACGTTGCGTAAGGGTTTGGTAAAAAATGGAGCAATGTCTCGATCTGTTGGTGGCAAGAGAAGGACAGAAGGATCAATGTGGAAAAGTGGTTGGTGGTTAACTTGCCATTGGTTGAGTTTTAAAGAAACATATAGTGTGGTTGCCTAAAAATACTGACCTAGTACTGTGAATGTTGTCTCGCAGGAGCTGCTGCCCACTTCATTGGAAATTTCAAAAGTGTATTGGCCACTGTCATGCAGTTCAGCTGAATAAAATTTGAGTTGGGCAACATTGTTTTTAAAACTTATTCGATATTTTTTACTGGCAACCAAAGGTCTCCCATCTTTGTACCATTTGGGTTTGAGTTCTGGGGTGCCTGCGACCGTGTACTCCAGCGTGGCTGGGTCTCCTGCTGTCACCTGGATCAGTTCTGCTCGCTCAATGATTTTGGCAGGTTCTAAAATGGTATTGAATAGTTAGGATTGCTAAGTGCGAATGAGGGTTTCACTTTCAAAGGAAAGAATAATGCATAGTTAAAAGGTTCCTACACGAACCTTTAACGGTTAGCTCCCCAACGGATGTTTGGCTTCCAGCTTCATTTTCAGCCAGGCATGTGTATTTGCCACCAAAACTAATCTGAACATCAGGGATGATTAAGACTGCAACACCATTGGAAAAGCTCATTTTGATTTTTCCATCTTCTTTAATGATCTCTTGTCCTTTCATCCATGTGACAGAAATGGGTTCTGACCCTCTTACCGCAGCTTGTAAAGTAACAGTTTGTCCTGCGAGTGCCGTAAAATCATCTACTTTCTTGACAAAGGTTGGTGGTTCTAGTTAAAGAGAGCATACACTGATCAATTTTCAAACACCCCTAACACCATCTATATTTAACAGTTTTATCTAGATTACATTTATTTCTTTCCCCCAATACTGCTATTTTATAGTGGTAGATAATTAGAAGAAAAAAGAGCATTCAAGAAGAATTAACAATCTCATGCAAGAGACAGAAGTGTAGAAGATAAATCTTATCAACTGAAAAAATGTCCATTATATAATTCTCCTATCAAATCATAAATATTGACACTGGTAGATAAAGAGGGGGTGACAGCCTCTGACTTTGTGCCCCAGGCCCCAGGTGAAACCAACCCGTAACAAAGTTTAAAGGATAGAAGTAGAAGAAAGTACGGGTTTTCCTTCCATGGTTAAGAAAGCCATTTGGACAACGTCTTAGAGAGATACTGGTTTTCCACACTGACCTTTTAACAAGTGTGTTGCGCTGCAGCCGCACTTCCCAACCTCATTAGCAACCACACATTCATATTCACCAACGTCTGCGCTATTGAAAGAAAAGATTTCCAGAGATACCAGAGACTTCTGGGAAAACAGCCTGTATTTTTTACTACTTCGAATTTGCTTCTTATCTTTAAACCAGCTAATTTCAAAGGGTCCCGTGCCCGAGATTTCGCACTGAAGCAGGGCATTTGTTCCTCGCACTATGTCTGCAGGCTCAAGAGTTTTGATGAAAGAAGGAGGTTCTACAAAAGCACGAGAGCATCGTTATCAGTAAGGCATCATAAGCAATTGAAAAGGAAATCTTTTCACAGAAAAAACGAGGGACTGTAACTCGGCACACAAACCTTTGATCACTATCTCAGTGCTGCAGCTATCGCTGCCAACCTCATTCACGGCTTCGCACGAGTAGCTCCCGCTGTCTTCTACTCTTACATCCGTGATATCGAGGATAGCCTCAGAATTGACAAAAGACATTCGGACCGTGTTACTTTCACTAAGTTCTTTGTTGTTTTTAAACCAAGTCACCTGGATCACAGGTGAGCCTTTCAGCTTGCAATGCAGGCGTGCTGATTCACCTGGGAGCATTAAATAAGAGGGATCCACCTTCTTCACAAAGGATGGTGGCTCTACATGAAGTGTACAAGAGAAAAAAAGGAAAAGATAGCTGAAGCTATCCACAAAAGAAAAGTGGACGTAGACAACAAAAAGACACAACACACAGAAAATATCTTCACAGAATTTCTGAAAAAAAGCAGTGGTGCAAACCATAGCTTTTCAGTGTTCACAAACACATCCCCAGTCTCTGGATTAAAAAAGAAAAACCACCAAACTGTATCTATACAACATGTAATTTTATAAAAGACAATTAAGAATTTCTAGACACAAAGTTCTTAGAAGAAATTTTAAGCAAGCCTTGTTAATGACAGACATTTTAACAGAACAGAAGTAAGTGGATTCTGAAGAACATTGAAAAAATAAAATCAAACAGTGCTAGGACTACCCCAGACCCAAGCATTTGCTAAATGGAATTATTTTAATACAAAATGTGCAGACCGCATTGCTTGTTAACAGTTTGTCTATGAAGACTTCCTTCACAGAAGGAAGAGAATTCTTACCTCTGACGGTAACTGTTGCTGAAGAGGAGCTGCTCCCAGCCTCATTGGAAGCTGTACACACATAGGTTCCAGAATCTTTTAGTTTGGCTAGAGGAATCTCAAGTGATGCTATTTTATCTTCAAAATAGATTTTATAATCTTTCCCAGGGGGAAGTCTTTGCCCGTCTTTGCTCCAGGTAATTGTGACTTTCCTATCTTCATCTACCTGGCACTCAAGATGCACCTTCTTATTGATAGCTGACTGCACAGGCTCTAACTCTTTAATGAAATGTGGTTTGTCGATTATAATTAACTCTGCTTGGCAGATGTCCGCTCCAAACTTGTTAGAAGCCTTACAAGAGTAGACTCCTCTGTCTTGAATGGTAAGATTCAAGAGTTCTAAACTGTGTTTGTTTTCTGCATCTGAAATCTTGCGGTTAGGTGAAGGTGAGAGGGCAGCACCATCTTTCTGCCAAATGGTTTCGATCACAGGAGTCCCTGCCACTGTGCAGAGGAACTTGGCTGCCTTACCCACAAAAGTCGTAAGGGACTTGGGTCTGGAGAGAAAGGTTGGTGGATAGGCCTCTGCAAAAGAAAGTTTCCAGCATTACATGTAGTTTCCACCAAAGCTCTTGCCATAATTATATGTTCCAAGACAGAGAAAAGATAAATTATATCTTTCAGATAGACATGAGACATTATAAAATAGGGTAACATGTTACTAAGACCAAAAGATTTGTCAAAGGAAAACGATGAGAAACACATCTTTGTGGAGGAGGGAGACATTACTTTAATTATCTATCAAAGCAAAGAACAAATGTTCCTATGTGAAGCAATTCTGCTAAAACATTGTTCATGATAGTAGCTGATTCATAGTTTGAATTTTTTGAAAAATAATTCAATTAATACCTTTATTCTACAAATGAGAAGACTATGTAAGAAAGATAATGTGCTCAATTCTTCTAAAGAGTAGGTATATTAACTTATAAAAAGATTGAAGCAGTTTTATAAAGTCTTTCTAACCCTCATGTTAAATGCTAGGGAACTCTGAAATGACTTCACTTGAGTGCATACCCTAGGCCATTTTAAACTTGTTAAAATATTCAATATCAGTAATTTCCCATTTCCATTCTGCATTTTGAAGCCAACCTTTAGAAAACTCTCTTTCCAATTAAAAACAAAAATCCTCCTCCTTGTCCTTTCCTCTTACTATGTGAAGGTTTGATTCAGTTCCATTACAGGATTGGTGTAATTTAGGTAAAGAAATATCCAAAAGTGTTATAAAGAATAATGCCACATATTTGGTTGCACGGAGACGCTTTGACCACAGAGTGAAAACCACTAGCTGTGTCATGTGATCTGGGAGTCTTAGAATCTCAGAGATTTATTCACGGGTAAAAAGTTTGCAGAGAAGAGGAAGTTCAGAGAACCCTGACTTTTTCATAGTAAAGAGATATACTGCATTTGTCCTTCCCCTGGATGCCGCCATTGACCCAGGGACATTTTCCCACTCCATGGCTTGATGGCACTGCTACTTTATCCTCATACCATAGCTCATACTTATGTTTTTTCTTAAAAGGAAGAAAGTAAAAGTGAAAGAGGGAGGAAGGAAAATCAAGTAACTGATTTTTTTTTTTTTTTTTTTTTTTTGCTAATGAGGGAATTCATTAACACTTAGGCATTGGATGAGTATTAATTAACTCTTTGAAAGTCATCCGGTGGGTCAGTTAGGAGATTGAGAACACAATTTTTGTGTAAGTTGCCCTTATTTTTAAATTAGGAGTAATGCCTGGAGTGAGAATCCTTGCTTTTAGTCTTGTACTAGGTTCCTGTCTTACATTAGGGTTTTTAAAATTTTAGTCTTATTTGCTGGCTCTTTTCAGTTTGTGATTCTTTTCTTAATTGGTTATTTGATTTCAAACTATTAAATTCATTGAGATCATTTACCGTTTAGTAGCACCCAACTGTCCTCAAGTACTTTATATTAAGAAGCAATCCATACCCATTTGATAACTTAACATTGTTCTCAAGTAATGAGCTATTTTTTTCCTTCGGCTGCTGATAGAAATAGAACCATAAATAATGAGTTTTGTTCCACACGGGCTCTGCAGTACCTAGTGACCAGCTTACCATCTTGTTATGGGTGTTCCCACTGGCAGCACTTCCTGCACCTGAATAGAAAGTAACTATGAAAAGAGGGGACAACATCCACTGTACTGCTGGGCATTTACCTGTCACAGTCAGCGTGGCGGTGCAGCTGACACTGCCGTACTCGTTGGAAGCTTTGCAGGTGTACTCGCCACAGTCCACGACCTGTGTTCTCAGGATTTCCAGGCTGGAGACGTAATTTGAAGATCGAATAGAACACTTGTCACTTTCATAAATTTCTCTGCCAGCTTTGAACCACTGGAACCGGACATTGGGGGCACTTTGGATCTCACAGGTGAATTTGGCTAAGTGGCCCAAAGCTACTTCCAGGGGTTCGATTCTCCTCTTAATCACTGGGGCAGCTGCAAAGGGAAACAGAGTCCATTAGCAGTCTTCCTCATCAGGAACACCACATTTTTCTTTTTCTTCTAACTTTTGTTGCTGTTAATGAAGTAAAACAGTGGAAATAGGTGAGACAGATTGCAGCAGTTTAAGACAAGTGACTGGAAAATGAGAAAGATCATTGAAGGCAAAGGAGACAATACACAGCTCTCAATATATTCATTACTTTGCAGTGACTTGTGAAAAAAACTATTAAAATGTGATGCTATTGACTTACATGCATAACAACATGATATATTCCTTAAATAGACCATGCTTACTAGGAACATTGAAAGTAATGTGAAAAAACATGATATATTAAGCAAAGTGATGAAGCAAAACAATAGCAAAAAAGAAATAGAAACATTAAACACAAATGGACAACTAATCATGGTTATTTCAAATTTAGGAATGAGATTGGTGATTTCAGAAATGGCTAGATGTTCATTTATAGCTGTTTGTACATATTATTAAAGTATTTCCATAAAGATCAACTAAAAGTATATTTTATTGGCATTATGAAACCTGTAAATATGTTTTATTTGAAAAATAAGTAGTATCGTAGTTATGATAACAGGTTACCCAACAAGGCAGCAAGTAAAACATAGTTAATAACCATGATTATGAAGGCCATTTCATTCTTATTCGAAATCACTTGCATCCTGGAAGTGGTGGATAAGTGAAAACTCAGTGACAAAACCTCAATCACTAAAATCCAGTGGGTATTAGAGCTTGATCCATTTAATCTTTAAAATCCAACCTCTCTTTACTACAGTGAGTTTGGCTGAAGTTGCTGTTTTTCCGTGGTCATTCGAGGCCTCACAGACGTACTCTCCTTGGTGGTCCTCTGCATTTACTGTGTCAATTACCAGTGTATATGTATTTTGATCTTGTAAACACTTGAACTCTTTATCTGAAGGCACCAGTGTACCCTCAAAAAACCAATTCACCTCTTTAGCATTTGTTATGGATGATGCGAAGGAAACAACATCACCCTCCTGAGAAGTAGTGTCTTTCAACGGTGTCTGTATGACAGGGTAGTCCTCTTTAAGTAAGCTGCCCTCAGTTGCTTGTATCTTCTCCATTCCAGCCTCCTCGGTATGGTTTTCAGCATCTTTCTCTTTTTCCTCTGAGGGTTTCAGAATCTCATCCTGCATTTCGTCAGAGATGGCAGCTGAAGTCACCTCTCCAGTGGCAACTGTGCCATCCACATCTTTGACCTGACTCTCCACCTTATAACAACTGACCTCTTCCGTGGACACAAGGCATTCAGATTCGACTTCAGTGATTGCTTCAACATTCTGCAAATCTGAAAAATATTCCAAGTCTCCCTGCACACCCGTCATGTTTTCTTTCTGAATTCTAGGATCCTCAGCTGTTAAGATGTTTATCTCTTCACAAATAATGGAGCACAAAGCATCCTTCAGTTCAGTTTTCAGATTAGCTATTTGAGGATCAATACCTTCAATCGAGATGGTTACTTCTTCCATTAGGGATTTAGCTGAAGTAATAAGGTAGGTACACATGATGCATTTGGGTTCTTGGGCAAAGTGCACAGCCTTGACCTCTACCTTTTCAATGTTTCTTAACCACTCAGAGAAAAGACTGGGTTGCTCAATGGCCACTGCAGCTTGCAAAGCCCTGCGGATCTGGGTCTTCAGGTTTAATCTCTGCTCTTCTGGGATAGCAGAAAGCAAGCTTTCCTTAGAAAGAATGTCACGTCCCTGCACCTCCTGCACCCCCTTGATCACCATGGGCTCTATTTTACACTCAGTGGTTTGGTTCAGGGGCATGGCCATGTCATCAGAATGCTCTTCTTTGAGCAGGACCTGCTTTTCCTCAAGTGCTAATGGGAAACTTACACACTTGCCTTCCTCAGTCCTGACTGCCAAATCTTGTCCTGCACTTTCTAGTAGATCTGCAATTTCCATCAAGATTTTGCCTTCTTCTGTGCATGTGTGTTCTGAAGGAACCAGGGGCTCATAATTCACCTTAGAAATCACAACATCAGGACCTTCAAAACTTTCCACGTGTCCCTCAGCTAAGCTCTGACTCAGGATGAGAGCACTTTGTTCCTCTGACTTTTGAAGAGTCATTACTTGCTCTTTGTCCACTTCAGATACTACCTTTTCTTTTGGTAAAAGTACTTCTTTGACCACAGAGGATGGATGTGAATGTACTGGAGATTCTGTTGAAGACTGTGGATAACTCCCTTCAGGTTCACCTAATAACAGAGGCTCATCTGTTAAAGAACTAATTTGTTCAATGGACAAGGCACTTGGAAAGATTTTTTCTGACTCTTGAAACACTTGAGTATCTTCTTTTTGGAGGGTTTTCTGAGACTGGACAATCTGTAGCTGTAAACCGGAAGGTGGTTCTTGGACAGGCTGCATACAAGTAGTCCCATCAATGGAAGGAAGTTTCCTGGTGCTTTCAGGAATGGGCATGTCCCGCTCCAACATGACTGTGGATTGCAATTCCTGAGCTCCAAAAGTAACTTGACTGCTTAGTTCACTAGTTTTAACAATGTGCCCATAAGAAAGCTGCTGCTTTTCTTCTGCAATTAAAGCAGCTTTCAAAATGGTGCCCTTTACAAAAGTTGCAATCTTCTGCTCTGTATGGAAAGCCTCAACTTCAGGGTCTTTTAATGACATGTCTGGAAAGTCATCAGGTGCCTCTGGTGTGGACTTTGCTTTGCAGGGGGCCTCAGTCACGTCTGTGTCCTGTAGGAGTACAAGCAGCTCTGCAGAACAGGTGGACTCACCCCATACATTCTCTACTTTACAGATGTAGAGGCCACTGTCTTCCCTCTGAGGGTCATTGACAATGAACTTACCGGAGCCATCAGGATTGTGAATGATGGTATAATAAACATTGGTGCAAAGTTGCTTATTTTCTTTGAACCACAAAACAGTGGGGGCAGGCTCTCCAAGTACGATGTAATCAAAGATGGCAGGGAGCCCTGGAGCAGAGTGAATTGGTTTTAACTCCTTGAGGAAGTAAGGAGGGCAGGGACCCTCAAGTTTTTCCAGAGATTTCTTCACTGCTGATTCTGTTTCTGTCTCTTTGTGGCCTTCTCCTTTGGAATTTACTTTTAGATAGGCACTACACATTGCCTTTCCGTTCTCATTACTGGCCACACATGTATATTCTCCCTCATTCTCAAATTTGGTGAACAGGATGATCAGGCTATGATCATTACCATCAAAAACAAATTTGTAGTCAGCAGAAGGGGTTAACATCACCCCATTAAAGAACCACTGAATTTTAGGTTTGGGAATACCAATAGCAGTAACAGAGAGTTTGGCCACATCCCCAATGCTTATTTCAGCATTTGACAGTTCTTTGATGAAACTTGGGACACTGCCTTCTTTTTTGACATCAAATTTAGTTGAATGAACTGGAGGTTCAGACAAAAGTTCAAGTGTTTCTTTTAAATGAGATAACTGAAGGTCAGAACTATAGGATTGAAGTCCTTCCTCAGCAGCCAGAAAACTAGAAAGCTCTGTATGGAGAAAAGTAATTATTATTTTACTAAAAATTTTGCTTAACAAAAAACTAGTCAAAGAATTAGGCACCAATTGATGGCCTTCTGTTTTTTCTTTCCTGTAATCATTAGATTATTCTGAGATTAACTTTTATAAAAAAAGCACATTTCTAAAATTTTCTTAGATTATATAAGATTATACAATTATTGTTACCATACAAACACAAGTTTTGATCCACTTCTTTGTTGGAGTTTATAAATTTGAAAGACGTTTTTATGAGTTTTCCTTGTTATGTAATTCTAGTTTTTATGAGTTTTCCTTGTTATGAAGTTTGAACAATTGCTCACTAGATTTTTGTAACAAAGAATTCAGGATTATTTTAATCAACTTCTAAAAAGATCCAGAATTGCTCATTATATGTAGGAACTTCTTCAGTTTAAAAATGCTCTTTGGACTGGGTATGGTGGTGCTTGCCTATAATCTCAGTAGCATGAGAGGCTGAGGCAGGAGGATTGTAAATTCAAAGCCAGTCTCAGCAATTTAGCGAGGCCCTGAGCAACTTAGCAAGACCCTGTAGCAAAATAAAAAAATAAAAAGGAGTGACTCAGTCCTCAATACCAAAACAAACGAAATAAATAAAAAAGAACTTTGGGGCTGAGGATATAGCTCAGTGACCTCAGTGAGGTCATAAGTACTTGCCTAGCATATGTGAGGTCATGGGTTCAATCCCCAGTACTGCAATAAATCAAATCAAATAAAAAGAAAATAAAAATGATCTTCATTATTAAAGATTGATTAGTTACAAAGAAAACATCTACATTCTAGATACTCTCTCTGAAACTAAGCCATTATTAAAAATACAGGGTCACAGGAAATGTTTAATTTGGATTTGTAAAAGAAGGGTTTTTGGCAGTTACTAGAAAGTCAGGTCTTCTTTTGCTTGTGTAAATTGCCATATCCCTTCAATGAAGCTTTTGTAAACAAGATATTCGTCAAGAAAATAGAAGAATAATAAATAAGAGAAAATGACTCCAATATTAGAAATTTGATTGTAGTTTATTGTGTGAAGAAAACCTATACAGCATTATTGAACAGGAAACAGTGAATAACAGACACTCTCTAGACAGTACTCTGGATGACAGTATGAAGGACATATAATTTGATAACAAGAAATACAATTTTTCATTAAATCTGTGAGGTATGTAGAACAACTCTGTTACTAGCAGTTTTATTGCCTTACTGAAAAAGCAGTTTTATTATTTTATTAGTTCACTTCAAATGCTTTGCATGGAATGCTCATATGCCCTAATGACTTTCTGTTCTAGTGTACAGCATTAGAAGATAGGACTCATGTCTGTTGGCTGAAAATACACTGGTAAAACTTGCATATAGCATGTAGAATCATCTCAGCTATTTTTGCATCTAGTAAGCCATACAACACTGACTAATTTAATATACTAAGAGTGGCCTCTTAGGCTTACATTTGATCTATATAAGTCATGAAATCTTTCCCTTCACTTGAACTTCCAAAATATCTATAGGGAATGAATGTGAAAATAGTTAAAATAACATGTTGAAATATTTTCAAAGATTTTTCTTTACTTCAAAACACTTTGCATTAACCATAAAAAAGATAGTAAATGAAATTCAAATGTTCTGAAACATGAAAGGTATAGTTAAAAGCGGTAGCAGCTAATAATTGTATCTAAATTCAACTATGTGTGATACAATGAATTCTTTCTCCAGCATCAGAGAAATTAATATTTTAGGCTTTTAAGTTATGTGTCATTGAGTCAGAAAATAAAAATCTCATTTAATTATCTACAACTATTAATAAGTAAGCCAAGTGTGTAGGCAAGGAGTATTTTTCTTATTGTTATTCTGCATATCCTTGAGTTCAGTGCATTTGAGACTGAAAAAATTCTAATGAACAAAATCAAATAAAGCTCTCTTTTTCTAAGTGAATAAAAGTACATTTTTCAGTTCTTCCTGAAAAGCCAGTAAGGCATTAAAATATTTCTTTCTTTTTCTTCCTTTCTTCCCTCCTTCCTCTTCTTTGTCCAGAAACAGGCTCTAAACTGTTGCTATGATACAGATGTCTGGGTAAAAAGGTCTTGTGTTTGTTATGATCTGAATTTCGATTAATTTTCACACACATTATATGGTTAAAAGTAGAATAGAATCTTTTAAGTCCCTAAACTATAGAATTAGTTTTATTTCAGGAATTTGTGATTTGATGTTTTAATTATTATGGAAGACAGTGTGTGCTCACTGGTTAAAGTAGAAGTGACTGTTCCATTGTGCTGTGTCTAAATCCTGATGAGTTATGACCACTCAGAACAAATAAGTTTATAAATCTAGGCAATGGGAGTGCAGGGAAAGTCTGGTTTCTCTGCCTATTTTCTGTACATTCTTCCAATTTGCTTTTTATTTGGATGACTATAAAGAATTCCCATCATGGGGATAAAAAATTAATATTTGAAAAAAACACAATAAGCATAATTGGATACATGAATTCTTTTGTAAATTAAATTTAAGTGCTTTATAGTTAAATTCAAATTAGTGAGTTTAAAACAATTATGTTACTTAAATATTGCCTAGTGCAGGTGATAAATAAAGCTGCTAGATAATTGTAAGTCATTTGAGAATTGGAGGGAGGTTAAGATTTATAATTTCATTACCAAAATAATTTCTCTTGTCTGTTATAAAACTAAAATTTATTAGAAGTTATATTAATAGTAGTTATCATTAGAATGATTCTAAATCTTATTGTTGACATCTTTTGGTGGAACCCATTTTTAGACAAGAAAACTGAATTTCTTTGTATTTATTAAATTTTATATGAAAAAATTTAGGTTCATAGAATGTTAAGGGTTTGTAAATTTATTATACTTTCAATTTTGCAAAGCAAAATTAAAGACTTTAGAAATATAAACATCTTAATGAAATTTGAATGCTTATTAATTTCTAGTTTTAAAGATAAAGTTCAATAAAATAACAAGATTATCTTGTTAACTGTATATACACTAAAATACAAATTGCCATATTGTCTGAATTATTAAAATGCCCCACTTTCTTTTTTTGCAATCTTAAAGACTGCAAAATAGAAATGCAGTTTAAAATCTACATGTAAATACAAGACGATAATTTCCTTGTTTGTACCCAGACCAATATTAAGTTAATGCCACACTTTACATTTGACACCATCTCAAAGGCTGAGAAAATATTTCCAAAACTTGTAAAGATCGTTATTTGCATATTCTGCAAATATCTAGATGAACCCTGTTCATAGAAAGAGCACAGTTGGTCCCTTCAAACCCAATGAGAATTAAAACATTTAAGAGTGATATTAATAATGAAAATAACTTAAAAAGAGGCAAAATTAGTATACTAAGATTATAATGTAAAACAAATTATAGAGTTAATTACTGACTGTTTTTTGTTGTTCATTTTACCTATTCTAAGTCCAGGTAAGTAAGCATACTTTGGATGCAAAAGAGTTATGATTCCAAAAATGACTTATAATGTGAGTGAAGGAATTTTCTCTTACCAATTTGTCTGCGTAGTCATCTGGCATGGTCTGCTAAACAAGAATGCACCTTGCTAAAATTTTGTGGAGGAGGAATTAGGGTAAAGCAGAAGTCCAGACAATTAGGTAGCCAAGGAGATATTTAATTGTGCTTGATGATACACAGCATAATTGACACAAGTGAGGATTCCACAGTTAGGTAAAAGAATATTTACATGTATTACAAGGATGAGATTTCTACAGAGACAATACTTCCCCAGGGGTCTTTGGTGTAATGCATTCAAATAGAGTGGACTAATTTGGAAGTTTATTAGATCCATATACTTTGGAAAATGTGGAAGCACTCAAATTCTAATCGTTACTGAGGTGCTAAACCATCTCTCTTTAGGTTAGTGTGAGGACAGCATAAGTCTCAGCCATGCCTGAGTTGTTTGTCGCTACACACCTGTACTCACCTGCATCACTTTTTACTAGACTTGTTATAAATAGGTTGTGGAACCCTATGCCACTTTCTTCAGCACTGAATCTTGTTCCTTGGACCAGTTTCCCATCTTTGTACCAGTAAACGGTGGGTCTTGGAGAGCCACGGACTAGACACTGGAAATATGCTGCTGTGCCTAATGGTGCATGACAATCAGAAATGCCTTTGATAAACCTGGGAGGCCCTTCCACCACCTGAAATTCAAAAAAGCTGTCTGCATACTTGCTTTTTAAGACCAATTCTTCCTTCAAACTGCTTAAAGTCACTTTACTTTTCTCTGTTATCATCGAAAATGTTTCAGAATCTCCCATGGTGAGGAAGCCCCGACAAATAGCCTCTCCTACGCAATTCACAGCTCTGCATCTGTATGTTGCACTATCAGAAGGACAGATGTTTCGAATTTT
This sequence comes from Sciurus carolinensis, assembly GCF_902686445.1. Taxonomy (NCBI): domain Eukaryota; kingdom Metazoa; phylum Chordata; class Mammalia; order Rodentia; family Sciuridae; genus Sciurus; species Sciurus carolinensis. The sequence goes on from NC_062215.1 coordinate 127,433,500, forward strand.
AAGGGTGTGGCTTCCCTTCTCCTCACTAATCACATATTTCACATTATCTGGCTCAATACACATATATTCTTTATACCATTTAACTTCAGGTGTAGGGATGCCTATGACTGAACATTTGAATATAGCATCTGAATTTTCTGGAATTTTAAAATCACAAATAGGTGTTATAAAACGTGGAGGCATGTCAAATACTTCTAAATCAATTTTTAAATCTCTGTCTTCTTCCCCTTTTGTATCCGTATTTGGAGCTACTAAGTTCAATGGAAGAACATCTAGATTTACAATCATGCTTTTATGATCCGGAGTAAATTCGGGTACTGTGACTATTTTCACTTGCTTCTCAAATTCTCTAACATCTTTTTCACTTAATTCAACTTCCAGGACAATTTCTTGAGGAGAAGGTGTTCTTGATGAGGTGGTATTTTCCAAATCAAACTCCATGACATGCTGATGTGTTACTGGAGGCGGGAGTGCTACCGCCCTTTCTTCTTGGGGTATTATGTCCACTTTTGCAAAGCTCTTTGCTTCCCCAATGATGTTCACAGCATGGCACATATATTCTCCCCCATCCCCTTTTTGAATGTTAGAAATTTCCAAAGAGCACACATTACCCACCCTTTCCATTTTGATTCTTTCGTCTGGCTCTAGCAAGGATTTATTTCGATACCATTTCACACCAGGAACTGGAAGGCCCTCAACTTCAACGATGAAGCCTAATGTTGTGTTTTCATATATCTTCCTTTTGGTCAGAGGCTCAATAAAAGATGGAGGCATTTCATTGTCTTTTGGTTCAATGGCTTCATTGGGTGTGCCAAATGAATCGGAACGACTTATTTCATAAACTGAGCTTCTCTCTTCTGTAGGTGTATGGAAATGCTCGTTTGGTGTACTGTCCTCCCTTTCTATTTTTGATGGGGACATTTTAAAATTTCTAGTGGGGTTTGGTCCTTTGGTAGGAATAAAATCTCTCTCTAGGGCCTCCCCTGGGGGTGTAGAATACCTCTCTAGGGCCTCCCCTGGGGGTGTAGAATATCTCTCTAGGGCTTCCCCTGGGGGTGTAGAATACCTCTCTAGGGCCTCCCCTGGGGGTGTAGAATACCTCTCCAGAGCCTCTCCTGGGGGTGTAGAATATCTCTCCAGGGCCTCTCCCGGGGGTGTGGAGTACCTCTCTAGAGTCTCTCCTGGGGGTGTTGAGTATCTTTCAGAAACTTCCTCTAAGGGTGTGGAGTATCTTTCAATAGTGTCACTTCCTGGATTTTTAGTTGGTTGTTTAGTTGTAGCTGAAGGATTAAAATATAAATCAGGAGACTTTGGAGATTCAAAATGTTCCACAGATGATGGTGGAGTATAAAATTGATCTAACTCCGAAATTTCCTCACTGCTTATGCTTCCCACATCGATTGAAATATCAGATTCAGGAGAATATGGACGACCTAGTGATTCCTGTTTTTGGTTGTAGTATTCATACACGGTGTTGAAAGTCACTTCTTCAACCTCCATTGAAGTGATGGATTCACTCTGGACAAGTTTTGCTGTGTGTTTGGCGTCTTTGGTTTCAGGCACCTCATGCTTTCCAGCGGCAAGTAAATATTGTGTTAGAGAGGTCTCAGACTCCATTGCTTCTGTTGCATGTGTCTCATCCAGTTTAGGAAGGTTCTCTGAAAAACAAGTTTCCATCTTTTCTTCTTCTATAGTGGGGAAAGAAGCTTCATTTTGAACTTGAACTTCATAACCTTTTTCTTCTCCCGAGGCATCAATTGTTTGGCTTATTTGTTCATTTGGATTTGGTTGTTTTCCAGTCATCAAGAATGGCAAGCACTGACTGAGAGAAAGCTGTCTGTGGAGTGCATCTGCGTCCTGAACATCACCTTTATGAGTTCCATCTGTGTCCCCCTGTGTCCCATCATCCTGCCTTTGGAATGAGGCCAAGTCTGGGTTGATGCCTTCTTCTTCCATCTCTAAAAGTTTTTCCTCACTTGCTGCTTTTTTCAGCTGTGAGATGAAACTTGTCCCTCCGTTTTCTAGAGATCTGTTTTCCTCAGAAACATCAGTTTCTTTTCTACCAGCAGATGGGGTTGATGATTCATCACAGATTGCTTCAGTAAAGGACTTAAAAGAATGCTCAGTCTTTAAAATTGCTATATTTTGATCCTGTACATGTTGGATTTCTTTTTCTAAATAAGAGGCATTTGCATCAGTATGACTTTTCTCCACCAGAGTTCTATTTGAAAACTCCTGACCAGGAGAAGTTTCTTGTTTGGTATATATATTATTTTGTACATTTTGAGAGGTACTCTGGGTACCAGATTGTAATGTCTCAGGGCTAGGAATCTGTTCTTTATAGTACATTTCCTGCAGTTGCCTAGCTTCTTGTCCTTGAAACTCCTTAGCTGGATCTCCTATATGTGAATACATTTGTTTTAGATCAAATACAACGTGCTCAGTGTCAGCTGCCTCTGAAGCAGGATGTTGGGTTTTAAAATAAGTTTCTTCTGATTGACCACTATCTAATTCTTGGGATATTACACCTGCATTCTCTATTTGTGAGTGAAACTGCTTTAGGTCAAATGTAATAGGTGCTTCATGTTCAACCCTGTCAGAAACTGCAGATTGAGCTATGGAGCCTATTTCTTTCTGATATTCCCTCTCTTGTACTTCAAATTCCTTATGAGTTTGAGAGGAAAGCAGTTTCAAATTCATTACAACGTTAGCTGAATCTGGCTCAGTGTTTGAAGACGTTTTCTCTGCCTGATGCATATTTGCATTTAGATTACTTGATCTTGATTCCCTTTGCTTTAATGAAATGTCTGTGTCTTCCAGCTTCCTTTGGGGAGGATTAACAAATGATTTCTTGGTAGGTCTTTTTTCTAGAATTCCTTTCTCTACGTGTTGTAACTTTTCAAATGCAATTATTTTATGCTTCACCTTTTTCCCTGGGTAGTATCTTTCTCCATCAAAGGGTTCTTCATATATAATGGTAGATGAGTCTTTTGTATTTTGTACTTTCTCAGAAGTTCTCTCAGAGTGGATATTCAATAAATGGTCTCTTTGGGTATCCTCTTGCACAGTTTCCCATTCAGATCCAGCTTTTCCAAAATCATTTCTTAACTCTTTCCTAATATTAACATCACTGAAATCATCAACACTTGGATAAGCAGTACCCTCTGCTTGATGAAGCTTTGATTTTCCACTTACATGTTCCTCTTTCCCTTCATCTTGATATTGTATGAGCTCAGCCCTGAGAGGTTTGTTAATGTTCATGGATCTAGAAGCACCCTGCATAAATCTGGGTAGTTTTTCTCTAGGAGTTGTACAGTATACCTGATCTTTCTGGTCTACCTGCTCAATTGTCTCAAGACTTTGAAAATACTCCCTTACAGAATACTCTTTTATATTTGATGGGGGAGTAAAAGTGCCAGCTGGATAATCATAAAAATGTGCCCTTACAGATTCTCCCTGAATTTGCACTTGTTGATCTTTGGAATATGGTGTATAAACTTCACCAATGTTTTTGAATTGACTATATTCCCTGTAAGTGACAGGTTCCACGGTTAGATCTAAAACACACTCAACAGTCCCTGTGTTGTTCTCAGCAACACATTTATATTTCCCAGAATCTTGAGAATTAATATCATAAATATATAATCTGTAGCTACAATCAACTTCTTCAAACTGGAACTTCTGGTTCTGTATTAAAAGGGCTCCATTTTGAAACCACATTACAATTGGCTGAGGCTCACCAGTTATTAAGCATTCAAGAATCACAGAATCCCCTTCTCTACACCTGGCATGCTTTGGCATTTCTTGTAACATTTTTGGTGGCTCATTAGTGATATCAGATGAGAATATAAATTTGTGTTTTGGTGACTGAGTTGTTTGATCTCGAGGTGTTGCTTCAGGTTCCAACTGGAATATTTCTCTTGACTCTTTATCCTGTTCTGGGGTTGGAGTGGCTGCTGTTATTTGAATTTCTACAGGGAAGGAGAGCAATTCTGTGTCTGCAGAGGGAGGACCTGGTGCATGAATTTTTAACATATGCAGATCTGCTTGGCCCTCTCGACTCAAAGATGGATGGACACCTTCTGCTTGGTCAAACACCAAAGCCAGCTCTTCCTCCTCCTCCGTGTAGTCCTGGAATACTGGGACTTTCTGTGGTCGGACATCATACCTTTCTCTTGCTCTCACTGTAAGCATACCGGTTGTTTTTACTGTTCCATATTGGTTAAACAACACACAGGTAACAGAACCTTCATTTTGAGGATGAACAGAAGAAAAAGTTAACGTTGAATGGTTTTCTGACGTTTGAGTGATAAACCCTTGATTACGTGGGACTGGTACATCATTGTTATACCATGTCACTATGGGTTGAGGATATCCTTGAAAATGACACACAAATTTACAGCAGTCACCTTCACAAACTTCCTGTGATTCAATTTCTTGTAGAAATAAAGGTGGACAACGTTGTGAACGTTTTTGGAAAGAATCTTCAAAAAATCTGGTCATTTTTTCCTCCTGTTCCCTTTTGAATTCATCAACTTTTGTGGAAGCTGCATGTTGTAATTCTCTCAAATCGCACTGTCTCATTCTTTCAGTATCTATTCCTTTACTTTCTTTAATATTTACAAGTGTATCGAAAGATTCACTGGCATATGGTATAGGAACTTGAGAAACATTCTCAGGAGTCTCATATATTTCCTCACTCTCATATACATTAGTGACATATTTAGATGACTCTTCAATTGCAGTATTGCTCATAACTTCTTCATACTGTCCCTGTGCTTGCATGTTTTCATTTCCTAGAGTCCTATCATATAAATAGTCTTTCTGTAGATTTTCTTCTAGAAATGCCTCTTGCCTCTGTCTAATTTCAGTCTGGAGAATTTCTTCATCAACAGCAGTTTGTAAGCTCACGGGAGGTTTTCTGGATTCTACGTGTTGATCCATTTTATTGGGGAGGGTGCATGGGAGCTGGATGACACCCTCGGGTAAATTATCTGTCTTATCTCTGTTTTCCGCAAGCTCCAACACAAACCCGCTCTTCATTTCCTCTCTTGAGAACAGAATATCTTTATCACTAAGTTCGCCTCTCAAAGTGCTTGAGCTTATTTCCGGCGACACATCTAGAAGAGTTAACTTCTTTTTCTCCACTAACATTCTCCTAGCCTCCCGTAAACGTTGCAACTTCATTTTGGTCTCTTCATCCAGGAAACTTTCACCTACATTGAGCCATCCTCTTATGTCAGACTTATTTTCTAAATATTCTTCATCATACATATAATCTGTTCTTTTGCCAGGACTTACTGTGTTAAAGTGTATAGTTCTCCTCATTCCCTTTTGTTCCACATCTTGTCTTTTGTTAAAGGGAGAGCCAGTAAACCTCAGGTCAACTTTTATCCTATCTTCCTTCCTTCCTGCTAAAGCCTCCATGTTTCCATGTGTTTGTTCTGTCCTTTTCAGAAATTCTAAATATTTCTCATCTTGCCCTTTCTGGATAACAAGCAATGAGGCAGTTGATTCTGCAGACCCTTCACTATTAACAGCTAATAATCTATAGCTTCCAGAATCTCTATGTTGGACCCTTTTAACCTCTAAGCTGGAAGAGTGATGATGTAAATCACTCTCAGTTTTTATAACCCGACGGAGACCTGTTGGGATAGGCCGATTATTATGAAACCAAGTCATTTCTGGAGTTGGACAGGCAATTAATCTACATGCAAAGACAACAGGTTCACCCTCTAAAACATATTTAAATGCAAGTTTTTGGGTAAAAGAAGGCTTGAAATATTCAGGCCAGGAGCTTGTTGATGATATTCTACTTGCATATCTTTTAGCAGTCATGGAGCTGTGGTCTATGTCTTCAGAATCTGAAAAAGCATCACGTGTATCTCCTTCTGAATGTTCAGCTTCCTCCTCGGTGAATAATTCTGTAAAAAAATTAAATTATAAAGCATTTTACTCTTTTCCATTGTATTCGAAAAAGTTGAAAGTAAATTGCAAAATCGAAAAATGAAATAAAGTGCATGCTACAGATTCTCACAAATCCATAAAAAATTTCACTCACCATATTTGTTCGAATAAACGCAACACCATGCTCTGTTTAAAAGATTCTGACACGAAAATCGTTCGTTGTCTGGTCTTTTCTTCAAACTGTTGAAATTTCTTCTTGAACAAGCAAAAATGCATTTCAAAATAACATAGTCCTGTGCATATTTGTTTTGAGAGCAGGAAAACCTTGTTGTTTTGATGACTTAGAGGGAAAATCTTACCTGACTTGCAGAGAGTGGAATAAACGCCCTTTCTGATCCTTTTGATTGTAGATTAAATTATTATATTTTTGAGTATTAACTATTTAATATATACAAGAACTATTAGCTAAATTAAAATGAGAAGGCGTTTATTCGAACTAATACAGCCATAGAGTCACGATGTTATGCAAAGAAAAGCAGGCAATAAGGGTCACATGAGACAGCTATCTGCAAGCCAGTGTAAGACATATCAATGTTAAGATGATATATGTGCATGAAGTGTAAACCAAGAATGGGAATGTAATGTTTTCACACATCCTAAATAAAGTAGCATTTCAATCATAATTCATTCATGACATTGCATTCTGAGAATGATAGGTTATTGCCTATTGTTCAATTGAGTTCACTGTGATTTTGAAAACAAACTTCTACTTCATGATTTCATGCATTAAGATGATAACTTTTTATAATACACACATTTGAAAATGGCTGCAAACATGAGGTTGAATATGGCTGATACAGTTTAAATATAAGATTTTAAATTTCCATACAACAAAATTACTGTAAAATGCATGTAACCACCAGCATACTAAACCAGGCATGCGACATAGTAATATATACTCTAAGAGATATATTTGTACATCTATGTCATTTTTCTCAGTAGTACTAAGAGAAAGAAGGTGGCTCAAGGATTCTATTAATCCTTTGGAATTTCTACTTTAATCTCACATTCATTGTAACAATACCTTTCATCTCCATTTCAATCTGCTGTTCAATCCTCTCATGTAACATTGATTCATGGGCTAAAATGGAAAAACAAAGATATTTTAGTGATTAACTGCATATCCTTTCAGCATCAATTCATGATTTATATGGTTTATATAATTTACTATAAAACCAGAAAACTGCATCCCCCAAATTCACCCAAAAAGTCCATGCCAAACAAATCAATGAGCTGATAAAGTACATGACAATGTTGACAGAGATTAAAAACATTTCTATTTTAGCTTCTCTATTAAATTTCTACTTTTAGTCCCATAATTCCCATGCCTTTGCATGCATTCAGAAAAGCAATCCACAAACTAAAGGAATATATCTTTTCTTAAACTGACCATCCTATTGACTGTACACTCGCTAAGAGATGAAATCACGTTTATTGGAAACATGCATTTTTCTAGCTTGCCATTTTTAGTTAAGGGCTATTCTCAGTCTTTCCTGCAGAATTAAACATTTTTTTGCTAACATATCTTCTTTTGATTTGAACCACCTTTCAAACTTTAGACTTCAAACTTTAAAGTCCCATTACACATCAAAGAAGGAAACAAAGACTCCCAGACTCAAAATTTCTTTTATTTTATAAGGAACTGGCAGAACTTTTAGACGCAGTGATCTGCGGGGCAGCTTCCTGGGAAACACTGGCACAGGGGGGCCACTCTTGCTCCACGGTCCATGTGGCATCGCGTCAGCCACCTTGGCTCCCTTTCTTCTCAGTTCCTTGTGGTCTTCAGCATGAAGTCACAGACAAAACTGATGTTTTCTTTGAAGATTCTCTTTTTACTTCATGGGTTGTTTTAATTTGTGACTCTCTGAGTGTTTTAATACTTTTAGTGTCTGAACCAAGAGTAACTTTTGTAACTGTTCTGGTTTGCGATTCTTTTGCTAGGTAAGAATAAATTTAGAAAAAGGCATAAATTAGCTGTGTCTATAAGAATAAAATATGTGCTGAAGGTAGAGAAGATGGAATGTCATTAGGATGTGAAGGAAAGGCAGCATGTTAGTCCCCAAACAAAGATATGATACACCTATGTTTATTACACACATAAGAACTCTATTCAAACAGGCTTATAGATTTACATTCCTGCTTGATCTTAGAGGACAACTACATGACCTGTATGAACACTTTTAGGCCCAAATAAAAAAGGAACATATAAATACTGGATTTATGTCAAACAATTACATGACTGTGCCTGATCCTTCACTCTCTAACACCTAAAAGTATTTTAACTTTTAAGTTTCATATATATAAGGAAGGCAGTCTGGACTTGTAAAAAAAGAAAGAAAAAGAAGCTCTTGCTTTAAGAACATTTTAATAATAGAATTATTTGGAACTGTGTGAACTAGAGATCCTAGGGTAAAAATGCCTAGTTCAGATCTGCACTATGTGATAGTTCAGTGCTATACTATATAGTACTGGATTCCTCAGGAAGCAAGTTGAAAGACCTACATTTCTTATGCTTCTACAGCACAGTCAACTTCAAGTTTCACATTTCTGCAGAAACTGTGACAGCTGTCACCTACACGACTTGTAGACAACACCTCCAGATAAGCAGTCATTCATTCTGTGATTACTGTGCCAGCCAAAAGTCGCAGTGAAATTGAGGGTTGATGCTCTGGAATTTCCAACTTATTTTATATAACTAGATCTCAGTTTTTGTAGGCTATGGAAATAGGACCAAGAATGTCTACAGAACAACATCTCTGATTAAGAAAGAAAATGTTTCTTTTTTGGTGAGTGGAAATCACAGATATTTTAAATGAATATTCCTGTCGGGCAGCAAGGATAACGATAGTTTCAAAATTCAGTGCAGAGATGGCTGTGCACATCTCCACAGTACGGTCAGGATCATGGAAGAACTTAGGTTACAGCTTTCCACAGACCCCTGGGGATGCCTGACCTTCTACTAGGTTCTTTCCACAGTTCTCAGTGAAGCTCCTTTGCCTGCAGATGCACAGTGTGAGCTTCTAATATTTGAAGAATGATTTTCTCACTCTCTCAGCATCTAAAAAGAAAGGCTAGGGTGACAGGGAGAAGTTATCCTTTGCCTAGACAGATTTATTTGTGTTCTTGCAGACATAATGAAGAATCGAGAACAATAATGACAAAAATAATGATCTTGCCATGATAAAATTCTGCAATTCCAGGGAATCTGATGCTGCAAAAGTCATTTCACTTATTGAGAAGTATCACAAATCCCTATGTTTGGTCCAGAGAGAGCCTTATTATTTTCAGTACCCAATTTTCTATTTTCATAGTCTCCTTACAAACAACTAGAACTGCCAAATCTGAAAAGAAAAGGTAGATAATGGGGTAGTGGGAGTCTCTTACTATCAAAACAATAAAATTTAAATTTAGCACACAGTCAGACACAATAATGAATACCCAATAAGTACACCGCACACTATAATATTTAAGCGTTCTTTGGTACACTTTCTAGGTGCCACATTGGGTAAATATTATAAAAAGCAGCAGATATGAAATAAACCTTGACTTCCTTCCTGAACCTGGACCTGAAAGTTAAACTTTCTGAATCCAAACTGGAGAATTAAATTTTCATGACAATTTGGCCACTGACTTGGTCTACTCTCTTAAGTCATTTATAAAGACAATGCCAGAGACATTCTAATTAACATATTGTTTCAATTTGCATGGTTGCATGAAAAGCTGCATGAAGCGATGAAGATGAAATGAGGCAAGTCATAGCTAAAAAATCAAATAACCACCTTCTACGCTTAAAACTGCTGATGTGGTCTTCTCTCCATAGCCATTGTGTACAATGCAGCTATACAGTCCTTGGTCTGCCAACTGAACATTGTATATGATAAGAAACTGAAGATTTCCATTTCCAGATTGTTGCACTCTTTCAGATTCCTCTATTTTTACGCCTTCATGAGTCCAGGTGACATCCACAGAAGATATGTCTTCTAAAATACAGAGGAACTGAGCAGTGTCGCCACACTTTACAGTGAGGTCCTGAAGGTGCAGGAGAATCTTCGGTGCCTCACCCATTGACTCTTCAGTATATTTCTCAGACAACTCAGTGCTTTCTGCAATTTGTGAAAGGGACGTGGAATGGTGCAACTCTACATCTTGAACAGAGGCAGCTGTGTGGGCAGAACTTTGAGATACACTTTCAAAAACCTGTACTTCATATTCATATGATGATCCTTGAAATGACTTAACTTCCTTTGGGGATATTTTGCTCTCCTCCTTTGTGAAAGAGGAATCTGCCACTGCCTGGTACTTGGTGGACTCTCTTACATCTTTCCCAGAACTTTGCCTATCTAGGGCTTGCACTGTATAATCAAGTGACAAGAAAAAGAAAAGAATATTAAGATCTAAACTTTGTCACTCGGCTAGGTTAGTAACATATAAGAGCATGGAAGATGAAGATGAAAGACATCATTGTCACTTGGAAGCAGCATGCCAGATGCAGTATGGCTGTCAGGACCACACAAAAGAAAATTCATTCCCAGTGATCCAGTGATGAGTGGTTGGTGATGGCTTATGCGAATGCCATACAGTTCTGATTTCTTCCTTCTGTTGTCATTGCAGATATATGGAGTGACACGGTCTGTTTCCCCACCCCTCCTTTTTTTTTTTTTTAAGCTGACTCTATTTGGGATACCATTTATCCTCCCTCCATCATATAGACAATATACAGCACATAGATCATTTACTGATGCAGTGGTTTTAGAAAAGTGAAAAAAGTCAAGCTAAGTTGGTACCTAATAAAATAATTATTGGTTCTCTAATGCACAGAACACACATGAAATTTAAGGTACATAGGTCAAGCCATGATTGAGGACTTGGGGAGCCTTGTTGGGTGTTACTTTATTAGTAAATTACAGACTGATCACAGTATGCAGTGAAACAAACGGTAGAGACTGTCATTAGTAACACTGGGACTAGAAGGTATGCAGCAAATCAAAGTCCTCGAAGCAAGATGGGTTTTACCTTTTGGAGTCACTGTGAGTGTAGCTGCACAAGTGGCTTCCCCAGCACTATTGGCTGCTTTGCAAGAATACTGCCCAGCATGCTCTGAGTAAGCATCAACTATAAGCAATAAAGCCATGCCTGTGGACTCCTCAAAATGGAAAACTACATCTCTTGTTGGTGGAATTGGCTGCTGGTTATGAAACCACTGGATTTCTGGCTTGGGAACACCAGAAACCCTTGCATGAAATCTGACTGTCTCCCCGCTGTGCACCCTGAGGCTTGATAGAGGTTGGATGAAGATGGGTTTTTGGCCAAGGGCCTCCTTCTTAAATGAAACTGATGAAGAGACATGCCACAGGGAGTTTGATGTAACTTCTTCATATTTGCTAAATCCTGAAAAGAAGCATGCCAGTTTTTAATGTCTTTCCCTGCACTGAAACCAAAACGCGTTTGGAGTTGTCTATAGATCTGTCACAAATTTGAGTAACGAACTAGACCCAAGTCCAATCCTAATGCTTTGCCATTGGGTGTCACTACTGAATCAAAGTCACACGAGTTCACTTCCATTTCCCAGACAGGAAAACTGAGACACCAATTGTTTAAGGAACTTCATCATATTGTTGGAGAATAGTGAAGTTCAACAACAGGGTTTAGGTGTTCTTTTCTTTTCTTCCTCTGTAAAACAAGCTTTTCTGTTTTGCAAAACACTTAAAATTCATTATGAAGGAAACCTCTAATTATTAAATTTAATTAAAGTTAAGGAATAAACATACATTTTCCTAAATCCCTATGTATTTGTGTATACCTAATGCTACTTAGACTATATTCATTCAGAAAAAAAGTCTGATGCATTAAAATGTCATCCTGTCTTTGAATTAAAGTGGCTCCATGACAGGAGGAGGTATATCTGATTACAATTTAAGATTCCCAACAAACCGAAATGTGAATCCACCTTAACACCTGGCCCCTCAACACTCAGTCAATCTATGAGGGATGATGAACACCTCCAGCTCGTGAACAGACATGCGATTGTCTACTGTTCCTCCTGTGCAATCATAATTGTGTCAATACAATGGGAGGGTGATAGCACTTAGTTTTTTTTTTTTTTTTTTTTTTTTTTTTTTTTTTTTTTTAAATGATTCTCTTTCTAGCTAAATGGGAAAGCAAATATGCCCATTCCTTCAGCATCTCTCCATTAAGACACAGGCTGATCAGGAGGCATGAAAGCTGGTGACAACCATGACAGGTCACAAGTCTATGGGAAAAAAAGCAGGCGGAATAAAAAATGATGGTCCATGACTTATGGGGAGAAGGGGTAATTGAGGAGCAAGAGCACTGCGTATGACATGGAAATAATTAGTTGAATTAAAAGAAAATGGTAGGACCAACAATGATTTACATGAAATATTTAGTAATTGTTACTGGCGCTGTGAGATTAGAGCTATAGCTAAATGTGGCCTAAAATGGCTTTACTCTACCTTCCAGTCTCAAGTTGGCTGTGCTTGACACTTGACCCACAGCATTATTAGCAACAAAAGTATAACTTCCTTCATCTTCTGGGTAAGCTTCAGCAATTTCCAGTTGGTAAGTGTCTTCAAACTGAGTCATTCTAAAGAACCGAGACGGCTTGATTTTCTTGTCTTTGCTATACCAAGACACTTTTAGATCTGTACCCAAAAGAAAAGCAGATATTTAAGTTCCCCAAATAAGTGGGTTTTAAAATTTACCTGCAAACACACTATCAATTAGACTAGAGACTGCATTTCATGTTTATCTTAAGGACACTATACTTTGCCTTTGGACAGACTAAATCTGCTGTTAATTGACTTCATTTCATCTTCAGGAAGGAATCATGATTCTACAAAAATCTGGCTTGCTCTATCAAACTGGTTTGAAATATTTAACATGACAGAATTTTAGTTAGAGTCTTCTGAGGCATTTGCATATCATGTGGTGGATACAGGGACACAATTTTGACAAATTCAGTGACCTTGAGAAAAACATGGTCCTGAGAAGCAGTCATTATGAAGGACTAGATTTGGGATTGTGGTTGTGTTCTGAGACAGAAGTAAGGTAAATCTCCACTTTCAGTTTTCATAGTGATCAATCAAAAAGACAGCTGAAAAAAAAATCAACATTCTATAAAGTCTAAAGTAGACATCCTTGAAGGCTGAAGAGAAAAATATGTATTTTTGTTACCAATGATTAGGTGTCAGAAGGCTGCAGCTGAGTAGCATGTGTGGCACAAATAATTGTATAGAAAAATTTTAAATTGAGAGAGAGACAGACAAACTGACAGACACTGAGAGTTTCAGGGAATTTGAGCACCTTAAACTAAAATTTAATTTTTTTTTCCCAAGGAGCAGTTATAATAAAACTTTTCATATAGATTTTGAGCCATCTTAATAGAAATAAAAGCCCAAATAAAGGATAAAGTGTTACATTGTTATACTTTATGCTAATACATACTTTAAATTTAGGTGTTTTAATTGCCAAATTACCTTGTTTTTGGAACTATCCCATTTCCTATCTCAGTACCTTCCACAGGAATCTTCTAACAAGTCTTAGCTTTCTGGCAGCACTGTTGATCTATGAAGGTTACTCTCCTTTCTATGATGGTAATTGTTTATAAACTGCAGGTTCTCCTTTGAATGAGGCACTGTGGTTTGTTGTTCCAAGGTAGCAAGTTAAGTTACAGAATGGAATTCCAACACGGCAATGCACCACTGTGTGACTTTGGCCATGTCATTTAACCTCTCTGATCAGTCTTCTCATTTGAAAATAGGGAATGTCACAATTCATTGTATAAAATGGCTATGAGAATTAAATGACATAATATGCATGAAAGACTTTATAAGCCATTGGTATAAGTCAGTCATTAGAGTGGGAATACCTAACATCACAGTGTCTTCGATTTCATGCCAAAAGGTAGGGACATGTGACATGGCAACACCATCACATGCACTGAACAGCTATCCTGCAACCACTTAATCTGTTAGGTGTGTTTTGTAATCACCAATGGAAATGGGAGGATGCAGAGTTCATTTGTTCCTTTACAAGGTTCTCTGCTATTTCCACTGACAGTTTATTCTTTGTGAACTGAATGAGGCACCAGGATATACAGGCCAACAGCAAACGAGCTAAAGGGCAAAACCTCCCTTGGCAACATACTTCTCCTTCCTGACTCCCCTTGGGGAAGACCTGCCAGCACTCTTCAGTCTATGATAACAGCCTCTCCCCAGTCCCTTCTTCCAGTCTCACCTCCTACACCTGTCCATTCCTCTGTTCCTTTTCACAGTATTGTTTCTAAAATATGAATCCTGTTACCCAGGAGTTTAAAAACCCTGCAGTGACTCCTCAAAGTAAACAAGATAAACCCCAAAATCCTAAGCATAAAATACCAACGCTTTAGTATCTGATCTTTGCCTTCCTTTCTAGCCTCCTCATCCTCTCATGACATCGCTTTCCAACCAAACTTAATCACTTGTCGCTTTTGGCACATGAAGTGACTTCATGAATGTTCTCTGCCTGGAACACCATTGTTCCCAAAGGGCTTACTTCTTCATCCCCCAGTTCATATAGCTTCATCCGACTATCTCTCAGACCGATGTGTGGACCTGTTGTGGCACTTACAACCTTGGTCCAGCTGTATCTCCTCACCTAGGTACTGAAGGCAAGAGCCTGTTCCGTGCACCCCCAGTACCGAGAGTAACATCGCAGCAGTAGGAGCACAATAAATGTCAGTAGAATAGAAATGGAATAGATGCTCAAATGAATAATGGACATCCCTCACTACTAGACAACTTGGTTATCATTTCCTTTAGCTACCAGTCACTGTCAGCCTCCAAATAAATGATACTGACTAATAAGAAGCTAGCTGTATTATGCTTGAAAATTCTACTTTTCTAAATTTGTCTTTGACCAGTAGGGGTCACCAGAGACCTGCCACAGATAACATTTTCACAGTGAGAAAAGCACCACCAGGTGGCTTGGAACCCCGTGGCACAATGGTTCAGGAGTCCCCAGAAATATAGTATCAAGGCTTTTGAAAACTTAGTTTTATCCACTTCATAGAAGGAAGGACCGTATTTACTCTTGTAGGTAATACCTAGTCAGAGTGCATTGTAGAAATATTTTTGGATCCAGGGAATGAAATTGAGATTTGGCAAGCTTTTGAAAGGGCATTTTATTTAATGAATTCAATTTCTGTCATATAGAAGATACGTCTACAAGAGGATGCTAAAGCCTCTACATGTATACGACTATTACCACACATAGGGAGTTAATGATCTCATGAAGTTTTAAGACCCATTCAAGCATTTAAAGACATTAGTCATGCAGAAAAGACCGAATTCTTCTCTTTCTACCCCAGAGTCTTATGGAAGCCTTAAAATATGCTTTTGCAACACCTTCAAGGCAAAACTATATTTTCTACAGACTAAAAATCAGTATACAAATATAACTATACTATAACTATACTGTTACACTATATAACTGTTATTACTTTGGAAGATATATATCTAAGTGTATATGAAAAACTTCCTATAAAATTCAATGAATGGATAAATTAGTATAGTTTAAGTGAATTTGATTTTAAAATAAATTTTCTTTATTTTATTAGTAGGCTATTATCAGATTAGTCCAAATTTATTGATATTTAGTGTTTCTTGAACACTACGGCTCAAAGACGGAAAGTCTCTGGTATCTGCCTGTGTTGCTCATCCAATACTAGACTTTTATGCTTATACAGCCTCTCTGTGGGTATAATAAAATGAATGCATTGAGCACCAGTCACTTGGCAGCTGTGCCTATTGGTGTTTTATGTGCATTATACTTTAATTTTGCTCATACAATCCAAGAGGTCCATTTGGTTTCCAGTTTACCATATTCATCCCACAGGAAGAAATCATTAGGTCAGAAGAGCTATTGAAACACTAATGTGTTTAGGAAAATAGATCCTGGCAAGGTAGAGATTGGGTTATAAACTAATGGGAGAAGCACAATAAACAAAACAATAAAATTGAATAAGAGTGCAGTGAGACATTCAAGCTTTGTGAATTTCCCTTTGGTATTGGTATACAAAAGCCAAGCAAATGAGGAAATGAGTTTCATTTAGGATAAATCAATAATTTATTTCTTTGATTTATCTCATCTCTATTTGAGGTCAGTATGCAATCATAACTGGTTTGAAATGGCGGTACATGTATTGTTTCATTTTTTCCAAGGTCAGACTTCTGAGGAAAGGGGAAGGACTGATAGTGTAAGCCCCGAATGAAAATAGAAGCAGTGAACTCAGAGTGATTACTATATGATAGTGCTGGGCATTATGCTGACTTGAGTCATGTAGCTTAATCCTGGTAATAGCCTTCAGTGATTGCTGTTGGTCATGTAACAGTTATTCACTGTCCAATCCACCACTGCTACAGAGTATCAACAACTATGTACCAGGTGCTATTCTTGGGTAAGGATCCACACTTGCTCTCATAGAGTTTACTTTCTAGTAGGTTCCATTTTGCACGTACCAGGTTCCAGTACTAGTTCAGTATCTCTTCCTCAAGATAAGTATATTCTAAGTTGAATGCAATAATATCTTCACTTAGGAGGGAAATAGAAACAGAAAAACCATATATTTGCTGAAGGTCACACATTGGAGCCAAGATTCAAATCCAGTCTCTCTGACCATGAAGCTCCCACTTTTGAGCACTATTGCCTTCCAATGGAATAGACCTTTCATACAGCCTTGTTCATAGATTAAATAATGGCTTACATGTAAATGGACTGTTCTTTGAAACACTTACAGATGCTATCATAATTACTCTAATAAAATAATTTTGTCATTGTAATATCTCAATCAAAGGATAAAAGGGCATCTACATCCATAAAGGAACATGACATTTTTTGATGATTAGTGGAAAACACTGAGCTAATTTTTTTTTAACTGTGGTGAAAACACACATATACACACACACAAAACTTACCACCTTAACATTTTTAAGACTCCAAAACAGTAGCAGAAAACATTGATCTAATTCTTCATTCAATAATTCAAGTAAGCCTGCTAGATACCCATCAAGCTTCACATTATGCATGAGAGATGCTCATGACAGAGGAAAAGGGGAGAGAACCTTTTCTTCCCATCACTCTTTGTAAATACTAGTGATGATAGCTTTTGTTTATAAACCTACCTGTTCCAGAAACTCGGCATTGAAAACGGGCTGGTCTTCCCTCGGAAGTGAAGGTGTCCTGAAGTGGGGCGATAATGGCAGGAGGATAAACTGGCATTTCCTGATCAGGAGACACAACTTCTGGAACTAAACAAAAAGACCAAAGGATTTGTCATGATTAATTCACCATACAGACCTCACAGAAGGGAGCATGCAGATTTATCTTCATTTATTTTGCAAATGGAGCGCTTTCAAAGTTGGGTAGAATCTTTTATGAGATCCAGATTGTAATTTAAATGCACTGGGAGAGCCCGGGAGCTGGCTGGCAGGCTTCAGTTGAAGCTGGGGAGTAGCAGCATTCTTACCTTCCACTGAAAGAGAAGCTGAGGTCGTGGCAACTCCGTAGTCATTCTTGGCTTCACAGGTATAGACAGCAGCGTCCTCTGGGAAAGCTTCAATGAGCAAAAGCATGTACTCCTGCCCATCATGAAGAAATTTGCATTTGAAGCCAGTGGAAAGCAGCTGTTCCTCCTTGTACCAGGAAATTTTGGGCTGTGGTCTGCCAGATATCACAGCACAGAAGCGGGCAGGCTTGCCAGACTGCACAGTGACCGGCTGGAGCTCTTGCAGAATTTGGGGCGGTTCTGGAGCTGGAAGAAAAGGACAGAAACAGCCTGTGAAGAAGTGTAAAGACATACAGGACTTTACACTCATTTGTTGCCAGAAGCAAAACTTTGGAATTGTGATATCTTTACTTGCCTCAGAATATTAGAACATTATTTATTCTAAGCAGGAATTTTGCCCTCAAGTAGAGGGAATAGCTTTAGAAGATTTATTTTATTTTATTTTATTTTATTTTTTATAATATGGGGTAGAGGGTGTTGCTGAGAATGCTGTATCTCAGTATAACATGATTACTTTAGTTTCTTGATGGGGCATAGCACTGAATACCTAAAGTAATCCTAGAATAACTTTCATGTGCTACTTATTTTTAAAAGTCTTTTGGAACCAGGTGCAATAGCACATGCCTATAATCCCAACTACTTGGGAGGCTGAGGCAGAAGGATCACAAGTTCAAGACCAGCTTCGGCAACTTAGGAGGACCCTGTCTCAAAAAATAAAAAGGGGCTAGGGGTATAGCTCAGTGATAAAGCACCCCTAAGTTCAATCCCCAGTATCTATCAATCAATCTATCAATCAATCAAATAAAAGTCATGTGGTGAGGCAGCTCATCCCATTCAGGTTTATTTATTTTGCAAAGATTTGTGTATATATCATTGTCATTTCATTAAAAATAGGTGCCAGTGAAATGTAATCAGTAGGTATTGAAAGAATGAATGAATACTATTTCAGATCTAGTTAAATTCAATTAAGTGTTATGTTAATTAAGGCTTATTCTCAGTGTTGAATGAGCAAGGGAACCTGGGAAGTTCCTATAACCCAGAAAAAGGGAGAGAGGACTTTTACGAGGCTGGTTTCTGACACTACTATAGAAGAGAACTTTACTTCATGCCTCAGTTTCTCCACCACTAATACAGAGGTAAAAACTGGATACTATGATCAGTTGGTCTTCTAAGAGCCCAGGAAATGTTGGTAAATGGTTCATTTTGTGAATCTTGAGTGTTCCTGTGTCTGTCTCATGGATATTGTGTTCAAGATAGAGTCCTGGATGGGGACAGGAGAGAGGTTCTATTTTTCTTTGGGTATCTAGGTTAGCCTTGGATCTAGACCAGTCTCAAATTTAGCACTAAGGATTCTAATGAGGAAAGCAGAAGTTTAATGGCACCCTCCTGAGGACTGACTGCTCTTGGGTTCCTCGGGGGTGTTTGGTAGCACATGGAACTCCAGCTTCTGGTCTTTGTGCTCATGGGTAAGAAGGACCTAGCTGCACAGTACCTGTGGCTCTAGGCCCTCCCTCCACAGTCTCAAAGCGAATCTTAGGATTCTCCCAGATTCTTCACACTAGAGGCTGGAAATGTCCCTATCACCTGTATAATATTGCTATTGGTATGTAAGTACTTGGGACAGAGAACTAAAACAGCATCTAGAAACACATTTGGGCTATATAATAATTGATAACACAGTGCATGTTCAACAGTGTTGATCAGTCAAATGACTATATGGCCTTTAGGTGCTTCCTGGAAATGACCTCTCAATAATACTTTTAACAGCTACCCTCCCCTTCTCAGAGGTATAGTGTGAAAATAAATGTATCTGCATTCATATAAATACCATGGATTCTTTAGAAATTTCCCAGGAACTACCAGATCTTCAGTTACTTAAAAGAGAGGATTACTCCAGATGGATCCACAAAATTGGTTAAATCTCTCCTACATACCATTGACATAAAGAGTCACAGAACTTCGGTTCCTTCCTGCCACAAAGGTGTATTCGCCCGCATCACTCAGTCTGGTCTCAGAGATAAACATGCGGTGGATTCTTCTCTCCACCACATATTGGTGTCGTTCTTGGATTTGGAAATTAATTTCAATGCCATCTTTATACCAACGGGCATCTACATCATCTTCATTGACCTCAAACTCAACTACAGCACGCTGTTTCTCAATGACCTGTTGAGAGAGTAACAAAAATAAAACTGATCTAGTTTTCTCTTATTTCTAAAACTGTTCATTTGAAGAACATACAAAATTTATACATTATAAGTTGGCTGATTATGTAATACTCTAATTTTTCATGCCTAGTCTTTGGCAAATATTATCCAAACTTCTTTTATAGAGAATCATGTTTATACCTGCACTAATAAGGGAAGCTGCCCAGGGAGACAATCATTTCATCTTTAAATGTTTGCTTCTTAATTGATAATAACAAAAGTAATGACATATTACATTGGGGGCTTTCAATTATTTATAGAGCTCTTTGAAGTCATTATTCAACTTGATTTCATATCATATGAACAATAACTTGGCACGCTAGGTCAGAGTTATTATCTTTGCTTTAAAACTTAAAAAAAAAAAAAAAGGTTTGGAATTGGAAAATAAAGGATGGGAGACATTCAGGTGATCTCAATCTTCATTGAAAGCTTTTTTCACTATGGCCTAAGGTCTTTGGATGAGCAATATGATGAAGTTGAACTCAAAAGGTATTTCTCTAAACACATTCCCTCCATTACATCACTTGGGAAGACTGGTACCCATGAGGAACAGCTCTGCAAACACAGTAGAGGGCAAAGATGTCTGCTCAGCATCCTTGTGAGGAGTCTGGCACTGCTCAGTCTGAGATTCCTCACAGGAAGAGTTCTCAGTCACTAAGTCCTTGCACACCTGCCTCTCCCTGGATAGAAACCCAAGAATATGCTACCTCGTTTTAAATTTCCTTAATTCTAATTGATGTCTGAACATCATAATTTAAATTTTAGTTCTTTTCTGGTTGGTGTTGCTCAGCAAGTGGCCACTTGTTACAGTGAGGTTTCTACAGATGCTTTAATTACTTAGACAGCTGCTAAGGACACTCGTATTCCCCAAGTGAGTAGAAACTGTGACTAAATCAGTGTTAGCATAAGAATCTAAACCAGCAGGAATGAGCTGATTTTAATCTTTAAAAGACTGTGGCTAGAAAATTTATATATCAAAAAGAAGGAAAGAAAGAAATAAAGAAAGAAAGAAAGAAAGAAAGAAAATTTAGAAGTCAAAAATTAAAATATAAAACTATGGATTAGGCACTATTGATGATTTCTCAAAAAATTCAGCTTGTAGACAATACCTGAACCTCCTTTTTAATACTTCGGATGCGAACATCCCTGCCCTCTACAAAGAGGTTAGCAGTGGACATATTGCCTCCTGCTACCACCGTGTACTGGCCCGCGTCAGACATCCGTGTAGATGGGATCAGAAGGCGGTGAACATATTTCTCCTTTTGAATCTTTATCCTATGGAAGAAATGGAAATTGGAGCTTAACGTATGTGATTCAAAAGAAACAGAATCACTGGGATACAGCAAGACAAAATGACTAACCTCTCTGCAATCTGCAGTTCTTGACCATCTTTCATCCACTGTACAGTAATGTCAGGTTCAGAGACTTCACATTCAAACATTGCTCTCTTTTTCTCAAGAACTTTAATGTCCTTAATGTGTTTCCTGAACTCTATATGACGAGCTGAAAAGAGCATGTAAAAAGTTAACATTTTAACAGTTTTACTGATATATAATCACATACTATACAATTTGCTCACATGGAGTATACAATTAAATGACTGCCAGTGTATTCAGATTCAGAGTTGTGCAACCATTGCCATAATTTTAGAACATTTCACTTCCCCAGACTCTTCCCACTGTCTTAGCCATCACTCCAGACTCTTCCCCCTCTCTCCTTAGGCAACCACCAACCTAACTCTTAATAGATTTGGGTATTCCAGACATTTCATATAAATGGAATTATACAATATATGGTCCTTTGTGGCTGACTTCTTTCACATGGTGTAAATTTTTCAACGTTTATCCACATTGTAGCATACATCAGTTCATTGGTGACTAATATCCCACTGTATGGACATACCACCTTTTATTTATCTCTTCATCAGCTGATGGACTAACATTTTACATGGTATGTTTTATATTTTTTCTATTGCTATGACATTTATGAAACCATACCTTCCACATAAAGTGTGGCTGTTGATGTAGCTTTTCCAGCCACAAATGTGTAGTCAGCAGCATCTCCAAAGTGAACATTCCTGATGTTCAGTGAGTGTGTGAGCTTTTTGGTTCTCATCTGGCACCTGTCAGTTGATTTGATTTCCACACCGTTCTTTAACCATTTGTAAGAGATGCCTTCATAGTTTACCGTCACCTCAAAGGTAATGGTGTCCTTTTCTTCAGCATTGATGTCCTTCAGCATGGACGTAATCATGATTGCTGCAAAGGGGGAAAGGGAAAACACCCAAAGAAACTTCATGTAAATACGATGTGTGTGGTCACAGGTGAAGCATGAAAACTTGATATGCTAGTGTTACATCTGTTGAACTGATTACAATTCAGAGAGAGGAGATTTGATGTCTTCCTTGAAGCCCTGTACAGGACAGTGCCAACTGTGAGAGGAGCAGAAAGATGAAGTGATAGACAATGAAGCATCTTTCTGGGTAGCTTTTCAATGCTACTATAATTGGGAAATTTTATCCAGTGGGAATGCTAGCACCTAACAGTATGAACACACACTAGATGTTTCAGTCAAGTATTTTTTTTTTTTTGAGTAGAATATATGCTGGAGAAGGAAAAGTATAGGATATGGAATAATAATGAGTCCACTGAATGTATGTGTTTGTGTGTATATATATTTTTTTGTTTTGTTTTGTTTTTGTTTTTGAACTTACGAGTCACTGTCAGGGTGGCACTGACTTGGTCATTGCCACAGACAAACGTGTATTCTGCTGAATCCTCTGTGCTGGTATTCATGATGATCAGCTGGTGGAGTTTTCCCTGCACAACTATCTTGAACTTTTCACTCATCTCAATTTCCACACCATTCTTTAGCCACATGGAAGGGACATTGAAGTGGGACACCTCACATTCAAAGGAGGCAGTTTTGGTCTCAGGTACCTCAATATTTTTCATGGTTTTTGTGATGTGTAAGGCTAGGGAAAATCAGAGAGCACTTCAGTTAATATATTTTATTTTAAAACTAAATGAAACAAAACAAGTGGTAGGTAGGAATCAGAGCAATGGGGCCACCTAAATACTTACTCTCCACAAACAACTTTGCCTTGCACTCTAGTTGCCCTACTACAGCTGTATATTCCCCGGCATCTGAGGGGGCAATGTTTTGCAGCATCAGTTTGTGGACCTTCCTCTCTGAGACCAGTCTGTGCTTGTCACTTGGCTTAATCTCCACATTCTTATGGAACCATTTTACTGGAACCGTGTCATGGGAAACACTGACTTCAAAGGCAACAGTGGTATTTTCCAAGGCAGTCACATCCTTTGGTTTTTTAATGATCTTGACAGCTAATTAAGATAGAGAAATTTAGTAATATGGTTAACTTAATGGTAATCATGAATTACCTCCTTGTAAACTGTTTCTAAGTCAACTTACTCTCAACGTGTAGCCTGGCACTGGCTCCTAGCCTTCCAAGCTTGAAGCCATAAACAGACTCATCCACGATGGCACAGTTTTTAATTCTCAGAGAGTAAATTGTTCCTTTGACTGAGATATCATACTTGTCATTGGATTCCAGCACAACCCCATTTTTGATCCACTGGACACCCTTGACGTTAGGGTGTGTAAGCTCGACGGTAAAAACAGCATCCTGTGTCTCCGTCACGGTGAGATTCTTCAGAGTCTTCTTAATTTTGACAGCTGAAGATGAATCGATGATTGGTTTAGAAAATATTGATGAACAGTAAGGAAAATAAGTTCTGAACAAGATGATTGTCTAGTTGTCTTACAAAACAATGGTTATAAAAATTTTGCAGTTATGCAGTGCCTCATTCTAAAAGACACCTTGAGATTATTCAGGGAAATGTGGGATTCAGTTGGACCTGACATTTTGCAATGTTTTTCTATATTTGAAATATAGACTTTGCATAACCATATACTAATAGCTTATTGACTGGAGAAGGATGAAAGAGGAATGGAGAATCAGCATCTGATTTAATTATTTCATAGAGCCTATGAAATAGCTTCATCTCATCACATAAACACATTTGATATGGCTCAGAAGTTCAGAGAATTTATAATGATTTTATGAAACAAAGATTCTTGTCATCCAAAATGGTTATACCAGTTGACTTTTAAAATAACAGTTAAGAAAGTATAATATGATTTGGAAAAGATAACTTTGTTATTATATCACTGACCTTCAACTTTGAGTTTGGCAGATGTTTGGGAGGTGGCCACCTTATAGGTGTATTCTCCAATGTCATCTAACTTGGTGGCAGCAATAATAAGTCTCCTTTTGTGACCATCTGATTCACTTCTGATGATGTTACTGAGAGGCAGGTGTTTGCCATCCCTCAACCATTCACCCTCAGAATCAGGGTTGGCAACTTCACATTCAAACACAGCTTCCTGGGATTCAGCTACAGTCTGATCTGTGAGTGGCTTGGAGATGGCCCCCCCTTTGGAACAAGAGAAGTACATGTGTGAGTCCTTTAAAGTGTTTATAGAATAAAGAAATGTTTGCACAATTAAACATCAAATTTTAAAACGTGATTTTTAACACTGTGAAACATCTAATAAGATTATTTTTGCCCATATTTAGAAGGTACCACACAAATTCCTTATGATACATATGCATGACTAATAACCAGGGAATATACTGGAATCAAAACAATTTTGCAAAGGAAAAACAACTGAAAGAAATACAGGATTCTGAAAATCGTAATGCACAGCACACAACGTGGATGACCTTAACTTCATTCCTTCTTCAAAACATTGTATTTGGTCTTATAAAGAATATTTCTTGGCAATATGACTGATATTTGGTTGGAAAAATTTTGCTAAACAAGATGTCCAAGTTATTAATGTTTTTATAAGATTGAGGACTCCTGTATACTAAAAATACAAATGTCATCTCTCCCAAAAAGTTTCTCCCACTGCCTCCATTCCCCAAATCAGCTGGAAGAAATAACTGATTTAACAATTTGGTTGCTTACATAGCTGATGTGTTCCTCTCTAAAATTTTGAATTCCTCAGGAAAAAATATCATAACTAATTCATTCTCATGTACTGTGCTTTTAAAAGTACCTGGCCTATGGTAGGCACTTTAAAAATGTTGAGTGCAATCACCAAAGAGCTCACAGGTTTTTCCTTATTTTCACACACTTTTTAAAAACATGCTTTTTACATTAAACATATCAAAATGCAGAACCTGAGATTTTGTTGTATTGTACTTTTATGGTCAAATTTCTGAGGAAATCTTATAATGTAAAAAAGCAGAAACTATGAAACTTTCATACCAAAATAAGACACACTTTAACTTGTTCATGTACCAAATGGCATGGACTACACAATTTAATCTGAATGTAGTATCTTAATTCCTCTATGCTTAAATTGTAATGAATCAAAAAAATTAATAAGAATTTCTAGTTTTTGTTGACAACTGGTTTATGCATTTGATCTTTCATTTTAAACGAAAGATCTCTGATAAATGGGACTGGTCTCATTCCTACTTCATGCCATGAGAGAGACACAGATATGCAGAAGGCAAAGTATTTAAAATGCATTCATTAGGTGCAGAAAAAGTATTAAGGAAACAAGGGAAATGAAGTTTAAACTTTCCTTCACGGTAGGAAAGTTTAAATAAAGCTCAATTCAGTAAACCTTTATTAATTGTTGGTCATGTGGAGTACAGAGAAGAGAAAGAAGCAATTCCAGATTTAAGGGGTTTATCCTTATGTGTGGGAAGAGAAAACAAGGAATAAGACAAGTATTTGACAAGGATCATGCAAGTGACACTCATAAAATGATCCTAGGGTTGAAGGAGAAAGAGATCCTATCCCAGAGAGGAGACCGAAGAGGGTTTTGCCAAGGAGACGACATGCGAGGCAGGCCCTGGTGAACGTTTGGCATTTAGGCTGGTAGGGGTAGTGTTCCGGGTACTGTTGTTCTAGAGATCTATGTGAGCAGAGGCATAGAAGTGGGAAATGGATGGGAATTTGGGGAGAATTTGGCAACCATTTCTTAAAAAAAAACAGACTGTTCTGCATAAGATATTAAGTCAAACAAAAAGTGTACCAACCTGCCACTGTCAGTTTTCCAGATGTCATATTCTCTCCAGCATAAAATGTATATTCTCCTTCATCATCTTTCATCATATTTAGAACTGTCAATTTATATATTTTCCCATGAGCTTCAATTTTATATTTAGAACTGGGTTTGATTTCCTTGTCCTTAAAATTCCACAAGACATCAATTCCTGAGTGGGACAGCTCAACCTCCAAGACCACATTTTGAGTTTCTGTACAGGTAAGGTCATGAAGACCTCTGATAATTTTAATTTCTGGGGAAAAATAAAATAACAATTTGGTTATTATCTTAGTGGGAGAGTAGAAGGCTTAAAATAATGACTGAATGGAATAATCCTCACTTTCCACAGAGAGATTACAGCTGGTTTCAACTCTGCCAACCATCAGCTTGTAAGGTCCTTCATCTGAAGCATGAGTTCGGTTAATCACAAGTCGCTGCTTTGTGCCTTTGACAATGGCTTGTACACGGTCATCAGGCTTGATTTGTTCATCATTTACATACCACTTAACAGAAGTGACATCGGGGACGGAGACCTTACATTCGAGCACAGCCTTGGTACCCTCAATCACATTGACGTCTTTTAGAGGTGTTATCACATCAACACCTGCAAAAGCAGACACCAGTCGAAGAATTATGAATAGAATTTTGTTTAAAATGTCTGCTCATTAAAGTTCTTTTTCTCACTTGCTAATGTAAACATAAAACTAATGCTGAGGTGTAGCCCAGCAGGCCCTGGGTTCAATCTCTAGCATTGCAAGAATGAAATGATATGCAAAACTATATAAGTAACACTTACTATAGACTGAGACATGCCCACTGGTGGAGAGTCCAAGAGAAGGAATGATGAAGGAGTAGTTTCCAGCATCCTCCTTGGTCATGTCTTCAATGAGCAGCATGTGGGACTGTTTGTCAATCACAATATGAACCCGGTCGCTGTGCTGCACTTCTTGGCCATCCTTCATCCAGACGCCCTCCACGTTTTCTAAGGAGACTTTAACTTCAAGTTGGACAATGTCACCCTCGCAGACTTTTTGATCACTAAGTCCTTGTAGAATAGCAATGGGGCGGGCTGTAAAATATGGTAAGAAAAAGAATGTTATGAGCATTTTGTTTGATCAACTATCATGAATTTGCTGCTGGCTGACAGGAGTGGGAAGACTTACGTTTCATCTTGAGGTTACAAGTTGTCTTTTTCCCATCCACAACAAAGCTGTATTCTCCCTGATCCTCTTTGGTTACATCTTTGACTGTGAGGTTCTGACGTCCTCGGCGAGATGTGATTGTGTATTTGCCATTGGACTTAAGCTCCACACCATTATGATACCATTTGCCTTCTATATTTTCAGGGGACACGATACACTCTAACTCTCCTGAAAATGATTCTGGAACTTCTATGTCCTGAAGTTCTTTCACAAACTCAACAACTGCACCTGAAGTATAAGATAAGAGTAAAACTCTCAGGAGAGTTCTGCATCTCAACTTAGGATAGAGACAATGCCTTGTTTAGCTTTCATCTCTCTTATACTATCAGGAATATTCCTAAAACATGCCAGGCTGAAAATTTTTCAACAAAAGGAGTTATTTTAATTGCATATTATTTTTGAAAGCAGAGTTATATTTCAATGGAATTTTTAAAAGTGAGACATCAAAATAATATTGCTGTAAAAAAAAGCCCAAGTCATCAATGTTCTTAATAGGGATATAAATTCATGATTATTCCTAAGAAGCTTATGGCGGATTCTCAAAGAATTATTTTCACAAAAGTAAAATTGCATCACTAATTTTATCACAAACTAAAGGTGACTTTACAAATTAAGTAAACAATGACATCATTATTTTCTACCTTCAACAATAAGTTTTGCTGTTGTTCTGACATTTTCATCTTCCACAAGAACACAGCTGTAGTCTTCAGCATCAGAGGAGTCAATGGTGAGTACAGAGAGGAAGTGGACCTTTCTGTCAGAGTGCATCCTGTATTTATCTCCTGCATGAACCTCCACACCATCTTTATACCATTTCACTTTGACAAATGGCTCTGAAGTTTCACATTCAAAGGTTGCCATGGTGTCCTTTTCCTTAGCAACAACATCTTGTAATTCTTGTGTGAAAGTGATCAATTGCTTGGCTACAAGGGGGTAGAAAAAAAGCACATTATGTTAAATTTACAATTTGAGCAATTGGAAAAGAAAATTTTAAAACCATGCTGTTGGATATTCATGGATGTATAGAGACAGGTCCATTAAATGAAATACTTTCCAATTACCTTGGACAAGTAAGAAGGCGTGACTTGAGGTTTCTCCGGCTATATTGATGGCTTTTACCATGATGCTGGCTGAGTCCTCAGCAGTCACATCTCTTATGACTAATTCACAAACATTGTCCTCTGGCCAGTACCAGTAGATTCGGTCAGATCGCTCGATTTTCACGCCATTTTTGTACCATTCACATTCAGGGTCTGGTTTCCCTACAACTCTGACCCTGAAGTGTGCATCAGATCCTTGACCTACTGTTTGACTCTGGATTCTTTCAAAGATTTTGGGTGCCTCCATACTAGGACTAAGTTCAATTTTATCAGGTTTAAATGTTGGAATAGTGATTTTGCCTTCTTCAGCAAGGGCTTTCTTCTCCTCTTCAGTTAGCTCTTTGGTCCAGTGGAGAAGTTCATCTTTTGTCTTCTTCAGGAGTTCTTCATAGGATTCGTCCTTCTTCCTAGACTTGAGCTCCACGGCTGTGATAGCTTCATAATATCCCTCCTCTGTCCTGCGTTTGAATTTACTGCGCAGCTCTTCTGACTCTTCAGACACTTTTTCATGGGTGATTCTTTCTGCCCTTTTCAACCTCACAATTTCCTTGGTTTCACTGGTATCGACGGGTCGATCTACCTTTTGTACTTCAAACTGAAGTTTTCCAGGTTCATGGACATGAAACTCCGGCTTTGGCTCAGGAGCTCTCCTGAGGACAGACCTGAAATCTTCCCGCTGTTGGATCTCAAGTTTGACTTTATGCTCTATCACACCTTCAGGATTTTCTGCAGTGACCTTGACTTCACCGGTATCATATGACTTACAGTCCACTATGTCCAGATAATGAATGCCATCATAGCGAACTCTGAACCGTTTGCTTTTGCGAATGAGCTGTCCGTTGAGGTACCAGTTGACCTTGGGCTGAGGGTAGCCTGTTACTCGGCAGCGGAATCTAGCTGTCTCCCCTTCAAGCACTCTTACTGGCTCTGGGAACAAGACAATATCTGGCTTTTGCTTCTCCTTTTGATCTGTTGTTACACCTGTAAGTGCACCTTCATGAGCCATTCTCTCTAATTCCTCAATTCTCTGCAAGCCTTTCCTCCCCTCAGGCAACTGAGATTCTTCCACAAGGCTTTTCTCATCTTTAACGATAAGGGTAGCAGATGTGTGATCTGTTCCATATTTGTTAGTGGCTCTGCAAGTAATGACACCACTGTCTCTATTATATGCAACTCCATAATCCAGGCTGCAGTACCCAAATTCATTGATCATGCGGAGCCTGTTGGCTGCTTCCAGGGGCTTTCCGTCATGGAGCCACTCCACTACCATTGTTGGGTCACCAATTGGTGTTAGTCTGCATTCAAAATGAGCAGGTCCAAAGCGCTTAAGTCTTAAGGAAGTGAGTTTTTTCTTAAAAAATGGTTTCTGTTGTTTCTCTTTGTCATAGAGGTCACCCTCTTCCCACTGTTCTTGACCATATCGCAGATGGAGGGGCTCCAGTTCTGGGGCTGCGATCTCCTTTGCTCTGTATGTCCCACGTGGGATGATTAATTTTCTCTCTGGTTCAGGCTCTGCAAACTCAACTTCAACATTTACTTTGCACCTTGTGGTGTCTCGGCCAGCCTTATTAATAGCAGTTGCAGTATACCAGGCAGAGTCTTGGCTGACAGTGGAATCAATTTTAAGGGCAGCTTCTCCCTTGGTGCCTTCGATCCTATAAAAAGTAGAGAAAAGTCATCAATATAGAAGTAGTATTGCTTCCTTGGTTATTGGACTTGTATAATAAGCTTAGTTGTAGTACTTTCAAACAGACTTGCCTGATTCTTGGGTATTTATGAGGTACAATGATGTCACTGTTTTTCAACCATACAATGTCAGGGTTGGGGTTACCGGTAGCTCTGACTTTCATTTCAAGCCGGGAACCTTCCTTTATATTGACATTTTTCAGTTTTTCCACAAATGCTGGTTTTACCTGATGCTCCACAGCTGAAAGAGGAAGGTCACGATTTAGAATGAGTAGGACTGAAATACCTGTTTACAACTCAAGATATGAGGTGATTTCTTTGCTTTTATTTTATTGTACCTTCCACAGTTAAAATCACTGAAACTGAAGACTTCCCTGCCCTATTTTGGGCAATCACAGTCCATTCCCCAGAATCACTGGGCGTTGCAGGAACAATAATCAGTGATTGGGTACCATCTTCTTTAATGACTACTTTGTGGGTATAGTCATTGACAACTTGCTGGCCTATTAAAAAATAAGTAAAAATGAAAACAGATTTAAAATAAATTTTTGAAGTTTTTGGACACACACACACTAGCTTTTTGTGTGTTTAATGATTCACGAACAAAACTAATCATACTTACCATTATGAAACCAGAATGTTTCTGGCATGGGTCTACCCACAACCTTTAAGTCAAATCTGGCAGTTTGTCCTTCTAAACACTTGAAGGAAGCCGGTTTTAACACAAAGACTGGCTTATACAGTCTCTCAAGTTGTGACTCATCTGTTTCCTCCAGTCTGCGTCCTGGGGACATTCTTGCAGGGGACATCCGTGCAGGGGACATCCTTGCAGGAGACATGCGTATAGGAGACCTGCTCACTGAACGTGGAGAGACAGATCTGAAAAACCAAGGCAAAGCAGAATATTTTCATGAAGCATTTAGAAAACTCAGCAAAACAATAAATACCTTTCTGTCTTATTTGTTAATGTCATTTTAACATTCCCTTATTGTGTATTTTAGAAAGTACTCATTGGGATCCAAAATATTATTATTACCACCCTCCAAACTATGTTTTTTTTCCTGTAGTCTTATTCCTAGT
This sequence comes from Sciurus carolinensis, assembly GCF_902686445.1. Lineage (NCBI taxonomy): Eukaryota > Metazoa > Chordata > Mammalia > Rodentia > Sciuridae > Sciurus > Sciurus carolinensis. The sequence continues at coordinate 127,464,392 of NC_062215.1, forward strand.
CAACACATGTAGGTACTCAGGCTCAACATCTTGAAACTATCTTTAAGTACTGTCTTTTCCTCACTACCTAGATTTAATTAGTCAATATACCTTCTTGGTTCAACCACGAAGACATTGGCTAAATAAACTAATGAATAAATTTATGGGAAAAGAAAAATATACCAATTTATCTAAAGGAGGAAAATAGAAATTACATTTAGAAACCAAACCAAACCATATTTACATATTGTAGCCAGATGAGGCTGGATTTAGAATTCTGGCACTGCCACTAACAAGTTGGATGAACTAAGGTAATTTTCAAAGGTTCCCAAAGTCTCAGTGTTCCCATTCACAAGAAAGCACTAATGCCTATGTTGTCAGGTTATTGCATAAATTAAAGATAACACCTATGAAGATCATGTGTTAAATAAATAAGAGCTCCTGTGATATTAGGTATAGCACTAGGAAAATGAATAGCATGTTACACTAGTAAAATTCTTTGTTCATCTCAAATAGGTGCAAGAAACAAGAACTCTAGGCAGTTGTCAGTATTTGCCAATGGTACAGTTCTGTGCTGTCTCAGCAATTTGCTACTGGGATGTTTTGTGTTTTAAAACAATTTACACAGTAAGCAACTCAAACTGCTACAAGTCTCACCTGATTCTGCTCATGGGTTCTGGTGTGGGTATGTAAGTTGGAGCTGTAAGTGGTGCAGCAGGCTCTACATACAACTTTCCTGAGCAAATTGCATTTCCTTTAATATTGCTGGCAAATGCAGTATAGATTCCTTCATCTTCTGGAAGAACAACAGGTATACGCAGACTAGCTCTGCCATCTTGTAGAAAGTCCATTTGGTATCTCTCTCCATGTTTGATCCGCTTGCCATCTTTGTACCATGCAATCTGCCAAGAACATCGAGCATATGTTAATGAAATTTGGATAAAATAGTTATAATGTAACATATTTGTATCATTATTGTGGCATGGAGATTTGATAAGTGTTTACCTTGGGTAATGGATATCCAGACATCTTGCAATGAAAAGTGACGCCCATCCCCTCAAGAATTCTATAATTCTTGATTCTTAAATCAAATCCTGATTCAATGGCTTCTGATTCAGAAATATCAACTGCCATCTTTTCTTCTCCATCTTCTTCAAGAAGTTCTTCTAATGTAGTTTTTATTATTCTGTATTCAATTTCTTTAATGAGTCTCTCTTCAAAAGAAGAAATATGGAATTCCTGTGCAGTAAAAAGATGATGGTAGGTTAGAAAGATGTATCCTCACTGATAGAAATTCTTTAAAGGTGTGTATTAGTTTCTGAGTTAAGGAATGATTGAAGTTTTTAACTGGCAAAAAGAATCCAGAAAACTCTTGTTATTTTTGGTTTGGTTATGAATCTGTAAAAAAGTCATCTTTTCCAGTGAATGTTGTGGCATTGTGGGTAAAATGGTATTCCTAGTATGGGTTACATATGGGATGTTCTTCAAACAGATGGAGGGGTCTCGGCAATAATGGACTTACTTGTACTAATATTTATCTTTTCCTGAACCCCATATCTAAAGTCATGTTTTCTTGCATATATGCAATCCCAATTTTTCAAGTTCCAGGAGCAATATGTCACAAAGATTAAGGAAATTCATAAATAGTGAATTTATACCTATAAATTGTTGTCAAACCCTGCTCTCATCACTTGAAAGTAAAAATATCAAACTAAAAAGTGTATTGAGGGAGAAAAGCATAATTTATGAGATAGTTTAAAATACTGTTACTGTTTTACTCACCTGGTCTTCTATAAATGTTCTGACCATTACAGTATCTTTGGCCATTTTCTTCCTAATCAAGGCCTGTTCTTTTTCATATTCTTTTTCATAATCAGAGTATGCAAATCCAGGTGCTATTTCTCCAACTTTGGGTTCCTGAACAAATGCAGTCATTTGTGTCTGGTAAAGCATTTCTTGCTGGGACTTCATCAGTGACTCATAATCAGCTAGGAGTTAAGAACATAAGTTAATTTTTGATGTTCTTATAAACATGCATTAATGCACTATTCATTTAGTCAAGCCTAAATGAGAGAAAGTTTGAAAATGAAAAGTCAGTTTTCCAAGTTTGTATTATCATATTGTTCAAATATTAAATTGAATTTTAAAACCAAACTAGTCAAACTATTATAAAAAGAGAATATAGTAGCTGTCAGTCCTTTGAGATCTGATCTAGAGGTTTTCCTGATTTGTTGTGTGGCTTTTAGTAATCCATTTGCTGTGTAACTTTTAGTAATTCATTTTCCTTCCTGATTCTTGTGTTTTAGCTAAATAGGGATAACAAAGTAACTTCCTCTAAGGGATGTGGAGCAGATCAAATAAGACAGAGTGTGAGATGGTCTACTGTGAATGTGAATAGCTAGTAGAGATAGTGGTGACCTACAGATATTTTGGGTTTGGCATGAATGTTACTACTTTCTTTTTCTTAAAATTATGAACATTAAAAATCCTGATTTCTAGTTTTAAAAATATTGGCAACTCTAGCAACATTGAACTTGGTATGTGCTTGTCTGGAATCTACACATGGCAGATGGGAGCTATGGCTCCTTGATGCAAGGCATGTTCTCCAGTTTGCCATCCTCTTCATTGAGCTACTGGAAGGGGCCTGGATCTAGAATCCCTGCATCGCAAGAGTGGGGGATAGAAGCTATCTTTCAACAAATGGAACTACTGACAGAACCCCAGAAGTTCAACCTTAGAATAACTTTTGAGACTATCTGATCTAAAACACTTGCTCTCAGCTGAGGCCAACAGAAGGGGAAAGTCCCAGGATTAGGATACTGCAACAGGGCACAGCTGCTTCACTGCATTTCAGTTCTTACCAGGCACATGGGAACTACTTGGAGATGCACTTACCTTCTTCAAGTAAGGAAGCAGATGCAGAAGTTTCTCCATGCTTATTACGAATAACAATAGTGTATTCCCCAGCATCATCAGCGAAGGTCATAGAAATCACCAGTTTGCATTCACCAGTTTGTTTGTTGTAACTTACTTTGTATCTTTATGGAAATGAATAAACAAGAAAACCAGTTTTAAACAACCATTCTGAGAGTAAAAAAATTGGACTTGTTTATAAATGGATCTGTGATATAAAATTCAATCATCGTAAATGTGATTAAACGCTACCATACAATATAATTATAAAATTGCTGAAAACTGAGGAAAACACATGGATATGAGTAATGAGGGATAAGAAAGTTAAAAATTTAATTCTTTAAAATTTTATTTTAAAGAATATTTGGATAGATCTTTATCTTAAAAATATTCAAATATTCTTTAAAATAACACTGTATATGGAAATAAGTGGTTTTAGCATTTGTTTGAGAAAATGATGAGGTCATTTAAACAACAGTTATTTTCTCTGTGTTCATTATTTCACTTGAAGATCAAATGAATAATAGCAAAAATAATTTTTTCATATATTTTAGTATTAAGTCTCTGAAACACTATATTTAAGAAGACACATTTTTAAGTTATCAAGTTGCCCTTTTTTGACTTAAAGGAAACTGCAGAGAATTTAGAACTAGATTTTATATTCAATTGCAGAAAATTCATTAGCATGTATTTTCACACATAGCAAGTTTTTTTCTTCATTACATTACCCCTTTTTTCATCTTTTAACTTAATTGTTATATGTTTTTATTGAAAGTTATCTTGAATCCATTCTGGAAAGGGGGCAATGTGTGTGTGTGTGTGTGTGTGTGTGTGTGTGTGTGTGTGTATAAAATGTTCTATTTCACTAGCACTATCAATGACTTAAACTAGAATACATCTCCCATCCACTTTAGTCACAAAGTTTTATTTCTCAATAAAATTCTGTATAAAATGTGAAGACACCTCAGAACAACAATGAAAGCTCTGTAGTCAAAGATTCTATGGGCAGGAGTTAGTGGGCTAAATAAATTCTACTTCTCTCTAGGCTTCACGTACATATCAAATGACCACAGTAAACTCTGTCATACAGCTGTCAAAATACCTGTATCCAGTCGTTAGAGGAACACCAGCTTTTTTCCAGTAGACATGGGGCTTTGGGTTGCCACCAATCTGGCACTCAAACACGACGCTCCCACCTTCCACCAGTTTCTGGACCACTGGTTTTGTAATGAAGAAAGGTGCAGCAGGTTCTCCAGGCCCTGCTTGTTCCTCTGTGATGCTGGTATCAGTCATTACCACATCTCTTGACTCAACAAAGCTGAAAGAGAATTCGCTTTGCATTAGCTTCTGGTTTGCAACTGGCCAATACTAAAAGGACAAAATGTCAAAACTGTACCAAAACGACAGCTAATTATCAAAAGAACGTTTTGTTTTTTACCGTTTCTCTTCTGTGGTGAATTTCTCAGTTACGGCTGTCGTTTCCTTTTCAAACTCTTCTGAAACTAGAAGAAAACAAAAATTTGTCACTGAAGTGAGTTGTTTAGTCTGCTCCATTAGTGACTCCTGCTTAGCAATGACAGTAAGTGGACCCCATAATCTATCCCCTAATTCCAAACAGGGCACCATTATGAGATGCACAGAAACCATATTGTGGAACGGCATGCCTGCTGAGAGCTGTGACCCCTGTGTTAGGACTGTGGAGGACATCCACTAACCCTGCACTGCTAGGTAGCAGGATGTGCTGACAGTTCCAGCCTCATTGACAGCACTGCAAGTGAATCGCCCGCTGTCTTCTGCAAAGGCTTCACGAATCATCAAGCGAGCAATTCCACTCTGGAAGGTTATCTGGAAATCTATGGAACTTTCGATTTGGTAGTCTTCTCTGTACCATGTCACTTTGGGGGATGGGTATCCAGAGATGTGACACTCCAAGGTGACAGATTCACCTTCTATGACAGTCACATTTTTTAAACCCTGAAAAAAGAAATCAAGATATATGTGCATATTCATTATTCATCTCTACCTATTATAACAAATGTGGCATTTGAACTTGCACAATTTAATTGTCACAATATGGCTTTTTAATCAGAATTCCAGAAATATTAGTAAAGGACTTCCCTTGAAAGTTGGAATATTCCCAATTAGAAATTAACGCTAGAAATTTCCAACTCCCTGTAGTGGGACTATATTACTATCATGTCATCTGGGAAACTCTGTGCCTTCTGTTATTCTCACATATTTAATCCTTACTAAGCTGGAAGGCACATCAGCAAAAATGGCCTTTTCAACAAAGTTTTGCCACATTACCCCTGATGGGAACTAGTCTCTCCATGAACTCTCCTTCTGTTGAAGTTCTTATCACTTTCAATGTTTCACTATGCTTGTTTATGAACATTGTCTCTGATGGCAAGGAAGATTTCAAAGAGGACTATATTGGTCTTTATATCTCTAGAACTCCTGAAATAAAGTCTTACACATATTTAATCTGATGAATATGTGAATGGCAGTTGCCCTACAGAATTTCCCTTTTCCTCACCAAATAGAGTATGGCATGAAGATTAGCATTTGCAAACTCACAAATGCCATCTTCCTAGAATTTTAAGAAACTGATCATTGCAATCAATAATATATTCATGTATTAAAGTAGTATGACCAAATACGAAAAGGGTCCACCACAATAAACTTATTTACTCACCGAGACTAGAGTTGGGGGAGTAACAGGTATCTCAACAGGTGCAGGTACTCTTGCTGTTTCTGTTACCTACAATTTTTACAAAGGATGTTACAAAATGTCCAAGAAATTGGGGGAAATCTCATAAACCTTTAGCACATGGAAAATTATGAAACTTTTTTTGAGAAAAGGGTCTCTGACCCATACAATGTTCAATAAAATTATGTTTAGAGCATAGTAAAGGAAGAAAGCAAGACCCTGGCTAGCTGTTCTGCAGTGGCAGATACACAAGAATGGATCGAGCTACAGCTTGCCACACAGTGACCAACCTTGGCTTCGCGCCCGTGCAGTACTTCCAAGCGTTCTTCACGGACAGCAGTGCCAGTGATGCTCACCCCTACTTCTTTCTTCACTTCAATGCCAGCTTGACTCTTGTAAGTATCTGGCGTGTCAGCAAAGGGAAACTGTGGTGAAGGGGTGGGCTCCGCCCTTACTCTAGCCTCTGCGGGCTTCACAGTGGGAGCCTTCACCGATTTGGTGATCTTCTGAGCAGAAGATGTGGCTGACAACTCTTTTTGTAAGGTGGCAATAGCGCTACCGGCTATTGATGCCTAAATGGAAAGGGAGTCAGAAAACAAAGTCACTTAACTGTCATTCAAGTCATCCCTCAGAAGTGCTTCTCCACCAATATTCCTGTTTAATACAGGACAGTTATTAACCTCCTCAGTGTATTAACTCTGTTGTCCATTTTTAATGTTCTGTCCCCCTTACAGAGAAAGGCCAATGGTAAAGCTTTTTGCCATTCCTGTTAGTTTATAAAATAGATGTAAAAATTTTTTTTAAAAGAGTTATATTAAGAACTCCTTATTTTTATCTCTGTTATCATGAAAGGACCAAGGATCTTCAAAAGGCTTAATAATGAATTTTTTTACTTAATCATCTCAATGAATGATACATTTGAAAATATTAGTGGCAAAGTCAAAATTAAGAAATAATTAAAATATTTGGTAAATTCTAAGAACCACTTTGAAAGTGTACATTTGGGTTTCAGTCATAAATCTATGTGACAGGTGAAAATGGAGACATTCAGAAAAGTATTTAAAAGGCTTTCTTACTGTTTCTGTTCTGCTGCTGTCTACATTATTCTGTTTCAATAATAATTTGAGACAATCCCAAATAAAGGCATTTTATATTCCTTACAATTCTTTGAAGGTATAGAAGATTTCAGTATGTTTTTAGAATAAGAACAATAGTAACTAATACTGAAGATTATTACGTGCTGTCAAATTGATAAAATTTTTGCATGTATTTTACTTGTATTTTTACTTTCCCCTGATGTCAGAGTTAATAAGGAATAGGAGACTAATCCAAGGCTGTTTGATTTCACAAGCCAACTCACTTACAATACCACCTCTCCAATTTGCTATGTTAAATATATGAATATATGATTTCTTAATGTCTGTATCTATTATTAAAACACATTCACAGTTATGCTGAAATGTCTTGCAGCTTAAGAAAAACTACACTATATAATGCTTTACCATTTACAAAGTCATTAGAACAACAGCTATCAAAACAACTGAGTTTGAGCTCTCCCTGAAATGAGAAACAGAAAAACCTGCATGGTTTCAGCTCCTCACAGGTGTAAGATAACCACCTGCTACTTCAGGGTCACCCTGCTCTGCCAACTTCAGAAACTTAACCGAGGGGCATCTGAGTCACCACGAATGGAAACAGATGTTGTCAAAAACGGACATGCAATGGCCTATAATAAAGATGCTCTACAGTTACATTAGGTATGTATTATCTTTGAAGTTAACCATTTTTAAAAAATCATGCTCTGTAACTTCTTACCTCATATCCATGTTCTGTCTTAGGGACAGAAATTTTTGAAACAGTAAAGTGAGGGCTTGCTGTGCGGGGGCGTTTATCCACATGGACTAATCTTTCAGTTGTTAGATCTGTAGTTTTCTTGATCTGCAGTAAAATGAAACTCATTGATACCACAGTTCAACAGATGACCACAGCAGTTAAGGTTGCTTTCCCAAGAATAGGGTGAAAACCCAGCAGGGAGTGACTCACCTGTGATGATATGTGCATTCCCATTTGATCAGTAGTTTTGATATGAGTCTCAGAAGGAGCCTGAATCACCACAGGCTTGACTGCTTTAGGGACAACGTGGGGTTCGGAGGCTGGACGCTGGGGATGCTCAGGTACCTTTGTGGTGGAAACATGTTCCTTATATCCATATTCCAAAGTAGTCTGCTGAGCATAGGTTTCTTCTAGATGCCCGGGCTCTCTGGGTTCTCTCACACGAGCTTGGTCGACGGCAGCAACAACTGTCGCTACGGCTTCAGCCTTTTTCCCAACACCCACCTGGGGACAAGGTTTCCAGAATTAATGCACAGTAATGTCAAGTCCAGCTGGAACATCTCCTCCCAGACACATCTTCCTGGGGACAGCTCCTCCTAGATATTCAGAGCAAATGCCTAAAGGCATGATAGGTAGATGGCATGGGTGTTATATAAGAATGTTAATGTGTCCAGATATGTAACTCTGAAATACACCTAGGAACTTAATAGTTCATTGATTATTATATTGTACAGACATCTATTGAGATATGCTGTCTATATATCTGCTTAATTATACTAGACATTAAAACACTTAGGCACAAGATAGGACAACAAGTATGTGTATAAAAATCATAAAGTGATTTTGGCTTTTCTGCTAATTCATCTAGGCAGTCAATTGGCAATTGGGAAATCAGAACTTCAGAGCTGGTTATGTTCATTATTTTTATCATCTTGTCGATCATTTAGTCTGGTGTTGACACGGTGACAGTGATGATAAAAGTACATTCAAATACTGTCATCATCCCATCCAGAAAAATCAATTGCTACAGAGGTATAGGGTTGCATGCAAATCTGAGATAACATGAAAGCTCATGAACACAGAGTGAGCATGTGAATTTACTTATGATTCACTAGGGATAAAATTTGTTTAATCTATTAGAAAAACATCACTCTTAAAACACATGAATGAAAACATTGTGATTAAAATGAAAGTGTTATCATGTTTGCATTCAAGAGAACAACTTTCACACTGAAGTCCAATTTACTTTCAATTTTGCTGAGAGTTAAAGCAAAGAAGGAACAGAAATATTATTTTCTCATTTCTATGAATCTGATTAACATAAGTGGGAACACAATTTGCAAAGGAATTTCTTTTAAAGAAAGCAAATCAGTTGATGTGACATGGATATCATGATTCTATGTAATGCTTGCAAATAGAATACTTAAAAATCAAATTGCCATGTCCATCCAGTGTACTTTAAAAATAAGGCTGTAATATTTTATTAATATTCAGTTTTCTTAGTGGCTATGAATAGTTTCTAGTATGCACCTGTAATGTGTTTCAAGCATGCTACATGTATATCTTTAAAAGTTATTCTTGGAGCCATTTGAAATATAAATGGGGCCTTTTAAAGATGGAATTGGGCCTTTTGTGATCATAGGCTTCCTCCAGTGTTTTCTTCCAGGAAGCCACAAAAATCTAATCTACCTTGAAGGATTGCAGGGACTATCTTCATCTCAGATTGCTTTTTAGAAGAAACTGTAAAATATACATGAGGCTTGGGTGAGTTAATTTTGTTTATTTGAAAAAAATCTAGGCAACTGGTTGACTTTAATTTTATAGATGTTTTAAAATGTTCACCTTTGACAAATAACCCTAATATAAACATATAACTTGGCTTGCTGAGAGATTGCATTTGTGCTATCTCATTTGCACCTTTTGACTAGTAGTCCATGGTACAAGGTAATCAGAGTAAGTTTTAGTTTTATTTTAAAAATGACAAGAGTCAGGTTCAAAGAAATTATTATTTGACTTAAAAATTCAACTGAAATATATAAATCTTATTTTTAATTTAATACTTATGCCAAAAAATCCTAATTATGGTAAGATATTTTAGCTTGCAGAAGCATATGTGCATTTTTTTCTTGAATTAATGTACATTAAATCCATACACATATGCTGTTTAGTGGACAACTACAAATTAGTGTTCTATGCTGGTAAGTTGCTTTTACTTCTTAGTAGACTAGAATATTCTTTACATTTTTAGAACTCAGATAAACAGAAAAATGAATCGGATTAGGAGACCGCAATTTGCAGTTAAATGCTGAGAATTATTTTAGGAGACATAAAGAAAATGTTTAGTCTGGCCCTTCACAACTAGAAAAGCCAACTGTTCCATTGGAGGACTTGGACTGAATCTAATCATCTCTAATATTTTGTTGATCAGTAAAGCAATTAAATGGAACACTAGGAGCACAGTGACACAGGATGGATGAAAAGTTATGAGAGCTGATGATGAAATGGGATGAAACAGTGTTTTCACCTCCACAGCATCAGTTTTCATCTCCTCTTGGAAAAGATGTGTTTGTTCTTGCTTAATAGCAAATCCTTCTCTAGTCTTTGGCAGTGTGGCAGGTTCAGCAGATTTTGCAGAGGTAACAATTAACTTAGAAATAGACATTTCCTCAGCTTCCATCCTGAGCTAATATTTAACAACAAAAACAAGATAATCAAACTCATGTGATTCTAGAAAAAAACAAATTCATTACTCCTGGAATATACTTCACTGTAAAATTTCTGTCATTCATGAGACATCTAAAAGGTTGATGTGCCATTCAATATTAGACTTGGATAAAGATTTATTTGAAATCATGCTTACTAAAAAAAGAAGTCAAAGAAGTTGAGATAGGAAGCAACAGTGAGGGAAATACAAGCAGTATTCAGGTCATGATGCTAATGGAACTGGAAATTTTTAGTTGCTGATTTCCAAATACTAGATTAGCAATAAAGAATAAACTTAGGTAAATAGCTTATCTGGAGCAAATTGTAGTCATGGGAAGTAGTTTAATTTGTGGAAATTTCATAGTTACAAATAGAGGCAGTAACCTTCTCATGGTTTATGTATAATTGTTATGGTTTGATACTTCCTTCTCTAGATTTCAGTACTGAATCTCGCCTGGCTTTAGTGGAGCTGCTACGGCGGGCACTATAATTTTCTTAGCTTCTTTTCTCATTAGATATTTATAAGAGGAAAAATAAAGTTCACATGAAGAAAATAATAGGTAATTTACTGAAAAAAATCCATACACTATAATGGAATATAGTGAATTTATGACTTCTCAGAACACACATCTTTTTTACAGTAAGATTCTCCACTTATGTATACAACTTTCTTTTTTTTTATGTTCACAGAGTCTCTTAAATTTAGGCTGCATGCAATTTCAATCATCAACTTCTGGAGGATTTCTAGATGTTAATAATAGAATGTTGAAAATAAGATGAAAAGGTGAGTGGGGAAAGGAATACGTAGTAATATTAACAACAGTAATTTGATTTTTTAGTTTTCAGTTGCTTAATTATCTAAAAAACAAATCTGGTTAATAGACCTCATATATTAAAAAAAAAAAAACCTGAGATTTGGTATTAATGTATTATAAAAGGGGATTTCACACTTGTATAGCAATAGTCACCTTTCCATGAGTAACTTGAATTTGTTCTTGTCTAGTTGCCATTCCTTCTCTAGTTCTCAGTATTGTTTCTTGTTCTTTGGCTTTAGCAGTAGCAACTGCTATTGTAGACAAGGCAGTTTTTTCAGCTTCCTTTCTTATCTGATTATTACAGTAAAATCAAGGTTTAAGTTGTATGGGGCTTCAGACATACATAATATGACCCTTCCCCCCCTCCTGGTGGGGATGCAAGAGGAAGTTATTCAGGGTTAAATACAGGAAAGAAATTAATTTTCACTTGGCAATGTTTGCATATAATGAGTGAGAATCACAAAATTTAGAAATGTTAGCTATATAAAAAAAAATCTCTAGATGCTTCCCCAATGCTTTTTCAAAAATAAAGCTAAAAATGCTAATCTTCATGCAAAGAATAATGGTGAATAAAATGAATTACAAATGTTATGGATGGATAAAAATCAAATGTGCAGAAAAATTAATGGTAATCAGTCACATTCTCCATTTTGTTTTTAGTTACAGATTTAAAAAAGGAAAATACAGATTAATAATTGATACTACATAATTGTTAATGGTTTTCTAACAATTAGTTTAAAGATGAACTCTTCACATCTCAAGTATCTGTATTCACCTTTTCCTGAGTTATTTGGACTTGATCTCTTTTGGTAGTGATGCCTTCTCTAGTTCTTGATACTAAATCTTGTTCTTTGACTTTGGGTGTGGCAACTATGACTTTAGGCACCACAGTTTTCCTAGTTTCTTTCATTATCTGGTCATGTGATTAAAAAAAAGATGAGAAAATAATCATTAAATTTCATGAGTCTCTAATAAAAAGAAGCAAATGAACTGAGAAAAGAGGCAAATTCTCTTCCTACTCAAGGACATTTTAATTACACTTAAATTCATTATTTAAGTTGCTTTAATCATCTGTATTGTTCCACTGATATTATCAAAATAATAAGACAAATCCAAAAGAAAGAAACATAATTAGCAATAAAAGACTAATAAATGCTATTTTTTCACATCATTATAATCCACGGGAGAGTCTAGTAGAGCCATAAATAGTGCACAGTTTTGTATATTATCCATTGACTTGTATCTGGGGCTGACATCAATAGGATGATGATTCAATGTTAAAGTGAATTATATCATATTAGTAACAGTTCAAAGAAAGTCTGAAAGTTAGGAATGAGAGGTGACAGTAAAAGCCAGATGAGTGACAAAGGTTCAGGAGAGATGGTGAAAGAATTTTCTGTTTGAGTTATGAGAAGAGGAGGTGGTGAAGAAGTGGCCATTAGGACCTGTGATAAAATGCAAGTGGCTTGCAAGTGAAATGAGAGTGACTTTCACAGCGGCAGGAAGTCATCACCTGTTCATGATTGAGGAGCATTTGGTCTTGTATGGCAATTTCTTCTTGAGCTCCCAGGATTGTTTCTAGTTTTGTGGACTTGGCAGTGGCAACTACCACCATGGACGCAGCAGTTTTCTCAGTTTCCTGTCTTATCTGATTTTTTTAGAGTAAAATGAAGATTTTAAGTTTCAAAAGGCACAAAAGAAATGTCAAGATGCCCTTGCTATGTTTGGAAGAATACAGAAGATTTAACGGTCATGTGCATATATGCACAGGTGTGCACGCACATGTCTTACAGCTGCGCAAAGGTGACCAGGGGTTCATGCTATGTATAAAAAACTGTACTTATGTGAAACTGGTCAGAGGTGAATCTACTTACACCTAGGTATGCTCTAGAAAGTTTGAAGGTTTGCCCCCACACTATTCTCGTAAACAATCTCCCAAAACTAATCAATTGAGAGGAAAAGAGTGAACTGAGAACAGAACTTCCATCACGGAAGAGTTTCAATATGAGACAGAACAATAAAAAAAAAAAAAAAAAATAGAAGACATAGACTTCATTTTGAACGGCATACAACTGGCTAGAATGTGATATTAACAAACTACAAGGTATTTACAAATTTGGACTTACTGTTTCTTGAGTTATTTGCTTTTGTTCTTGTTTTGTAGTAATTTCTCCAGTAATTCTAGTTTCTTGTTCTTTGGCTTTAGTTGTGGAAATTACTACCTTTGGTACAAAGGCTTTTTCAGTTTCTTTTCTTATCTGCAATCAAGATAAAAACAAAGTCTTACTGTTTCCTGATCTCTAATGCAAGTAACATAGTGTTCATTAAATACAACACAGGAATTTAAAGAAGTAAAATTACTTTTCTGGAGATGTCACAAAATCAAATAAATAATCTTTCATTCATTAACGTGACCATGCTCTTTCTCTGCCTAAAACATAAATTAGGCTGTTTAGAGGGAAAAAAAAATAAATGCTGAGTTCTGCCCTGTTCGTTTTGAACAGGAGAGTTGTAGTCTTTTTAAAAAAGACTTCTAATATGGCAATACATTGCTATATTATGTCATTTAAAGGTAATCTTAGAGTATGAATATTAGAATGGAAGACTTGAGAAGTAACTATGCCTGACACTTTTATTTTATATATGAGAAATCAAACATGGATAATTTATAATCTGCAATTCTACAATATTTTATTTTGAAAATTTTCCTAAATACCATAACAGTTTGGAGCATCAAAACTTACTATGGGAAGGAATAAAATTTTTGCATATGTCCTAGGCAAAATATTTTATAAATCTTTAGCCTCCTGCAGGATGCTATTTCCATCTGGGTACCTAGCAAAAGCTTATGGGGGGTGGTCACCCTCTCTTTTGCCTCTTTCCCATTCTCAGATACTTTATCACTGAAACACAGGATCTCAGGGTCCTAAGGGACTTAAAAGCTTTTCTTCTCAAACTACCCAACTGATGATTGGCTCTACTGGCCAACAGCCCTACCAATCAGCCTTCTCCATTCTGTCCAAGGGCCTCCAATCATGAGACTGTCCATGCATTTTTTTTTTTTTTTTCTGGTAATGTGGTTTACTAAGACCAGGCTGTCTGTTCCACACACAACCCATTTGCACAAGTCTTCTTAGGAATCAGGGAGCAACTGCTGAGCTTTAAAAGTAAAGTGTGTTCAGAGTTCTCTTCCACTACTCCATGTGGCTACCTAGGCATCTATTTCTCCCTCCTAGTTTTACTTCCTTCTGTCCTCTCCCCACAGTCACATATTTAATTATGATCAATGTAGATGGTCATAAAAAGTGTAGATGAGACTCTCTTTCTACTCCTAGGATGTGTCCACAGAGGTACTTTTCATCTGTATAAGGACAGCATTCAGTGAAGTCCCCCCAAGGGACTTTGGTATCCAGTGCCCAGGACATAAATGACCAGAGGGTTTGATTAGTGTGGTGACAGCTGTGTAGTGCAAAAACCAACACCCTTCATAGTAAAGATTATCACTGTGTTAACACATGTAATAGCACCAGTGAATTTCAAATCAAAAACCATTTTCACCTGCTCATGAGTTATGTGCGTCTGCTCTTGCTTTGTTGCAATTACTTCTCTGGTTCTTGATTTTAACTCTTGTTCCTTGGCTTTATCTGCAGCCACTACTACCTGTGTTATGGCAGTCTTCTCCGCCTCTTTTCTCACCTGATTTTCACAGAGGAAAAGAAGAAACACCTTAATGCGCTTTGAATAGGAAGTTAGTTATGATGATAAATCAGGATTAAGGCATAAATGTCACAGAAGAGAAGATAAGAAGGGAAGGCAGAGTGATTTTAAATTAGAACAAAAACTATTCAAATACAAGGTGAGAAATTATCCTGGGTTTATGAGACTTCTCATTCATCAGTCAAATGTCACGTTTGTTTTGAGGAAAGAAGAACAAAGTAAAGGTCCTTCAGGGAAGTGCAGAGAAATCTAACATCTGCTCTGAAACACTGCTTCCCTGCCTGACTCATGGAGCAGCTAGGCTCTGGGTATCTGCTCTCTAGAGTAGTTCTCTCCTCCCACCCTTCATCTGCCTCAACCAGGGGTCCCTTGATACCTTAAATACTGTTAACTTTGGCCTGTTTGATGTAGCACAGTATTTCTTCTGATCTACTGTGCTCTTGGATATGGACAGCTTAAAAACCTTTGCTACCTCAGCCCACCTTTTGCTCAGAAATTCTAAAAGCCTGGGTCATGCTGGGTCCAGTACTGCCTTCAGAATGATTTGACATTGTTTGGTCCTGGAATCTGAGCACCCAAAGCTCAAAGCAGTGAGTGGTGTTTAAGTGGGTGTGCCAGAGGACCTGGCCGCGCATGCACCTCCTGCCTACCTGTTCTTGAGCAGGTTGGACCCGCACAGCAGTCGTGGTTGTCCTCTGAGCAGTCTGCTCTACAGCACTGATCACTGGTTCTCTCACTCTGGCCATATCAACAGCAGCAACAACAGTCGCAACAGCTGCACTCTTGTCAGTCTCTTGTTTCACCTAGATTAGAAGTGAACACGTATGATGCTTTTCAAAGTGGCAGGCCTCGTAGGAAATGTAAAAGCACAATGGAAACAGCTACCTGGAACTAAACATACTGTGTGTGAGCATTCATCATTGCAAAGGGATGTGGGGTCTGTATCATGACACCCATAGTTTATGTAAACTTCACATCAGAGCCTCTGTCCCAACTAAAGATGGTTTTACAAACAGGACAACCAAAGTTGGTCTTCATTTTCTATAATATATTTATGTCCCTGGGTATTTCCCCTCCAATCTATCCAGCCTGGGTTTCATGCCAGAAATCATGTCAGAGAAACCAGAAGTGAAGTAATGAAAACAGGTGAAGGTCCTGACTGTACCTCTTTAGCACCAGTAGCAGCAGCCCCTGCTGCAAAGGAAGCACTGGCTGACATGCTGGCGGCAGCCCCTGCAGCTCCACTGATGGTCACTTGCTCCTGGACACCGTATCTCCCTTCCCACCTCTCTTCTCTCCTGATCTGAGTAGAGCTGGTCACTGTTGTCTCTCTCATCTCAGCCTCAGTTGAGGAGGCCACGTAGCCCTCTTGCTTCCAAGGCGGAGGCACTTCAGGGCCTGTGGCCACGGCAGAAGTCTGAGTCTTACGGATGAGTAAGGGTGACTTCACAGATCTGATGGGGGATGTGGAGATCCTCCCTGCTGGGGACACAGACCTGAAAACCAAACAGCAGAGGTCAGAATTCTAACGTGAGGAGCTCTAGCGGGCACAATCAGATTTGGATAACAGCATGAAAATCTAGAAGGGCTTTAGGGCAGAGTTTTAAAATGTGTGCCCCCACAACAGATTCAGAGGGTAAATTATGTATGTGAAAGTCATTTGCTTCAAGTCTCAATAAAGCCTATTTTTATCTCCTGTATCTGAATCAAACTTAATTCCAATTAAGTTCAAGAATTTTGTGCCCTGTCTCACCTTCTCACATTAAAAGAAATAACCAAAATAGAGGCAGGTACTTCCTTAATACACAGCAAAAGAAAGGGCATTGCAAATCCAGGAATCATCTCTAAGTCTCTCTGCATCCCCTATTCTGGCCTGCAGGTGGGTGGATGTCAAATAGATGCTAGATGAAGAAAGCTCTGTGTAATCAAAATGCTTGTGTCACTCCAGGCTAAACGAGGTAAGCCTTTCTCTCTTCCTCTCTCCCTGCCTTCCCTTCTACAGTACTTACACCCACCTTCACCGTGTCTATATGTCTTGTGAATTCCCAGGGCAGGAGAAAGATTTTTGGCTGAGCTCT